>NC_091117.1:108080000-109280000 GCF_040183065.1 Periplaneta americana
TAACGAACAATTCCCCTTAAGGGTAAACAGACATTGAATGCAGAAATATTCTGCTTGTCTGAAGGACCTAAGCGGTCTTGAAAATTTAAATACCATACCGCGATGCACCGTGCCACTTCCCCTTTCAGAAGTAATTTCGGAGTTTGTGTTATAGAAATTTTCTTGGAATTTAGACAGGAAAACTATCTCACCAGTGCTAGGAAGGCTGTGGCTTACTACTTCCTTATGAATATGGAGAACACCGAGTGCAGTGTATGAGGTGAGTTAGTAGATAAATAGTACTAAAACGTTCAACGTCGTTTTCCGTAACTTACATTTTTCAATGCTTATGTATCCTTTTCTCTGCAACCATTAGGAGCAAAAATATGAAATTTTGTACGCAACCTTAAAACTGTATTATCTATAATTCTCTGCAACAAAATTGTTGATTTGTTAACACTTGTGAGTTTTATACATTACAAAACTTAGAGAAAAAAAAGTGTTTCATACTTAATATTAAAAAAAATAAAATAAAGCCTAAATAAAATATTTGGTTGCAGAAAAATGTTACTTTAGTTATTGATAACACATGTGCAAAGTTTTAAGTTGATGGTTTAGCAAATTTTTAGAAAAAGGTATATCATTTTTATTTCTTTCTAATGAAAAATTTGAAAAATAAAAACTATTATTCACAAAATACTGACAAAAAATTGAAGCTAAAGAAAACTCTGTTTTAAACTAAGGTTGTAGGTCCAAAAATGTGAAAATTATAGGCAATTCATTAACATGTTATTTCTCATCCGTCCCCCCTTAACGCTATTCTAAGATGTCACATATTGAATACATGAAACCATTTCTATGCACAATACGTACTGTACGCTTCATAGCACAAATATAATTTTCCAGACACTCAAGTCTGTCTTAAAAAAAAAAAAAAAAAAAAAAAAACATTGTAAGTTTCGGATATCTGACAAGTCTATTTGTAGATCAGATGACGTAATTTAAGTTCACATGTAAGTGCTACAAGAAATAGAAAGACCACAGATCTTATCACGACTTTAAATAATATGTTCATATGTTTATACTGAAAATAAACGATAAGGCCTGAACAACCAATACACTGTTAGTGCGTAGTTTGTAATGCGATAGTTAAGAGTAATTCGTTTCCCATTTCGAAACATAAGTAGACCCCTATGCCATATTATGTTGGCTTCAGAGAATATTAACTATGACATGACTTTGGAACTAGCAGTGGTGAATAAAGTAAATTTATTTATAAATCACGTTGTCTAATGTGCAACTTCTGCTTATATTAATATATAATTCATTTTTAAGGTAGTGTATCAATAAGAATGACGTACACACTACATAAATAAATGAACGTTAACAGGAGTGTTGAGTGTTGATGGATATGATGGCTACAAAAATATGAGAATACTAGAGGAAAGTCCAGAGAAAAGTGATCTGCAGTCAGCTATCCAGTTTTGCAACTGCTCGTCAAAATGTACAGAATTATTTTATTAAATAATTACTAAATAAATTAAATAGCATCATAATTCTGACTACGCACTCGCTGCTTTCTTCCTCTTAAGCACTTTCTCCATTCTGTTCAATTTTCCCCACTCTTTATCTTCTAATCCTCTTGTCAACATAAACTCAACTTCATCTCTAAATGATCTTGACCGACTCTGCTCCTTTTCCCCCATGAGACTCCTACAGTGACTTTATTAATCCACCGGTTTTCCTTTGCTTTTCTGACGTGGCTGTACCAAAATATACTCTTTTTTTTTCTTTCCTTTAATTCCATTTATTTATCGTTGTTTTAACAACTAACAAGCAAACATTCTGATAGGGGCAGATAAAAATTTAAATTTTTTCCTTCCATCATGTTAATAATGTCAAAAGAAGTGCTTATACAAATTTTCGCCACTCGACCGCAATTACGATGTCGTCCAGAAAGTGGTTTTCCCTGGGGTCGTTTACAGAAAAAAGCACCATTGCATGGAAATATTTATTGAAACAGATACAGCAATTGTTGCGTTATTTGTCAACATATCCCCCCTACTGGAAATGAGACATTTGTAATACAATGGGATCAGGTTTTGTATCCTTGTGTCGTAGAAGTAGGAGTCGCCTGGGATCGGAACCAGCGTCTGACAGCCGTGTGCACCTCTCTGTCGATCCCATGATATGACAAATGTCTCAAATGTGGGAATATGTTGAAAAATAGCTCAACAATTGATGTGTTTGTTCCAATAAATTTTTCCAATGAAATTATGTTTTCTTTCTGTTAACGGCCCTGTCGAACATATTTTTTACGGCCCTCGTAATTGCGGTTGAGTAGCCAAAATTTCTATAAGCACTTCTTTTGACATTATTAACATGGTGAAAGAGAAAATTTAACTTTTTTATCTGCTCCCATCAGAATGTTTGCTTGTAAGGTCAAATCGCGACAAATGTTGAAATCCAGTGTTCAATTCTATGTAATAAAATATCTTTATCTGCTTGCATTTGTCTTCGAATTTCTTCATCCCCCACTTTGTCCATTCTTGTTAGTCCCAAAACCTTCTCCAATAATCAATTTCCTGTCGCATTTATTTTTGTTTCATATTTTTAGTTTGTAACCCAATTTTTTTACAATGTTTTAAATATGGCTAATGGATTTCGTATGTTTTGTGATATGCCTATCCCATAGAAATGAATTGAGTTCTTGGATACATGTTCTTGTTTGACTAAGTCTGCTACTTGAATCTTTTCCTGTACTTGCATATCAAGATATTTGTAACCTTTAATTTCAAGGTTGTTTTTCCCCCAATATCTAAATTCTTGATTTCGTCTGTTGCCTGATATTCAGTTTCTTTTTTAGTTTATTTCCACATTAGATTTATTCTTCTTTTAATTTCAACATACATTAAATATCTTCTTCGTCTTAGGTGATCACTACTTGGTCGTCTGTAAAGCTTATAGAGTATATGGGGACTCATTTCTCATTGACACATTCATCCCATCACATTTGTTTTTCATTCTTTTAGGATACCTTCTAAATAATCTTAAATACCTAGTGTAGGTGATTATGGTCAGTCTTCTACAAGCCCCTTACATGTGATACCCAATGACAATCTCTGGGCCACTTTAATAAAGATTTTATTATTCAAATCCACATGATGTACAGTCTATATTGATTTGCTGTTTATGTTTAAATCATTCATTGCTACCCAAAGTCGGTTCCTGGGTATCATATTGCAAGTCCTTATGAGGTGTACAAAGGCGATGTATAGATTATTTTTGCTTTCTTCTTCTCTATGAATTTGCTGAAGAGTGCATATATGATCTCACAGGATTTCCTTCGGTAAAACCAGCTTGACTAAATGAAATAATGAATAAGAAATTAATTAATGCATAATAAAGGAATGCACGAAACTAATAAACAATAAATGAAGCACGACATTAGGCCTACTTACCAAAGCTAATGAATTCTCAAAGTGACCATCCTCCATCTTCAAACACTTCTCGCACTTTTGGATAAAGAACTGTACTCGAATGTCATTAACCCTTTCGTCCGTAAGTTTTTTTGGTTATTACAAACAGTTTCCGCGGATGTCCTTTTATGAAGCTTATAAGCGTACTATTGCGAAAGAACTCGAGTTTCCAGATCTAAAACTCCGCTTGAATTTCTTGGAATTCTTCTTTCTCACTGAACATTCTACAATAATAATTTTCTGTGCTTCAGTGAAAACCATTTCCCTTTTTTATTTGTCAAACACCAATACTCACTCAAATATAATGAGACAATGAACACAACTGGCGACCAATACATCGCATTTCACCGAACTGGGCTGTTGACTGCTGGCGGCTTTCCCCGTCATAACTTCCAACAACATTTGTGACCTTGTGTGCGCGACTGGAACTCCACTGCTCGTTGGATCTTACGGTATAAACAATATAGCACAGTAAACGATTTGAACACTTATATCACTTCTATCTATAATCGGTATGGTTTACGCAAAGTTCTCCAGTTAAAACAATAAAATCTTTCTAGGCAAGGCCGGGGCGCTATTAACTCAATTGAGTCAAAAACATTTCCCTTTAACTCCTCACTTCACCTTTCCCGGTTGAGACGACTAGACTGCTCAGTAAGCGAACTTTCGCTCTCTTTGGACACCTGAAATCCATCACTGATGCACAGTGCCCACTGTGCGTTTGTATATAAGACAGAGAAGCGGAAAAGGCAAGAGAGGGGGGTTTAAGAGATTCGTCCCACTCCCCCGTTGTGCCCAGGGCTGTTCTAGACCCTAAAATATCTTTTGCTTTAAACTAGAAGCAGAATTCATTAGATAACAATTTTCTTATAATACCTATTTTCCATCTTTCTGATAATGATCAATTTTCAAATACAATGATTATATTCCATGCCTATTAATTCTAAACGAACTGACTCCTAGGTATTGGACAAAATTTCTCTAGTTGTTTAAAATACTGGGTTGATGCAGAAATTCGTAGCGTTTTTTCGCTATAATAAAAATGTTTATTTGAGATGAACAGAAGACAGAAATTAACCAGTGATTCTCTACATTATCTATAACTCTCTGCCAACGCTGGGGTAGTTTTTCGATTCTGAGTCTGAAGAAATCTGTTTGGAGTGAAAGAAGTCGTCAAGCCAAGTTTGTAAAGCATCTTCGTTATCAAAGAATTTCCCTTGAAGATTGTTGGATAGAGAACGGAAAAGGTGGATATCTGAGACAGCAAGATCAGGAGAATATGGGGGATGGGGGATGGGGGATGTGGAATTGTGGAATCACCTCCCAAATAAGTTCCCGGATAGAAACTTTCGTCATGTGAGCGAAGTGCGGGCCTGCATTTTAGTGTTGCAGCAGCATTTGATGCAGTATTCCAGGTCGTTTTTCTTCAGTTGCGGCCGTAAGGCGTGAGTTACTGGTAATAAATGTCAGCAGTTATGGTTACAATCCTAACAAACAATTCATAATACACGACGGCTTCTTTATCTCATCAGACGAATAACATCATCTTTTGTGAATGGACATTAACTTTTGTACGCCGTGTTGTGTGTTGAAACGACAGTGCCATTTTCTTGCAGTGCTTCCTCCGATGGCATTCTCCCCATACACGGCACAAATATATCGAGCCGCCTCCGCTCCCTTTGCTCCTCTACTAGACTCAAACGAAAGAATATGACGGAAGTTTTTTTTTTCTTTTTCCACTTGACACTCCATCTTCTTTGGCCCACAAATAGGACAAATGTTCTTCAAATCCGCAAAAAAAAAAAAACAAACAAACAAACAAACAAAGCGTATTTACAAGCACAACACTTCAAATAAAATGACAAATGGCAAACGATAAACAATTTCCTAACAACTCAGTGTTGTGATGAGGTGATGAACAGAAATGCTATGAACTTATGCACGAACGTAATAAATTGCTGACAAAGATAAGAGGGCATACAGTACAGATAGCGTCCTAAAAAAAAATTATTTCTGGTAGTAGGTTTGCTGAAAATGCGAACTGTCGTGAATAGCTAGGAAGCGATTGTTTGCAGTTTCACAGTACAAAGAACTCTATTTGAAATAAAACCAAATCTATCACTCTGTGAATACACTGCCATCTTACATTGTGAGAAACGATTTTACTTGATTATATAACGACGTCGTATCAACTACTGGGTTACTTAGCGTCAAAGAGATTGCCGATATCGAGATTGTATTTGGCGAGATGAGTCTGAGGATTCGCCATAGATTACATGGCATTCGTCTTACTGATGGGGGAAACCCCGGAAAAATCCGGACAGGTAATAAGCCCAAGCGAGAATCGAATCCACGCACGAGCGCAACTCCGGATCAGCAGAAAAACACGCTTCCCCTGAGCTACGCCGGTCGCTTAGAATGAATTTCATTTAACGAGGGAAATGTTAGTGATTTGATGTCGAAACAACCGCACAAACTGCGCAAAAGGTAAGACCCACTTACTTATAAATGGCTTTTAAGGAACACGCAGGTTCATTGCCGCCCTCACATAAGCCCCTCTACGGTCCCAATTCTGAGCATGATTAATCCAGTCTCTACAATCATATCCCACCTCCCTCAAATCCATTTTAATATTATCCTCCCATCTACGTCTCGGCCTCCCCGAAGGTAAGATCTAAACAGCAGATAAAACAAATGTAAAATTTAGCTGTCATTACTAACTGCAAGGTTGTCAAATAAGCCCTAAATAAAAGATTACCTTGAAATCGAGTGGTTCAGATCTTCAGTGGCATCAGCTGGCTGTATGTTTGAATAAAATTGATTCTTGTGAAAATGCTGTTATTCGCAACAAACTATTATCGTGGGGGAAAATATTTTATTGCATCAAGTGAAATCAGTCAGGAAGATATGGAATTATCAAAGTACAGTCTCTAGATGTTGAAAATGAAGAATCAACTGATGAATAAAGTGGCGTGAACAGTACATTTGAAGAATTCGCTGCCGAGTCATTTCCACACAATGTTTACCTGCGGAATTGATGATTGAAACTCGTGTAAATCGTCTGCTTCAAGTTGCAAACCAAGTCTACAGAGAGAAAAATCAAACCAACAATATGAGTAGTTATTTCTTTTGCAGAAATTTACCAAAGATTCTCCTCTGCCATTTTTTTCTTCCCAATCCACATTTTTCCAACTGTTCTTCCCTCTTGACCTTCCCCTACAACTGCGTTCCAGTCGCCCATTAGGATTACGCATACTCATTTCCTCTCTATCTCTTTTATCTAATCATAGCTTTCTTCCACTTCCGCGTCTGCTAATCCACTATGTGGGATATAAACTTGCACTAACACTAAATCTATTTTCTTCCATTGTAGTCTCACCATTATCACCCGGTCATCTATGTAATGCACTGATATCATTTTATCTTTCACAAATGCTCCCAGTATTACAACAACACCACGACTTCCTTTGCACTCGAATTTGAATGAAACAACCTAAATTCATCACTCACCAACTCACCACTATTTTCCCACCTCACTGATATTCCCATCACATCCACTCTGTTTCTTCTCATTTCTTCCTCCAAGTTTTCCAACTTACCTGCTTGCAGAAGAGTCCTCACATTTCACGTTCAATCTTCTTTTCTTCGCTCCGTTGGGTTGCTTCATAATGTGTCCTTCCCCAGTATCCCCCTGCCGGACATCCGAATGGGGGGATAGTTTCAGTCTGGAATCTTTTACCGTGGAAAGATTCATAATGTCATGTTTGCAGTTTTTCTTGGGAAAGATGAATGCGGTAGCTTCCCATTGCTTTCCGCACACCACTCTCTCTTTCTCATCTTTAAGTTCCCAGGAGGCCCCGGCGTGCAGGTGAGGAAAGTGGATTTGACTAATTAGGTCCTCCGGACTTCACCGAAATTCACCGCAAGGGTTAAATATCAGTTATATCAGGGTTTTTGGCCCGATTAAAGACCGGGAAGTCCCAATTACCTTTTGCTCACCCATTAAAATTAAGCCTTTAAAATATGCGAAAATGAAATAATTAAAAAAGTGGTATGAATAAACATGTTACATGTTTACAGGAAATAAGTGTTCTAATTTGAATTCTTGAACTGCATACAACGACCATGCTTCTTTAGAACATATCCCTCCAGGAACAGCAAGTAAAATGTAATCTCTCGACTTTTTTCTTCCACCAATTTGGATCTTTTACCGGCGTTTCACTTAAATATATTAATTGCAAGCAGAAGTTATACAGGTTGTAAATAAAAATGCGGTAAAAACTTCAGGTATGGATTAATCATATGTAAAAGGAAAAAATGGTTATATCAATATTGATCTGGAAATGCTTGGTTTCTAAGTAGGGCTTACAAGTATGATCAAAGTGCATCCCAATATTTGTTTGCTGCAATTATTATAATATATTGTTTACATTTCCTTAGATGATTTATTAAAAAGACCTACCTCCTGCTTGAATACAGGCCACAGTTCATCGTCTCATCGACATCCGAACATTTCGGTTCTTACTGTCTGACAGCTTTGCAGAATCCGCAGATGGACCGTTCGTTCATTATCCACAAAAGTCGAATACACCAACGACTTTAAGTGCCCCCACAGAAAAGTACAATGGTGACCGTGGATGCCACGACGAGCTGCGAACATTTCGAATAGTTCATCTCAGAAACTGTACCCAAACAAAACGCGTCATATTCCAGCAAACAAATGTATTGGAGTGCATTATAATGATGCTTGCAAGCCCTACTCCGAAACCAAGTATTTCCGGACCCATGTTGATATAGTCTACAGGATGAATGTGAAATAACCCTGCAGATATTTAGAGCGAATAGCTCATGTTGTATGTAACAAAAAACTGTAATAGGAAAGTTCATAGTTTTCTCAGAAAAGAATTTTTTTTTTCAAATGTTTAACATCCTCTTATTTAGTAACTACTGCGAATTGGATCGTGATTTTTGTCCATATCGATATAAAATCTAATAAAGAATGATTTATCCCTCTGGCGTATTTCAATAACGCGAGCGGTTTTCGTGTAAATTTAATTTAAAAACCACTAATTTCAAACCATTGAACGATGCAATCCACATCGCAACGTTGTAGCTAAAGATGGGAGCGCGAGGCAGTACATGTTGACTTCATCTGTATTGCGATACGAAGGGAGACTTTTAACAGCGAGGTTGCCAGACTGCTGGAACTTTCAACTTAATTTTCTAATTAACCGTGCATTTAATCACAAAACGTAACAAAGATTTTCTATTCATTTAAGCGTACGCGTACGCGTACGCTATTATCAGTTAAATTTAGACTTTTGGGATGGGCAGGGCATGTAGCACGTATGGAAGAATCCAAAAATGCATATAATGTTAGTTGGTAGGCCGGAGGGAAAAAGATCTTTAGGAAGGCCGAGACGTAGATGGGAGGATAATATTATAATGGTTTTGAGGGAGGTGGGATGTGATTGTAGAGACTGGATTAATCTTGCTCAGGATAGGAACTGATTGCGGGCTTATGTGAGGGCGGCAATGAACATCCGGGTTCTTTAAAAGCCATAAGTAATTAAGCAAGTACTGCAGAAACATGTATTATAAAATCCAACTTTAAGTGCAATTGAGCACGTTTTATAATCGTTCGAAGTGCTACCACAAGGTAACAGAAGTTCAAGCATGATGGCTGTAAACCTTAACAGGTCAGAAAGACATAAAAACAATTAGTATATGAAACATAAATGCATTTATAAATTTATAAAGATCGTTCAGGAACTAGTTATGCATATGCTCTACAAAGAATACGTCCAGAATTCGCCTCTTAGCTCGGGCACACAGAGGAAGCTACTCCCTGTCATTAAATATCTAAACACAAGCTTCATTTCATAGAACTGAAAACAAAATGTCTAATCCACATGGGGTCATAGTTGCTACAGTACAATATTCCAAGTGTAACTTCCATAATTTGGGAAACGCTGCTCTAGGTGGCTGTAACCAAGGCCTTTGCACGGCCATTGGACCGACTTCATGAATGTTGGCAAATTTTCATTCTACGGTCACCCACTATTCTTGTTTAGTCAAATTTCCGAAGACAGGTTGGAAGCTCACAACATGGCACCACTTATGAGGCAACTAGGCCAGGAGATAATGGGGTAGAGTGGCCAGTTCATTTCCCGTTCCATTGCATACATCGTCGATTAGCTACATATTACACTAATCAGACTTCAGATGTATACAAACAATTGTTCTTCCTCTGACACATATCGACGAGTGAGATGTACTGTCTGATAATAGATGTACAACTGTAAAAAAAAAAAAAAGTGGCCGCACTCGTGAACAGCGAATATTTTCTAAGTCCACTTGGGATCACGGTGATGTTACATGATGCTTGTAGAAGCAGTTTCGGAACTATTAAGTCATTTGACATCTGTGTCTCGTAGAATAGCTGTACAGTGTTCGCTTAATGACTTGAAGGTTGTGAGTTCGACCCTTGTTCTAGTTATCACTTTATTTTCTTATCATTCTTTAGCGGTATAAATAATATTCAAGTTATCACTTGTATTCTGCTTTCCTTCTTCAGCGATATAAATAATATTCAGGTTTTCATTTATATTCTGTTACAGTTCTTTGGCGATATAAATAATATCAAAGATATCATTTATTTTCTGTTATCGTTCTTTAACGATGTAAATAATACTGAAGTTATCATTTGTATTCTGCTATCGTTATTTAGCGATATAAATAAGATTCAAATTATCATTTTTATTCTGTTATCGTTTATCATACTTTCGCAATATAAATAATATTCAGTTTATCATTTGTATTCTGCTATCATTCTTTAGCGATATAAATAATATTCAAGTTACCATTTATATTGTTATATTTCTTTAGTGTTATAAATAATATTCAAGTTATCATTATATAAATATGAATTTAATGTCAGATTTGGAAAAATACAGTTGCGTAATACTAGTATTACTTATTTCTTCTTACATTATTACATTACTAGCCGTACCCGTGCGCTCCGCTTCACCCGTTAGAAATAAATATAAAGTAATTACATAATTAAAACAGGAACATTTGATAAAGGGAACATTCGTGTTTGATAGAACGATAAATCGTTTAATATGTTACTTAATTTAAATTGTATTTAAAAATTTAAATGTGATAATTTTGATCCAGAGACCACTCATTTGGTGCAATGACAATTCCTTTAAAATGTTTTTTGATTGTTATTACATGCAACCATAGTTTAATGAAGACTGACATATCATTTAATTTTAATGTGTATACTTTATATTACTTGCTATATGTTTCCATTGAATTATGGTAATAACTTAATTTTAACCCTTGTTTTCTACGTCTTCAGTAAATGGCGCTTGGCCCACTACGGTTCTGAACCTTTCAAATAACTTAAATAGTGATACAGCATATAGGCCTATAGTGATATGTAATTATATTTCCTTCTTTCGAAAATGTAAGAATTCACGATCTCCTATGTACCATTGGCATGGAATGAGTAAATGCGTTTTTTCGTCCTACTCAAAAATTTTATATTTTGCACATAGGACTTATTACAGGAACAACAACGCTATAATCTGGGGTGACGGTGGAAATGTATTGTGACTTATAATTCACACAACAATATAACCTTTTATTCACAACAATAATGACTTTCTATAACTGAATTTAAAACACTCCCGTCAACAATGGGTATTTCACTCCACACAGCAACACAGTATTCGTTATTGCACTCCAGAGACGACAATAACAATTCACTTGGATTA
Organism: Periplaneta americana; assembly: GCF_040183065.1. NCBI lineage: Eukaryota > Metazoa > Arthropoda > Insecta > Blattodea > Blattidae > Periplaneta > Periplaneta americana. The sequence goes on from NC_091117.1 coordinate 108,091,243, forward strand.
TTGAGAATAACAATGTACTCCTAATCTCAACCAATGTTCACAAAGCACTATTTACAAAACAAAACTGTCAGTTCTCAGTTCACAATTCGTTTGCCTTAGCTAGTTCTTCTAGCTCATTCACTCAAGTTCACAGTATATTGAACCCAAGACTTCCAGAGACAGTCCACTGCACTCGAACTCAAGACTTTCGGCCGCGTTGCTTCCGCCTGGACGCTCACTGCTGCTACACAAACTCACTCAAGTGGAACCCCGGTCTCGAAGATTGCTTCACAAAAACTACTGGCTTGCTGTCCAAACTGAACTGGCTCCCTTCGAAGGCTGCTCGTGCTTATATAGCCACATCACACGTTCTCGTCTCTTCGATCCTCGAAGTTTCTGCTTCTAGAGACTTCTGTTCGGGAGGTTTCGTTCCCCCCTTCACCTCGCCAACGCAGCACCCAAAGCTTTGCGTCCCCTTTGCTTCGCGCCGCAGTGCCCGCCGACTTGCGTCTTTCCCCTCTTGGCCGCCTGTCGCGCGCCCTCCCTTCTGTGGGACGCGTGATCGACTCCCGAGGCAACGAGAAGTTTCTGGCAGGGTTGCCACAGTATTGTATTGTTATTTTAAATGTATCCTTAAATATCAGTCCTATAAAAATTTTGCATAGAAAAAAAAGTATCGGAAATAATTTTTAAAGAAACTTTTATTATGTAACATTCTTCATGAAAATTAATAATAAGGGAGATATTTCGATTTAATTCAAGCCCCTTTAAATAAAGTATTTTCAATGCCACATAGCCTAAAATCTAAGTTACAACGAACTTAATTTATATTTCAATTTTCATCGAAATCCGTTCAGCCATTATCGTGTGAAAAGGTAACAAACATCCAGACAGACATACAAAAAAAAAAAAAAAAAAAAAAAAAATTCGGTCTCAGGATGAATAATTATACATGTTAACACCAATTATTTTTGGAAAAGCGAAAATTACCACAAAAAGTTTGGTTACAGATTTATTATTAGTATATATTATATTATATTATATTATATAAAAAGTGTGTAGATAACGGGTGTACTCCGATCAGTAAGTTTTTAATTTGTTGTGGGGGCTCTTGAATCTCAGGAGGAACAACTTTTACAACAGCGCAACATAATCTGCTTGGCTCATTACCCAATTTTTTTTGCATTGCATTTATTGCATATATAGCCTATTTTATGTATTTTAACACGATTCAATTGCGCATAGTTAAAATTTGGATTATAAAATAATGGAATGCTAAGCTAACGTACTATTACTGCATACTAAATCAATACACTCTCGTTGTTCGTTAATTCTCTGAGATGAAAATGAATGTGTACATAAACATTTTAAGAAACACAGGAAACGAATATACAAAAGAGCCTATCAAGTTTTCTGTGCATAAGAAGCTATTTTAATCTTACCTGTCCTCAATTCACTCAGAAGTTACTGTAATAACATTATAGCATTATGTCCATCTAGAGAAACTACACTTTCCAATGGTGAAATAGTAATTAATTATACAAATGGTTAATTAGCTTTCGATATTATTTCATACAAACACAGAAACATTCTCTGCAGGTTATGTTTAATAGCTTTCGTTTGTTGTTGTCCAAGGCTCTTTATAAACGAAGTCATTTGTTTCATTTCATTTATTTTATTACAGCCCCTTAGATGGCGTGGTTATTTTCATTTTAAAACTCATTTATCTCATTAAATATCAGTCCTATAAAAATTTTGCATAGAATAAAACTTATTGGAAATCATTTTTAAAAAAACTTTTGTTGTGTAACATTTTTCATGAAAATTAATAATAAGGGAGATACTTCGATTTACTTTATTCAAGCCCCCTTATAACCCTCTTTTTATATATAATATTTTGAATGCCATATAGACTAAATTCTAAGTTATAACGAACTAAATTTATATTCCAATTTTCATATAAATTGCTTCAGCCATTATCGCGTGAAAAGGTAACAAACATCCAGACAGACAGAAATACATACAAACAAAAATGTCAAAAAAGCGATTTTCGGTTTCAGGATGGTTAATTTATACATGTTAACACCAATTATTTTTGGAAAATCGAAAATTGCCAAAAATTTTTTGGCTACAGATTTATTATTAGTATAGATAGTATCCTGTAACACAATGAAACGAAAAGGAACTACGAGAATTTGAGCCTGAGACGTTGACATCTGAATTCAGACGTTCTCGTAGTAGTGGGTTATTTTACGACGCTTTATCAACATCTTAGGTTATTTAGCGTCTGAAGGAGATGGTGATAATGCCGGTGAAATGAGCTCGGGATCCAGGACCGAAAGTTACCCAGCATTTGCTCATATTGGGTTGAGGGAAAACTCCGGAAAAAACCTCAACCAGGTAACGTGCCCCGACCGGGAATCAAACCCGGGCCACCTGGTTTCGCGGCCAGACACGCTAACCGTTACTCCACAGGTGTGGACTTAATTCGTTAATTAAAAAAAAACTTTATAAAGTTCAATTTCCAGCAGTATAATATGTTTTGAGCATGACTCGAAAGTTTGAAGGCCGTAATGTAACCGTTACTTCCCGGAAAATGAAGACCATTGCATTCTTTTCAATGAGTAAGCCAGGGATGCGATGCTTACTATTAATTCTGAGCGCGAGCTTTTTTAAGCTCTCTCCATAAGCTCGGAGCTTTTCCACCTGAGGCACAAGGATATATAGTCGACCTGGTTGGAGAGTTGGTATAGCACTGGCCTTCTATGTCCGAAGTTGCGGGTTCGATCCCGGGCCAGATCGATGCCATTTAAGTGTGCTCAAATGCGACAGGCTCGTCAGTAGATTTACTGGCATGTAAAAGAACTCCTGCGGGACAAAATTCCGGCACATCCGGCGACGCTGATATAACCTCTGCAGTTGCGAGCGTCGTTAAATAAAACAAAACATAACAAGACTATACGGCACATACAACGTTGCACACCATGAAAGATCGCAAGCGAGATTACAATACAGATTTTAATGGTGAGTAGAAGGTTCAGTTTTTATGTAATGAACATGGCGGTGAAATGCAGCGTTTAATAGTAAAAAATATATACTATATTATTTGTAAAAGAATGTCAAACGTCAGTACGAAACACAACACAACACAGATATAGACATTATTCTGGAGAAGAGAGAAATTGATTTCAGACAAGAAATAATGCTGAAAAATGAAGAAAATCCACTTTTTTTGTTTTTATAATCGTAATTATATTTGAGACTGTTTTAAATGATTTAACCATATAATCATATATGGCCACACATGCGGTGCGTGAGTTGGTAGGATTTTTTCTTCTTTGTTTCTTTTTTAATGCTGTTTTTTCGACTTTAAAATTTTAAGCAGTTTACTGAATGAAAAGCTCCTTGCACAACAACTTTCATATTGGTCTGAAAATTCTCACAAAGATCAATTAAATGTTGATAAATAGATTTAACTAGCATTTGTATGAAATATTAATATTAAGTTTCTTCGGGAAATATTCATATTGCACTTGGATTAAATATGCTATAATGGTAAATTCATAAAGTTTAAAAATTTATCGTGTCTCTCTATTTAGACTGATCTCTAAAGTCAATTAATTTTTATTCTTATAACTATTTTCAAGATTCTGAGCAAATATGAACTAAACATTTTGAAAACTTTGACGCAAGGAGCCTTTTTAGTGATGTCAGTATAAAATATATTTAAAAAAAGATAACTTCAAAACTATTAGACTTAATGATACCAAATTGTGTACAGATTTTAGTATTGTAGACGTGTTTATACAATTTAAATTTCACTATTTTGGCCGAAAATTGTGGAAGTTTTAAAAATCATACATATCCCCTTAAATGATTGACCCCAAAAATTACGATGACTCTTGAATAGCATAATTTAATCAGTTTTTTTTTTTTTTTCGTGTTACGTGCATCTCACAAATCACTCTAAGAAAATTAATTACATAATCACGACTGGAGAGTAAGGACTACATTTTCACAATCACACAATCAATATACTCTATTTCAATCAATATTGTCATTATTTTTATAATAAATGCTCAAAAGCACTTAGAGATCACACACGTCCAACAGGTAGACCCTATTAGTTTCTCCTAACCAATGAAGTGAAGTATATACATAATAAATAATTGCTTTTAACAAGAAAATGGTTTACAAACAATTAACTTTTCCTATTCCTCTTTTTGTTGTTAAAACCCCTTTCCTTTGCGATTTGTTTATATATGTACAAGTATATTATATAACTGAATAATTAGTCCTATTACATAGCCAGAAAATTAGTAACGCCAAGTCATAATAATTGCTGCCTTTTTTCGATGTATATGCATATACTGTACATCCCTGATGTCTACGTTACGACGCTATGTAGTGGATGCGCTATGCGCTCGTGATCAAGGTCGAGCTCTTCTACCGTGATTGGCAGCTAATATCGTCTCATCCCTGGAATAAGCTATATACGAGAAACTTATCGAATGCGACCCTGTGACTGGAGTTGGGGGATTAGCAAACATTGAAAGGACACCCCCAATCCCAAGGCAGGCCCGTCAGTCACCACAGAGTAGGTCATTCATTCCTTACATTCCGTTATCCACCAACTCTACACCTTCCATTGCCATTCTTCGTCAGTGCTCCACTGTTTATGCGGTAGTGTGGCGTCAGGTTTACGTAAGTGCAAAATGTTTTCGAAACGACGCGAAGTCGATAGTGAGTGTAGAAAGTATAATGAATGTTGGCTCTGTAATTATTTTGTGAAAGAGTATGGAAACAAAGTGATTTGTGTCATTTGCAACGACGTCATAGCTGTAATGAAGGAATATAATATTAAGAGACATTACCAGTCAAAACATTCTCATGATTTTCATAAATTCAAGGGAAACGAACGTGAAAAACCAAGCTCGGCGTTTGATCTTCAAGTTTCCAACATACTTACAGTATGTATGTGAACAAACATTTTCGAAAATGAAAATTCAGAAATCAAGATTAAGATCAAGCTTAAATGATGAGAATCTCCAAGACGTGTTACTTCTGAGCACCACAGAGCAGAGACCGGATATCGACAATTTATTATCTTCAAAGCACCAGTTCCACACTTCTCAGTAGGTAATTATGCATACCCTTTTATTTAAATATTTTTCAAAATTAAGTAATCCAAATTTTATAAAATTAATTACCGGTAATTAAATTAATTGTAATATTAAAAAAAAAACATTACAGTGCGTTTTTTAAATATTAAATTCACTGTAATGTTGCCAGAGGTAAATCACTAGAGTAATTATTGGCCCCTTATGGTAAAAAGTTTGGGCGCCCTTGGTTTATATCATACTATTTTGCCTTATAATATGAAGTTCCAGACGTTTCAGAAGAGAATTCCCCTTCCCCATCTCTATCTTGAAACCAAAGCACAAGTTATTATCAAAGGAATCTCTATTCATAGTTGACAAATAATGCGCGGGAACAATCACGAACGAGATACCATATAAATTAGCATACCGTGAAAAAAGGAACGAAAAATATGAACACAAAATTTTGCGAATAGTATTTTAAAAGTACCATAAAAGGGGCACACACTGCAGACTAATATGGGCGATGTTTCAACGATATCTACATTACAGTAACAAGGTTTGAACAATATTACAGCCTGCAAAACAACGAAGAGATATTATCGTGCAACAATATATACCCATAATAAAATTGTTGACCTTCAAAGTACAGAACATGTGAGTCACGCATACGAACAAAACACACTCCCAGAGTGCATGGCCGCAAGCTTTTCACATCCTTCCATTTGTTGCCATTCGATCAATCGCCTTACCCCCTACAACAGGAGCGTATCGTTAGGGCCTGCAATGCAGGAGGGCCCGGGGTTTTAAGGGGCCCCGCAAACACCATGCAAAAAAAAAGCAGAAGAAGAGAGAAAGAAAAAGCGCAAGCAGTTGCAGCCTGCATGGAACTGGTCAGATCACTATTCACGACGGTTTCATAGAATCGGACCATGTTGTTGTTGCTGAATCCAGCACAGCTGTAAACAATGTTTGCGTATTGCCTTTGCCGACTGCAGTGTCGTATAAAGCCTCGAACAGATATGCGCGCCGAAACCCGTAGCGCAACCACGTCCCGCGACAGGGCAAGGTTACGCACGGTTGTTGCGCTATTACGTTGCGCGATGAACTTTTCCAACCCGCTCCAGAGTCCGCAACACTACGACCCGGTTGCACCAACCCTTGTTAAATAAATAACATGTCGTTAAGGCAGTTTAACAGTAAACTTAACGGAAGTGATGTTTCATCAACTGTTGTTACTGCTATCATCATGTTAAACCCACTGTTAAATTAACATATCATACTCCCTCAGTTAAATCCTTAACGTCCTGTTACAGCGTGAATAATGGCTGCCAGAGAACATATGTTACACGCCGCATTATTATATCGAGCTATATTTGCAGTGAAAACAATTAGCTGCAATCACTACTTCAGCATTTTTAATTATTCAGAATAGATATGTTCATAAGTACTAAAATTATTCATATTAATATTAGCACTGCATCCACAGTAAAGAGAAGATATGTGTTTATTAACGTAAGCATTTCTGTTATTATTATTTCGTATTAATACTCAGATATAATTGCAGATTTTCAAAACGATATTTCTTTATTTCACTGATTTAAGAGTTCACATGTAATTATGACTAATAACGTGTGAAGATATGTTAGATATATAAAAGGTAAAGATAAAGGTATCCCCGTAACATGCCATGAAGGCACTTGGGGGGCATGGAGGTAGAGCCCCATGCTTTCCATGACCTCGGCACTAGAATGAGGTGGTGTGGTCGGCACCACGCTCTGACCGCCTTTTACCCCCGGGAAAGACCCGGTACTCAATTTTATAGGAGGCTGAGTGAACCTCGGGGCCGTTCTGAAAGTTTGGTAACGAGAAAAAATCCTGTTACCACCTGATGTTAGATATATAAGATATGAAAATAATGTTAATGCTTATTCAGCATCACAATTATTTTCATTTTCTATTGGTTCTATTTGATCCTGGATAATTGAAAGAATCTTCGTACAAATATCAACTTTGAGAGTGAAAGTACCACCGTCAGTTTTCAAATGTTCCACTGTATCTTGTGCATGATCCGTCTTAGCATTTATTTTAATATTTTCATAACAATGATTTGTTTCATAGTTTGCGTTTTCACATCCAAATGGCGATTGAAAATATTGGGTTAAAGTGACCCATGTTTGTTCCTTTTTCCTAATGAAAGTTCCATCACTACGTTTGAGTTCAATTACATTCATATAATTGCTAGATATACTAAAATAATTATATTTCTCATATGAGGTAAAATTACTGCTCCTTACACTTTCTTTTTCTCGATTTCCGTTGTAATTATGTTAGTCTCCAATACTTCCATAATGTAAAAAATGCAATTCCCCACTAAAACAAATGACCACACCAACTAAAGGCACATTCAGTAAACTTTCATATAATCACTGCTTCTTTGATTCCTGTTACATTACTCTTAACATTATGTTACCTAACCAAACTACCTCAAATGGTTGGTGAAACACTATTACACTAACAGGATGTTTAATTTTTAACAACAAGTTAGTTAACATGCTGTTAGCGTTATTGTAACGAAGATTGGTAAAACTGGGCCCTAACCTACCAGCGTCCGCCAGTTCAGGTACTCCTACTTTTAATCATGGATGTAGTTGCAGCAGGCTATATTTATTTGCATTTTGCGTGCTAAAAAAACGGAAACAAAGGCAATGGTAGCAAACATAGTTAGATATCATATACAAGTAGAAATAAATGTAGTGATTCAAATTTTCTGGCTGACTTGAAGTTCAAAATAGTTGGTGGACATTATAAAAATTTTACCAGAATGTCACCTACAGACTTTAAATATTTGCTGGCGTCTAATGTTGCAAAGAAGGATACCACATTCAGTTCAAGAAAGAGTGGCAGTGACGATACGATTCCTGGCAACAGTAAAATAATATGCAATAACATTGCTGAATCAACACACAAGACTAAAATTAGGTTAAGAGTCATAAATGAAGAATCTTTAACGGACTTTGAAGCTAAATTAAAAAAATGAAACTTGGAAATCAGTATATGTCAATGAAGATATGAATAGTAAATTCAATGCGTTTCATAATACATTCTTAAATATCTTTGAACTGTTTTCTTGTAAAGCATAAAAATTCTCAAACATCTAAAAATAATTGGATTACACAAGACATAAGAATCTCATGCAAAACAAAGAGAACTCAATATATTTAAAGTAGAAATAGTAATGACCGCAAATTAATAGGTCTAATTTCTGTAGTACAATTTTATGATTAATACAAACGAAGGCTTTGCAGAGATCACAGAATACCCCTCCTACTTGTAATTTTTTATTAATTGCTTCCAGAATTTTATCAGTTAAATGAAACACAAAGTAATCTTAAAAGCCAAATACCTTTACTTTAACAATTTATTCTAGACTTGACTAATAAAATCAAAACAACTCTAGGAACATTATTTACTTACTTACTGGCTTTTAAGGAGCCCGGAGGTTCATTGCCGCTCTCACATAAGCCCGCCATTGGTCCCTATCCTGAGCAAGATTAATCCAGTCTCTACCATCATATCCCGCCTCCCTTAAATCCATTTTAATATTATCTGTGTATCTAATGCTTACTCACTTCACTTGCGTGATTTGGGTTCCGCATACTGCACATAGATGGCAGGACTGTGGCCCCACTTTCAAATTGCACACCACTTCGGCGGGCCACGTTATGCATGATGTGTTTCTATAAAGAATTATGTCTTGTAGGCTATTAGGGTGAGTGTATGTGTAAGTGTAGTGTAGGGAATGGGTGAGGATGATGATGGTGAGGAAGAAAGGAGAAACCCGGTGCCGGCACGTAGCCTATTCTGCCGAGTAGCACCAAGAGGGCCGCCAGACTTAACGTCCCCTCCCGACGGACGAATCACTATCACTATTTACATGAAAATTTCTGACCCCGCCGGAAATCGCACCCGGACCCGCTGGTCTGGATGTAGAACTTGCTAACACAGAACTAACTCGGTGGGTAAAATTTGTATGCATTCAAACATAACATTTAATGGAGAATCGGAATATGCAAATTTTAATATAGAGTATCATTAAAAGAAAAAATAACTTTACTGTCACACCCTTTGTCTGAATATCTAACTTTTTTCGAACACTGGTGTATCATATTGTATGGTTTATCTCCAACAGCTTTTTGTATAAAACTTTTTTTTGTAAAATTTAACAAGTTATTAGCAATATTCCATACTTATTGTTCACTCTGTTTATAAAAGAGTATATCAACATCTTAATTGCTGCAACATTCTCATTTCAGAACAATAATGTGGATTCAGAAAGAATACATCAAGTGAGCAAGCTTCGTTTAATTTAACTGATAAAATTCTGGAAGCAATTAATAGGAAATTACAAGTAGGAGGGATATTTTGTGATCTCTCCAAAGCTTTCGATTGTATTAATCATAAAATTCTACTTTAAAAATTAAAATACTATGTTATTAAAGGCATAGCATAACAGTGGTTTCAATCATATCTCCATTTCAGAAAACAAAAGTTGAAATCAACGCATTCAGTGACACCTTTAAACCTACTTCAACATGGGGAAATGTTCATACAGGGGTCACGCAAAGATCTCTATTAGGACCTCTTCTTTTTCTAATTTTTATAAATGATCTTGGCCCCTTAATAAAAGGAACAGATTATCCTATACTATTTACAGGTGACACAAGTATAATTACAGACAGCAACTTTGCCACATTCCAATATAAAATAGAAACACTTTTCCTTAAAATTTATGACTGGTTTACAACCGATAAACTACCTTTAACATTAATAAAACTAACATAATTCAATTTAAAACCTCTTCAAATTTAATCTCTGAAACATGAGACACAACTATCAACAATATACCTCTACTAGAAACATCAACAACCAAATTTATTGGTTTGCATATTAATAATAGGTCTACATTAAACTGCAAACATCATATTAATGAAATAACCCCAAAACGTAGCTCAGCATGCTTCGCAATTAGGTCGTTACAACAATTCGTAAATAGGAGTATCTTAAAGACAATATATTTGCCTATATTTATTTCATTATGTTCTACGAAATAATATTTTGGGGATAGTAAAAATACATTACAAAAAGAGAAATTAGAATAATAGTTGCAGCAAAGGCTATAGAATCGTGTAGACCATTTTTTTTAAATTAGAGATTCTGACTTTAACAAATCAGTACATTATACTCTTCAATAAATTTCCTCTAATGTAATAAATACATTTTCCAACTAATTTAGCCATACATGTATAAATACCTGCAGAAAGAATGATTTTCAAATGCCATCATCAAACTTATCATGCTATCAACGGGAGTATCTTGCATGACAATAAAAATTTTCAGTAGTCTTCAAGACATTGAGTCATAATCAAAATCCTGCATTATTTAATGTAGAACTAAAAATTACCATACTTAATATCTCACACTTTCTATTCTGTAGATGAATTCTTGACATTTCACATATTGGTAGTGTAAATATTTTAATACTATGAAATGGTAAATATATTCTAATATGTTATTGTCATTAAGGTATTAATTCTGTATATATTTCAAATTTGCATTTTTATATTTTAAACGAAAGAATTTGACATGTTCTTTATTCTATACTCTAAATCAACTGTAAGTCTGTCTGTCTGCCTGTCCGTCCATCCATCTATCAATTTTAATAATTGTTATATTACATCTGTGGATAATATTAGGTTTCTTGAATTTTTGTCGACAACACTTTACAATGGTAGGCCTATATTGATTTTATTTAAAAAAAAAAGCTAAATACCGTGAACTTTGCTATTTTTACAGCTTAGGTCTACGTTGAATGTACATTCTTTCTTATCTATATATTATCCTCATTTTAACCATGGTACCTTTTAAGGAGAGATGCTGTAAATATTACCAGAGTCTTTATTGCTCAGAAACGAGTTATTAGAACGATTTTGTTATTAAAAGTACAAAACCTTGTAATTTTTTTTCTTTTTTAGGAATACAGAATCTTGGTATTTCTTTGTATAGTCTATACTTCTATTTATAAATGTTTAATGCTGTTTACGCATGATGAAACTGAATTTAATAAAATATTACGAGTAAACTGTCATGATTTTAATACACGTAATGCAGAACTGTAAGAATAGAAAGTCACAGACAGAAGAAATATGATATGCCTAATTATTTTAGTACTTTATTGTTTAATAAGTTAAAATCTAGGGAGTTGACCACCGTAATTGGCGGTGATTTAAACTCATTTCGTATTGGTGTATTGCATTATGTTCAATTAACAATTGAGAAATTGAGAGTAACTTCAATTTTGTGTTCCTAAGAAGTGTTAATTACTTTCTAGTGTTTGCGTGTATTTAATTTTTAATAAGTAATTCATTATGGCGTGTGTTTGAGTGAAGTGTAGACATCAGCAATATGTATACAAATTATTATTATTATTTATACTTGCTAGTATAATAATATATTGAGACATTTTTACTGCCAATAACTTCATACTTGCTGATTGTTCGTATTATTGACAGTAATATTTTGTATATGGACAGTGATTTTGGTTTCCGAATGTGAATTAACATAGATGTTACAATTTTGGATCTCAATGAATACTACAATAAATCAGGAAATAATCAGAGTCAATAAAATAGTCGTATGAATATAAATGATGATAATGATGATGCTAATAATAATAGTAATAATAATAATAATAATAATAATAATAATAATAATAATAATAATGAAGTTGAACATAAAATAAACATAAATAAGTAAATAGGTATAACACATGAACATGGTACTCGTGCAGCATGGTTTGCTGAATTTAATAATAATTCGGAAACAATAAAATTCAAATTGCAATCATTAACATCCCAGTGTGACGTCAGCATGCGCAGTCCAAAGTATTTGTGTCAGCGTCCACACATACTGCAACTTCAGAGCTGAGTCCTTTGAATGTTACGCTGGAATACCGACATCTGATGGTTCGCTTCGCATCATCAATCCGCAACGCTGGGTTGTAACATCCGTGGTCGCGCCAGCTGCTCCCAAGCATCGTTCCTTAAACTTTCGTTAAAATTCCTTGTGGTGTTTGGCATTTCACAAAATTTCTTTTCCTCTGTATAATTTCATAAAGTGCAACGTGTTTTGCTCGGTCCATTCCATGTTCACTGCCCACACAGACAGACGAATGGGTGTTGATTGATGGTTGATTGATTGACTAATTGATTGACATTAATCCTACGCTAATAAGTGGGCTATCTTTCCTTGACCCTGCAGGTAAGGTTTCATCATCTACTAAAGAGCCCGAATAGAACCTGGAGTCTCAAGCCCTTAGAACCTAGATTAACATCGGAAACCCGTACTTGGCATAAGTATAGGGGTTGAATCATTTTGCAACACAACTTATTTGCGTACATATTGCGATTTAAAAGGTTTCGTGGATTAAATGAGGGGATAGCTAAGCCACATAAGGCCGAGGAATGAGACAAGTTTGGAGTGGATTAGATGAGGAGATATATAATGTGAGAGGAGACATACTACGTACGAACTAAAACCCCACTCGCATTTTCTTTTGTTTCAATATGGTCGAATGTGCTTTTCGCTTCGCTAGTGATGTAGGAATATTTTTTATAGTGGGTTATTTTCTGAAGTCAAGGGCTGCCGAACTTTAACTTCCTTAAATGTAAATTAGAAAAATATCTTATGATGAGTTGCCAGAACTAAAGCGTTGCAAACATTTAATGGAATGTGTTCCACTGTATTTATTTTTATTTTTTTGTTTCTTATTTTTATTGTGTAATCACGTAAATCGCGTTTATTTATCACTTAACGCCAATATGTATCCCACTGTGTTGTTTTTTTATTATTAACTTAATCTATTTTTTGTGTACATTTTATTCAATTGTCGGTTTCTGGTTTAATTATGTAAATCCTACTTAATTGTAATATAATACTAATATGTATACTAATGTGTTTATTTTTATTTTTACTGTGTATATTTTTTATTGAATTATCGGTTTCTGTTTTTATGTGATTCGTATTTGATTGTAACAATATTAATATGTATTCCACTACGTTTATTTTGATTTTATGAGGTAAATTTTTATGTAACTACCTCTTTTGATCTCATTATGTACCTAAATTGTATCAGTATGTAATTACTTAATTCCGATTCAGTTGTATGTTTAACTATGTAAGCAAGTTTTAATCCTGGTTGAGTATAAGAGAAGGCCTTACGGCTTTAACTCTGCTAGGTTAAATAAAGCCATTATTATTGTTATTATTATTATATTATTATTATTATTATTATTATTATTATTATTATTATTATTATTTTGTGACTCTGTATCAACATCTAGGTTATTTAGCGTCTGAATGAAATGAAGGTGATAATGCCGGTGAAATGAGTCCGGATCCAGCACCGAAAGTTGCCCAGAATTTCCTCGTATTGGGTTGAGGGGAAAACCCCGGAAAAAACCTCAACCAGGTAACTTGCCCCCACCGGCCATCTTGTTTCGCGTCAGACGATCAACATCTATGGTTATCTAGCGTCTGAATGCTATGAAGGTGATAATGACAGCGAAATGAGTCCAGGGCCCAGTGCCGAAAGTTACCAAGCAATTGCTCTTAATGGGTTGACGTAAACTCCCGGAAAAAAAACCTCAACCAGGATTTGAATCCCTGCCCGCTTGTTTTCACGGTCAGGCAAGCTAACCGTTACTCCACAGCGGTGGACACTAGTGATGTTTCTAGTCGCCCATTGTTCTGATGATAATTTTTTCGTAAAATTGATAAGCAAATGTCATGAAAGCAATAATTAATTTCATGGTAGCTGAACGTTTCTTTCGTAAACACGAGCTCTTTTCTCTGAACCAAAAATACAACGTCAATGCGGTTATAATTACGTACCCTAGCTAGGGCTTGACGACGATTGCCACGAAATTTGATTTCGTCGATTTCAGTGATATTTTCTAAATCACATCATATTTTTCCTTCATTTCGCTGTAATAATCTGATATAATATCTTACTAAATCTATATTTTCTTCTAGTGCATTCAAAAGACCGTCGTTATACTCCGTAAACCTTGCATTTGAAATAATGCTTAAAGAATATAGTCGCGAATTTACTAGCGAAATTTCGATTGTCTTATTTCGGTACGGCCAGGTCACTAGTGGCGAGCATAGTCGGCGCTGCTGTGCGGTCCGCTTTATCTAGTTGCTCCGAGAGATGAAATGAAGAAGTGAAGTGTTGGAATGAAAGAGGGAAACAGAGTACCTCGAGAAAACCATTACGCAACGTCTATTTTTCCATCATACATTCCATGCAGACCGAACCCGGGCCGTCTTCATGGAAGGCCAGTGCACTAGCACTGTAGCCACACATGCGACACGAATGGGTGTTACACGTCCAGCTTCCATGCACATCCACACTTACTGCAACTTCAACGCTCTGGATCCTTTAATTTTTCCTTAGCGCTTCTCGATCCGTAACGCTCAGGTTGCGGGCTCACGTTACGCGCCGATGTTGTGAAGTATCGTTCGCTGTCCAGATAGGATCGCAGCGCGGTTGCGCTACGATGTTCTGTTGCAAGTCTGGACGCACCTTAAAGCCTTGGTTTTTCTGAACCGACGCATGCGACGTGCGAGGTGCTAGGCCCGCCTCGCACAAATCTGGACTACATGAGAGATAGTGAGTGGTTTCTATGGCTGCGAGGTGCGCAATCTGCGGAGGTTCGCAGAGAGGCCTCGCAGCGTCGTCTCGGACCGAATCGCGCGGCCGGATTTGTGCGAAGCGCGCACTGCGAGACCTCACCAAATAGCTTTGGTTCTAGAGGGAAGAAACAATGGTGGGTGGTAAAGAAAAGTTGTAAATTCACATTTTTTCACTCCTTAAATTTAAAGGAATTCACAACTTTTCGATGATTGGTTCTATCTTCCTATTCAGGTGAGAAAATAAGAGGTATGAAGGGTAGCCTACTCGTCGGAGTCGTTACAAATACCTGTTCTATTTGACTAACCAACGATAGATTGCAAAGAAAGGAATATAAAATACGTAAGAGATGAAAAACAAACATGAGGGTTCGCAAGAACTGATATATGAAGAAAATACTGACGTATCTAGAAAAAAATTGAAATTAGATAGCCTAGATAGAGTAGAAAAAGACAGTCTACTGATCGCAAATACTGTGCATGTAGCAGTAAAACCGTATTAATTCACTGACAGTGTTCGTCCCAACGACAGATCCTTGACTGCAAATCTAGCATTATTCAATCTTCCATATTTTATGCCTTCTTCTTAGTCACCACATACGTTTCAAATATCTTATATTGTGTAACTTCTGATAATTATTTCTGCTCCGAACTTCTTTTCCCGTTCACAATTCCTTCCAGTGCATCTTTCAGTAGGTAGCTTCTTTTCAGCCAGTGAACCAACCAATCTGTTAACTGTCCACAGCAGGATGTTAAATCGCCTGTATTACGTGCTCATACTACAAGCAATACAAATCCAACAAGATTCACTTTTCAGCAAAATAAAGTGCAATCATCGCTCTTAAGGAAATGGTTTGCAGGTTCTTGAGAGCACCCAGTGCAGGCGCTTTGATAGCCCTGGTTTACAGCTTTTAAAATGAGTCCAGTACTCATTATTATTTTCAGGTGTGGATTCTAATTTAGTGGCTTTATCTTGAAAACTTGCTTCAAATTTTCTTCTTTCTCTTCGTTCCAATTTCGTCACAAGAAAAATATTAGAATTAGATACATATAGCGTTGACAAATAGTCTAATGAAGATATCACTGTCTTCTCCACTAACAATGCAGGATAATTTTGAATTATTCTTTCAAAAGTAGCAAGACGGTGAAATCCATTGGACATAACAAGCGCTCATCAACTGATTCACGCGAACTCGCAGGATGAGAAACCACAAGCTTCTCAGCGTCATTGCGAAAATAGTACGCAGGATCGGGGTTGGTTTTTCTGAACCGACGCATGCGAGGTGCGAGGTGCAAGGCCCGCATCGCACAAATCTGGACTACACTAGAGATAGTGAGTGGTTTCTACAGCTGCGAGATGCGCGGTCTGCGCAGCGTCGCAGAGAGGTCTCGCTGCGTCACCTCGGACAGATTCGTCCGGCCGAATTTGTGCGAGGCGCGCACTGCGAGGCTTCAGAAAATAGCTTTGCATCTAGAGGGAAGAAACAATGGTGGGTTGTATAGGAGAGATGTAGATTGGATTATTTTTACATTGCTTAATTGTAAATGAATTCACAACGTTTCGTAGAATGGTTTTATCTTCGTCATAGGCGAAAAAAGGGGAGTGAGAAGTTGAAGATCAATATGAGAGTTCACATAAAGAAAATAATGAAGTATATGGGAAAATAAAATTATTATAATTTAGATATGTTGAGTAGGGAAAACCTCCTTCACGTCCACGTCGTGGTCCCCGGGGCAGTGTAATCTGTGGTTACACTGAACAAATTTTTATATTTTATCTTGCTCCGAAACAAAAATAGGTGAATATTACTAATAATTATGTGTACCCTAAATCTGAATTTAAAATCCAAATTGCCCATCACGCACCATTTTCCGCGGAAAATGAATTTAATTTTTAATGAAAAACTTGTTTTTAATTTTTCACTGCTTCTGGTAAAATGACAACACACTTGGGATTCAAAACGCCTCATAATATTTGAAAAATGTTTACTGGATACAAACATGATGTTATATAGTTTAAAACAGAACAACAATAAAAATATTTCATGCATATAATGAGAAAATTTTTGAAATTTGAACTTACATTAAACGAATTTTCTGGATCACTTCTGTTTATAACTAGACCCGATACTTTCTTTTACAACGAACCAACAATAGTTTCCAAGCATCCTGGATGATGATCTTCCTTTATATCGTCTTTCCATTTCAGATATTTCTTGATGAACTCTTTTCCCATGCTCTTCGCTTACCGCTCCAAGGTTGGGAGAAAAGAAATTCAGATGAGAATGTAAAAAGGGTATTTTGAGAGACATATTACACCCCATTTTCTCATATGCACGTGACATGGCTTCCACAACAAGTTCTATGTAGTTGTCTGCCATAGAATTTCCAAGGAAATTTCAGCATACATCTTTGAAAGCACGTCATGCCATTTTTCTGTAATGGAAAGTTTTTCCTCAAACAAAGAGTCAGCCATAACTTTGTGAATTTGTGAACCGATGAAAATGCCTTCTTTTAATTTACCTTCACTCAAACTGGTAAACTTTTCTTTTAAATACTGAAAACCACACCCTTGTTTATTCATTGCGTATACCTCACGTTGAACTGTTCTCAAATTTACTGAATAGAAGGGACCAATATCTGTTAATTTATTACGAGTACAAAATAAAATGCCAACAACCATAAGAAACCGGAAATAAGTTATAAACTCATAAAATGCATTAGCTTTAGTTTTGGTTTACAACCTCCAACTCGCGCCAGACGTTTCCTGGGGGAGCGCTTATCGAAAAATGAAATCATAGTATTTCTTAAAACCCTTATGTGATACGAAGGAAAGAGATGCATTTTCAGATTCAGCGCACACAAAACCATAAGGAACACATTGTTTTAAGTCGGAGCAAAATTCTTATTGTTCAGTGTTATAGAAAACGGGAGAGAATAAGAGCGTGGGTCCGTTCCTTACAAACCGGAATCCTCTGGCTATGGGGTCATAACTAGATAGGAAAGCAGACAGGTTTAGAGGTTTTAAGGTAACAGTCCCACCACGAAACTCACTCATTGAGGGACTAATGCCCTAGTCTGAGGATATTTTCAAATACTCGAAATTTTCAGGCAAAAAGTCGGAAGCGGTGGAGAGACCAGCTTTTAATCAGCGTTCAGTCTGAAGCGGAACAGACGAGAAGGCCTAATCCAAGATAATTAATGATGAGGATAGTGATGATAATGACGATGATGATGGAGTAGGGAGATAGTGTCTACTGGATGCAAATAACCGTGAATCTAGTAGTAGAATAGCATAGGGAAGCGTAAATCTGTATAAAATGTGTAAAAAAAACCGGCACTCATACCTCAGGAAGGTTTAAACTAGGTCGAAGTTTTCAGATGTCCCCATCAAGCAACCGAGTTTAAACCTCCCTGACGTGTTCTGAGCTATCATACAGCAATATTAAAGCTAAATAGAAAATATTACAACGCCCTTTCACGTGATTCGTTTCACAGCCGGAAGATTTAGGTTAGTTTATTTTACGGCTCTTTATCAATATATTATGGTTATTTAGCGTCTGAATGAAGGTGATAATGCCGGTGAAATGAGTCCGTGGTCCAGCACCGACAGTTACCCACCATTTTCTCATATTTGGTTGAGGGAAAACCCCGGAAAAACCTTAACCAGGTAACTTTCCCCGACCGGGAATAGAATCTGGGCCACCTGGTTTCGCTGCCAGACGCGCTAACCTTTACTCCACAGGTGTGGACCACAGATCATAGAGAACTCTAATAAGTAAATGGGTTGATCGGAGCATGATAACTGGTTAGCAGGCAAATATGCCACTTCAATCCGTGGGAAAGAGTGGTCAGAAAGTTGGTTATGGATATAGTAAATGGTTGGATTATCTACAGAGAAATACATGGACGAGACTCCCTGGACCTACTTAGAATCCGATGATACTTGGCTGTCCAATATCTCTAGATGTTTTCGAACTGCAAGAAAATGGGGCGCCCTATTTCATCACCTCGAGGAGTGAAATTTGATATGAGGTTTGATAATAGAGGTCATTTCATGGCAAATCGACCCTCTCAGAAACACTGCCGGATGGAATGGTGTAAATGGAGACCAGTAACATTTCGCAAGAAGTGTGATGTAACACTCTGTCGAAGATGCTTTGAGCCTTACCACACTTGGTAAAGACAGATATTACTAAAATAAGTGTGTTTCATTATTGCTGCAGCATTGTATTGTTGCAGTAATTACTAAAACCGTCATAAATAAATTAATTTATATTGGTGTAAATATTTCTGGTTATAATACATTAAATATACAAAAAATATATTTACTTTATTGCAAATGAATACGCAGATATCATAAGTGCCCAGAGGTCTATTTATAGACAGGGTGATATTCAACTACTTGGTGCACGGCAAAAGAAACAAAATATATTCTTGACATCTTATGGATTAAACTTTTGAAATAGATACATTGTTCTAGTTTTTTAAATAAAAATAATTTGGGCTTTAATGGGTTAATTAAATACAAAATTCTATAGAAGAGATCCCTTGAGACTCCAAAATAACCTTTAAATTTTGTTTCACTATCAATCAGATGGCGGTTTACAAGAATATTGTAAGCACCCTCGCTTTTCCTATTCTTGAAGATATCACTGTCTTCACCAAAAAGAATACAGGATCATTTCCTCTTCATCATTATCTTCCTCTTTCATCATTAGCAAACAGGTGACGAGATCCACCATGCGCTCAGCGACTGATCCACGCGATCTCGCAGCCTGAGAAACCACAAGCCTCGCAGCGTCATTGCGAAGATGGTTCGCAGCGGCGGCCTCGCATCTCGCACGTCGCATGCGTCGGTTCAGAGAAACCAAGGCTTAACACGTACACGTGGTGTGCGGCATCACTCTCAGTTCTCACGAAAGAGCAGCGCAAAGTTATTTTATCATAATGACAACCATGGAAATTGACACCAAAATATAATATTTTAGTTATAACACTGTATTTTCTTGATATGTAGTGTACGTGAGATGGTTTTATGCACATTTTTTTCTGAACATTTAACTACTGTTATACATTTATTAGACAACAATGCAATGGGTTTTTGTTCAAATTTATAATGAAAATAATTATCCAATAAGATGTTTGTGTATAACGATCAGTCAACTTTACTCAGTTTCGAACGAGCTCTCTTTGCGGGAAGTTAATAATGTCAGTTGTGTTGGCTGTGTGATATTTTTCCAACTTTATTTGAACAGTTTTTAATTTAATTTTGTCTGTATATTTTTCTGTGTTTTATTCGAGTAAATTATTATTAGGGCGTATAGACGGTATAATACTATAGTTACTGAAAAATGAAACCATTTAAAATTAAGTACGAACATCTAAGTAGTGCACAGAAAAGAAAGAAGAAGCGAGAGTTAGAAAAAAAGAAACAAACAAATTAGTGAAAAGAAGTATTTTTTCTCTTCCTGGTCCTAGTAGTAGTGCTAGCTCAACAGTTATAGATGTATGCAGTGACACAAATGAGTGCGCGTCTGAAGTGAAAAGTGATATAGAAATAGATGTTAGTAGAGGCAGCAATATTGTGAAAGCATTAGCGAAAATGAAGACTGTAAAACAATCGCCTTAAATGTAATTAGGCCTACCAATATCGTAGTTGCAGAATATTGAAATGATCGTGCAGATTATGAGTTACAAGCATATAATGAAACTTAAAAGTTCTTCATTAGAGAAAGTCTTTATCAGCCAGAGCCAGCACGTCCTTTCTCTAAAGATCCTAAGCAGGATAACAGATACTTTTGCACCAAATATTATGATAAATTCACATTGACAGAGCAAAGTATTAGGAGAGAATGGTTGTGTTATTCAATTAAAAGTGACTCCGTTTATTGTAAACCGTGTTGGCTCTTTGGAGAGCAAAAATCGTCTTCAGCTTGGAGGGAAGGGGTCCAAGATTAGAGATGGTTAACCAAAAGTATAGTGCGACATGAAACTAGTTACGCACATTTCAACGCATGCATCGTTTTCTATTCGTGGCGTAAGAAAACACAGTTGACGCGGGTACGGATTCAGAACTAAAGAAAAGTGAAAACATATGGAAACAGGTCCTTGAGCGTATCGTGAATGTGACGTTAACACTGGCATCCAATAATCTAGCTTTTCGGGGGCATAGAAAACAAAGTGGAAAATCAAACAGTGGAAACCTTTTAGCAATCATCGAACATCTTGCAAAGTACGATCCTGTTCTACGCGATCTCAATAAATAAACCAAAATATACACAAAAGTACATAAGCCCTTCCATTCAAAATGAGTTAATAAAAGTTTTATCCCGTGCAGTTGAAAAATAAATTATTAATGACATTAAAGATGCCCCATTATTTTCAATAATTACAAATAAAACACAGGACATAAGAAAAAAAGAACAATTAATAAGTCAAATATTTGGATATGTTACAATTTCACATGATGTAACTGGAAAGCCTTGTGATGCGAAGATAAATGAAAGCTTCTTAGGTTTTCGCGAAATAAAAGATCAAAGTGCATTAAGAATAGAGAAAGAAATACTCAATGCAATAGACGAAATGGGACACTTATTTTTTATTTTAATAGGTTATTTTACGACGATTTATCAACATCTAAGGTTATTTAGCGTCTGAATGTGATGAAGGTGATGATGTCAGTGAAATGAGTCTGGGGTCCAGCACCGAAAGTTACCCAGCATTTGCTCATATTGGGTTGAGGGAAAACCCCGGAGAAAGCCTCAACCAGGTAACCGGGGACTCATTAATAAAATGCCGTGGTCAGGGGTATGACGGTTGTGTCAATATGTCAGTCGTATGCAAAGGTGTCACAACGAGAACTGAACAAAGGCAAGAACTGCAAAATATCTACATTGTGCAGCGCATAATTTAAATCTAGTACTTAACGATGCTGCATGTGGAATTCAAGAAGTTAGGTCCTTTTATGACACAGTGGAAATGTATCCTTTCTTCAGTCATAGTATTAAAAGATGGGAACATTTGGTACCTTTTTATACCTTAAAAACACTTTGCCCAACACATTGGTCTTCGAGATACCACACTGTTAAAGGCCTGCGTTGTTCTTATGTCGATGTATTTAAGGCTCTGTCAAAATTAATATTGATATCTTAAAAAAGAAAAGAGAGAGAGAGAGAGAGAAAGAGAACAAGCTGTTGCTTTTAAAAACCAATTAGAGAAATTTCAATTCACTTTTCAAATAGTGTTGCAATCAAAGATTTTAGAATGTGCTAATTTAGCATGACAAATTATGAAATCGAAAAATGTAGAGCTTGATAAAGCTTGTTCTCTTAATCACAATGCAGCTGATAATTTATCTTTCTACTGAAATAATTTTGAAAACGATGTCATCAGGTGTATCTGGCAAAGAGCTGGGGCATTCCACCACAATTAAAAAATAAAAGAATTCGAAAAGTGAAGAAACATTTTGATGAACTGTTCAATGGTCGACTTTTTTCATTGCTAATTTTCAAAATTGTAGCACAACTTTTCGAATAGTGGATCTCTCTTCCTCGTTAGGTGAAAACCTACTGTGAGGATCGTTACAAACAGCTAGCCTGTCTGACTGAGAGATCCACTCCTCTAAACGTTGTGCTACAATTTTGAAAATTAGCAATGGAAGTCAAAATAGCTCAACCATTGAACAATTCACCGTTGATGAATTGTGTCAGGACGAGCGGCTAGTAGATCCAAAGATATATTTCAGAACCACTGTTTTTAATGGCTGTTTGGACATTATTGTAGCCCAATTAAAAACAGATTTGAAGGTATGCATAATGTTAATCATTTCTTCAAAATTATTTCCCCAAAATGTCTAAATTCTGCTTCCGACGAAGAGATTCACAATGCAGCAGTGGTTCTTCAAAACGAATATGAGGAAGATTTAGCCAGTGAATTCCCAGACCAGGTAACAGGTTTCAGAAACGCCTCTGAAAAAAGAAATAGCCTCATTAACCTCTGTAGCTGACTTAAAAAATCTATTAGTAAAAGAAAATTCAATCGTAGCTGCTAGCGTTCCAGACTTATGCACGGCATTTTACCTATTTCTAACTATTCTGGTTACTGTTTCTTTGGCCGAAGCTAACATTTATAAAGAACTATCTGCGGAATTCTGTGACCCAAGACAGACTTAGTGAACTCAGTCTCCTCAGTATCGAATGTGAAAGGGCTAAATCCATTGATGTCAGTGAAATCATCAATACCTTCGCACGCCACATGGTCCAGTTTCCCTAAAGTGCAATGTGAGTATAGTAAAGTTTTATAAGTACAACAAGCAGCAGATAGAAGTATATGCTTATTGATATGCCTACTCGCCTACTATAGCATATATTAATTTTTTTTTATAAAATTGATTAATAATTATTATTTTAATAATCTTACAATAATGAACGATTAATCCCTTTGTTCTTATAACGTGGAAATATATTGAATTGAAGTTGAACTTCTACCTGCTGTAATTATATTTATATTATTGTTAGTTACTGATAGGTTATACACTTTATTTTAGGGGGCCCTAAATTTTATTTTTGCAGGTGGGCCCGTATCAAATTCGTTACGCCCCTGCCCTACAACATCGTTTGCGACAGCCAGATTTCTCGAGTTTATTTTACGTTTGGCGTACTGTCACCACAGCTATTTATGTGTCTAAAAAACTAAGTGCGTTGTGTCACAGTGTCTTCATTATTATGGCTTTTCCTAATGATAAAAACATATCATGTGAGAAGTGTAATGTAGGCCTATAAACACAGCAAGGGGTAACGGCAATGAGTGCCTTTACGCTACAGTCATTCATAGTGAAAGTCATCTAGAATAAAAATGTATCTATTTATCCAATGGTTTTGCTGAAAATTAAAGACTTTTGAAACATTTATATTTTAGAGAAGGTTTAGACAACTTTTTCCATTGATAGCAATGAAAAAAAAAAAATTACAGCATTTCAAAAATGGACTCTTCTCCGTTTCCAAATGAATAAGAATTGGGTAAGAAGATAAGCAATGATAGAAGAGTTCAAAAGAAAATGTTGTTATAACCTGAAATGTTCATTTGTTTTTATTTCAAGGAGCCTTTTATTCCTCACTCTGCTTCGATTCGACTCTAGATCTTATTAGTATAACCCTGAATGTTTAGTTGTTAGAATTACAGCTGTTCGCATGGGATTATCTTGCCGAATACAATTCGTGATTCAGACCAGACCAGGATACTCTTGCGAAAGTCAAATCACATCCTTAATACAAGATTTATCCGATGAAGTTCATAGGGAGGAAGAATTGATGGAGTTGTGATCGATTTCGCTAAAGCTTTCGACGTAGTGCCTCAAGAAAAACTTTTACAGAAACGAAGCAGGCTTACAATAGATAAATAATCGAGTAGTAAGATGTATATATAAATTCTTAGAAAACAGGAGCCAAAAGGTCAAACTAGGAAAAGAAATATCGGAACTAGGAAATGTAACATCAGGCATTTCTCAAGGGGCGGTTCTTGCACCTGTATAGTTTCTTATAGATAGATATACTGTAAATACAAATACTACTTCTCACGTAAGGTTATTAGCGGACGACTGTATAATATATAGGCAAATTAGAGATGAATCCGATATCGCCGCCTTATGAAACGATCTTAACGTTATTGAAACCTGGACGATAGAAAATTAAAAAAAAAAAAAAAAAAAACAATGTGAGCAAAAGTAAGTCAATACCCTTCTGTAGAACGCATAAAGAAATGTCTCTCAAATATCAGCTGAATGGTACAATGGTGCCACAAGTAAACACTTGTAAATACCTAGGTACCGATATGTATTTAAATAACAAACTGAGTTGCGAGGAACAAGTCACTAACACTACAAGGAAAGCCTGGAGAGCACTACATTTCTCTATGCGAGTTCTTAAGAAATCTAACCGAAGGTCAAAAGAATTAGCGTATAAAACCCTTGTTCGCCCAATTATGGAATATGGAGCAGTAGGTGGGATCCATACAGACAAAACCAAATCGATTCAATAGAAAAGGTCAGGGCAACAAAATATGTCAAAATGGGAAAGGGACATGGCGAAGGGATAGTAAAAGACTTAGGGTGGGAATTTCTCGAATCAAGACGACGAAAAACCAAACTGATCGCATTGTTTAAGGCACAAATGGGACACAAAGCATGGACCGACTTCAATGCTAGATTAGTGACACCATCATACTTAGGCAGGGCTGATCATATTAGGAAGTTTAAATGCAGAAAACAAAGAACGGACGTGGCAAAATTTTCCTTTGTTAACCGCACAATAATAGACTGGAACAGCTTCTGCAGCAATCTTTCAGTGTGGTCGCATCAAAATCAATACATTTAAGGAAAAGTTGAGAAGATTAGACTGAAAATTTAATTGTAATTAATTAAGGTGATATCGTTGGGTTTAATAGAACTACTTATTAGTTAGGTTTACTTTTGCTTATAGTAGGCATTATTATAGCACTGTTTTTATTTATAGTCCTAGGTTTATTGCATTTATTTATTTACAGTTAGATTTAAATTTACGTTTATTTTATTTTTTTAATTGCTGTAATTATTATAATTTTATTACTGTAAGTAATAAAGTACAACAGCTTGTTACGAATCCTTCAAAAAAGCCTCTGAATGGGACTGATTCTCTGGCACGAACACAGCATAGGAATAAGGATTTGAGATTTGGTACTTGGAATGTTACAAGTCTCTATAGAACAGGAGGGGTAACATTAGTAGCAAAAGAATAGCTAGATATAGAATAGACTTTGTGGGAGTACAATAGGTTAGGTTAGATGGGAACGGCATAACGCAAATAGGAGATTATTTCTTGCATTATGGGGACCGAAACGATAATCACCAATTAGGAACAGGATTCTTTATTCATAAAAGAATAAAATCAGCAGTAAAAAAGGTCGAATTTATCAGTGATAGGTTATCGTATTTAGTACTTAACGGTAGATGGTGTGATATCGTAGTTATAAATGCTCATGCAACTACAGAAGAGAAAGACGACCATATAAAGCATAGCTTCTATGAGGAATTGGAACATACTTTTGATCAGTTGCCTAGATATCACATGAAAATTTTATTGGGGGATTTCAATGCTAAAGTAGGACGGGAGGATATTTTTAAACCGACTATTGGAAAAGAGAGCCTATACATAACTAGTAATGACAATGGAGTTAGGTTAGTCAACTTTGCCACATCAAAAAATTAATTGTCAAAAGTAGGCCTACAACATTCCCCCATAAGGATATACATAAATATACTTGGACTTCTCCAGATGGATTGGCACATAACCAGATAGATCACATCTTGATAGATAAACGAAGACATACCAGTATAGTAGACATTCGAACCTTCAGGGCGGCAGACTGTAATTATGACCATTATTTGGTTATTGGAGAACTAAGAGAAAGACTATCAGTAGCCAAGCGAGTAGAGCAACAAGTTAATATTAGAAGATTCAATATTCCGAAATTAAAGGACGAGGAAACTAAGTAAAATTATCAGGTCGAAATTTCAAACAGGTTTGACGTATTAGCAAGTTCCGACAAAGTTGAGGAAAAGTTGGATGTTAATAGCATGTGGGAAAATATCCGAGATAATATCAAAATTGCAGCTGAACAGAGCATAGGTTATTATGAAACTAAGAAAAAGAAACCGTGCTTTGATGAAGATTGCTGCATGGTAGTAGAAAGAAGGAAACAGGCAAAATTGAAATTCTTACAGGATCCAGTTGAGGCGAATAGAGATAATTATTTCAATAAAAGACGGGAAGGAAATCGTACACTTAGGAATAAAAAAAGAGATTACTTGAAGGAAAAACTGAATGAGGTAGAAACAAATAGTAAAAATAAAAACATTAGAGATTTATATAAGGGCATAAAGGAATTCAAGAATGGATATCAGGCAAGGGTAAACGTGATCAAGGATGAGAATGGTGACTTGCTTGCAGACGCTCATTCAATCCTGAACAGATGGAAAAACTATTTTGGATAACTCCTAAATATACATAGGCCAAATAGAAATGATCGGGACGAAATTGAAATACAAACTGCTGAGCCATTTATACCCGAACCCACACTTTCTGAGGTCGAAATTAAGATAGAAAATTTGAAAAATTATAAGTCTCCAGGTATCGATCAAATTCCAGCATAATTAATACAAGAGTGTGGAAGCGCTTTATCTAAACAATTTTATAAATTGTACTTGCTATTTGGGAAAAGGAAATTGTACTAGATCAATGGAAGGAGTCCATAATCGTACCTATCTTTAAGAAGGGGGACAAGACTAACTGTAGTAACTTTCGAGGAATATCACTTTTGTTGACGTACAAAATTTTGTCCAATATTCTTTTGAGAAGATTAACTCCATATGTAGATGAAATTATTGGGGATCATCAGTGTGGTTTTAGGCGTAATAGATCAACTATTGACCAGATATTTTGTATTCGACAGATAATGGAGAAAAAATGGGAGTATAAGGGTACAGTGCATCAGTTATTCATAGATTTCAAAAAGGCATATGACTCGGTTAAGAGAGAAGTTTTATATGATATTCTTTCTTTACTTTTTAACTTTGCTCTAGAGTATGCCATTAGGAAAGTCCAGGATAATAGAGAGGGTTTGGAATTGAACGGGTCACATCAGCTGCTTGTCTATGCGGATGACGTGAATATGTTAGGAGAAAATCCACAAACAATTAGGGAAAACACGGGAATTTTACTGGAAGCAAATAAAGAGATAAGTTTGGAAGTATATCCCGAAAAGACAAAGTATATGATTACGTCTCGTGACCAGAATATTGTACGAAATGGAAATATAAAAATTGGAAATTTATCTTTTGAAGAGGTGGAGAAGTTCAAATATCTAGGAGCAACAGTAACAAATAAAAATGATATTCGGGAGGAAATTAAACACAGAATAAATATGGGAAATGCCTGTTATTATTCGGTTGAGAAGCTTTTATCATCCAGTCTGCTGTCAAAAAATCTGACAGTTAGGATTTATAAAACAGTTATATTACCGGTTGTTCTATATGGTTGTGAAACTTGGACTCTCACTTTGAGAGAGGAACATAGGTTAAGGGTGTTTGAGAGTAAGGTGCTTAGGAAAATATTTGGGGCTAAGAGGGATGAATTTACAGGAGAATGGAGAAAGTTACACAACACAGAACTGCACGCATTGTATTCTTCACCCGACATAATTAGGAACATTAAATCCAGACGTTTGAGATGGGCAGGGCATGTAGCACGTATGGGCGAATCCAGAAATGCATATAGAGTGTTAGTTGGGAAGCCGGAGGGAAAAAGACCTTTGGGAAGGCCGAGACGTAGATGGGAGGATAATATTAAAATGGATTTAAGGGAGGTGGGATATGATGATAGAGAATGGATTAATCTTACTCAGGATAAGGACCAATGGCGGGCTTATGTGAGGGCGGCAATGAACCTCCGTGTTCCTTAAAAGCCAGTAAGTAAGTAATTATTGTATATTATATACCACTGCCACCGGGTGTATACCCAATTGTAGTGTTAATACATACACACATACATGCATGCATGCATGCATGCATACATACATACATACATACATACATACATACATACATACATACATACATACATTTCTCTACCTCCGGTCTCGCAATAATTATAACAAACATTCGCTAAACTCATTAAATTACTGGAAAATTATCAGCATTCGTGTTACCGGAAGAAAGTACAACGATTACTTTATAATTGAATCAATCATTTCAGAAAGGGGATGTCATAAAATCTTACTTTTGAGATAATCAATGAAAACTGTTTCCTTCTTCCAGAAATGGAGCAATCGTTATAAATATTTTTTCGTATTTTGTTTGTGAATAATGGCGTAGCTGTAATATATCATGTTAGACATCTGACATCTTAAACACTTTTGTTTAAAATTGTTTAATCGAGCCATGACTTATCCCCTTTCTGCAATGAAATGTTTAATATAAAATGAAGAAAATTACAATTTTGGGAAAATGTAACATTTGAAAACAAACCATATGATATTAATTACAATGATTACAATGTTTTTGTATGTGATTACTACATTAGGCCTACTTCCACAATTTACATAATTATTTTTGCATTTTAATCATTAAATCTACTTTAAACTAATACTCAGAAATGGCATACTAGAGAGCACAAGAATATACAAACAAATCAAAAAATAAAATATTACTACACAAAATCACTTGTTCAAATTTTACAGTGTGTATTGTTAGATGTTCGAAGCCACGTCCTCTGCAGATTCCTTGTCACAATATGGCCAATTCAGTACCTCTTTGTAAAGCAAGAGTGTTTCAATGGGATGTACTCCCTCACTTTCGATACGTCTCCAAGTTTTTTTTCGTATTAATGGAAATTTTCCCATTATATGCCTTTTGTGTAGGCAGTATTATGCATCCAATGCTTGTTTTTTTCATACATAATCTGTGTTCCCTCATTTCAATATCAATTAATACAGGCATTCACATATGAAGAGTATAAAGGAAAAAGGGGGGGATGTCCACTTTTAATTTTAAAATTTGAAACTCTATCGTTCCGAAAATAGTACTGACTGATACCTCCATTTTATTTTGTGACATTTTATTGTTATATATTCTACCAGTATACAACGTGTGACGCACATCATTGGAGTATTATGACTACAGTAATAAAAGAATCTGTTTTGATGTAACCTCATACAGGGGAAAAATGGGGCCCTGGCAACTAAAAAAGTGAATAAAGGGGTCCTACTCCTATAATGGCATTAAAAATACCGTAGAAAAAGAACAAAATGTTAGTTAACTATGAAATCAATAGACAAAATTAAATATAATATTAGCACTTCATAACACTGCGTAAATGGTTCTCTTTCAGTTTGTTTCCGTTCATGCACAGCCACTTAGCTCTGAGTAGAATTTTTGAGCGTTTGGTCCACATAACACCTTTAATTCTTGCAAAACCGGCCACTTCTCTTGTGACATCGACAATTTTCCTAAAATAATACAGTATAATATTATATTAGTAATATAAGGAATTAATAATTAGCCCTACTTAAGATTTTGTAAAAATATAATTCCACCTTCACATGCCCGCCTAGCACGTCGCATGCGTCGATTCAAAACAAAAAAACCAAGGCTTTACACGCTTGCCCGTCGATGCGGAGTTGCGCTCGCGAGTGGGTTCGATTCCTGCTTGAGCTGATTACCTGGTTGGGTTTTTCCGAGAATTTCCCCAATTCTAAGGCAAATATCAGGTAATTATGGCGATTCCTCGGCCTCATATCGCCAAATATGATCTCACCATCACCAATTCCATCGACGCTAATTTTTTAATAAAAAAGCCGCCCTAAATATGGGTTCGAATAGATGGCCTACTAATCAATTCATAAAGAATAATCATGAAAACCAATTGTGTGACAATTTGAAAGGAAAAAGAAAACATTAAGATAAATGATATGAAAACATAGGAAATCATTTACAATAAAAGTTTGTTGGGTACAAATGATTACTAATTATAGCTAAGGATGATTTTAACACATGAGATCCTATGGAATCAATCATTGCATCAGAAATTTTAAATTGTTTGATTTAAAGTTTCTCGTGGGAACGTGCCACGGGCACCGAACATGAGCCCAAAAAATGTCCAATGTGTGATGTGGTATTGTGCTCCAAGATGCTGACAACAAGGCTCATATATGACTTGTTTTTCACGACACACCTCTTGTGGCTGATGCTCGTGCATCTCGAAACGGATTGTGGGATCAAGAATGATACTCTTATCCTTCTGCCGATCAATTATGATGATAAATGCACGTCTAGTAGAGCCATCAGAAGAGACGCAACCAACCTCCTCACAAACCTCATAGGAAGCATTATGATAGATTGAAGATGCGATGAGAGAACGAACTGTATTATGTCTGTTGATTAGGAGCAATTCTCCATGATGGCAGAAACCCAAGACGTGAGGAAGCGTTTCTTGCTCGTCGCATCTTCTGCAACGGTTTGAGTCAAGACTTCGACCAGGGAGAGTACGTACAGGTATTGTATTACAGTTCATCTTAATGGCTTGCGTCCAATGACTGCTCGAAAGTCCCTTTTTGGTTGATATCCACGAATTAAGTTTCTTCCAGCGAGAATAGAAAACAACTCTCAAACCTTTACTTTTCAATTTGTTCCATTGATGAAAAGAATCTTCACGTAATGTTTTTCTTAGTTTTTTTTAGAAGAAATACGTTCAGAGCAATCCAAGGTAATTGGTAATTGTTTGATGTAATGTTCAATTTCGTTTTAAAGATTCCGAGTGGCTGCTACATGAGGGTTGTCAACGTGTAAAAGTCTTTGACAAATATTTAAATGCTGAAGGTATGCTTCCCACTGGGCTTTAAAGACTCCTAAACCTCGCAATCTTCTTGGTGCATACAACATAGCATCCGGGGTGTCAGTAGGAATGTTGTTTATTTCCTTAACAGCACTGCGAATTAATTTGTCAATATCAGATAGAGATTTCACTTTAAGATCTTTTAAAGGAGCACATTGGAAGGGGTAAACCAACTGAGGCCAGATATACTGATTTAAGATATTTATCTTTTGGTCCAGCATTAGTAAGGGTGAAGTGACCAGTTGATTAAGATTTTTTGTCAGTTTTTCAATTAGTTCCGCCGCATTAAATGTTATTTCATCATTAAAAGTAATGTCAAGATATCTGATGACTTCATCTGATTTGATGCAAGATATTTCTTGTCCATCGATCAAGGTAAGGGAATCAGAGCAGAGACATCCTTTACGTGGGTGTATAACATTACTTTTATGCGGGTTTACTTCAAGACCAATTCTAGCTAAGGAATTCATAGTCAGCGATGTTGAATATTGAGCGGCAGATTTATTTTTACACAGTAATACGAGATCATCCGCAAATGCAAGGATGGGAAGATTATTTAATTGAGGTGATATATTGTATCCATATTCTCCAGAGATATTATTTTCGCTTAATTCCTTCATCACGAAGTCAATAGCAACTTTGAATAGAATTGGTGAGAGTGGAGCCCCCTGTGCAACTCCTTGCTTGATCATTATAGGGGCTGTTTTTGTAGTTTTATTAATAGTAATAGTAGTAGAATTTCCTATTAAAAGCGATGTTATAAGCGTCTTGAGTTTTGGAGGTATAGGCATAGCATTGAGGGTTTGTTCAATGTGTTGATGAGAGACATGATCAAACGCCTTAGACATGTCCAGAAAGACTAGACAACAATCCTTTTTATTAACTTTTGAATCCTTAAGGCATCCATTAACAATAGAGGAATTTAGGAAAACACCTGGACCAGACATAAAACCTCGTTGGTTAAGATTTAAATCAAGATAAGATCGTAACTTGATATCTAATACACGCTCAATAATTCTGCGCAGAATAGAATAGATCGTAATTGGACCCAGTTCTTAAGAATATCTGTATGACCATCCTTATAAATCAGAATTGTGCGTGCACGTCGAAGGCAGGGCGGAACATGTCCCCAACGGAGCATATATGAGGCAATCAATGAAAGAGATTTATATAAACGAAGCTCTTTAATGACCTTCATTCTGACTCCATCTTCACCTGATGCAGTGTCAACCTTGATACCCTTACATGCAAATGCAATTTTTTCAGGGGTGATGATAATATTGTCAGGATCTGAATAATCGGATACCGAAGATGACTGATAGTTATCAAGTGTGCAGTTGTTGGCGACACCATATAAATTGTTGTAATATTCGTATACCGAAGAAACGAGTAACTTACATTGCATAAGTTCTTTAGAGGATAATACATGCTGCACTATTTTCCGACGTTGGAAGTAATAGTTAAATTGTGCTAAATCATAAGCGTATTTGTTCTTCCTTCTCTCAGAATTCTTCTTACTTCTATTTTTAGGAGTGTTTGACTGTTTATAAGTAATACCATCTGGATTATTTTTCCTAGCTTGCCGTTTTTTGTAATAAGTAGTTGACACAGCATCGTTAAATAACCAAGTAAATAAAAACTTCATATGTTCTGTCTGGATACAAGAAATCTCCATTCAATAAGTCTGCATTCACTGGCCGTTTTCTAAGTGGAGGGCGAAGCACAGAAGAGTACCAGGCACTGTTGTAAATATCCCTATGAATCACCATTCTTGGATGCTTCTCTTCTATTCGCAGTTCCCTCACTGGCCTTGATTGGAATGGATATTCCTTCAGATAAAATTATTCAAAGAATGTAGTCCATTTTCGAATCATGGAATTATCGACTTCATTGACTTGAAATGATGTGGGCTTGGATCTGGCACATCTAATTATATTATTCCAGTCTTCAGAAATTTCAGTTTTTGATATTGTGTTTACAAGTCCCATATTCTTGTCGCATTCCAAGTAAGAATGTCCCCGAATAGGGAATGTGACATGAAATGAACTGAACCTCTTCCTCTCATGCACCATGTAATGGAGATATCTCACTACTGTATAATTCTTGTTTTGACCACTACAACAGTCACAGTTCTAGGTGGCGAACATTAGAAGATAATTCAAATTCGCAATAGTGAACCAAGAATGAAATTACTTCATTAACACCATTTTTTTCCAGTTCTTTTTTCTGTGTATGTATAGAAAACAGATTTAAAATCAGAAAATTGGTGTGCATTAAATGAATAAAAAGATAATTGGCGCTTATAATATACAATGTTTGATAAGATGTTTGGTGTTGGCAGATTCTTCTGGTAGTCCATCACTAAGCTCTCAACTTTTTCTGATTTCCTGCACCTGTTTTTAGATTTAGTCTTACGCTGATAAAATGATTGTGCCTTTGCAAGATGTACTTTCTTTTGAACTTCTAAATGCTTTATTTCCTGTTCAATCTCATTCTTCCTGGTTGTATTTCTTATGGGCAAGCTTTAACAGCTCAGTACTTAATCCCTTTAACTTGACTGCAAATTCATCGCAAGTACTGCACGTGTCACATTTTGGGCATCCAAATGATATGTTGAACTCAGTGGAGAATAGTTCTATAAGTTTCATAACTTTCAGAATGTTCATTATAGGCGTACATCTCACACTACATTTCATACTATCTCTTTATGTTAAGGGTTTCAGGAATATAAATTTTAGAAGTTTTCTCCATTGAGTAATGTCTTCAACGACCTTTGAAACATTTAATATGCTCAATGCCTTTGTTATGTGTACCTGTGGATAGTTTGTGAGGACGATATCCATATTTTCCCCTGCCATCACTAGGTGTTAATCCAGAAAATTTCAAAGAACGCTGAATTGTTTGTAGTCTCTTCTTCGTTATTCCATGGAGAGATAAGAAGGCTTTCTGACACAACAGAATCACCAATTCTTCCGTCTTCAGCATCAGCTTCATTCTTCCTGCTCCTTTTTCATGGTATTACTTGAACAGTGATGAGGCCAGCAAGGTGAGAACTTTGTGCATTCCAATCAGCCAGTGCATTAAAATCATGTATTATTTTCTGAATATCAAAGACTTGTAGTTTTTTAAAACATTTGTTTCTGCAGTTACATTCTTTACCGATTTCAATACTTTGGGCTTTTAACTTTTTAAAAGCATCATTAACACGTCCAAACCTCTTTCTCTTTTTTGTATTGGTACAAAGAAATTCTGATACAGAGTCACACATGTTTGCACTTCAGTTGCTCTAGTAAAACTAACATGAATAATAATAATAATAATAATAATAATAATAATAATAATAATAATAATAATTCCTTTGTTGAAGCTAAATTTATTAGTGATTATTGTGAACAATGGATTGTGATTTCAAACGCTATAATATTCAATCCAATAGCAAGGAAAAATGAAAGCCTGATCGTATGACCCCGTTCTTTCACTGTTCGACATGGAAATGCCCCCTTCTTTCCCTGTACAAGGAATATTTAACCAGCAATAATTAGTCGGTAACTGAGTACTTTCTTCCCCTTTTCTAAGTGTAGAATGAATACACTTCATATGAAGTATATAAGCGAATGGATATCTGAATTTTGTCTGAAAGTGGACATCCCCCCTTTTTTCCCTGAACTCTTCATATTATTATTATTATTATTATTATTATTATTATTATTATTATTAACTTTATTTAACTTGGCAGAATTAAGGCCGTAAGGTTTTCACTTACACTCAACCAGGACTAAAGCTTGCTTACATAGTTGAACATACAACTGGATCGGATTTAAGTAATTACATACTGATACGATTTAGGTACATAATGAGATCAAAAGAGGTAGTTACATAAAATTTACCTAATAAGATAAAAATAAACGTAGTGGAATACATATTAATGTTGTTAGAATCAAATACGATTCACACAAAAACAGAAGCCTATAATTCAATAAAAAAATGTACACGGTAAAAATAAAAATAAACACATTGGAATACATATTAGTATTAGATTACAAGTAAGTAGGATTCACATAATTAAACCAGAAACCGACAATTGAATAAAAATAAGACTAATAATAAAAAATAACAAAAAAAAACACAGTGGGATACATATCGGTGTTAAGTGATAAATGAACACGAATTACATGATTACACAATAAAAATTAGAAACAAAAAATAAAAATAATTACAGTGGAATACACTGCATTAAATATTTGCAACGCGTTAAGTCTGGCAACTCACAAAATATTTTTTTCTAAATTACATTTAAAAGAAATTAAAGTTCGGCAGCCCTTGACTTCAGGCGGCAGAGAATTCCAGTGACGAGAAGTAGCAACAGTGAAAGACGAAGGATAAAAAGATGATGTGTGGATCTGGATCACCTTTAGAGTAAACAAATTCACTGAATTGTGCTGGAGAAAACATTTTATTATCTTTCCCTTTCTTCCCGAGCCTGTCTATTGAGGAAAAGATTCCTTTGTAATATTCTGACCACCAGAATTTAAAATTCAAAACATCATCAGCAGTAACTGATTCTACAGGAAAACTGTTGTTCGTGTTTTCCTGGTGGATTAAGATGATGTATTGCTCTGGCACATATTCCCTGTCTGTTGCGCTTCATTATACCAAAGTCGGGGTTACAGGGACGAAATCAATGACCTCGTTGTGGAAAACCGTGAGTAATTTTATTAAATCTCCCCATTTGGATCAGTGTAAGCAACAATAAATTCTTTAGTAACACAGGTTTCTTTCTCCTCCTGGGTCACTTACTACGTCTTGCTTATCTGCCACTTTCCTTATCAACTAAAAGCACGTAACTTATTATGGCGTGGCACTCAGTTGCGTCACGTCCAGTCAGTCAGTGCAGAAAGAAGGCAATTGTCCCCTTTCTGCAATGACTGCGCTGCCTATGGTAAGTACTCTGCTTCGCGTTAAGAATGAGCAGGCTTGTCTCTTTTCTGTATGGAAATGTGTGCATTGGTCTGGAGAGAGGAATGATACACTCAACTCATTTTCGCGTTTTTCATAACTTATCCCCTTTCAGCAATAACCGATTCAAATTCAGTGCTCTAATTCCGTGGACAATGGTAATACACCAGCCCCTGAAACTCGCATAGCAAGGAAGCAGACGGTGATGAATGATGATGACATGGCTGTGGAAAACGATCGCAGGGCGCTTGCCCATTGGTATTCCAGTAGTGTGCGAAGTCGTTAACTTGCGGGAAGTCAAAGTCTTCACCATGTTAACAAAACTCGGTGACGCTAGGATCGCCTATAAAATGTAACAACGAATGCCATTAGACTAGCCGATGCTACATCGCAATGTTAACCGTCTGCTTGCTTTTGAAAGAAAAATATTCTCTGCTAAGACCCGTTCAAAAATAAAGCTTTTTATTCCAAAACTGCGCAGGGAAACATTGGCAGCACGAAATGACAGGGAAAATCTGAATGAAGTCTTGATTTTGCCACAGCCAGTATATCAGAGAGTACCGGATTATTAGCAATGGCAGTTATCCGAATACTATAGGTAATAATGCTATAACGAAAGTGAAGAAACGTGACTTTTATATTACATCGATATGAAAGTTTTGCCTTCTTTTTTTTCAGAAACATTAACTGCTAGTTTTATTACATTTAAGTGAAGTATTCCTCCATCTTTCATAAACATCCTGTTATTTTTCTACAAAGTTCCGTTATTTCCTACACATTTGCGTCATTTATCAACAAGACGCTACATTCCATTCCGGTAAATATCCTTACGATTGCGATTCCGGACATCAGCACTAAAGGTAAGCGTTCACTACATCGCATAGTACTCGTCAGACGAAACGTACGCAACGGATATTTTACGTGGGGTGCATTCACTGTATCGGCTATACCTCATCGCCTCATCGGATTCCCTATCAGCTGTCTAAAACATATGACATACGATATTGATATTGACATTGAAAACAGACGAGTTTTGAGGTTAGGCTATTAGCATATTAATCATGAGTAATAGTGAGGAGTATGTAATTGTTTCATGCGTATTAATTGAAGAGGAAGAAAGAATGAAGGGGAGGAAACGAAAGAGATATTGGTTACATAATATATTATGTAAGAAACGACTTGAATTTGGAGAGTATTATACATTATTCCCTGATTTAATGGAAGATGGTGTTAAATTTTTTAAATATTTTCGGATGACACATGACAAATTTATGATTCTCTTGGAAATGATGAAGCCTGACTTAACAAGAAATAACACGTCGTTCAGGACAGCAATTGAGCCCAGAGAAAGACTTGCAATATGTTTGAGGTTATTATTATTATTATTATTATTATTATTATTATTATTGATACAATTATATAATTACATACATTAAATTTCTTTTAACATTCATTTCTTAACACTGTGGTGATTAACTCAGTAGCTGCCGTCATCCTCTTCATAATCTGCAATTAATGTTTCTTCTTTCATTTCCACAGTCTGCATAAACTTCTCTTCTTCTGCCTTCTGTTTGACAATTTTCATTTCCTCGGCGGCTATTACTTGAAAAACTTTGATTTCAATATTAATTTGTACAGGCAAAGAGAACGTTTTAACAGTTTGTGCCATATTTATAAAGAACATAGTGAGGGGATCTGTTGTGGATTCTTGACGAGCTCTATTTGTTTATACAGGCTTTCTTTTGCAAATATTCTTGGAGGACGCTTGCTGCAGTAGGGTTCAGGTGTCTTCCTTTTTTACCCGATGAAAGACTTGTGGATGAAAGTGGTGATATGTTATCAGTATCCTCGACAATTTTAGGCCTATCGACTATTTCATCATAAGCATCCTCCAAATATGATTCATTATCTTCTGGTAGCTGTGATGAAAAATTAAAATCTCTTTATTCTTCATCAAATATATAAGGAACCAAGAAACTCAATTCCTTCTCGAACTTGGGAGGCTTTAATTTTGAGTTTGCCTGCCCGCTTCTTGTTTTTCGTAGTTCAGCGCTTTGCGATGGTTGTCGCGTCCATCGTTCTCGACATGCTTTAGCTGAAACATAAAAAGAAAAGAAAACAGTTTTGTGTGTGTTATTAGACTTCTAATATGCTATAATTTCAAGGGATTTTGTTTTGAATTTCAGATACCTTGCTACTGGAAACTCATTTCTTTCCCTAGCATTCAACTATAGAATGGGTGAACGTACAACACGAGAAATAGTGTATTCAACCTGCCAAGCTATGTGAAATAGACTTCAGCCCATCTACATGCCAGAACATGATAGGACCAAGTGGATGAATATTGAGGACTTTTATGGTAAATGGAATTCTCCTAATTTAGTAGGTGCACTTATTTAATGAGGCCATATTCACTGATCAAGCTCAAGGGGATGAGAAAAAAAGGTATTCAATTAAAGATTAAGTAGAGCCAGAAATGTTTCTGAAAATGCTTTTGGTATTTTGGTCAGAAAGTTCCGAGTCTTTCAGAACAAAACTGAGCTTGTCACATGAACATGTGAAAATTGTACTTGCTGCTTGCACTCTACACAATTTTTTGAGAGATGATACATGCCATTGGAATGAGAATGACTTCACTGTTTCAATTTTTGACATGAAAGGTTTGAGGAATTTAGTAGGAGTGGGTGGAAATCCATTCCTTCACGCAATGGAGACCAGGAATCAGTTTAAAGATTATTTTAACTCAGCTTTCGGTTCAGTAGAATGACAGCTTAGAAAAGTCAGAGTCGGACAAACCAGTAATCAATAAAAGTAATGCTTCAACAGAACCACCCCATACATATAGATAGGTTATTAACTTTGAGGGTAGCTTAATATTAATACATAGCTAGAAATAAGGAATTGTGTATCTGTTGTTCATTATAGTCCCAATTACATAGGTTAATAACTTTGGATGTGCTTAAATGTATGTTTAATAAAAATTATATTTTGTGACAATTGCGTGGTTTTATTAGAATATATGAGGATTTTTTCTTTCAAATAACTTAACATGTCCATTTTTAGAAAGTGCTACAAATATGCGTCTCTGTGATAAACGAACATTTTTCTTCCGTAAAAATTTATACGAATCGATTGCAAAAAAAAAAAATAATAATCTTTAATATTACGCCATAGAACATATTTTGTTCATTGCAGAAAAGTAAGTTTTTGGCCTCTGAAGTGTATTTTCGTATATTGGACATGTTGGGCAGTATTCATACATTCTTAGCGCGGGCTTCCGGTGGATGATCAGCGAACTAACGTTTTTCGTATTCATAAACCAGTGTTAGCGATATGATATGAATCCCGTACAAGTAACCAGTCGATAGCCGGTGCTAGTTTAGCACGCTCGTAGCGCGGGTTAGCGAAATATCTATGAATAGTACTCATTAAGTTTTGAAAAAAATATCCTCATAAAATGTTTGATATGACCTACTCACCTGGTATTTTCATTGCATTAGCAATTTCGTCCCAAATGTTGTTCCTTACCAGGTGATTACTGTAATGGAGATGCCTTAAACTATACAATTCTTCGTAGTTTTCTAAAAAAGAAATAAGTTTTCCGTCTTCCATTTTGGCGCGCCACTGAACATGGCATAACATAATATCAACAGTTGAGCAATTACAATTGATTTATTAAAAAAGGCCATGATCGCACGCATCGGAAAAGTTGCCCATCCGAGAAACGTGGACGGATTTACCGACAGCCGATGCGTGCAATACGACGTTTAGTAGGTTATTTTACGACGCTTTATCAACATCTCTGGTTATTTAGCGTCTGAATGAGATGAAGGTGATAATGCCGGTGAAATGAATCCGGAGTCCAACATCGAAAGTTACCCAGCATTTGCTCATATTGGGTTGAGGGAAAACCCCGGAAAAAACCTCAACCAGGTAACTTGCCCCGACCGGGAATCGAATCCGGGCCACCTGGTTTCGCGGCCAGACGCGCTAACCGTTACTCCACAGGTGTGGACGCGTGCAATACGATGTAGTGAACGCGGTTATATAACAATTACTGCAAAGATTGCTTACCTTAACACTGATTCAGCTCATTGTTATCCGCAAAACGGCGACCACGGAGTCTAGCCGTCAAGGGACCAAAAATATAGTAATCTGATAGTTCCAGATTAGGACTGTAAGAAGGATAAGGAACAACTTACACTTACTTCCCTTGTACGTAAACGGTGAGATCTTGCATTGTAATGGAGGAGGAGGATCTCATTTTAAATTTCTGTCAAGTCGAACCCTGCGAATGCAAGTTTTCAACTTGTTCAGATTTACATATCTGAGTTAATTTTATTGTAGTGTACACCTCCATTCAACGATCTTGGCCCTTGTCCTTGCTTGTGTGGCTAGTAAGCGAGCGGTGTGTTGCTTTATAAGAAAGAAATTTAATCGCAAACGTGTATAGGAGGGGAAGAGGGAAGAGGAAGAATGAAAATAATATCTATGCTCGTAGCAGAGGGACACTCCATGTCAAGAAAATATGTCATCATGACATTGTTGAGTCAACAGACGTAGTGGTTAGTAACGAGACGTGTGGAAGAACGTGTTTTTAAGACGAAGTTTACCGCGTTCGGTGTTATGACTGTGCGATCTGATCTGTGCGACCCAGCCCGTCCGTACTTCGCCAATAGTGATGGATGAGTAACTCGCTCTTAGTCTATTTACTTTCTGCAAAGGCCAAAATAATTCCATTAATAGATAATTCCATTAACGACACAAAATCATCCCATACTTGTCCCAGAACACAATCGCCATGACTTTACCGACAGACAAGCTTTTGAATTTCTTTTTGAGTGGTGAAGTCTTATAGTGCTATTCCATCGAGTCTTTCGTCTCAGGCTCATAATGGTGGAACCAGGTTCCATATCCTGTAACTATGCCCCTCATTAGCATAACACTCCAGAAGCTCCGAATAAAAGTTTTTCGGGGCCTGTTTTTGGTCGTCTATCAGCATTTTCGGTAGAAAACTTTCCTGGCAGAGTTAAGGCCATAAGGCCTTCTCTTCCACTCAACCATGTTTGAATAATATACATGCTGTACTGTAGTTTGAAGTCAAGTCACTGCAGCATCTACGAACGGTCTATATTACTTCTACAAAGTTCTATGAATGGTTGTATCGTGGACCATAGTTGTGTTCCAGGACCACAGTTATGTGAAATAACGGTACATAATTATGTAATAGAATGCAAAACAACACAAAAGAAGATACCTTAGAGATTACATAAAATATAGTAGAAAATTGCAAATAGTCAAGATC
Organism: Periplaneta americana; assembly: GCF_040183065.1. NCBI lineage: Eukaryota > Metazoa > Arthropoda > Insecta > Blattodea > Blattidae > Periplaneta > Periplaneta americana. The sequence continues at coordinate 108,132,759 of NC_091117.1, forward strand.
AGTTACATAATATAAGGAGAATATAAAATAAAGTAAAAATTACACATAAACAAAATCAGTCACATAATATAAGGGGAATATATACAGTTTATAACACATAAACTGCTCGAGATAAACTCGACGATTAATTCACTTGAGATATAATGTACCGTTAATATAATTACTAATAGGAGAATGCATGTGGGTTATAAGATATAAAAAGTTGAATAGCAAAAACGTACTATATAGCATACAGATACAAACGATTAAGTAAAATATCAAAGTAATAAAAAAGGAGGGAGGGGCGAAGAAAAGGAAGCGAGAAGAAAACAAAATCAAACTCATTAATGATGGCTATCGAAGCTGTTTTCCGATGCATACTACATCATACAATTCACGTGTTATGTATGACACGGCGGTCTTCTTTGATAAGTGCGTCGATTCGATCATTGTTATATCACAATCTAGTACATACAGTCACGAAGCTCAATATGTAGGAAATATGCATCCATAGATAGTTGCTAACCACTAGGATTGCTACTATCGCCCCATTACAGACAATGCGAAATAGTACCGGCACAGTCTATTGTTCCCAGTACCCTCAACAACTCAAGCTTCGTGACTGTATATACTAGACCAGCGATTCCCAAAGTGTGCTCCGCGGAGCCCTTGGGGCTCCGCGAGTGATTCTCAGGGGCTCCGTCCGCGGCAGTTATGAAGATGACAAAAATTGCTGCTTCCATCTAGTCTGTAGCAAGAGAAAGGTAAACTACTTCCATCAAGCGAAAATACTTTCTCTGAAAATAGTTTAAGTTTTCTTGCTAGATGGAAGCACCTATAATAGATCTACTCGTTACTGGAACTATCTCAATGTTTCTTGCTTGCCAAGTACTCGATGATTCTCGAAATTTATTTTATGTTTTATATACCAAGCAGGCAGCGTTTGTTAATCGTTATACGTGAAATCTACATTCTATTGACTGTTATGTTGCCTAAAACATATATACATACCTGCATGTTAATTTGTTTGCAGAAGTGTTAGCTAAACTTTCGTTGAAATGGAACTGTGGCTTAAGACGGACTCCGTAATACCCGAGAATCATCAGCTATCAACCAGTGCTCAGTTAAACGGGCATAATAACTGCTGTAACCTTACTTTAAAAGAAGATAATGCGAATGCCTTGAGATTGAGTTCGGAATATGTTGAACATGATCCTGCTTCAGAGTCTACAATGTCTAGCGTAGAGGTAGGCCTACTGAAAGGAATTAAAAAACGAAAATATTGTGATTCATATTTGGACATGCGATTCACTGAGTTAGCTGATGGACGTCCACAGTGTGAGATATGTAACAGAGTTTTGCCCAATGTTCCTTGCAAAGCTTAGAGACGGCATTTCAAAACCCATCCTGACTTCACAAATGAATCTACAGACTAGGTACTTTAAAAGAAAAACTGACGAACTCCATGCACTTCAGAGAAAATTTTTATCTCATGCAAAAGACAAATAACGAGAAAGCACTGGAAGCGTCGTACTTGATTAGTCATGACTTGGCTCTTGCTGGTAAACCTCACTCTTGCTGAAACTCTTATGAAACCACAATTAGTGACGCTATCAGTCAAATGAAATTTTTGCTACAACTTGACGAATCCACGGACGTTGCCGGATTAGCTGTGTTAATGACGTTTGTGCGGTACGAATTTTCAGGTCCTTTCATGAAGATGTTTTGTTCTGCAAGCCATTGCCATCCTCTACAAGCAGTACTAAATTTCATTAGACTCGATACCTTGCATTGACGTGTGCACAGATGGTGCAAAGGCCATGGTAGGTCCTGTTTCTGGCGCTGTTACAAGGATCAAGAAAGTTTAAAAATCTGCACAAGTAGTCATTGTGCACTACACCAACATGCTCTCGCACCGAAAAAAAATGCCAGCGTTATTAATGCAAGTACTCCATAATGTCATCAAAATTATCAACTTTGTTAAGGCACGATCTTTGCAGTGTAGGCTACTCAGTATTCTGTGCAAAGTTATGGGAAGTATATGCCTACACAAGTTATTGTTATTACACTTAGAAGTGCGATGGTTGTCACGTGATAAAGCGACCACTCTAACAACATGTCATCGAAGTGATCACGTGAACCATTGTTATCATATGTATTTAATCTATTTTATCCTTAAGTTGTGTTTTATGTAGTTTATTAACAGCATCAATGATGTTCATGAATGTTCCAATTCCACAGTTAAGCAGACCTATTTAAATGTAACAGGCATTCGCATTTGAAAATGGTACACACGTACTGAAAACGTTAATGCTATAAATGTAATACTAGATAAGCACAGACTGTTTAATTTATTTAATATACTTAAGGTCATCCTGTTTACTTGAACTTTGAACGGAAGTGTCTTACTTTCGAATGACCAAAACAATTTGCTGCCAGATTATTTGAATGATCAGGAATGGTTGTGCGAATTATGTTACTCGGCTGACATTTTTTATAAATTAACTAATTCAACACATCCATACAAGGTAATCGGAAGACTATATCCGATGCCAATGACAAAATTGCAGCGCTGAAGAAAAAGATAGCGTTCTACATAGAAAGCGTTGAGAATAATTTATTTCAAACTTAGAATTAAATAACACAACAATGAATGACTCATTCATAGCAATAATAAAATAACATCTTGACAATTTGCTTCAAAATATGAATTCATACTTGCCAAGGGAACTCAGGAATCGATTCGAAAGAAATATGATTGGTTTGTAGATCCATTTCCAGTGAAGTCAAAACCAGCAGTCCTCACCGTGGTAGAATATGAGGTCCTTATAAATATGGTGTCTGGCATCATTTAAAAGCAAACCACTTCTGGAATTTTGGGCTTAGTTAGGGGAGGATCTTTTGATATTTAGTTCAAAAGTTAAATTTCTCTTACTGCCTTTTGGTACTACGTATCTCTATGAATCGGCCTTGTCGAGGTACACGGCTACAAAAAAAAATCGAGCTTGTTTGGACACAGAAGACGATATACATCTTCAAACTCACTTCTGTGACAATGGACAGTGACAAACTCTGTCGCAAGAAACACGCACATTCTTTACATTAACTTCGAGTGTACATGCAACATTGTAACATTTTTTAAATATCTTAACTAGTTGTTATATCATTTTGTAGATTTAAATAATATTACCTCCAGTACTCTTTCACATTATTATTAATACATCTTATTATTCATACTTTCATACATCGTGTATAATATGCTTCATAGAACATAGACAGATATAACTAAAAACATAAAAATTTCTTGGGGCTCCACGAGAAACTTTTGCTTCAAAAAGGGCTCCGTGGCTGAAAAAGTTTGAGAACCGCTGTACTACACTTTGGTTATATTCTGTCACTGCCGTTGCTGGCCGGTCGCTTCGAGGCTTGTCAACGTTGTTCATTTCTCCGCTCTTGAAGTGACACCCAGCTTCTAACTGTACTGATATCTGCAGTATATGTTTCTTAGACGAGTAGCCTATGGCTTTCAGTTGGAATAATTTTCTCCACAATGAGAATTTCAACCACAGCCCTTTGTTTTATACGGATATCGGAAACATCCACCATTTTGAACCGTTATTATTTCGTTTTCATGTGACGTATCGCACTATCATTCCATATGGTGACATCTTGTAATCACTAAGTGAAATTCGCAACATTAAGGGTTTGAAAAAAAAGGCACTTCTTTCGTAACAATCCCCCAAGGAATAAAACCATTTTCTTGGTGCAATGATTTATCACAATTAAAACGTCATAAAAAACCATTTAAATAGGAACAGCATTAAGGATGTTAATATTTCTTTCCGCAGTAGCTCTCACACCATCGATTCCCACATTGAAAGTCAGAGACTGTTGCTGAACATAACCTTCATTTCAAAATTTTCTACGCAATAAATGTATATTCCTGTCATAAAACACAATCACCTTAAGATCTCTTCAAACATCTTCTACTGTTTAAATTGTTTATAAAAATGATGACATCAAAGTATTCAGTGTACAGCTGTCAAAAGAAAAATTGGCCGCTCTCCTGAAACAAAGTTCCCTTCGGGTATCTTCGCTACAATTAGGAGACAGGCGATGTTACATGTTGTTGGACCACGCTGCCTGATATCTACAGCTATAATTGAAGTATACTGTGTGTTGTTCGGTAGCATAATGGTAGCGTTCAGGCCTCTTATTCATGAGGTCCTGCGTTCGACTACAACCTCGTGCTTTTTATGTTCTTCTTTGTTCTGTTTTTGAGAGAGACAAACTATACATAATGGCTCCTTTCTCTTTTACGATTATTTTAGTAATTAACATCAGGTTCATTAATATATTATGCCATGACTTTATCATTACGATATTGTGGCTGCAAATGGAAAGAAAAAACATTTTATTCTCAATAAAATATCTTTCGTGGCATAAACAAAACTAATTTACTGGCGTCGGCCTTAAAACATTCAAACAATTAAGCGTTCAAAAAACAAAACAAAAAGCCACAATTCAATATTTAGTCTATCTTCCTCTTATCTCGATCATCTTGCAGTCGAGTGGGCATGGAATTGACTAGTCTTTGCAAATAGCGACTGTTCTTAGACACGATATTCCAGGCATTCTGAAGTGTTCTGTCCATGGGCAGGTCTTTCATTGCAAACCCGGCAATCTCCAATCTTTCCTATTTTCTGCCTTCCTCTTAGACTCCGCATATGATCCACATATCATAATGTCGTCTATTATTCTTTTCAACCAGAGACCCAACCAATTCCTTTTTCTCTTTCTAATCAGTTTCAGCATCATTCTTTCTTCACTCACTTTTTCAAACACAATTTTATTTCTTATTCTGTCTGTCCACTTCACACGCACTGTTCTTCTCCACATCCACATTTCAAATGTTTCAATTCGTTTCTCTTCATTTCGTCGTAATGTCCATGTTCCTTCCCCATACAATGCCACACTCCACACAAAGCACTTCACTAGTCTCTTCCTTAGTTCTTTTTCCAGAGGTCCGCAGAAGATCCTTCTTCTTCTTCTATTAAAAGCTTCCTTTGTTCATGTTTGCAGTTTTTCTTGGGAAGGATACGCCTAAATGCGGTAACATCCCGTTGCTTTCCGCACACCACTATCTCTTTCGCATCTTATTAAATTCCAGGGGGCCCAATCGTGGAGATGAGGAGAGTGGATTTGACTAATTGGGCCCTCCGGACTTCACCGAAAGTCACGGCAAGGGTTAAATATTAATTCTATCAGGATGTTAGACTCGATCAGAGACCGGGAAATCTCAATTAGCCTTTGCCCCCCGCATCCTGGACTAGCTTCTACGAATCATCAGAAAATCTTAGAGTGTGATTGGGCGAATTTTTCCGAAAATGTTTCCACACTTTTGCCCTCGTAGCTCAGCGGACGAACGTCGGAATTTAGATGTCAACGTCTCAGGTTCAATTCCTCGTTACTCCTTTTCATTTTATTGTGGTTCAAGATAGTATAATGTAATAATACAACAAGAAAACTAATACCAGTATTATGCAACTGGATTTTTCCAAACCTAATATTAAATTTCTGTTATTTATATCGCTAAAGAACGATTATAATATAAATAACTTGAATATTATTTATACAGTATCACCTAAGAACGATAACAGAATATAAATGATAAATATCGGTTTGTTTAATTAATATAAGATATTATATAATACGTATTTAATTATCTAAATAAAATAACCTATTTTACAAAGAAAGATGGTTATTTGTGATATAATAATTACTTACATAAATACAGATTATTTATATTGCGAAAGAACAATAACAATATAAATAACTTGAATATTGTTTTATAATGCTAATGAAGGAAAACAGAATATAAATGATAACTTGAATATTATTTATATCGCTAAAGAACGATAACAGAATATAAAAAACGTGAATACTATTCATATCGGAATTTCACAGATTTATTACAGATGTATTTAATAAATTGTAGAAGAATAGTAATTAGTAACTGTGTCCTATTTATTCTTCTTGGAGCCAAATTTGTAACTTTTAAAAGTGTGGTTACTATGTTGAAGTGTATGTGTTGTAACGGATGCTTGATTCGTTATGTATGTGAGTCAGTTATGGGATGCTCGAAGTCGTCGCAATGTCGTAATTATAGTTTGATTGTGTTTGTGTGACTATTGTGTATTAATTTATGATGTATGGTACGGAAAGCTGCATATTTGTGTTATAGAAGTGTTACGTAATTGTGTTGTTAATGTTTTTGTATGTTTCATATTAATACCTGATATTTGTTTTGCAATCGCAATGCCTAATTTATTTATTTATTTATTTAATTTACGGATTGTTTATGTTTTGTTTACATCGCGTAAGCTAATTTAATTTTCTTTTCCATTTCTCTTTATGCTTATGTTTTTTTGTGCATAAAACTATAGCCCTAAAATACATATGTAAAATTGGGCTAACCCCCATTGGAGATACAATAATAACACTAGTCAACAAATTTTAACTTTTTGTCTGTCACAGAAATGAAATCAACTGATTTTTACTAAATCGACCCTGCTGATTACGAAAATTGCAGTGAAAAATCTGTAACACGTAATATTTTTGTGTGACAGAAGGGGAAATATTTTGATTTAAAAAAACGTTTTCGTGCGTTTCTAAATACGTAAATTACAACAGTGATAATAAATTCATAAGATGCAAAATTTATATACAAAATACACTGACGTTTCACAGAAAAATAATAACGCTGCATAAATAATAATTACAATAAGAAAAACTAGCATTATATTCCTTTTTTCCCTTCAAAATAAGCTTTTGCTTTATTAATTTAAAACTGGACCAAATGAACTATAATTTTTTAAGATTTATAAATTAAATTGATTAAAATCTCAAATCAAATAATTTAGGAGCCCTACACTGAAGTAAACAACCATATACAGACTTCAAGCTAGATTTTTTTTAAATATATTTAGTTACTTAGAGTTATTTTTTCCTCTTGTAGTTTGAGTCACCTTCTCTGAACAAAAACCAACAGTAGTCCCCAATAATACTAGAATCCCACCTTCCTTGATATCGTTGTTCCATCCTGTGTATATCTTGATGGAATCTTTCCCCTTGTTCATCGTTTACAGCTCCTAAGTCGAGATGGGAATGTAAGAAATGTATTTTCAAAGACATTCGACAACCAAGCTTCTGTAACTATGCAGGAGTTCTTGCACAAGCTGTTTGTAATTGTCAGCTTTATTATTGCCTAAAAACCCACTAAAACATTTCCAAAGGAATTCCTCAACGCTTATTTTTTTTTCGAAGCTCTTATCTTTCAAAAGTTTCCTAATTTGAGGGCCAACAAAAATTTCCTCTTTCACTTTAGCTTCACAGAGTTTCGGAAACATATTCCTTACATATGCAAAACCTTCTCCATCTTTATCCATAGCTTTAATGAAATTCTTCATTAAACCAAGCTTGATATGTAAAGGAGAAAGCAGTAATTTTTCCGGTTTTACTAAAGAGACATACTAGATATTATGTTCTCCTGGGACATAGCTTTCTCTGGGAGGCCAGTCTTTCACTATATATTGTTTTTCAGTTGCTCTACTATCCCATAAACAGAGAAAGCAACAGTATTTTGTGAATCCACCCTGAAGTCCGAACAATAAGGCTTCAATTTTCAAACCTCCGCAGAGTTTCGAGCAGTATGTTTTATATTGGATTGCATCTAGTAACACTGACAAATTTGTATAAGTTTCCTTCATATTCACTGAATACGCCACTGGAATTGATGATTTAGTATTTCCATTGTGCATTAACACTGTTTTTAAACTTATTTTGCAAGAATCTATGAATAACCTCCATTCCTCTGGGGTGTGTTGAAATCCTAGTTCTTCCATTAAGTCGTCTATATTTACATACGCGCACATAGAATTTTTTATTATAAAATACTTCGAAAACCGTTCATGTCTCTTCCTGTACAATGAAATTGTAGTATCTGGTGCTAGAAGGTTCCATTGTTGCAGTCTAGACCCTAAAATCTCAGATTTTGTTTAGTGAGATTAAGATCTCTTATTAAGTTGTTCAGTTCACATTGTTGGATTAAATGGGGTTCTTTATGATGTTTTGGACTATAGGATGGATCAGAGGATGTTGATGGTTCAGCCAAGTCATCTGTTTGTTCTATTGGAAGAACCAATTCCTCCAATTGCGAAGGAGTTTTGATCCATGTGGTACAGGTCGTATTGCAGATGGAACATTAGGATATTCAATTTTAGATCTTGTTTTCTTTGAAAATCCCGTAATCTTTGTTAAACAGAAATAACAGTTTTCTGCATGGCTTGTCGGTTCATGCCAGATCATTGGAACTGCAAACGGCATACTTCGATTCTTCTCTCCATTCATCAATGTTATCAGTTTTGAGTAACATGTTATGCAGTACACATGGGGAGCCCATGATTTGTCCTCATCACACACATTAAATTCAAAATAGCAATGATATGCTTGTTTTAACTTATCTGATAAAGACCGACGCTGCGATTTTTCCGTAAATTCTCCACATACGTAACAAAAGCTGTCCGGCGAAGTTACACACGCACGACGAGATTTTTTCATTCTCAGAAAGCGTAAATGAACGCGAAGATAAACACTTAAAACCAGCGACACAACTTGTCACAAGCTCAAACAATATTCAACTAATCCTAAAATGCAATCTATGTCACTCTAAAAGTCCACCCGCTCAGTGCTTTCTGTCGGTCTAGCGCCATAAAGCAATAACGTTATACAGATATATATCGCCCACTACGCGCCTTATTAACGCAGACTCACATATTTGAAAGAACCTATTCCTTAAAATACACTTCTAGTATATTCTGAGCAACAATAAGATATAAAACGCATGAATATACTGTGTAACCGTCTAAATAACGTCCATAGTTCGATACCCGACTTCTTTAGTAAATTCATTCTTTTTTTTTACGATTTCCAATTTTTCTCTTAAATGGTGCGTGATGGAAAATTTTCAAGTTATATCCACTATCAGCACACACAAATTGATCTAAAATGACCATTTTCACCCTTGTGACAAAAACCTTGTTGACTAGTGTAATTATTATTATTCATATCGTTATAAAACGATAACAGAATACAAATGATGACTTGAATTTTATTCATATCTCTAAAGAACGATAACAAAATATAAATAACGTGATATCCATAAAGAACGATAACTGGATATAAATGATAATATGAATATCATTTACATCGCTAAAGAACGATTAAAAAATAAAATGAAAACTTGAAGAAGGCCCGAACCCACGACCTTTGAATCATTAAACAAGCACTTTACCGCTGGTCTACGAGGCACAGATATGGAACACTTTCATAGTTCCGGAACTGCTTGTACAAGCACATGCATCGTGTAACATCGCCACGACCCGAAGTGGACTTTGAAAATATTCGCTGTTCACGAGTGCGGCCACTTTTTTTTTTTTTTTTTTTGACAACTGTACAGCATCGTAACATCGTTGATCATGCCTAGGACTTGAGTTACGAAATGTGCGCTGGTTCAAGTCCTTATGAGGAAGGAAATTTGTAGAGAAATCAGGTTACGGAAACTAGCTATAGCTTAACGGTTGTAAACCAAAGACGGAATATTTCAATTATTTTTATACTACTGCATTTCAGCAATATAGGCCTACCAGTAAAATATTACAAACACCGACGTTCCATTCAATATATTAGATACCTACTACTCATCTTATTAAACCAATCGCATGAAGTCACTATTGTTGTTAATTATGACAATTAGTTACCACAAATTTGATACTTATATTGCTTTTATCTTGAATGAAAGTGATTCTAGGAAATAAAAAAAAATTGCTGAACCACTCAAAGTTAATAAAAGGGTTGAACACAAAATAATGGCAACAGTGCAGTCACGTGACCAATGCGAGTGCGGTGTGTGTGTGTGTGTGTGTGTGTGTGTGTGTGTGTGTGTGTGTGTGTGTGTGTGTCATAAGGCATTTTGTGTTCAGTAGTTGACAGTGAATTGTCACTTCCGTTTCACGATTTCATATATTAACAATTATTGTGATTCAGTATTTGCCTTTGGTATGAAAAATAAATTTCGAAATTCTGTATCAATATTGGTTGCAAATAATGTCACCTACATAATAAAATAAACTAAAACACAGTCTAACTTGTTAATAATTTTATAAAGAAAGTCTGAAGATTGACAATTGCATCTAATTTGCAAACTAGTAAAAGCATTGTAGCATTACTCTTATAAGTAGGATAATTATTATAAAATCTATAATATAACCATTATGTGAATATGGAGAAGGATGGAGCATGTGAAATGGACAGACAGAATAAAAACGAAGGTGTGTTAGAAAGAGTGGGTAAAGAAAGAATGATGCTGAAACTGATCAGGAAGAGGAAAAGAAATTGGCTGGGTCACTGGTTGAGAAGAAACTGCATTCTCACGGACGCACTGGAAGGATGGTGAACGGGAGAAGAGTTCGGGACAGAAGAAGGTATCAGATAATAGATGACATTAAGATATATGGATCATATGCGGAGACTAAGAGGGAGGTAAAAAACAGGAAAGATTGAAGAATGCTAGATTTGCAGTGAATGACCAGCTCTTGGGCAGAACACTATGAATGAATATAACCATTTTAGAAATTTTATACTGTTGATAGTGATTCGTCCGTCGAACGGGGACGTTAAGCCTGGCGGCGCCCTTGGTGCTATTCGACAGGAGTAGGCTATGTGCAGGTACCGGGTTTCCCCTTCTCCCTTCCTCATCTCCATCATCATTCTCACCCATTCTCTACACTACACTTACACAAACTCTTACACATACATTCACCCTAGTACATTACATAATTCTCCACAGATACATATCATGCACAGCGTGGCTCGCCGAAGTAGTGTGCAACTTGAGAATGGGTCCCAGTCCTGTCATCTATCCGTAATATGCGGAACCAAATCACGTAAGTGAAGTGGGTAGGAATTGAATATACACACAATTTTCATTCAGAAAAATAGCTAAAAACGTAGAATTTCGCTCATCCCTGCCTGCAACCAATGATCCTGTATAAACAGTTTTTGTAAAAATACGGATATCGGAGAAAACATACTTGAAGGTTCACATTAAAGGCATTGTTAAAGACCAAAGTTAGTTTTAAATATAAGTGTCTTAACTTCTTTAGTTTCTTAAAATATAATAAGAAAATTCTTATGGAAATTAATTCATCAGAAAAAAAAAATGACGAATTACAGTTCTATTAGCAGGGTAATGTAATTTTATATTTCGAGTAATGAACAATGCAATTTTGTATTTTTGTGTAACGAGCAATGTAATTTTATAAATTTTGCAATTTCTTCTGTTTTTGTAACTTTGTTATATATCTGATAAATCTTTAAGAGTTAATGCCTACACTGTACTTGCATTCTTTTTAAATTGAAGAATTAAACTTCTATTTTCGGTAGACATTACTGAATATTGTAGGTCTATGATTAGGAGAGGGAGTTGTTTTGTCTCGAAGATGTAGTATTAGTCAGTGTCCCATTTTGAGTTTGAGAACTTCTGTCACATTAGCTTATGTGGTTAAGAGGGCAGTGACGCGAAGTAGAGGACAATGGCAGCGTCCTAACGACATATTTAATAAAGTTGTGAGTTAAAATTGAGATTGCAGAGGTTGTAACGCACAGAATAATAAGCTTTCAAAGACTGCGTAAAGCGCATGGCGATTCAGCGTTTCATAACGAACCACGGTGAGTAAAAACGTTCCGCACCGGCAGCGGCCGCTCGTATGATTGATACAATATAATTCAATAGCCCATAGCGAACTTGCGGCCACCGTGCGGCGTCCGTTCCGCTATGGGCGATGCAGCTTTCATGCGGAGACGTTCCGCTGCCGCAGACTGTCCGTCCTGTGTGAACTGCTGACCAGGTAACTTGATACCCTAAGGGTGAAACCTAACCATTTTTCCCCCATTACTACAAATGCTAGTGGATTATGGTGATTTTCTAGTTTGAAGGTTGAATTTTCTTTTGCCAACTTCGTTTCGAATTTCGATACTGACAAATACTATAAATGGTAGTGATTTTGTAACCGGTATGTTGGCAGCTGAGGCAAATATCGACAATATTTGCCGGTACTGGAGTTCCATGAAATTAAAATTGTACTAGATTTCTCAGCGGTTACTGGAAGATAGTGAAATTCGAACTTATTAATAATTAATTAATATTAGTATTAATATTAATACATAATAGTTATGTTATGTGTTGCGTTGTGGTTATAATTCAAGAATAGTCAGATAAGTACGAATGAATATAATATACTTGGGCGTGATAATGCACGTGGGTAATGGATAGAAATATTATTTCAAATTTTAATGAATTTCTTTCGTGTTTAGATTTTTATTACACTGTCAAAAAAATGAAATAGTGTTGCAGTGACTCCTCCAAGGAAGAAAATGTGTGGCATTCAGAGTACGCTTCAGAAATCTGTAGTTCACGTGTATAATGAGTTGAAGAAAGAAGATAATGAAGAAGGAATTACGCTAACGGAGACAGCAATTACAACCAGAATAGGACAATTATTAGGAGTAAGTATTCTTAAGCATACATTTCAAAGTGGTATTCAGTTTTAGGAGTTTGCACTAATAATTTCATGATTGTGGTCAAACAAAACAAATTTTTAGGTTAGGCCTAATGTTTAATCAAGTCAGTGATTTTCATATTGCCAAACTAAATACATTTAAGATACTGTAATACTGCAGTAGGTGATAGCTTAAATACATTTACAAATTAGACGAACAAGTAATCAAACAGCACGAAAGTAAATTTCCAGTTTTCTCTTTTGGTATTAAATTAACCGTTCAGATCACAGTTTTCATGCCACATCGGCCGAAGAAAATACAAGTCATATTGTAATTATTAACTTGATATTGCAGCAAATATTACATGAATGTTGGCCTGTTATGGTGCTTAAAAATAATTCAGTTTTATATAATAACTATATAACATACTCTATAAAGCATAGGAACGTTGACTCTGGCTGAATAATTTATTAATGGCTGGTCTAAGTAATATTAAATATGGTGTTTCTTCAGAAAAGCTACCCCACCCAAAGTACTTGTTAAGATATAACACTCGAGAGGACGAGGACGCACTACTGGAAAACTAACCATTTCTCTTCGTCCTGGACCTCTCGCATGTTATATTGGTAATTAGTAACAAGTTTGAGGGAGGGACTACAACAATGCATTAGAATATACAGGTAAGTGTCAAAGGATTTTTGTGCTGAAAGTATTTGTGGCTGTGCACTAAAACCACGTGTTCATCACTATGTAAATATCACAGAAATCAATTAAACAAAATAAAATTATGCCTTCTTTGGTGTAGCTTTTCTGGAGAATTACCTAAATATTAGCCTACTTAAACCTATCGTAGACCCAACCTAACATGTTGATCATTTTCTATTCATATAGCTGTAAATGTTGGTATTATGCATGAATTTTATGATATAACAATTTTTAGAAGTATTATGTTATTGTTTGTTATTACAGCTTGGCTTAACTACAGCCACGAAAGTGATAAATTCACACAAGGGGACCCCACTCGTGACACCAGGAAAACATAGACTACGTAAACATCCAGTGACTGATGCTGATGATTTTACGAAAGATGCAATTGCGAGATTTATTTATGACAAGTTACATAAAGGTAGGGAAGTTACAGGAATTATTGTGTTGATTTATGCAATGTAATTCTGATATTAGTCATAGGCCTATGTATAAAAATATGGCATAATTTTCATTTACTGTTACAGAGGAAGTACTAACAGCAGCAAAAGTTCTGGAACATATGAATGATGATTATGAAACATATTTATTTAGAGTATCCTTATCATCGGTGAAAAAAATTTTGAAAGAGATGAAATTTCTATGGAGCAAAGGGGATCCTTATACACATGTATGAGAAAGTGATGTTATTCGTTTTTAAGAGAATATATAAGAAATGTGGAGCGTGAGAACCCTAAACCCGTAGTATTCTTGGATGAGACTTGGATTTTTATGAATGGTAAATTTCAATGTATTGTGAGACATTGAGTGATTGAATTTTTTACTAACAAATAGATTAACATTTATGTGGAATATGAAATTGCAATTAATATAGGCTACTAGTAATGAATTCAGGTGGGAACAACATGTTTTGCATTTAATAGTTTCATATTATAACTAGAGGTTAGTTATAAAATTCTTGAACGGTTTTCCTGTCTTTAAAATTTTTGTGTCTCTTAGAGTGTCAATGTGAATTGCTTTTCTCTCTCTGTTTTTTAAGTATGATCACCCACTTATTCATGAAATAAACCAGGTGAAGTTTCCAGTGACATGAATGGTGTTATTCATAGACCAACAAATGAGGGTGGAAGATTAGATGCTGGAACGAAAGGTGGATTTATACTCGATAAGTTATATTGATTTATATTTTACATAAATTTGGCAAGAGTAATTTTTTAAATCAGGGTACAAAAATATAAAAATTGGTGACTAAATAAAAACGTGGGAAAGCCTTTCACCAAAGAGGATCTCATGTCATGTCATGTTATGTTTTGTTATGTTTTATTTTCTTTATTTAAATGCTGTGAATTCATGTGACGTAATTATATGCCCAGGTATAATTTTTATTGCAGGTGCTGATTTAATTTTTTCATGCAATTGAAAGAAAAGTCAGGACTACCATAGTGCTATGAATAGCCCTGTAGTTGAGAAGTGGGTGCAAACACAGTTGTTGACCTGAGAACATTAGGGCAATGCGTTATTGTCATGGATATTGCTGCATATCATAGCAGACTTGTGAAAAATCAGCCAACAACAAAATGGAGGAAAGAACAGCTACTGGTGATTGCAACTGAATATAATAGATTTGCTGTACTAAATGATAAGAGTTGTACTAAATGATAAGAGTTGATGGTGTGAAATCACCTTTTGATATTACATTGCAATATTAATTTCCATACTTTACAGTCATTATTATTATTATTATTATTATTATTATTATTATTATTATTATTATTATTATTATTATTATTATCTTTACTACTACTACTACTACTTATAGATGCTACTTTTTTCTTTCAGGTGAAATTGAATCTACATAAGAATCCTAAAACAACAGAGCCTTGCCAATTACTGTTCTGAAGCGGCCTTGTCTTGTGTGTTGTGTCTATATACAATTAATTCTTTCAGTTTTTTTTCCCCTTTAATGTAATGAAGTTGTTGGTTGATTGATACCAAGTGTTCAGCAGTTGATGTCATTTGTTATCTTGCACTCCAATATTTAACCAGATGATTGAAAGCTATGTAAAGTTAAACAGTCAAGACAATGATCCATATCTTCATTGAGATTTCAGAAATGGCATGGGGAGATTCTGAAATATCAGTTCTTTGTAAATATTTGAGACAATCATGGCCTGTGATAATATGAGTACTGCCACTGTAGATTTTCATAGAAGTTCAGTTATTAAATTAGGTGTATTATTTTTACTATGTATTGTACTATATTTTTGTTTCGCTTAATTGATGAATTATATATGCTGTAAATTGAATAGTAGACTGTAGGTCTATAGCTTAACTGATGAATTGTATGTGCTGTAAATTAAATAGTAGGCTGTATACCACAAGTGATGAATTGTTTATGCTTGTAATGTGAAGTAATTTGCATGATATTTATTATCAGTTTCTGTATATTTCAACTGATTGAATTGTTTATACTTTTAAATTGAATTAACTTGCTTGCTATGTATTATATTTTATAGCTTAACTGATGAATAATTGTTTAGGTTTGTCAATTTAATAATCTGAGTGCCATGTACTTCATATTTTTAGTGGAGCCACCAATGTAGCTTAGACGGTAGACTCGTTGGCCTGCAAATTCAGAGCTGCACTCGAGGGTAGTTTGGATCCCCCATTTGGTCTGATTAGTTGGTTTCTTCTGAGGATTTTCCTCCATCGTGGAGCAGATGCCGGATGGCCTATTGCAATTTTTTCATTTGCTTTAGAATCATTCCGATTTTTGTTACCACATTGTCATGTACTGATCTTGTTATTCTTTTAACAGTGTGGTAAGATGCAGGTGTAGATAACCTTACAGTAATTTTGCTACCTTTCAGCTACCTCATTACCTCCCACTCCATAAAGTTCATGGATCCACGGAAGTACCAGTCATCGATGTAATTCGACCATTTTGCTTAAAATATTAAAACACTGTAAAATATTGAGATTTCATGCTGTTACGTCCATTACTGCAGCAAGAACATCTGATTTTGAATCTGATAGTATGACAGCCTTCTCAGATTTATGAAGTCGATACTGGAGATTTTGTAAGCTTAAAAGTGTATCTAAATTTTCACTATCAAAATTAGTCAGTGTTTGAAGTTAGTTAGTTAGTTAGTTAGTGGCGTTTAAAAAGGGCGCGTCAGCTACTATGGCTATTTGCACCCTTATCTAAAATCTTTCACTAAACACAATACAATAACCGGAATGTTTAAAATGCTAAAAAGCGTTGTCACGGTTAAAATGGGGCAAACAAGTGTTTGAATATAATTCCCTGTAAAAGGGAATATACTGGTATTGTACTACAACACCACTACATCTATGGCTTGGTAAACAGGATCCATCTATAAAAAATACTGTATGTAGTCACTCACTGACCAGATCATTTATCGTTTCTAATGATTTTTAAAATGTCTGGAGAAGTATCACATTTCTTAACATCATCTGTTAAAGTTAACTTATATACTATTCATTTTGAAATAACTTGGGATTGTGTTTTATTAGTAAAGTTTCCCTTAATTGAGCAAGTTTGAGTTCTCCAAGTAGAGTCAAAAAGTCTGTTGGGATTTTGGCTCAGTTTATTAATATTTGTAGACTGTGATTTTTTGTTCTAGACAACCATATTATCTGCAAATGATGAGATTATCATAAGATCTATTTCTTTAGTTAGACCATCGACATTAATATTGGAAAATGTATTCCTGAAAACAACAATGTGGGAAGCCCAGATGAATCTGTCTCTATTTACATATTTGTGACAATGAATCAAATAATCAAGTCACTGACCCACTGTAACACTTTATCATGGACACCCTAAGTTTGCAATTTCTTAAGTGATTTATATCTACAGAGCCATATGATCCTTGAAAATAAATTAAAATTGTTAAGTTGTTTTGTTTTCTGTTTAAAATATCTTTAATATCTTGACTAAAATTTAAAATCTGGCCATTTGTTGAATGTAATTCTCTAAAGTCAACTCAATAAGATGAAAGTTAGTTACTAGATTCCAGGAACCAATTCAATCTATGAAATCATCTCTTCCATAATTTTGGCTATCATACTAGTAAGTGGTATCTGTCGATAACTCGAAAAGATATTAGTTGAATAATTGCTTTTCAAAATTGATGTTATGGTAGATTTTCTCCAGACAGATATTGTATTTTAGATGAGATTACAAGATAAAAGTAGTGAGTTTGCTTGTTTGCCAACATGTTTAAGAAAATCAGCATGTGTATTGTCTGGACTTGGAGATGTTTTGGGTCTTATGTTATTAAATTAATAGTAATATTCAGTTCTTGATTAAATATTGTTATATAAAGTAGATAGTAGATTTAATATTTCTTTCAGTTTTTCCTTAATAGTCTGACGTACACTGATAAAACTAACAACCACACCACCAACTAATCTAATAGAAATTAAAATATAATTAAATGTAGAAAAAGTAATTAAAATTATAAATACACGTAATAAACCATAACCCCCTAATTTCAACAATATACTATTTTATTCCCTTTTACAGCTTGTAGATAATTATTAATTGTAGTTATTACTTATTAGCATAATATTTATTGAACTTATTGGCTATTTCACTTTGTTTGAAAGATGTTATTGTGTACAAAAAGCATTTTTTGATGATCGTTTCATGCTGTATGTTGTGTATAAATCTATGATTTCTGGCCATCTGTTCTGTGTATTCCATCTTTTGTATAGAATTAATAAAATATTCTTTTGGTAGTAATTATTTTATTAATTGAGTATTTAATTTTCACCAGCTCACATTTCTTGAATCATTTGTTTTTTTCTTATTTAAATTTAGGACACAAGAGCCAAAAAGAGACTTCACAGTTATGTATCATACATTTTTTCAATGACAGACGTGGAGTTGCAGAAATAATAAGTGTAAGTGTAGCATTATTAAGCAATTTACAAACAAATGAAATCTTTAAAAAGGTATCTAGAAGTGAAATTACTTATGGCTTTTAAGGACCAAAATAATTTTTTAAGTTGATTTATTATTATTTCAGTTATAGAATTAATAAAATATTCTTTTGGTAGTAATTATTTTATTAATTGAGTATTTAATTTTCACCAGCTCACATTTCTTGAATCATTTGTTTTTTCTTATTTAAATTTAGGACACAAGAGCCAAAAAGAGACTTCACAGTTATGTATCATACATTTTTTCAATGACAGACGTGGAGTTGCAGAAATAATAAGTGTAAGTGTAGCATTATTAAGCAATTTACAAACAAATGAAATCTTTAAAAAGGTATCTAGAAGTGAAATTACTTATGGCTTTTAAGGACCAAAATAATTTTTTAAGTTGATTTATTATTATTTCAGTTTTAGCCTAGTTGTATTATCCATTTCCTTACTAATTTCAAAAGATAATCAGAAGTTCATTCGAATTCCAACCAAAAGTCAATTGGTTATTAATTTATCTACCTTTAGGAAGTACAGTATATGTACGCTGGAATCTTTGAAGTGAAGTGACAATAATTTAATTGGTCTTGGAACAGATTTGATTCTTGAATATTATATACTATACTTTGTTGTATATTTACGTCTAGTAACCTATTAATGCTAATACTAATAATAATGTAAAGGAATAAAAGAATAGAACATAGCAATACATTTCTCATTATTATTGAAACTATTTAGAATAACCTTCCAACATTAAGGTAAAGTACGGTGAGTAAAGAAGTCATTCAGTACATAGGATCGTGATTTTACTACATGTGGTGATATCTGGTAACAGTTGGCAACACTGACAAGGCGGAAATATTTGCTGTTTGGGAACTGAACTTACGTGATCCTCACTATAAATTAGTGTGCCATAGAAAATGGTGCGGCTGACGCGCTGCTGCCGTTCCGCAGACATTCCGCTCGTGCGTCTAAAAATCTTTACGATTGAAAGAGTCTATATTAAATCAATAATGAGTGATAGTACAGAGCAAAGAATTAGGCTTACTACAAATTATTATTATTATTATTATTATTATTATTATTATTATTATTATTATTATTATTCACCTGGTGCTTTCATCTCATTTGCAATTTTTCACATATTATTTAGAAACCACATTATTGTCATTGTTATTGTTTCAAAGATTTTACAGAACGTATCTCTCCTGTACTAAAACAACTAATTTATCCGCATCGAGCTCCATTATGAATAATGTGCACTACAAAACAATAGTATTCGTAGATAGTAAAAGCGTGCAATCATAGCCACTACTAACGCATGCGCAGTACACTGCAGCTATCAGTCTCCTCGAGACGAACTTCAAGCTGTCATTTGATGTTGTCTCTTCGTGTCTCCTTGTGTCTGCTCGCGACCGTCGCGCCGCGTCTGATTCTGTGTGCATTACATCATAAGAAATCAATGGGAGACAAGTACCAACAGACAAAATGTCGCATCGCGCCGCGCTGCGTCTGATTCTGTATGTACCCGGCCTATGATGCATATCAACAATATGCCTAAGTACTAAAAATTAGTTACATCGTGCAAAAAATAGTTTAATGCATCCTGATCGATCTACCTAACATAAGCATGTAAAATTAATTTTACTGAACCAATTCTGATGAAAAATAAATATTCTAATGCAGCCTGATGTCTTACCTACCACAAGATATTTAAAATCAACTTCAATGACCCAGTTCCGTTGAACATGAACTTATTTTTCTTGACAAAACTAAACAGTTTGGAATGGCTTCCAACTTCGCTTTTTTTCGACTGTGGTAAACATTGTGAAACAGGCCCCTGGCCGTACGTACTTTACTGCGGTTACTAAAGGAAACACTGCTGAGCGAGCAAAGGGGACGGAGTAGTTTACTTGTATTCATCCCCCGGTCACCAGGTCTACGCTCCGCTTAGTCAGCTAATTGCACGTACAGTATACAGGGTGTTTCCGGGCTGGTGTTACAAATTTTCAGGGATGATGGGGAAGGGCACATGTATCAATTTGAGATAAGGAATCCTGTTCCGGAAATGACTGAGTCAAAAGTTATAAGCAAAAATAGTTGTGTGGAAATGGAATTGTAATTTCGCACCACGTGCCCTTCTTCCCTAACCTTAGGAACAGTCGTGGAAAGATGGTATAGGCCGGATGTCTCTTACGTCGGTACTTGAACCGATACAATCTGTGAGTTTATCTACTGTTCCTATTGGCTCATCTGTAATCGAAAATCAGGTCTGCATATTCCGCTCTCGTGTACTCTCCATTTCACTAGGACTGATCGATTGGACACTGCAACTTGTACACATACACTGCTGTCTACAGACGTGGTTATCAGGACCGACCATCACAGTTACACATTACGCTATCTGCATTGCTTTAGTGTAGTTTCCTGTCCCCACCCCTCAGACAGCGCACTGAATGGAATACTGTAAGTACGAGTAGACAACGTAAACAACGTCAGATGAATAAGTATGTGTAAGATGTACAGAGGTGTACAGAGGAATAAAATTATTTCATTTCCACAACAACTATTTTTGCTTGTAACTTTCGACTCATTTCCGGACCATGGTTCCTATCTCAAATTTATGAAGTTGATACTGGAGATACAATGCGATCTCGGCTGGGGGGAACACGTTACAGACACAGCGGGAAAAGCATGGAGAGTGTTACACTTTGTGATGAGGGTACTAAGAAAAGGCTCTGATAAATCCAAAGAGATTGCATATAAATCACTAGTACGTCTAGTAACGGAATATGGTGCTGCATGTTGGGATACTTACAGATTAGAACATATTAAGACACTGGAAAAGATTCAAAAACGGGCTCTCAAGTTTTGCTGGAAAAATTCACCATTAAAATGGACATACTCACGGACAGGAGAACGCGAATTCGATTATGCGCGCTGTTCAAAACATACAGAGGTGAGCCTGCCTGGAGAGAAATAAAAAATAGGTTGCAGCCGCCAAATTACTCTTCAAGGAACGACCACTCATATAAATTGAGGGAAAGAGGACAGAGGACGGACACTGGAAAGTTTTCTTTTCTCAATCGTACTATCAGGGACTGGAATGCTTTATCTGCAGACTTACTAAAGGCTTTACCAACAACCAAAAATGTATTTAAAAATAGCTTAAGGACTTTACTAATAGATGGTAATTATACACAGTATTTAAAGGGTGTAAATGATATTTTGTTATTGAAGTGTTGTATCAGTGAAGAATTATGTGGTGTCAGTGAAGTGTGTTGTGTAAGTGAAACGTGTTCCTGTCAGTGAAGCTTTATAGTTTATAGTGGCAGTGCAAAGTATTTGAACAGTGAAATGTTTTTGAAGTGTTAGTGAAATCAGGATAGAATCAGTGAAATGTGTCATAGTTTCAGTTCAGTGAGTAAGTTGACAGCGAAATGAGTGTAGTGTTGAAAGGTACATGTGCAGATATGAATATATCATACTCGTGGGTTTTAGTTCGAACTTAGGTTTAAGATACAAATTAGATTTACTTTAAATGTTATTTTAAGTGATCGTGCTTCATTTAATTTAGGACGTTCCCTGTTGTTATTATTATTATTATTATTATTATTATTATTATTATTATTATTAATTATTGGTAGTATTAATTACTAGTATTATTATTAATTGTATTTTTTATTAATTGTGTTTATTATTGTCATTATTGAGTGTAATTAGTTACCACTGCCACCGGGTATATACCCATTGCAGTGTGAATACATACATACATACATACATACATACATACATACATACATACAAGGTGACCGTAGTTAGCTCTTGATTTATGTAGGTATAGTGTGGATTCCGTCAAGATTTCGGAGTAGATTTTAATGTGTATCTCTTCTATTAGTGTCAATAAAGACGAGGAAGAGTTAGTGTTGCTTTGCAAAATGTTCTGTGAATGAAAATGAATACTGTAATATAAGGCAAACAATAGTCGCCTCACAAGTATCGCGCGGGAAACTGCGACGTGGTGTTAGTATCTCGTGTGCAGTGGTGACTGCTTGGGAAAAATCGTATTCATGTGGCTTCACTCTCCTGGAGAGAAGCAACTTTGTTGTGGACTAAGCGAAGAAGAACTGCACAACTGTGACGGGTGATGCTACGGAAAAGGGCCACATAAGTGTTTTATAATAAAACGGAGACAGCCAAGATGACGGATAATGTGAGTAAGTGCGTGGAAGAAGCTCTCAAAAACCTGGTGGGTGTCACGGAAAAGAGCGGAAATATGAGGAAGGACCTGACGACGGACATTCTAGAAGCAGTAAGTACACTAAGAAAAACTTTTGTTAAACTTCAGTCAGAATTGAACGATAAGAATGCAGTTAATATTGAACTGAGCAGAGGAGCTAAGGAAATGAAGGCGGAGCTAGAACAGCTGAAAGTCAGCAGAGGGAATAATAGCATTCCATTAGGTGTTGGCAGTTCACGCAGACTGTACTCTGCAGCCTTGACCAAAGAGGAACACGACAGTAATAGCGAGAAAAGATATAAGTTAATGATCAAATCTAAACTAAACCAGACAGGGGACGAAGTGAGAAGAATAATAAAATCTAAAGTAAATCCAACAGCTATGAAAGTGGGCATCTGTTCATTCAAGTCGCTTAGAGATGGCAGAGTACTAATTGAAACAAAAAACAAAACTGAAATTGAACTTCTTAGCAAAACCATCCATGAACAGTGTGGCCAACATGTTGAAGGTAATGCCCCCAAACTAAGGAATCCGAACTTAGTTATTTACAATATCCCAGAAAATATCGAAGTTGAAAATGCCGAGGAAATCATTGGTATACAAAATCCTGAATTAGGATTTACTTCAGGTGACATTAAACCAAAATTTGTGTTTAAGAGTAAGAGAAACAATCTGAGGAATCTAGTAATAGAAGTAGGTCCGGAAACTAGAAAGAAGCTCCTAAACACCAAACTGAAAATAGGTTGGCAAATCTGTAACATATATGATTACGTCAAAGTAAACAGATGTTTCAAATGCAGTAGATACAATCACAGGGCACGGGATTGTAGGGTGAAGAAACCTGCCCTCTCTGCACAGGTCAACATAAATTGAATGAATGCAAAGCATCTTCTAAGGAGTTTAAATGCATCAATTGTGTGAACTACAACAGATATAATAAAAATGATATGGTGTGCGAAAATCATTCCTCACTGGACAAAAATTGCCCTAGCTTGCAAGCCACAATACTGAAATATAAACAAAACACAGACTATTAAGATGGCTTCGTTAAATACCCAAATTAAGAACAGACACAACATTTCACATAAACAAATACCGATTAGTTGTATGCAAGCTAATTTACAACATTCCAAAACTGCTACAGATAACTTCAATAACTTGGTTTCAGAACTTGGTACAGACTTAGCCTTAATCCAAGAACCATATACCTACCTAAACAAAGTAACAGGAATCTCACGCAAGTACAAGGTTATCACCTACGGCGACGGGAGAAAGAGGGCTGCAATTGTTGTCATCAACAAAGATATAGATGTTCTTCTAGTCAATCAGTTATCAGAAGAAGATATTGTAGTTGTAGAAATAACTCACGGTAATTTGAAATTTACAGCAGCAAGTGTATATCTGGATATAACTAATGACATCACCATAGATGTGCATAAAATGGAAAATATATTAAATTTTGCCAAAGGTAGAAAACTACTTTTAAGTATAGATAGCAACGCCAGGTCAGAAACTTGGCATGACGTATTAACCAATACTAGAGGGAGGATTCTAGAAGAGTTCGTAATAGGCAATTCTTTACATATTATTAACGAAGATAGTGGCATTCCAACTTTTGAATCAGCCAGGGGCTCTAGCAATATAGATTTAACAATTGCTAATAATGAAATGGTGGCTCTAATAAATGAATGGTGCTGCACCGAACAAGAAAGTTGTTCAGATCACCGATGTATTGCTTTTAGCATAAAGAAAAGTAGCTCTGAAACCAATGAATACAACTTTTATGGCATAAAATACTTAACTAACGAAGAAGATTTTGATAAATTTGATATCGTCTTCATTAATGAAGTCAAAAATATTTTCGGCATCAGAGAAAGAGAAAATATAGACTATAAATTGTATGATGTAGCATCAGAAGAATCTGAAATTGAAAAAATTGCCATAAACTATCAAAATGCCTTAACTGCAGCATGCATAAGTCCTTCAAATCACGAAAATCAACAAATAAAAATATTGGAAAGAAGTCCGTGCCCTGGTGGACGCAGGAACTCACAAGCATGAGGAAGAAAATGAACGCCCTACGGAGAAGGTACCAACGCACGAAGCAGGACAACGACCTGAGGGAAACCAGAAAGCAACAGTACCTGCAGGACAAAAGAATATACGAAGCAACTATTAGGAAGACAAAAATAGATTCATGGAAGAACTACTGCAACGTCACCACTTCCACAAACCCTTGGAATGCTATCTACAAATTAGCATCTGGCAAAATTAAAAACACGTGTCCAATGACAACCTTAAGAAAACCTGATGGAACTCAAACCAAAGATCTGGTAGACACACTGGACTTTATGATAGACTCCTTCACACCAGAAGACGACGAAGAAACAGACAATGAACATCACACAAGAATGAGAGATGAAGCTAAGTTCCCAATAAACACGGAAGACGACATAATATTCACATCAGCAGAAGTATACGAAGTTATGAAGAGAATGGACAAGAACAAAGCCCCGGGTGAAGACGGCGTCACAAGCGACATTCTCTGCCGCGCTTTCTACCTCTTACCAGAGTTCACCACAGCATTGTTTAACGGATGTCTCAGGACGGCCTGCTTTCCATCAATTTGGAAGAAAGCCAAAATAATACCAACTGTGAAACCAGGGAAGGAAAGCAGCGACGATGTATCAAAATACCGACCTATCAGTTTGTTGAATACGACAGCAAAAGTCCTAGAAAAATTGTTAATTAATAGAATAATGCACCATGTGTACGTAAACAATCTACTCAATAAAAATCAATACGGATTTACACCACAAACTAGCACAGTAGACGCTATTATGGCAGTAAAGGATTTTGTACAGAAAAATTTGAACGACAGACAGTATGTGGCACTCATAAGCCTTGATGTGAAGGGAGCTTTCGACGCCGCATGGTGGCCCAGTATATTAACATCTTTGAAGAAGCTACACTGCCCTAGAAACTTGTACAATCTCTGCAAGAGCTATTTCAACGAAAGAAGTGCCACTTTAGCAACAAATAGCAGGGTAGTGCAGAGGAAAATAAGTAAAGGGTGTCCACAAGGCTCTTGCTGTGGGCCAGGTTTCTGGAATCTCCAATATAATTCTCTCCTCAATTTGGAATATACAAAAAATACTAAAGTGATTGCCTTCGCCGATGACTTAATAATACTGACAAATGGAAAAACCTTATTAGAAATTGAAAATTATGCCAACATATAAATACAAAAGGTTGAAAAGTGGGCTACGAACAACAAAATAACATTCAACGACGAGAAATCGAAATTCATGGTCATAACAAGGAAAAAACCTAGAATCAAACGAGATATTAACATATATCTTAATAACAAAGAACTGAAACAGGTTAACACGATGAAGTATCTAGAAATTGTCCTTGACAATACATTTAAATTTAGTGAACATATAGAATATGTAACAGGAAAATGCATTAAAATCATACACGCTTTATCAAAGTCGGCCAAAATTAACTGGGGTTTAAGACACGAAGTCCTCCGAATTATTTACGCAGGAGCGATATTACCTATCCTGTCATATGGTGCTCCAGCATGGATAGAATGCATAAGCCGGAATAACAATGCCACAAAACTAAAGAGAGTACAGAGGCTAATGAACATAAAAATCGCTAAGGCTTTTCGAACAACATCTTATGAAGCTCTTTGTGTACTCACAGGAACAACCCCCATTTTAATTGAACTAAATAACATAGTAAAATGCTATCACATCACACAAGGAAACGAACAGTCTGGATTATACGATGCCCCGCAACATTATAGAATGTGGCCTCATCCTGCAGAAATAATAACGTTGAAGAAAAAGAGTGTAAATAAAGAATACACCATTGAAGTTTATACAGATGGCAGCAAAGGCGAAAATGGAGTGGGCTCTGGGATTGCAATATTTAACAACAAAGATCTTGCTCATCATTTGCAGTACAGACTAGCAGAAAGATGTTCGAACAACCAGGCCGAGCAGTTCGCAATTGTGAAAGCGTTGAAGAAAATTAAGGATTTCAACTACATGCAGGAAAACAAACGCACGGTAGCAATCCACACAGATAGTAAAATAACTTTAGATGCCATAGCCAACTCCACGAATCACCAGTGCCTCATAGAACAAATTAGAGAAGAAATAAGGAGCCTGGAAAAAGCCAACTGGACCATCCACTTCACCTGGGTGAAGGCACATGCTGGGAACTTCGGGAACGAGCTTGCTGATCAGCTGGCGAAGGAAGCAGCCAGCAGCAACGAGGTCGACATCTCCTACTCCAAGATCCCCAAAAGTGCAGTGAAAAGTGAACTGAAAGAGAAAGGTGTACAAGTGTGGCAAAGTGAATGGGACACCACAACCAAGGGTGAATTAACAAGATCGTTCTTCCCTAGTGTACAGGATAGATTATTTAAGAAACTACATATGTGTACAAACTTAGCTACTATCCTAACAGGTCATGGGAAACTAAGATCGTATTTCCATCGCTTTAAGATAATGGACGATCCAATATGCCTTTGTAAACGGAGTCCACAAACTGTGGATCACCTGCTCTGGGAATGTGAGTTACTAAATAAACAAAGACTAAGACTCAAGAAAAGTGTGATTAACGGCGGCGGCCACTGGCCGATGAGCAATTGTGACTTAGTGAGTAAATACACAAAACCGTTCATAAGGTTCACAAAAACTATTAATTTTGACATATTGTAAATTTTATTGGTTTATTTTACGACGCTGTATCAACATCTAGGTTATTTAGCGTCTGAATGATATGAAGGTGATAATGCCGGTGAAATGAGTCCGGGGTCCAGCACCGAAAGTTACCCAGCATTTGCTCGTATTGGGTTGAGGGAAAACCCCGGAAAAACCTCAACCAGGTAACTTACCCCGACCGGGATTCGAACCCGGGCCACCCGGGCCAGACGCGCTGACCGTTACTCCACAGGTGTGGACGACATATTGTAAATAATAATTCAAGGAAAATAGGTTAATTTGTTAAACAGTATTCTTCTAGACATAGTTTTTAAAAGTATTAACAATAGTATAGATTTTTTTTAATTTGTAAACATAAAAACAGAATAGGCTCCAAAATAGTGTTGTATAATGTATTTAAAAGATTCAACAATGTTGATACGTTGTAAATAGTAAATTTAAGGAAAATAGGTTAATTTTATAAATAGTATACTTCTAAACATAGATTGTAAAAGAATTAACAATAGTACTGTTTTTTTTAATTTGGAAATAGAAAAACAGAACAGAATAGTGATGTACAATGTATTTAAAAGATTCAACAGTACCATACAGTAGATGTTGACACATTGTAAATAGTAAATTTAAGGAAAATAGGTTAATTTGTTAAATAGTATTCTTCTAAACATAGTTTTTAAAAGTATTAGCAATTCTATAGATTTTTTTTTAAATTTGTAAACAGAAAAACAAAATAGGCTCTAAAATAATACTGTATAATGTATTTCAAAGATCCAACAGTAGCATAGATGTTAACACGTTGTAAATAGTAAATTTAGGGAAAGTAGGTTAATTTGTTAAATAGTGTATTTCTAAACATAGTTTTTAAAATGATTAGCAATAGTATTGATTTTTTTTATCTATAAATAGAAAAGGAATAGGTACTAAAATAGTGTTGTACAAAGTATTTAAAAGCTTCAACAGTAGCATAGATGTTAACATGTAAATAGTATATTTAGGGAAAGTAGAATAGGCTAGCAATAATGTGTATACATTGTATTCGGAAGAGTTAGCAATATTGTAGTGTGTAGTCTATTAGCATGTAGTATTGCATTTTTGTAATGGAACATGCTTGTAAACAAGGTAAAAAAATACACAAATACATACATACATACATACATACATACATACATACATACATACATACATACATACATGCATGCATACATACATACATACATACATACATACATACATACATACATACATACATACATACATACATACATACATACATTACAGCATCTTCATAAGAAAGTTTGTGCTGAAACAGTGAGGCGAGTACTTAGGAAACACAACTTAAATGGCAGAGTGGTCAGAAAGAAGCCCTAGATTAGCGCGAAAAACAAAGCAATTAGACTAGAGTTAGCAGAAAATCATTTAGAGAAGGATGCTGACTTCTGGAATAGAGTAATTTTTGCCGATAAGAGTAAATGCAATGTGTTTGGGTCAAATGGACCTCATTATGTGTGAAGGAAACCCGGAGAAGAGCTGCTGGAGAGAAATCTTCGCCCAACTGTTAAAGGGGGTGGTGGTAGTGATGGTATGAAAATGTATGAAGAAACGGGATTACGTACAAGTTCTTAAAGACAACTTGAAAGCTAGTGCTACAAAATTAAATATTCAAGACAATTTCATATTTTACCACGACAATGACCGAAAGCACTCGTCGTATATGGTAAGAGAATGGTGCTTATATAACTGCCCGAGAGTGCTAAAAAGTCCACTCAGTCACAAGATCTAAATGTGATTGAAAATCTCTGGGCCAAACTGGACAGAGAAATTCGAAAACGCCCCATTTCGAACAAAGTAGATCTGAAGAAGGCTTTAGCAGAAGGATGGGGAAAAAATATGTCCCCAATATACACAAAAGCTAGTGGAACCAATGCCGAACCATCTAATGGATGTAATAGCAAATCGGGGATTACCAACAAGGTAATAAATGCATATAATTTGGTTAGTTTGCAGTGTCGTAGTGGGATTGTATCATTTTCACTTTGAGCTTCAATATTGTACATGTTTATTTATTATCTGCATCGTATTTGTGTTTATCATTATTTTATTATTTTGTTATATGTCAGATAAAAGAAAGCTACCTGAAGAAGTAAATGACTAATTAAGTTTATATTGTTGGTAATATTTTCTTATAAGCAACTGTTTTACCTATGGGGGTCAGGTGTACAATTTTCGCTGTGAGCCACTGTATATCAATAAAACTACATTTGTTACGTTTGATGAGTTAAACACGAATACAGTGACATGAATAAAATTAATTTACATATACCTGTTACTTACATAAAAATTTAAAACTATATATATTATTGTTCGTACACTTACCCACGGAGAGAGAGTAGTTACGTTTAGACGCATAGTAAACAAGCATGCACTGCGCACAGGGTTGTCTTTCAGTGGAGGTCACTTGCTGTTAGTCTGTCATTCAGAATTGTGTACAATGGAGCGTCGTTAGAAGCTCCGTTTCGATTTAAAGAAAGTTATTGTTCGCCTGGCTCTGAAAGACTATTCCTATAGTAAAAAAGGTAAAGTACTGCATAAAACACATTCTACGTTACAACACATTGTAGAAAAATTTCGAAATCATGAAACTTGGAATAACTTTGCAAGAAAAACAAAGCAAAAATTGCTAAATGCACGTGACGAGATTCATAGCAGAGTCCTGCACAACGGTTCACTGCATGGGCTGCTTCGCCACTGCACCGCACAGGGCTCCACAGTGCCGCACGGAACTAGCCCGTGACGTCACCCAGCCTCACCGCACGGGTTGGAACGGACTGCTTGCGGAGCAGTTTTGTGCGGTGGGTTTCGTATCACGGCATTGAGCCCAAGTTTCCGCTTCTATCAGTTACTTGTGAATTGGGTTTGCGCGGGCTTGTGCTTGTGTGTGCGGTTCGATCAACGATCAGCTACTGTTTCAAACGTTTTCGTTTTTGATTTCTGTTTTTCAAGATGAGTCCAAATTATGGTACATCGCAAAGAAAATACAGTCTCTGGAGGCTACTATTACACTATCAAAGTTCTTCGGCAAAAAATGTCATAAAATATTTTATCAAAGATCTTTGATAAAAGATAGGATTTTTTGTATATTACACTACATAATATCGTTTATAAAAGCTACATAAAATCTTTTATAAAAGATTTCATCAAACATAACCTAAAATTAGGAACAAAAGCTATCGTAACACTTGTTCTACAACAGTGAACACGTGTTGCAGGATTTGTTGATACTAATACACTGCCGAGCAAAAAAAAAAAAAAACGCAACACTTGAATAATTTTGAAATATGAAATCATAATACAAATTATAATATTACTGTGTGCTTCTATGCACCTGTTTGTGGTAGGCAAGTGTTAATTCATGTTTTGGGAAGGAAAGTATGCCATTGAGTGGTTTGTGACACCCTCTTTGCCACTTCTTGTCCCTTAACCTACATTTATTGCTGTGCCATTAAAATTTACAACCCTAAAAACAAGCAGCTTAAACAAAGCAACAACATTATTGTTTTCATTTTTTTTTGTCTGTGTATAATGGAATTCTGTGATATTGTACTCAGTTTTAAACAACATTTAACAGAGTTAAGATGTTGTTAGGCCTCGAGAACGCCGCTAGAGCAGTCGCTTTGGTAGAGGATGGCCTCAGCTTACATTATGTGGCTCAAGTGTTGCATACATGACCCCGTAGCACTTGAAGAGTATCTGGAGCATGGCGACGGGCATTCCTTCCTAAAATTCCCCACAGATGATCAACTGGGTTAAGATCCGGACTGCTTGATGGTCATTGCATGAGTTGGATCCCTACTTCATTGACGTATTGGAGGACATTTCGCGTCACTCGAAGACGTGTATTATCCTGCAAGAGCTCGAAATTGTCACCAATGATTCAAAAGGAAAAACATGTTGCTCAAGGATTTCTTCGTTGTATCGATGGTCAGTAAGAGACCCACCCTCCACAAAGACGAAATCCGTTCGTGCAGTCAAACTGATGCTTGTACACACCATGACTGAACTGCCATGAAATGCTGTCATTGATGAAAATTTGCATGGAGAATACATTTCTCTAGTCCTCCACACACTTCCTTTTCCATCTGAGGATCTGAGGCAGGATCGGGACTCATCTGAGAACAAAACGGTTCCTCACTGTTCGTGAGCCCATTCCTGCAAATTGTAAGCGAGTTTGACGATGTTGTCTTGTAAGTTCTGAGCCAGTAGTAGGTCTTATGTAGATCAGGCCAGCATCATGTAACCTCCTCTTCACAGTCCACTCACTGACATTCACACCTCGCACTTGTTTTAATCGATTTCTGGCTTCGACCGCGGTGGTGTGGCGGTCATGCAGTCCTTAAAGGCGCAAGAACTGGTCACCTATTGCAAGAAATTGACCTTTTCCTACCATATCTCGGTATTCAACAATATGAACGAAGTTCCCTGTACCTTTTCACTGTACGTAAAACCGTCGATGGAGTTTTATGCAACACCTGAGCCACATAACGTAAGCTGTGGCCATAATTTACCAACGTGACTGCTCTAGAGGCATTCTCGGGACTTAACGGCATGTTAGCTCTCTTAAATGTTGTTTAAGACTGAGATCAATATCACAGAATTCCATTATAAGCAAAAAAAAAAAAAAAAAAAAAAAAAAAAAAAAAAAAAAAAAAAAAAAGAAAAGAAAACACTACTGTTGTAACTCTGTTTTAGCTGCTTGTGTTTAGGGTTGTAAATTTTAATGTCACAGCAGTAAATATAGAGTAAGAGACAGAAAGTGGCAAAGATGGTGTCACATACCACTCAATGGGTATATTTACCTTCCCAAAACATGAACTTGCCTACCACAAACAGGTCCATAGAAGCACACAGTAATGTTGTAATTTGTAAATGTATTCAAGTGTTGCGGTTTTTTTTTTTTTTTTTTTTTTTTTTGCTCGGCAGTGTATTTACGCGTTAAGTTTATGATTTGTTTATACTAATATTTACGCGTTAAGTTTATAACACAATGAATGAACAACAGTATTATGCTTGTTTAGCTACAATTAGTTGAATTATTACAATATGCATGTTACTGGAAAAGAAACGCCTGTGGGTTAAACCCCTGATCACAATACAAATATGTGATCAGGGGTTAAACCATGGATTGCAAGACGTGATAAGAGAAGTATACATCAGAACTTATTGAAAGAGCTACAATGCTAGGGCTTGAAAAGTTATACAAATTATTATAAAATATTATTATTATTATTATTATTATTATTATATTATAAAATGATTTATTTACAACATTTCATTTCCTTCATACTCCGGCAGCAGAATTTTTGTGGTAGCAACAGTCCAGTTATATTTGCGTTTCGCCATATTTGTTTCAAGGTATAGAAATCTTTTATCAAAGATAACAAGCTGCACTAACATTTTATAAAAGACCTTTTATCAAAGAAACTTTTATAAAAGAAACCCATTACACTGTCATATATTTTATAATATATATTTTATAAAAGATCTTTGCCAAAGAACTTTGATAGTGTAACAGCAGCCCGGAAAACCTTCATCATAGATACTAGCTGTGAAACGATACATTTTAAAAAGAAGTAGTAAAGGAGAAAATCGCTGCTAGAGAGTTTAAAAAAACAGTCGGATGGAAATTTAAAAAGTACCATAGGAACAGCTTTTAAATCTGTGTTCGGTGCAGTGTTGAGCAGTGCGGCGGGCTAAGGTGAGCTTGGAAGCCCAGTGCAATGGGCTAGGAAGCGGCCGCGTCAAGTAGTGTTGGTCTTGGGTGGGCTGGGCTGCTGATGCATTAGGACTACAGTTCATGAGAATTTACTTGTCTAGTCCCTTTTAGAAACAGAAAGAATACTCATCATCTCTCTCTACCCTCATTTATGGTGACGGCGATATGGTCGACACTCCTTCCAACGACCACGAGTTAGCAGCGGCGGCACTCTCTTCCTCTTCAAATTCTGACTCCTCTCCGCCAGAAAGTTCCTCGTCCGTGTCCGATCGTTCAAATTTATTACGAACCGATCACTAATTTCATCTACTAGTCCGTCCTTCTCCCAATAAAATTGTTCAACTTTTTCTACGTGTTCACAGGCCTTTCTCCAATTATCTTCCGTCATTTTTGCAAGAGCGTTCTCAAACAACAATTTCACATCTTTATTTTTGAACGAAATATAGTATGCTTCGCAACGTCATTTTTAACCTGCCCCCATATTAATTCGATCGCGTTTAAGTCACAATGGTATGGTGGCTGTCTCACTACAGTATGGGAGCGCATTCTCGCAATTTAGTCGATTTCGTATGTTTTGAAATTGTCTTTTTTTAGTTTTTAAAAGTTCATACAATACAGGTTTCGTGGATCGTAAATCAAATTCAATGTTATTGTTACGAAGCCAGGACTGCATTTCAGATTTCGGTGTTGATGAAATCGGTGTCTTATTGAGTTCTGTTGAATGATAGGGGACATTGTCCATAACAATGATAATATTGAGAGGAATGTTTGGTAATAATTGATTAATGAACCAGTTCTTAAATACAATGCTGTACATTTCCTCGTGGCACTCCTTAGTTGACTTAGATTTGAAAGTTAGAAGTGCGTTGGGAATGAAACATGTTGAACATCCGGCGTGTAAAATAATAAACCGCTGACCTTTTCCTATTGCAGTTTGAAGTGGGAAGTCAATTTCGTGATCATTGTTTTTCCAAACTTTGCTTTTGGTATGGTTCACATTAACCCAAGTTTCGTCTAGATAAATAACGGCGCGTCCAGTGGCGCGTAATTCTTTAATTTTTCTTAAGAATTTAAATCTCTTTAAAATAACATCTGACCTTTCCATTAAACATTTTTGCCTTGAGTATTTTTAACATACCTACATTTCATTTTTTTAAGAATTTCTCTCAAACTCCATATGCTTCCAGTGAATAAGTTTTCCGTAATTAACGCGTCATTTATATCCTTCAAACTAGGTAAAAAAAATCCGATCTAATGAATAAATTACTCGTCTTATAGCGACGGCAGAAAATGAATCAATTGCAGTTTTCTGAGGGGTCCTGTTTGGGCGTTTCTTTCTTGGACTTCGCAGAACACTTCCACTTTCTAGCGCCTCCCTTTGTTTTTTTTTCTGCTAACACTACGAGACGATATACCTGTCGCTGCAGCAGTTCTTTCGATAACACTCTTCACAGATATTGTTTGCTTTCCGCATTTCAGTGCCTCATATTCTTCAGTAAAGAATTTGTGTACATTAATAACCATATTCATACTGTCCGACTTCCAAGGCTTTCCCGCGTTTTCCCATATTGCCTACCATGATTATTAAAAACAAGAGCACAACACTCATTACAATGTTTAAGGTAACAGGGAAACCATGCAATTCCGAAAACATTTTGTTTAAATTGTGAATTATATTAGGCCTCTATTAAATTGATACAAGACACACACTTACTTCACTATTCACTAATCACAAAATACTACTGAATAAATGAACTGGAACAACGCCAAGATGCCAATGAGAGATCCACTAATTGGGTTTGCAAACGTGTGTTCTAGAAGGGCTAAGGGAGAGGGAAGGAAGGGAATTCCAAGAATTCTACAAAAGTAAACATTTTTCCTGTTACATCTGTTGACGGTCGGTAGACAAGGACCGCAGACAAGGACAGTAGAAATCACGCCAACTTAACCCTCATGCACTATAGCAGTGCTGAGCTGTGGGCCAGTCTGCAGGACTCTGTTTCATAGTAAATCAAGTTGTAAAAAAATCCAAGAATAATTGCTCCACAAATTCGAGTCATGATTCAAAAGTCTTCAAACACGAAGACCTGTAATCAAACTATCCGATGTGTGTTGCGGAAAAATGGTTACCATCGCAGAAGACCACGAAAGAAGCCATGCATTAGTGAGACAAATCGAGATCGAATACTGGACTTCGCTAAAGAACATGTTGGTAAGGATAAGGCATTTTGGAACAGGGTGACTTGGTCAGATGAGACTAAGATAAATCTTTATGGTTCCGATGGCATTCATTGATATGGAGGAAACCCAACACAGATAACGGCAGAAACAACACATTACCTACAGTAAAAACGGGGGTGAATGCATACTATTGTGGGGATGTACAGTTACCCTTAAAAGGAATGAGACGACTCTTGGTCGTCGGAAGTTAAAGTTCTACAGCGCGGTTCACTCGATATCGACATAACAATAAGTACCATGACAAATGCAACAAGAATTGTTACAAAGACCACAACAAGGACAAGGACCAGAATAAGGATCACGAAGAAGATAGCCATTTAAGGCGACGATTTCACAACATAGCTCGAGTCACAAAATATCATTACTTCTCTGTACCGAATGGCAAATGCCTGCTATGGGATCTACATTCTGGACTGCTGCTGTCACTGTCTTGTCTCGGTAGCTCATATAGTAGCGAGTCGGTTCCACTGTATAACCGAAACGTCTCGTGTTCGATCCCAGGTAAAACTTTTTTTAT
Organism: Periplaneta americana; assembly: GCF_040183065.1. NCBI lineage: Eukaryota > Metazoa > Arthropoda > Insecta > Blattodea > Blattidae > Periplaneta > Periplaneta americana. Next base: position 108,168,521 of record NC_091117.1, read on the forward strand.
TGAGGTGTAATTAATTTCTTCAGAGTTCCTCGACTGCCTAATTTGTCGAAAAATATGGAATAATTTATGCCCAATTTCTGGGTCTTACAAGTGGGCTGAACCTCGTCAAAAAAATCTTACTTGGAAGTTAAAAGTATTCTTCCTCAAATAAGAATCATAAGAAACAAAAAGAGACCCGTTAACTTAAAATCTTGTCCACATGCCATCAGCTTCTATTACAGCTCTAAGTCAATCCGGCATGGATGTCACGAGATTATGGAATAAGTTCTGATCCCCGGCGAGATCTTCCCAGATGTCAACAACTTGATTCCACAATTCGTCTCGATTCCGAGGGTGTCGGTGGGCATATGTGGCTATTCTGTAGTGACATAAACATAGATTATCTCTCGGAACTTTCCCGTAAAAGTAAATTAAATTCACTCCTTGAAACAGGAAACCTTAGTCGTAGCGTAATTTTCCCACCAGCATACAAGCTGAAGTAGCACAGCCATTGATAAAAGTTTTGTACACAGAATTAGACTGAATTTCTATTCGACAGAATCTATAATCAATGGCTTGTCTGAACATGATAAACAAATCCTAAGTGTTTCCAATGTCACTGAACAATTTCAAAATATTAATTTAAAAACTAAAAAAGGTCGTAAATGATGTATCTAGTGATTATTTACATTTATGTCTACAAAATTAATCTTGGAAAAACGTATATGATACTGGTACTACTGATATTAAGACTAAATGTACTGTATTTTTCACTTAATTTCAGTGTATGTTCTCCACTCAATGTTGTGTAAAAATTCAAGAGTAAAAAAAATTTAGATAACGCAGGGACTTAAAAATCTCATGTATTAAAAAGAAGAATCTATATGTAATGAGTTGCAATGTAGTGATCCTTATGTTCTTAAATACTACAAGAAGTACAGTGTAATTTATCAAAAATTATGAAAGAGGGAAATAGAATACATTTGAATACAAAAGTACAAAATTCAGATAATGCAATTAAAGCTATTCGGAATATTATTAAAGTTAAACTTGTAGATATCCTAAGAAAGAAAATATTTTTTTCATTAAAACCAGTGATTATAAAGTAGAGGATCCCAAATCTATTGCAAATTCTTTTAACGTCTTATAATATACAGTACAGAAATATTATTGACAACTTAAACAGTCAAGATTTTGCAAAAGATACTGCAGCTGGTTACTTAGCAGATGCATTTAATAATTAGTTTTAATATATGTAATTAGTCAATAACTGCAGTAGTGCGTTTTCATTCAATCATAACATGAATAAAATTGAATGTACATTACATTGAACACTATTGCAAACACGTAGATAAAATGGTTAAAATCAACTGAAGGGGTGAGGATGAAATAATCCAAAGCACACTTTTAACAAAAATTGTTTTGTGCGAGTGCATTTCTAACACATATGGGAAAGCTACTACTAGTAATTACTCAGCAAATGACATAGTCTAAGGACTCTAAACCTTTGTAAAAATTTGTCTGTGTAGCTTAGGAATATTTTTTAAATTTCAATTTAATTGTTAGTTTTTAATATAATATATGCATTTACATTGTATGTGTGTGTGTATAAATGTATTCATTAGATTAACGTTTATAATATTATAACTAGTAATTTTATATTGTCTGTGATCATTAACACTTAATCTCTGGACTTTGTAAAACTCTATTTCAACGTTATTTAGACAAAAAAAAATCGTTGATGTAGACTAAGAATCGAACTCGCTCTCTTCTACACAACATGCAGAAGAGTGTCGATCTAGTCATGGAAGGTCCATTGTCGATTTAACTACACAATTTATGTATATATTTATCTTTTATTTACGTAATATTGTCATATTTTTTGCAGTTTTTGAAGTGAATTTCGGAACGATGCTAGTAACAAACCAAATAGCCTGCATTTAAGTAACTCAATATTCGTTATCTTGTGTATCAGTGCTCTGGTCTCCGATCATGCGCAGTGTCTTACATCTGAGATTTAGGAATAATCAATCGTCTCATTCTTTTCCAGGGAAAGTGTATGTCTGCAAATGGTGTTGGGAATATTGAGTTCATACATGGGATTATGGATAAGTATGTGTTCAACAACATGTTAAGGTCAAGTGTTAGGAAGAGTGCACAAAAAATTGAGATGCCACCTGTGTACATGTTCCAACAAGACAATGACAGTAAACATACTGCTCAAATTAATAATGATTAGCTCATATGGAACACACCACAGCAACTGCGAACACCTCCTCAATCACCAGACTTAAACTCATCGATAATTTGCAGGAATTTTGAAAAGGAGTGTAAGAAGGCAGAAGTGTACAACCTTAGATGAATTGAAACGTGCAGTGAGAGAAAAATGGACTAAAATCAAACCAGAACAGTGTAAAAACTTGGTAAAATCAATGAGAAGATGATGCCAAGCAGTAATAAAGTCGAAAGCTTATGCTACAAGGTATTACAATTTTTCACAATTGTAAATAATCGAAGTGTACGAACAAGACTGTTACGTAGAAATTGGACATGTTTTTGTTGATTTTGTTTTTATTAATGTATTCAGAAGTTTACATTTCATTTTTTTTACTTCAATATATTCCAAAGTCCAAGTGTAATAGTTCTGTCATATTAAAAGGAAATTATATTATATATTTCCATAATATAAATTACCATTTTAGAACTGTACGAACAGCACTGTTACATACTGTATGTACTATGTCAACATTAAATGGACTTGTCTTGTTTACATTTTCTTGTTGTAGCATTTCTCAATAATAATGGAATTTACCTTTATGTACGTTTTCTCGTTGAAAGAGTAGGAATTAATAAAAACGTTTACTACGAAAGTTGTTTGTATTGAAGAGCTCTATCAAATGGTACCCTCTTTTACCCCGACTCCCATTTGAAATTTTAAAGTAATATCCCACTGACCCTATTTCCTGTTAAGGCTGATTGATGAAATCAAAACTCAACTGAAAGTTCACATGTGCTTTAGTTATAGTATGTACGAGTATTCGAAATAAATTACTGTTATGGGTGATCTGAATCGTATGTAAATGTTTTTGGGAGAATTTTATATTCTCCGTAAAATAGTAGTTTTTATGAACATTTTTTTTTTCTTATTTTCCAAAGGTGATAAAAATGGAGCTGCTCCTCCTTACTGCAATGTCCTTGCTTATAAATATCACATCTTTAACAAAAATAATCACCTACCATATTCCTCTTCTTGACTACGACTGTGATTGTGACCTACTGCTTTGTATTACAACACCGATCTATTGCACATAACTATACGTTATACAATACAAAATCACCAATTCCGTTTTCTTCAATGTAAAGCCTGATGAGTGACTGCTGAAACATTTCATTTTATTAGAGAAAGAGCATAACGATGATGATGATAATATAATAATAATAATAATAATAATAATAATAATAATTTTATTTATTCTAGCGAAGTTCAGGCCATCAGGTCTTTTCTTCCACTTAGCCAGAAACAAAAGAAGCTGATATAATTTGCAATGAGACAAGTTAATAATTACCGGATAATATTTAAAGAACACTCAAAGATTGATGTAGGTTTAACTATACAAGCACGAATTGAGTAAAATAATGCAAACATATTAAATAATAATTACAGAATAATATAAGGCTTTGAAGTTACAATCAATGAACACGCAAGTGGTAAATGAACCAATATTACAAATTACAAGAATGACGAATTCAAACGTAAATTGTAACTATACAACACTGAGGAATATTACATATACAAACTGTACATACAAACAAGGGAGAATTAAACATAAATGAGAAAGAAAGAGAACATATTTTCAGAAATGAATGGTGGTTAGTTGCGTCCTAATTGAGCCACTCACCCACTACAAGGGAGAATTAAACATAAATGAGAAAGAAAGAGAACATATTTTCAGAAATGAATGGTGGTTAGTTGCGTCCTAATTGAGCCACTCACCCACTAGAGCAGGGCTGGGCAGCAAGAGCGGATTCTACTCTCTCACGGGGAGTCATATGATTTCTCTTCATCCCCTTTCTTCCCCGCCGAACACCGCGCAGCGTTGATTCAGTAACGGATGAATATTAAGCGTCCCCGTTTAGAGTCTGGATCCGCTCCCGACGCCCAGCCATGCACTAGAGGGCGGTTAGTTGCGTCCCTTCTACCTGCTCAGCAATGTCACTGGGCTGGTCTCTAGCATTATTTTGTTTCTTGTAGGTCTTGCTTTGAGACGGCAGTGCTACAGTAAAAGTGTACTGTGGATGTGATGAAGAGTGATTTTTTTTTTGTTTGTATATGAAAGGTAGGCGCCGTTTTATAGTGGACGGCTACAAATTCCGGTTTCACAAGAATTTTAAATGGAGATGTTCAGCGATGGGCCTGCTCCAAAAGGACGTGTAAGTGTTATATAAAGCTTGATTTAAAACATACGACAATCGATAGTTTCCAACAACATAATTACGAAAAAGAAGAAAAAGTGTTAAACAGACAGAAATTAAATAATCACTTGAAACTTAAGGCTGTAGAAAACATTTCACGTAAACCATCGAAACTTCTGCAAAGTGAGCTTAAACAGAGTGACGTGCCTAATATACTGCAACCTTGTCTGACGTGGAGCTCATTAAAAGAAATATTTGAAGAATTGAACGGGTCTTTTTTACACATCGCATCCAATCATCTACAATTTTGTCGATGTTGTGGAGGAAATACAGTGTGGTGTATACATCAAAATAAGAAGCACAGAAGGAAGAAAGAAAACAAAAAATGTAGTGGAGAAAGAAATATTTCTTAGAGAACAAATGGCAACATTAATAAAAAAAACTCCATATCTCGATTCGATTTTGTAAAATCACTGTCATATAAGTTTTTGCCAAATTGAAAGAAACTCCTGGAAACTAAACAAAACTATTTCTAGTGGCCACATGCAATTAAAAAAAAAGGAGTCAGTGAGCTGTTTTATGTCTAGGCATAGATAATAAAGGGTCATTTTTAGAACGAGTGCCCAGGCTGTGGTATGAGGACAAGAAATTAAAATGCACTGAGAGATAGCTACGCGAATAAATGTTGATGATGCGATATAGGAAAATTAGTGAATGGATACATCTTCGGTCCTGTAATCTTACCCATTGGAGCGTTTCTAGGGAAGGTGTAATGTGGTCGTATTTGCGGATGTTGCAAATGAAATGTATGCAGGCATTATGAACGCGTTGTAATCTTTGGCTAAATTAGAATTTAAATGTTAGTAGAATGTCGCAGTAGTCAAAATGTGGCATTACCAATGTTTGTACGAGAATTCTTTTTAATTGAAAGGGTATAAAATTTTTCAGGCGATTTAATGAATGTAGAATAAAGAACGGACTTACATGTGTACTTACGTTCCTTCTATCAAAAAGCCCTAGTTTAAAGTATACTTTATTTGAGTCGAAGTGCCTCTTGTAATTCATTTTTTCTATCTAATGGAGTTAGTATTTCCTAACAGAATCAATATTTACCTATTTAGAATCTGAAGACAATAAAACACATCTAACTGAAATTAAAGACAGAGCAAAATACATCAAATAATGGTGCAACAAATAAAAAATAAATTGCAGCACACAAATACTACACTATACAAGTAAAGTGACCTTTGAAGTGTAACATGCATGATCTCAATTTGCTAACCACAAAGAATGCAGTCATTGTCTTCTATTTTCTTTTTCGTCCTTTTTACGTACAGTATATTTATTCATAATATATAACTTGCCCGGCACGCCTTTATTGGACAATACAGAATCATTTTGCTGTTCCAAATAATTGAGAACATATTCCACTGTACTCCAAACATCAACATGCCAACCCTGTCTACAAAACCTGGTTCACTATTTCTGTTTTCTACATGTCCTGGCAATCTTGAACGCCTACTTTCTTCAATGTCTTCAGGGAGGAGACAGAGGGGCAAATGGAGAGAGAAGACGAGAAACAAAGAAAACGACGAGAAATGGAGGTGAGAGATGTTATGTAACTGTGGTAATCCGATCCCAGATAATCGAAAACCTACTCTAGTTGGTTCCTCTCGTCCTGGTATCGTCATAACCAGGGCGCGCATTTTCGTTCCCAAACAAGCTAGGAAAGTTATTGGATTGTATATCCTAGAGTTTTAGAGTTCAAATTGTGATCCTAAATGCTATGTCAGGACGCTACGAAAGGTATAACCTAGTTCGGTAAATAATAATAATAATAATAATAATAATAATAATAATAATAATGATAATAATAATAATAATAATAATAATAATAATAATGGAGCATGACAATTATATAATTATATTATATTATTGCTATTAAATTAATGTCCAATTACTTTTGAACCACAAAAACGCACTAACACTGCCAAACTGGCGCACTACAAAATATTAGTGCTACATATGACAATATATAATTAGATTGATAATACTGAACTAGTACCGATATACAACATAATACATTATAGAACATAATAGTAAATATGATACACCTTAACTAAAGTAAGTAATAAAGCAATATTGCTGTCAGAAAGTGTATACTTTACAAATTAAGTTAAATTAAATTAAGCCCTAAGGCTATTCCATGTCAAATCATCCAGAAATTTACAAAAATGACACCCATCCTCACCGATTTTCTTGAAATCTTGTGAATTGAAGTATTACCTATATATACAATATATATATATATATATATATATATATATATATATATATATATGAACATTCCCAAATTAAAATGAATTTGGTTGAACAATTCCAGAGCTGAAATTTAAAGAAGTCATGGATGCACATGCTCAGTTTTCCAGTATTAAGTGATCTTTTACCAGATAAAAAAGGCCATATCTCTAATAGTTTTTGCAATAAAACTTAATCTTTTTTTTGCATATGAAGCAAGAAAGTATACATTTTTTAATCTTTGTGCTACATATTAAATACCTTTAATTTCCTGGCCAGGAAATCGTTAAATATAATACCTCCAAACAAATTAAATGAATATGTATATGATTTTTTTTAATACTGCATGGATTATCTTGAAACTTTAACAGTATCATTACAAACCTGTGTTTATATCACACGGAAAAAAAAAATAGGTTGTAGAAATCGGGGAGAGTGTGAAAAATCTCGGTTTTAAAGAAAACATAAACATAGTCACTTACCAGTATACCAAGCTTAATGACTATATAAGGTATATTTTATTTGAGACACTATGGTCAGACAAGCACGAGCCCTTGTAATGGAAAAAGGTATTTTGTCAATGCCTGAACAAAAAAAGGAAAGACTCTACCGCAGGAAGCAATTGACAAAGTACACAGTTTTTATTTTGATGATGAAAACTAAAAAATAATGCCTGGTCAAAAAGACAAAATTTGCATCAGCAAAAATTTATATGAACAGAAACGTCTGGGTTTAAGCAACTTAGCAGAACTTCACTCTCTTTATAACATTAAATTTCCTCAAAACAAGATAGGCTTTTATAAATTTGCTACTCTCCGGCCGAAACAATGTGTACTTGCAGGAACATTAGGGACACATTCTGTGTGTGTATGCACTATTCATCAAAATGTGAAATTGCTCCCAAGTGCCATTTCTATTAAAGAAATTTATCACGATTTAATCAAAGTTATTACCTGCAACACAAATAATAGAACCTGTTTGCTCCGACTTTGTGACAAATGTCCCACAAGTTCTTTGCTTCAAAATCATATGGAAAGGGAAATTGAAGATTTTGATCCTGATGAGACAGTCCAATACAGTCAATGGGTGTCAACTGATAGAACAAATCTCATTGTTCAAGTAAGTATCCTATCAGAACTTTGTGAATCCCTAATTAATAAAATTGAGAAGTTTATACCTCATTCATTTATTTCTCAATCCCAGTCTGATTATTTAAAATTGAGAAAAGAAATTCTTGATGAAGGATCAGTATTAATATTAATGGACTTCAGTGAAAACTATAGTTTTGTTGTTCAGGATGAAGCACAGGGATTCCATTGGAACAATGGTAGCTACACCCTTCACACTGTAGTTGTCTACTGCAAAATTAATCAAGATTTGCAATCAAGAAGTCTGTGCATTATTTCTGAAGATCTAGATCACGATGCTCTAGTATATCAGACTCAGAAGACTGTACTAGATTTTTTGAAGTCAGAGTTCCTGAAGCTCCTCTAAATCATGCTGAATATTTCACAGATGGATGTGTTGCACAATACAAGAATTGTAAGAATTTTAGAAATATCTGCTACCATGAACAAGATTTCAACATGAAGTGCAATTGGTCTTTCTTTACAACCACCCATGGTAAATCTCCCTGTGACGGAATTGGCGGCACTTTAAAGAGACTTGTTACAAAAACAATTTTGCAAAGACTTCATAACGATCAGATAGCCACAGCATTACTAGTGTATGAATTTTGCCAAGAGAACATAAAAGGAATCACGGGTTTCTACGTTTCCAAAGAACATATGGTACAGGTTCGAAAATTTCTCTGTGGACGCTTTGGAAATGCAAAAACTATTCCCGGTACACGATCCAAGCATCAGTTTGTTCCACTGTCACCAATCCAGATTGAAGCAAAACGATTAAGCTGTGATATTGAGTTCAGTATAATCTATGACTTCTCTCTGCTTGTACCAGTAATGCCAGAATGCTATGTGCATCCCAACTGGTATGTTGCATGCATGTATGATTCCCATTGATATGTGCGTATTGTTAATAAAGTCAACAATGAAGAGAAAGATGCTACAGTTAGGTTCATCCATCCGCATGGCCCATCTCCATACTTCTATAGGCCTGATAATGACATTTGTGATGTTCCGTTTTCCCACATTTTGTGTGAAGTGGATGTTACTACAGTGACAGGACATACTTATTCTTTAAGCGAGGGGAAGAAAAATGTTGCTTGTATAAGAAAAGAATGATTCATTAAAAACGTAAGGTTGATGTGTTTTGCTGCATAGAACAGTTCCCAACAGCACAATTATGGGTATTTTAATATTCCAACAAATTTAAAAAAAAAATATTATGGAAAGCATCAACACGCATTTTATTCTTCACCTGACATAATTAGAAACATTAAATCCAGACATTTGAGATGGGCAGGGCATGTAGCACGTACGGGCGAATCCAGAAATGCATATAGTGTGTTAGTTGAGAGGCCGGAGGGAAAAAGACCTTTGGGAAGGCCGAGTCGTAGATGGGAAGATAATATTAAAATGGATCTGAGGGAGGTGGGATATGATGGTAGAGACTGGATTAATCTTGCTCAGGATATGGACCAATGGCAGGCTTATGTGAGGGCGGCAATGAGCCTCCGGCTTCCTTAAAAGCCAGTAAGTAAGTATTATGGAAAGCATTCAACTGTAACTCGTAATTTTAATAATTCAACTTACATATGTGGCATAATCAGCTATTTATATGTTCATTTCTCCTATCTAAGAAGAGTATTTTTGTAAGTATATGTTTAATTATTTATTACTTGATATTCCAGTAGTCTGAGATAAATTCTTATGTCTTATTTCTAAATAAGTAAAGGATGTATAAAATTAAATATTTGCTCTAAAAGTTTATTCCTCTTCTTTATATCAACATAAGAGGAAATCACAATTCGGAAGGAGAGGTGGGATGAAAGGAAAGGGGGTGCCATTCATTTCTCCAATTTGGTTTTCTTTCCTGCTGAAATAATACTATTTGTAGATTATGCAGTAATTTTTTCATGTATTTTCACAGGGAGGCATGTGTTCGAAATTGGAATTGAATTTTAGTAAAAAAAAATTGCACATTAAATTTAAAAAAAAAAACACACATTTTTTTTTTTTACTTGGTTTGTGCCTTCTTAAACTATTGTTATGAAAGAATAATCAGAAAAAATCATAAGCCTACTATTATTTCTCTAGAAGCAACAGTTACTTTTTGTAAATTTGACAATCGGCATCCAAAAAACGCATTCGATCATACTTTCTAAAATTACTGCCAACAGAATAAACAGAGAGTAATAAAAGGTGCCCAGAAATCATGTAATGAACTAAACAACAAGTGCATAAGGTATCAGCTAAAAACTGGATAGGTGGGTGTCATGACCTGGATGATTTGACATGGAATGACCCTCTAGCGACATCGGAATGGGATAAAAATTTTGTTCAGAGACGAGCCCACTTACGAAATTATTTAAAAAATATAGATCAAAATGAAATACAACATAACATTGATTGATAAATTAAAATAATGTTAACACAAAAATCCGAATGAAAATACAACTCACTCAGTAATTAGAATCAGATCACAATGTAGTCGCAACTTGGTGTTTTACATAAACAACATTGACGATACAGCGTCTGTATTGTACTATGATTCATAATCTATTCGTACTTGCTCGCAATTCTACCCTGCTTATGCATTCACGTGATGTAATAGATGTATCAAAAGAAACTACTCGTCCGCTGTGCGTTTGGGAACAGAAATGCGCTGCCTGGTCATAACGTAATTTCAAAGTACGTAACCCAAATCTGCAGTGTAGAATAGCCTACACATTAAGAATTACTTACAGATTGTCCATATAATCGTGTTAGATTATGCTAAGGTGGCACCCCGATTCCGTCATTCAGGTCCCCGGGCTGACACTGAGGGCAGTGGCCGAGAATGCAGCTATTAGGGACAAGCTCACGATACACATTCATTGAGCGGCACCAGAAAAATCTGGTTCGGCTCAAGCGGCCTTGGCCTTTAACTGTGACAATGAGAGGATATTACAGCGACTAATTTCAATTGGGTGAAAAATGAGTGCACGCAACGCGCCGTAAACAGGCGACACTCGTTACGCAACACTTGTGGGTAGGATTCGGCGATGAGTTACGCTGTCATAAGCATAGACTTGCTCCAACATGTTCTGGGTGAGCCTGCAATTGGTAAAAAATATGTTCATAGGAAAATAATCTGCTGAACGTTCCAACGCACATACTGTTTAGAACTTCCGACCTATAAATATAAATTTATCGCATCACAAATGCATGTACAGTAGGTTATAGATCAATTTTTACTTACAAGAATACCTTACAAATACTCGTATAACAATTCTAATTACAAAAGTGACCGCCGTAGCTACATACATACATACACACACATTACATACATACAGTAAATATATAGTATCTGAGGTACGATGTATTACCATAAATTGACGCGGTGAGATGGAAAACATTCAAATCCACTTTTGACTGAAATTGAGATAGTGTATTTATACAACCAGCTACTTCGTTTCCTTTGCCATCAATCGAGTTAAAGAAACATTCAAGGACGTGATTTGAAATAGTACTTTTTCATGTACTGTATTGTGTTTAAGAACCATTCAAGCCCACGTGTCGAAAAGGTTCTCGCTAAGGCTGTCTAGCAATTGAGGAAACTAAGCAACATTATCAGGTAGAAATTTCAAATAGGTTTGCCGCTTTAGCAACTTCGACGAAGTTGAGGAAGAATTAGATGTAATAGTGTGTGGGAAAATATCCGAGATATTCAAAATTGCAGCTGAGCAGAGCATAGGTTATTATGAAACTAAGAAACCGAAACCGTGGTTTGATGAAGATTGTTCCATGATAGTAGAAAGAAGGAAACAGGCGAAATTGAAATTCTTACAGGATCCAGTTCAGGCCAGAGTAGTGGTTGAGGCGAATAGAGATAATTATTCCGATGAAAGATGAGAAGCAAGTCGTACACTTAGGAATAAAAAGAGAGGTTACTTGAAGGGAAAACTGAATGAGGTAGAAACAAATTAATAATAAGAATAAAAACATTCGAGATTTATATAAGGGTATAAAGGATTTTAAGAACGGATATCAAGCAAGGAAAAACGTGATCAAGGATGAGAATGGTGACTTGCTTGGAGACTCTCATTTATTAAAACATTAGTTGGGAGGCCGGAGGGAAAAAGACCTTTGGGGAGGCCGAGACGAAAAGGGAGGATAATATTAAAATGGATTTGAGGGAGGTGGGATATTATAGTAGGGATTGTACTAAACTTGCTCAGGATAGGGACCGATGGCGGGCTTATGTGAGGGCGGTAATGAACCTCCGGGTTCCTTAAACGCCATAAGTATATGTAACATTTATGTCATAACCAGGGATAGGGATTTGGAGTATTATAAAGAATGGTGAAACGTAGTATAGATATTCGTAACTCGGTGACTGTCAAGCGAGCTGCGTCACAGAGCATGGACGAGTACAGTTCACTTCATACAAACTTACACGCAACGTGCTGTAAACGTATTTCAGAATAAACATATGGAATAGTTTAACGACATATAGTGGCCTACATACATAATCTGCATTTCACTTTGAACTACATGTGTTTTTTTTTTGGCAACGCACAAGACACCAATAAACAACATTACAAATATACATAATTAATATCAATCTCTGCGTCCTCGTGTGTCAGTGGAAATATTGATGGTTTATAGTTGTCTTCTGTACGGAACTCGCCTCTGAATATGTGTGTTTTTCTGTCAGGAGCGTGTTAAATGAAAACCTTCATTTATAATATCATGAAATATGATAATATGTACACAACGTACACTACAGTATTTAGAATATATATAATATACTACAATATTTACAACATAGCCTAATAGAGTATCATTAAATGTTGAACAAAATGTAGCACCAAACGAAATGGTATTTTCAATTAATGCTAGGTTTGTTGATGAAACAATTATTCCTGCTGTGCCTTGTTATAATAAATTGTAAATATCATTCTCAAATTTTCAAAACACATCTTTGCTCTGTTGCAAGGAAGGAAATTTTTTAACATGGAAAAACTCCGCTCTACATCCGCAGAGACAATTGGAGAGTACTTGAAACAAAATACGTCAATTAAATTCACATGTTGAATGACGTCATTGGGACACGTGTTTGTTAGTGCAGCTGAAATCCGACTAAGAATACTGTACCTATCATTTTTAATCAAAACTCTGTTCATTTTTTCACCAACACGTTTTCCTACTTCACCTTCTACTGCACTCAGTTTATTTACAATAGTACTCATAATATTTATTTGCTCAACTAGTTCTACCCCTGACTGTACTAATCGAATAATGGCATCCGGTAAATATAAAAATTTTGACTTAATATCCATGACTTCTTTTTCGATTGTTCTATCATTTAGCAGTTCCTGGAATATTTGAATCGCAGCCGTGTCATCGGGATCGAAAGACTGAACCACTTTCTTCACAGATTGGAGGTGATGTGCGTAATAATTATTGCAAGCTTCCAACCATGACCCCCATCTCTTAAGACCTGGACATGAGGGAAGCGATAATTGAGTGAATTGTTTCTTGAATTTTGATACTCGATCTGGAGCTTTTACAAATATAGTCTTTCAATTTTGTATTGTTAGTTGGTTTCACTTTCGGCATTGTACCTGCACTTCACTACACTGAACTGCAAACCTGCATGTTGAAGTTCTTATGCGACAACTGTCCCGTTCACCTGTTGTTGACGTGCAGAGATCTTCGAGTATGTCATGGAGGGGAGGACTTTGTATAAAGGGTTGTAAACAAATGACTGTGTAGATGCCAATACTAGCTTTTACTGCTCCAAATTCCGTTCCCTAGTCATAACATAGTAAGACGAATTAATGGTGTATGTATATATTTCAGATACATCTGAATGAAAACGGCTTTTCAAGTGATGATGCAGAGACCGGTGACAAACGAATGAAGCAGCCTTCATCCTGGAAGTCTAATGTAATTCGACAAAAAAACGCTATTAATGGGGAAGAACATATTAATTTGAAAGGGGAACATAGTGAAGCACGAAAATAGGGGCCAGTCTATCTATGTAGTCCATTCCTAATATGGAAGGAAAGACAAAATTTGTGTAATGTTTCTCGACTTTATATTGGTGGCGAATTGAAAATAACGCCTACTAAAGCAGCTGATATAAAGAAATATCTGGAAGGTTTTCTTCCAAACCACCAATTCACACCTCTTTTTGATTGTCTGGCAGCAGGTGAAGAAAATAGAAATGACAGCGAGAGCGATAGACAGGGTTGGGATTGTGAGTTGTGTAAAAAGTAAATGTACTACCTACTATATTTTATTAATAACAGTATGTTTTTTCCCTATCGCCTGGCATCTGGTGAAGGAAAAACAGAATTTTAAAAGCATAAGTACTATTTCTATTTCTATTATTATTATTATTATTATTATTATTATTATTATTATTATTATTATCCTAATTAAAATGAAACTGACATAAACATGTACGAATACTAGGGCATTTTGTCATTAAAATCCATTGTCGAGGCTACGCTGATATAACCTCTGCAGTTGCGAGCATCGTTAAATAAACCATAATTTAAATTTTCCATTATCGTAACAATTATTTCAATGATGAGATCAATAACCATTCATTTTTTGCAAATTTGAAACTAATTTTTGGATATTTTCAAAAGTGTCACGACTTTTAAAATTGGTATACTTCTGTGTTCTTATCTCTAATTCAACAAAAAATTACATGGGAAATAATAATTAGATAAGAATGAAACACGGTTTTTGCATTTTTTTTCAAAACTTATGTAAATGGACTTCAATGGTTATTAATCACATGGCTTCAATTACAGAACCATTTTCGACTTCTCTGAACATTGCATGCTGATGATTTCACAAACTTTATTGATGTCTTCTAACAGTAAAAAATTAACTACAATGCTACAATTACAAAATTTCAATTTTCAATCTAAAAAAGAAACGAGATGTTAACTGACGATAATAATCGCAGAAAAATAAGTTCACACACTTGAATGAGTCGTGTGAGATGTAAATTGGTCCGATGTATTTTTGTGCCAAATACTGAGAAATAAATTAAATCCAATAAGTTTAGAACACTACTGTGGAATAATTCACTGGAGTTTATTTAAAGTATTCATCGACTCTAGAAATGTCAGATTTCTTCAAAATTTTGGTGAATAATGTTTTTGCCTCATATGGAAGCTCATTTCTTCTAGTTCAAAAAATACATAACTTGTACCCATTAACTCAATAATATTATAATTATTTGGGCACTTATAATATAAGCGCACTATACTTTCTATACCTTACGCAATCTTCAGTATCCGTTTTCTCCTATTTCAATTTTCCGACATTTATTATCCTTTCGACGGACAAAAGTAGATTTCCAATTAGGCAAAAGACTTTATAGAGGTACCAAATTCAAGCTTAAACATGTGACTATATTGAAAACCAAAATTGTTAATTTTCAATCGATTATAATTATTTTATCCCATAAATACACAAATATGTATATTGTGTGTATATTATATATATTTTTTTTATAAAGTGCTTATATAATGTGACTTACCCTTTGAATGGTTCAAGATAAATAAATAATTTTCGTATGTAACATTCTCCATATGTAGGAGATCATTTTCGCGAAAGAAGGTTTACCCTGGGTCAATTTCTAATGGAGTTAGGTCGATCCAAAATTGTATTAATTTTTCTTTAAAACATTTTTTATTTGGGCCCCCAAATTCAATGTTCAAGTTTGAATTATACTAATTGCTTAGTTTATTCCCAAGAATCATGTCACCAAAGATTGAAAGAATTAAGGAGAAAATGTGGATTTTTGTCCTAAGAGTCGATGTACCTTGGAAGTAGCCGAAGTTCAATCTTTGAACATGGTCTCCTACAAAAAGTGATAGTAAGAGATACAGCATCATCAAATTACTCTCAAAATTAGAGCCTGGATTATAGTAGTATGCACTACAAATATTACGCAAACTGGTAACATTATAATAGGACAGACATGACGCTAATACTGCTGCGATATAATGAAAGTCGTTCTGAAATATTCTATTTTAAACAGCCATTCCTAAAAGTAGATTTTTTAAAGTTAGACAAACGTGTTAAAACTGACCATTATAAGGTAGTGTGCGAAAAGTACTTTTACCACTAGTGCGAAAAGTATTTTAACACTGACTGTTCACGCCGAATGCCAACTGTTTCCCCACCAGATGTCACATGGCAGCCATTGTAACCGATAAATAAATCGGTTCACACCATTACAGGTCTACTTTAAGAAATTACTGTTCTTGGTTAAGAAATGCACACAAATTAAACAGATTAAACAACTATTTGATTGCTAATTATATGACGCAATTAAAAATTAAATTTGATTATTAAAAATAGGTAGCATAGGCCATTCATTATCTCGTGAAAGAAGAAAGTGGGCTCGCTATGCTTGTACTTGTAGCAAGCGAGCTCACTTACCACCACCATAAGGTTCTTACTATAGGCTATGGCGCACGCAAGCATTTGGTTTCACGAGATAACGAATGAAATGACCTACACCAGGGTTTAAACCAGAGGCTCCTTAATCTACGGAAAGTCCAATGCTCTACCACTTAATACTCGTATAACACTGCTTGGTTGCAATGTGTTAAAGTTTCATTGTTACAATGAGCGAAATGGACAAGTGAGAATTGTCTCTAAGCACCCTTATCACCTCTTTTTCTAGAAAACTACATGGCAGGTGTGTGTTCGTGAAAAGAATTGCGTTATCAAAACCTATATAAAGAATCGATTGTGGTACTTACATTTTCTGGGACAAACCGGAAGTAGGTGTAACCGGGTCAACTTTTAATTTTGAAATGAGAACCATTGTTCGCCTAAGGTATCTTTGGAAAGGACAGGTAGCTTGGTAGGTTATCATCACATGAGGGATCCTTGATCAGTGATCACATATACACTGTGTCCCGCTTAGAGGGATCGAGAAATAAATGCTAACCATTTAAAATAGGATCAAGATACCGTATTGTTTTGATTTACATCTGACAAGATGCAAAAACTGTCCAAGTTTATGCTTAAAAACAGTTGCATGGGCATGCGCACTAACATTTATCGTGGAAACAAGCCTGATACCATTCAGTAGAGCATTCCGTCATTGGACCATTCTTCTTTATAGAGGCGACAGTCACAGGGAATGTGTGTATCTGGACATGTTGCATAACTTTTTTTGTTGATCAACTCCTCCCAGGATTGGTCTATCAGCAACATGGGGCTCCACCCCATTACTATGGAGCAGTGCGTGGCTTCTTGAATGCAAACATTCCCAATACGTTGATCGGAAGAGGAGAACCCTTGCCTGGTCACCTAGGTCAACCGACTTGACGCCCACTGACCTTCCTCTGGGTCTTTGTGACGAGAGTGTTGTGTATCAATGTGATACAGTTGACACTTTGCAAAAACTGAGACAACGCATTATAAATGCAGCTGCGCTAATCACGTCACAAATGTTATGGAATACTTGGCAGAAAGTTGAGTACCTTTTAGATGTGTTCAGGGTAGTTCGAGCAGCACACATCGAGTTGCTGTTACCATTCTCCGAAACTCGGAAAGTTTCTACATCAAATTGTACAACAAGTTATGTTATAAACCATTATTATTTTATACTTTAAATTAGCACTTATTTCTCGATCCTTCTAAGCGGGACTCTGTGTATAACAGATTGGCCATCCCAATGTTAAAAACGGTAACATGTGGAAGAGAACAACCATCGAGATCGCCACCGTCGATTGGGAACGACCGCTAGATGGAGTACAGTTGCTTTATGCAATTCAAATGAGTTATAACGTGACTTCTTATGCAGTAGCTAGATAGCAGAATAGAGAAATTGATAAGAGTTGTTGCCGTCAAAACCCATAAGGCTGAGCAATCTGTTATATATGTGATTTGGGGTAGGATCCACTATCTCCGGATCTCACACCCATGAACTCTTTTGTATGGAAGTAGTTAAAGTCGCGGCTGTACAGGCAATTCCATTGACCAGTTAAAGCACTGTATCCGACATGCGGTGACCAACATCACACTTGGAATGCTGTCAAATGTGTTCGTGTAACGGTGCGTCACTGGAATATGTGTGAACATGCAGTGTGGTCATGTGGAACTTCGCTGAGATGGAAATGAGATGGATTATGTGTTTATATGTGCCGGGCGTTTCATTCAGTGCATTGGTTCTAATGGTTGTAATATTTTTTTCCCCCTCAAAAATGAATCGAGACTTTATAATCACCCGGTATTTAAAAATGAACGTAAACAACCACATATTTCCAAATTCCTTATTCCTCAGAAGCTGCCCATTTGAGTTTCCCTTGTCCGTTCTCCTCTCCTTGCCCCATATGGATAAAAATATCAGAAACATACTCTCGAGAAGAATGGATACACTCGAATGAAAGAAATGATGGCAGGAATTATTTACGGGTTTCTCTGTACTGCATGTCTACACTTCAATTCAGACATTCTGTCCGTGCTTATATAGTACTTGTAATGATTTCTGATTTCGAAGAGTTAACGACGTTGTAAAGATATATATCTTCTCTCAGAATTACAATTGAAAGTTACATAAAATGAGAAATTGTAAAGGTTATTAAACAATGCTGAGAACTAGTATTTCTCACATTAAAGACAACAAATGCTGTAATTACATGAAAAACAAAAGAACATGAGTTTAGCCTTCGATTTCCTGTTTTGGTTCTTAAATAACTTCATATTAATGTGTTGTAATTTAAAAAAACAAAATGCCAAGAAAGAAAGGAAAGAAGTTTTGGGTTTAAGGAATACATTTATAGGTAACAATAAAATTATAGTTATTGCTTGGGATATTCTGGAATACCGGTAATTTATACAGTACAAGTGAAGAATAAAATCTTATGGACCAGTTTTAATAGCCATTTTTTGCAACTTCAGCATAAGAATTTTTTTTAAAAATAAAATAAGGTTATTTCTCAAATGGGTTTTAGATATGCCGTATGCATGTCTTCCAGATGAAATGACTCATATGCCTTAAATATAAGTTAAACAAAATCCATACAACAGTTTAGAAAAACAGCATTTGTACAGTATCACAATAAAATAATGGTTCGCTTGAATATTCTGTGCATGTTCAGAGGCCCAAGGACAGATACACAAGCGAACGACAAAGGAGTTATTGAAATTCGTTCTATATCGAGTGTTATCGTATCCCGCCTGAAACGCACTTGAAAAGATGCGAGAAAAATGGATTTGTTACAAACATTCGATGGATAGATAAATCGTGCAGTAAAATCGTACCCGGCTCGAAGATGAGGAACGTGTTTCTTACAAGACGGAGCCGCGAGTCGTATGTCTCATACCATCATGATGTTTTTCAAAGAATTTTTTGGCAAATGTCACCTAATTTATCGCTGTAGATTTCTTTTATGAGGGTGTCTAAAAAGTTTTGTGTACCAAGAAAGACAATGCACTCTGCAAGAACTTAAGCATAACATTGTAAGAGAGACTGTCTCTATCAATGGCACACTTCTGCGCAAGATGACGTCCAAAATGGGGAAAAGAGCTCGCACCTACACTGATGCTAGAGGTGGATATTTGCAGCACTTGTTATGAAAGATATCGCATTCTATTGAAAGATTGTACTCAATTTCATACTTAATTACATGTACCGGTATCATTTGTTCCGATGTATCTCAAGTAATTTATATTAAACAAATTTTATACAAGACTGATATGTGCATGATAATTGGGTCACACTATATTAATAGTAAGTATACAAGAAGCTGATATTTCATTTTGGGAGGAAATGCATTTTATTAATTTCTGCAAGATTTCAGTTACAAAATTACACTAGAATGGACGCTTGTAAATTTAGTGTACTATTACAAAAGGCTAAATAAAAGTAGTGTTTAGCATATATTATCGTCTGACTGAGATAAAGTCATACCAGTAATGTGTAGTCTACTGTTACGCAAACGATATTCATGCTCAGGTGAACAGTTGACGTGTTTGATGTGGGAGAAGTTGTGTACATGACTCATTTACGTTATGCAGCTTTGAATCATCTTCGGGGCCTTCTTCGTGTCGCCAGTTTATAACGGTTACGTATCGCAATGTCAGTCACGGCGCATTCTTTACTTGCATAGCAACCCAATATTACTTACTTACTTACTTACAAATGGCTTTTAAGTTACCCCCCAGGTTCATTGCCGCCCTCAAATAACCCCGCCATCGGTCCCTATCCTGCGCAAGATTAATCCAGTCTCTATCATCATATCCCACCTCCCTCAAATCCATTTTAATATTATCCTCCCACCTACGTCTCGGCCTCCCAAAGGTTTTTTTCCCTCCGGCCTCCCAACTAACACTCTATAATATTTCTGGATTCGCTCATACGTGCTACATGCCCTGCCCATCTCAAACCACCAACTCAATACATTATACAATAAAAATGCAGAGTGACAGCAAGGCCACAAAAAGGAAAGCATTACTACTATTTAACACTATTTAACTTTTCTTGAGAAAATAATATTCCAAAACATCAATATTACTTCAACATCCTGAGGAGGGGGGATAGTTCTTTATACACCTACCAAATAAGAACTGAAATACTGTATAGCCATTGATACAAAAATTACAACAAAATCAAACAGAGACCTGCTAAGTATTCAGTATATCTTATCTTAGAGATCTGCATGGTGCATACAGGCATAGATATGGTCCATGCATTGCAATAAAGCCTACATTCCGTCTCAAGTTTGAAATTAAGGTTTATGTATGCTCACCTCTCCCCATCATTTCTGCCTATGAAGCAATTCGGATACTGAATTTACCGTCTGCTTCTGCAATACTGTTGCTTAAATCAAGTTAGGCGACAAGAAATATCGCGAGAAAACCTCTAGACTGTTATGAATTCCGGACTTGACTCCCACGGACTTATATTTCATTCTCCAGAAAAAAAATCGATACAGTACGCTAACAGTTCACGAAGAAACAATTCTAGAATGAATGACCATATATTACTAAGTTATATTTTGAAATTCGAATTCATAATAATTTCCTTTGGTTTCTTCATTATTGAAATCTTCTAATTTATTAGTAGGCTAATTGGATTAGAAAATATAACGTTTATGAAGAATTTCGAGGGAAAAATTGTTCCGGAGCCGGGTATCGAACCCGGGACCTTTGGTTTAACGTACCAACGCTCCACCACTCAGCTACCAAAGGTCCCGGGTTCGATACCCGGCTCCGGAACAATTTTTCCCTCGAAATTATTCAAATCAACTTTACAGGGAGTTGTACCTGAAATCTTGATTTGCATAATACACGTTACTGTTCGTTAACAGAAAACCACAATTTAAGTCACACGGAGTTAGTGTGCACTCGAAGTTGGTTGCTTGACGGTTGTCAGCCCACTTTGAGGTCTGTGGATATAGAGGGAAAAATTGGATCGGTGTCGGTTAGAGTTCCCGAGTAGCTCAGTGGTAGAGCGTTGGTACGTTAAACCAAAGGTCCCGGGTTCGATACCCGGCTCCGGAACAATTTTTCCCTCGAAATTATTCAAATCAACTTTACAGGGAGTTGTACCTGAAATCTTGATTTGTATAACGTTTATAATTTCAAAAATCTATGCTGGCTTATTAGGCATGTACTATTTTTTTCAAAATGCCTTTTAACTTCAGGTATGTATTTCCCACATGTAGACAATCAAAATAGTTCATCACAGCATGTGTCCGGAAATGCTTTATTTCCGAGTTATGGCCTTCACAACATTGAAATTCACCGGAATGTTTTTCTTTCCGCAGGTCGTTGCCGTCAAAGGAGATATTAAGAGGGCACTCTGATAGTTCATTCCGAGGCGAAGGTTACGTTCAGTGTTGTGTAGGCGTTAGACTGTGCGACATGTATTCAAATCAAGAGCTGGCAGAGATACACTTCATGTACGGTAAGGCGGACGGCAATGCTGCGCTGGCTGGTCGTTTGTACCAGGAGAGGTACCCACAGCGACAATGTCCAGATCGGAAGACATTTGTACGTCTCCATTACCGTCTGTGCGAGTATGGAAAATTTAACTCTCCTGGTTTGGGAAGGGGACGACCAAGATCTACAACTCCAGAAGTACAGGAGGAGATTCTGGAGGCTGTGAACATGACTCCTTCTATCAGCACACGAAGGGTAGCCTTGCAAGTCAATGTTCATCATACGACTGTCTGGAGACCGTTGAAAGAGTATCAATTGTATCCTTATCATTTGCGACGTGTACAGGCCCTGTCACCAGCAGATTACCCTGCACGAGTTAGGTTCTGTCAGTGGTTCTTGCAGCAGTGTAGTGTAAATCCGAACTTTCCTGCCTTAGTATTATTTACAGATGAAGCACAGTTCACACGAGATCGCATAACAAATTTCCACAATCAGCATGTATGGGCGTATGAAAACCCATGTGCAACTGTTCCATCTCATCACCAGGTGCGGTTCTCCCTCAACATGTGGGCCTGTATCATTGGTGATCGATTAGTTGGACCCCATGTACTTGTAAACAGACTTACGGAGCATGCGTACACAAACTTCCTGGAAAACACAATACCTCACGTTTTAAAGGACACTCCATTGATCAATCGTCAACACATTCACTTCTTGCATGATGGCGCTCCTGCACACTTCAGTCGTACGGCTCGCCGGTACTTGGATCGAAGGTTTCCTGATCGATGGATAGGTAGAGGTGGCCCAATTGCTTGGCTTCCACGCTCACCTGATCTGAACCCTCTCGATTTCTACTTGTGGGGCCATTTAAAATCATTGGTTTATTCGTCTCCGGTGCCTGATTTGGAATCCCTTCGGAATCGAATTGTGGCATGTTCTGAGGACATACGCAATACTCCTGGAGTTTGGGATCGTGTTCGCAAGTCAATGAGACATCGATGTGAGGTCTGTATTCAAGCAGGAGGTGGACATTTTGAACATCTTCTGTAATGACAACGACATGCGGAAAGAAAAACGTTCCGGTGAATTTCAATGTTGTGAAGGCCATAACTCGGAAATGAAGCATTTCCGGACACATGTTGTAATGAACTATTTTGATTGTCTACATGTGGGAAATACATACCTGAAATTATGCCCCGTATTTTTTAAACACCCTGCATATATATATATATATATATATATATATATATATATATATATATATATATATATAACTCCGTCTTTCTATAATACATGTAACTCGTAACACTTCACACGGTTATACTTATTGGGATCTTTTTTCTACCTAATACACGTCATTATAATAATCTCATTAAATCTTAACATGAGTATCTAGTTCACTTTAGTTTGATCATTCATTTCTTAACCACAATCAGCACTCGGAAAAAAACTATAGAAAATTTGAAATGCTATCACTAAGATCATCTTTCATAAACTTCACTACATCACTTTCTAAGATTAATTACTTTACAATAAACTTCAATCCGTAAGTATATTTATTAACTAGCCACTTTTTAATTTCCCAACATCTTTTTTTAAATTTTATAACTTCCTAACTAATCTCTATATCTATGATCCCCTAAATACATTTTCATCACACTAAAACACGATTTACGACATTAAATCACCAAACTTCCTATTGTAATTCAATTCAGACCTTTTATTTATTTCTTACCGCTCATGCACCAACTTCTAAGATTGTAACTGCACTCAGAAACACAAGCAGTGGTTCAATGCACACTTTGAAATGTAAAACCTCCGGGTTGAGGTCTTTCTGTACATTGCTGTAAATAGTCACGGAGCCAAGCTGTCAATCACACGTGCTGCCAATCGAATGTTCTTAAGAACGAATAAGTCGCGTGCTTGGATTCCTTTAAATCATTTTCTCCAATTAGTTCAGGAGAGAGAAGAGTTGTATGTAATGTATGTATGTATGTATGTATGTATGTATGTATGTATGTATGCATGCATGTATGTATGTATTTTTTTAATCTTGTTTACAAGCATGTTCCATTACAAAAATGCAATACTACATGCTAATAGACTACACATTACAATATTGCTAACTCTTCCGAATACAATGTACACACATTATTGCTAGCCTATTCTACTTTCCCTAAATATACTATTTACAACATGTTAACATCTAAGCTACTGTTGAAGCTTTTAAATACTTTGTACAACACTATTTTAGTACCTATTCCTTTTTCTATTTACAGATAAAAAATCAATACTATTGCTAATCATTTTATAAACTATGTTTAGAAATATGTATGTGTGTATGTATGTATGTATGTATGAACTATGAATGTATGTGTGTGTATGTATGTATGTATGTATGTATGTATGTATGTATGTATGTATGTATGTATGTATGTATGTATGTATACTATAGGTAGGGTACCTTTTGATACAAGTTCTAAAAGAAACATAATAAATAAATAAATAAATAAATAAATAAATAAATAAATAAATAAATAAATACTTACTGGCTTTTACGGAACCCGAAGATTCATTGCCGCCCTCACATAAGCCCGCCATTGGTCCCTATTCTGAGCAAGATTAATCCAGTCTCTGTCATCATATCCCACCTCCCTCAAATCCATTTTAATATTATCCTCCCATCTAGGTCCCGGCCTCCCCAAAGGTCTTTTTCTCTCCGGCCTCCCAACTAACACTCTATATGCATTTCTGGATTCGTCCATACGTGCTACATGCCCTGCTCATCTCAAACGTCTGCATTTAATGTTCCTAATTATGTCAGGTGAAGAATACAATGTGTGCAGTTCTGTGATGTGTAACTTTCTCCATTCTCCTGTAACTTCATCCCTCTTAGCCCCAAATATCCTCCTAAGCACCTTATTCTCAAACACCCTTAACCTACGATCCTCTCTCAAAGTGAAAGTCCAAGTTTCACAACCATAAAGAACAACCGACAATATAACTTTTTTATAAATTCTAACTTTCAGATTTTTTGACAGCAGACTGGATGATAAAAGCTTCTCAACCGAATAATAACAGGCATTTCCCATATTTATTCTGTGTTTAATTTCCTCCCGATTATCATTTATATTTGTTACTGTTGCTCTCAGGTATTTGAATTTAAATAAATAAATGGTCGGCCTGTTTAATGTAGGCTACGCGCAAGATTGAGCGATTTAAATAAAACTAAACAGACTGAACTGTAATATCATTAATTTTAAGAACTTATTCTTTAAGCTATTTCAATCAGAAAAGTTTAATACAATTTTCCTCGTTTTTGCTTCCTTTTCGAGATAAAAATTATTTCATATGAAACGTTTCGTAACGTGTTTTGGGAAAATGATTAATGTAATTCCCAAATGCTCAGTCAATTCAAGAGAGGAGTTTATTATGATAATAAATGATTGTAAGAATTTTAGTTTTGCCCTTTAAATGTCCATAAATTTTATCCGAACGAATGTAATTTTTCGTTCTGAAAAGAAATTTTAAAATGTTACATTTGTTCGGCTCAAATTTCGTTACATTGAAAGGACAAAACTATTTTTTTTCAATCATATATTATCACTAGCTAAAAGCACCCAGCGTTGCACGGGGTTTCCTTTCTGCTTCTGTTTTCAATTAAACTGCTTATTACAATTTCGGAAATCTCGGAAACCTAACTATAGACAACCAAAACGAATTGCCTTTACTAAGCTAAGATTAATTTTCACTTAACGTCACTTACATGAATTGATGAACTCCTTAGCGAAATGCCTGCCAATGTTAACTCAATTTAAAACAGTTGTAAATCAGGCACCGAAAAGAAAACATGTCATCTTGTGCCTGACGTTCAAGGTTTTTTTTTTAAATTTATATATTTATTTGTTTTTATTTATTTATTCTGGTGTAGTTAAGGCCATTAGGCCCTCTTTTCCACACCGCCAAAAATACAAATAAAATAATAGAAAAATCAAACTACGAACAAAGTAAAACCCAACGAAAATATTATTCCTTTTTCTCTTTCTGATCAGTTTCAGCATCGAATCAATATGTACATATATAATTTAATTTATATTGGAAGATTTTTTACCCCTTGAGCGCTGTACACCCACATATATAATACCCAGTTTTTTTAATATGACTTGGAAAACCATATCTCACAAATTCAGAACATATTATATTAATTCTTATTTTATACACAGAATACAGATAAAATATAAACTTGCAATAAGTCATTTTTTTTACATAAAGACTAATATTCTGAGAGACGTATAGGTTTAACGGTATTTTAGAAACTAAGAGATTGTTATTTCCACAACGCACAACATAGTACATTTGCAACGTGATTATACAGATAGAATTTCGCACTAACATATTTTCGGACGTGAACAACAATATTTTGAGAGACGTATATTTTAGAATTAATACAATGCTATTTTCAGTCGGCTTACGTACATTCACATATTACATTAACAACATGACAGAAATATAATTGAATTGCTTTTTGATACGTGTAAAATCTTTTTTTTTTTTTCCACTCCTTTGTATAAAATATAGTCGAGGATGTGAAAAACACGCAGTTTTTAAGTCAACTTTGAGGTACTATCCTTGAGCTTCATTTTAATATGGTCATTACAAATGCTAGTCGCACTGAAATTGCAATTGCATTAAATGGAATGGGTATCATAGCAATACGTGAGATAAAAACATATTCTCCTTTCGTTTTTCCAGTTAACATTGCGACTTCTATTACGTTTCGCATGAGCTCTTCACACCAAATCATGTTGGTGCATAATTTTGGTGGGTTAATATTTCGCAGTAGTACTTCTGGTTATTCAAGATTAAGTAAATTATGTGGTAGCAATCCTTGTAGTTTGAAGGAATTCTAGTATTCAGTTGGATAAAACACAGCCTGCTCACTATCTACAACTGCATCGAGAAATTCATAATATGGTCCTGGACTGCGTAAAGATATTTATTGTACGAATTATCTAGTTTTAGCCTTCGTGATGTGTACCAACAAACTTATTCGTGTTATAATTTCCATGGCCTCGTGAAAGTCGATGTTGAATACAAAAGACAATAATAAAAAACAATTGACTGTAGAAGATATCATTTTAATATTACACATGAATGTTTGATCGTATTTATTTCTATTTTTTTTATGTAACGTCCATTTGTACAACTTTAATATAGCCTATGTTTTTCTCCTGGTTATGAAGGTTAAATGTGCAAACTTTGGCACATATCGGTCAAAGCGTGTAGATTTGTATAGAGAACATACATACCCACATTCACTTTTATATATTAAGATTTCAAATGTAATTGTATGGTAACTTTGTTTGAGACAGCATAAATAAAATACTACGGATATATTATTTATGTAGTAAAACTCCCTTCATGGCGGGTTAAAATAAAATAACGTATTTAAAATAATGTAAATAAATTATCAAAACAATAAAAAAAAAAGTTTAGCTCAGGTTCGAACTTGGGTCCCCATACATTTAAGTCGTTCATCTTACCACAACGCTACAGAGACCTGCATATGTGAGTGCTTGAATTTAAATATTATAAATGTTTCACATTTGCTGCCTATTATGTTTGATTTTCAATTTATAAAAACTAAATAAATATGTGTTTTATGTTATTTTGTATTGTATATTATTGCCGATGACACATTGAATCAAGAAATCGTTCCTCATTTACGTAATGTTAATTTAATGTTATTTTATTTAATATTAATTCAATAACAATATGGCCGCTTTTACAACGGAAGAAGACGTGATTGGATCACGTCAATAAAAGACAGTTGACTATAGAATAGGAGGCCATTGTAACTTAATATAATACATGCCATTTCGTTCTAATTTTTATTGTTTCAATAATTTAACGTCCATCTGTCCAATTTTAAAGTAGTCTATGTTCTTCTCCTGGTTATGAAGGTTAAATGTGCAAACTTTGGCAAATATCGGTCAAAGCGTGTAGATTTGTATTGAGTACATACATACATACATACATACATACATACATACATACATACATACATACATACATACATACATACATACATAAATACATACATACATACATACATACATACATACATACATACATACATACATACATACATACATAGCCACATTGACTTTTATATATAAGATAATACACTGCTCTCTTAAAATAATTGAGCATATTGGGAATTAAATCAATGGCTTTCAGAAAACACGCTATGAAATGCTACATATAAAACACTTTTTATCTCGAAAAGGAAGCAAAATCGAGCAAATTCGTATTAAACATTTTGTTTAAAATATCTCAAAGAATAACCCCCTGAAATTAATGACATTAAGCCTACTTAGGATTCACCCCGTATAATCGCTGCTGACAATTTGGATATGATATCTTGGTTTCCTAAACTAGGAGTTTTAAAGATTTTCGCGGAGATTGTTCGAGCACAGCACCTATTTCATCTAATTTCTCTTCAGTGAGAAAGAGAGGTCTACCAGAACGGGGCTTGTTTCTTCAATCTGTTCCAATAATAATCCACAGATTGTGGGTTTTCACCTGGGAACTCACGTTGAAACAAACGAAGACACTTTCGTAAAGAACGGTATCTGTAATAATACTTCACAAGAAACACTCGCACTTGTGAAATGTACAGTGTCAGAAAAAATTTTTGTCGCACAGATACTTTGCAGTCCCAAAAAGGAGGCAATGCGCATGATCAGAGGACGAGCGTCCTGGTTCACAAGAGTAGACTAGTTGAGGTAATAAAATTAGTTTTATTTTGTTTTATGTCTGATCATGCGCACTGCCTCCTTTCTGGAACTTATAAAGTATATGTGCGACAACAGTTTTCTAAGACTGTACATAGTCACACATTCACAGTACAACAGTAGGACTTTGACTGAATACCAGCTTGTGTTACTGGTTAAAAATATTCTGAATTAGGTCACACAAAATCTTTACCAGGCATATAAATGTATGCAGTGTTGTATCAGTATCCGGCTTCCCATGAAATGACAAACAAAATCCGTACTATTTAATATTGAGTATCTTACAAACTGCACACTTAGTATCAAACTGTCGACGATATATCAGTCTCAGTAACAAATTGAATTCTAAAATTGAAATTACCTTACACTGAATTTCTATTCCTAAAAAAAAAGAACTAGGGAAAAGTGATTAAACAGTGAAGACTGCTGACATGATAGGATGCAAGACTGAACCCCCACCTCACAAACGAGGAAGAAATGGTATCCGAAAAGAAATTATATGCATAACGCAGTTCGATGGCATAGGTTAGAGTTGTACCTACTCCTTAAAGACAGAAGGCAGGTATGAGTTAATCCATCTTACCTTGAAAAGCGAGAAATTGTAAAGATGATTCAAAGCGTGTTATGCAGAGAGTTCAGTCCTCACATACACTATCAGGGTCAATTGTTGCTTACCTGAAACACACAACACAAATCACATTATCCCCAACTGCATCTCATTCACAATTAATATGTCACGTCGTTTCGCTCACACAGCAATTAGCCACATGATTCGTAAATCTACTTGAAATAATACGTTCAAATGCTGGGAAAACGAAGATGAACAGAGACAGTGACTGGGACACGTTTCCGTGTGACTATTTATTTTCTCTTCTACATACCATTTTTCCTCATCATTTATTTGCATCACTCTTGCTCAAGTATCTACGCTACATCAAAGGAGAAGAATATACGGTACACAGCAGGAGAGGAAACTTAAGACAGGGCTGCTTTCCATGAAGTGTAGAAGCAGTGATACATACACTTCACACATCTACATAAGATGTGATAAACGATTATGAACCATGGGTGGGCAACTCGTGCTCTCAAAGTGTCAACACAATCTCAATGCAACCTCAACTCTGTATTAGCTGTAGTGTCTGTATGCGGTTCTTGCAACAAGCAAATTCGCTCGCGTCTGCAGTAAGTGGCGGCTCGTTGTAAGTGAAACACAATATAATCCCCACATCATTTCCCATTAGTGATGAATCGAAAGAGAAAGATTTTTTTATTAAGAAGGGAGATGAAGCTTATATTATGTTCTATTACACTTTTTTACGCATGGCATTTTATGTTACAAATAAACACAGTAAAGATTTTAGTAAAGAAACATTGCCTAGATCTGCTTTAGAACAGCTAAAGGTAAAATGAGATATCAACAAGGTGAGACTGATATCAAATATCGTTAGCACGTTGTGCGTGCGAGTTACAGAACTGCACGACATAACGATCGATTAGCCAAGAGCATTTATGGATAAATTTCAATTGTGGAAGTATGATGTAGAACATACACAACTTCACTTTCTTTGACTATAAACTATCTTGAAGAGTGACAAGAAAATCTTATCAAATATAAGACCCTACTTCAAGATCTACAGCAGAATTCACTGTTAAGTTTGGAGAAACAGTGACAACTGACTAGGAATCGAGATTTTTCTGAAATACTTTTGGCTTACAGCCGGAAGAAGATCCTGAAAGTTAAGAGCTTGACTTGATTAATCTACAGAACAGCACGCCAGTCAAATTCCAGCGAAATCGGAAACCGAACTGTTTGTAATGCCGCCCAAGTCAGAATTTCCAAATATATTCTAATGTTTCCACATTACGTGCTTGAAGCAGAGTTTAATACAAGAAAGGAGTGTAAAAGCTCCCAATGTACAGAAAGAGCTCAGAAGTAAGTTTATTTAATTTCCAGTGACATGTAAAAAATTACTTCCTTGAATTTGTGATTGTTTGCGAATACCTTTCTGAGAACAAAGGAATGCGCTTTAATGTATGAAGACTTGCAAATTCTCGCGTTCTATGTTTCATATTAAGACATATTAACAAATAGTGTAATAATAAATAAGCCTGTTGCAGCTATATTTGTTGTATCTTGAAACGGCTGTATTGTTTGTATTTCCAGTACTAAACTAATTTACAAAGCTAGGAAATAATATAATTTTGTTATGTGTGTTTAGGTACAGTCTACCTAAAATTACTATAATTGTTGTATCATGCGTCATTCTGAAATTCAAATCGAGTAGATATCACGACCACCTGCATAAGCCGCCAGAGCGCAACGTGGCAGTGAACTGCTTTTACAGTGAAACTACAAAAACTTGTAACTGCTGCGGCTGGCTCCGTCTGTCTTTCTCTCTTTCAAGGTTTTTTAGCACTTTGTGAGCACGAGTTGTCTATCCATGAGTAAGAATATAATTTTTAAACTGTAAAGAACTCCATACAAAATAATAAATATTGAGTTGAAGCAAAAGTTCGTAGCATGTTTTCGCTGTGACAAAACGTTTTGAAATGAACAGAAGACAGAAATTAATCAGCAGGCTTAAGAGCCGAGACAACTTAAGAATGAAGTGAAATTACAGTGCAACCGAGGACAGAAGGGGTGAGGTGGTGCGTTGAGTTTTGTTTACCTTGCGTTAGTGCACACTCCGATTTGTGATCAGAGGTACATTCTCCAGTCTCTCCCTACGAAACGAACTCAGACCATCAGAGTGAATTTTCAATTCATAGTGAACAGTTTTCGAACTAGTTGCAAGTATGTACATGGTTGTTCATTGTAACCCTAACGCCTTCGACGTCGCCGAGAGACATGAAAATTTGTGAGGTATGTATCCTACTTCATTTTCCACCATCACTAGATCGTACTATTAACAGTAGAATATAACGCAGCACATTGACGTCGTTGTTTACATTCACAGAATGCCTGTCTACTATATTCAAGGAACTCTATAGTCAAGTTGTGGGTACATTGGTTGCTAAAGTGTCCCGGATCCTAAGCCTGTTATCAGCAATATATTCTCCTACATTATCTATGATTCTCTGCCAACGCGGAGTAGTTTTTCGATTACGTGTCTAAAGAAATCTGCTGATTTGTAGGTTAAAGAAGTCGTCAAGCCAAGTTTTCAAATCATCTGGGTTATCAAAAGAAGTTACCTTGAAGATTGTTGGATAGAGAAGGGAAAAGATGGAAATCTGAGGACGCAAGATCTATAGAATATGGAGGATGTGGAATCACTTCCCAACCCAGTTTCTGGATAGCTGCTTCCGCCATGTTGGCGGAATGCGGGCGTGCATTATCGTGTTGCAACAGTATTTAATACATCTTTCCGGTCGTTTCTCTTCACTTGCAGCCGCAAAAGTCTACGTTTTTGGCAATAAATGTCAGCAGTTATGGTTACATTCCTGAGAAGCAATTCGTACTACAAGACGCCTTCTTTAACCCACCAGACGCATAACATCATCTTCTGTGGATGGACACTAACTTTTGTGCGGGTGTTGTGTGTTGAAGGGACAGTACCATTTTCTTGCAGTGCTTTCTCCCAAGGCATTGTCCCCGTACATGGCAACAAATGTTTCGAGCTGCCTTCGCTCCTCTATTAAACAGAAAATTACGTTAGAAGTGTTCTTTTATCACCCCCACTTGATACTCCATTTTTTATCCCAGAAATAGCACAATCGTTCTTAAAATCCGCACAATTCAAGCTTATTTACAAGCACAACAATCCAAATAACAAATAACGAATGATAAATGATAAGCAATCTCTTAACAACGTAGTGTTGTGATGGCAAACAAAAACGCTACGAACTTAGGCATGAACCTAATAACAATGTATAAGTTATATTAGGCCTACTTCGACAAAAGTGTTTTACATCTGGGTCACAGTTGAGCATTCTCAGTTTTCATTTTCCCTATTTCTTCTCCATTATACAGGATGATTCATGAGGACTTGCCGTCCCTTACGGAGCTTATTCCCGAAGACATTCTGAGCAAAAGATGTCATACAAACATTTGTCCTAATCTCAATATTTTCAGAATTGCACTAATTTGGAGTTGTCTGTAAATTATTTCAGAATTTTAAGGGTAAAAGAATATTACAGATAAAGAATGAACTATTCAGGAGTATGATTTCTTTAATTAGCTAATATTCTGAAGCTAGAAATGTGTTGTGAATATTATAGTTGCTTCGTACAGAATTTTTTTTTTCAATTTCTAACTACAAAATTATATTTTGTCACGCATTTATTACAACAATTGTTACAATTCACGCCACTCTTGTAAATTGCTTAAGGATGTACAGCTGTCAAAAGAAAAAGTGGCCGCTCTCCTGAAACAAAGTTCCCTTCGGGTATCTTCGCTACAATTCGGAGACAGGCGATGTTACATGTTGTTGGATCACGTTGCCTGATATCTACAATTATAACTGAAGTATTCTGTGTGTTATCGATAGCATAATGGTAGCTTCAGGCCTCTTATTCATGAGGTCCTGCTTTCGACTACAACCACGTGCTTTTTTTGTTCTTATTTGTTCTGTTTTTGAGAGACACAAACTATACATAATGGCTCCTTTCTATTTTACGATTATTTTAGTAATTAACATCAGGTTCATTAATATATTATGCCATGACTTTATCATTATGATATTGTGGCTGCAAATGGAAAGAAAAAACATTTTATTCTCAATAAAAATATCTTTCGTGGCATAAACAAACAAATTTACTGGCGTCGGCCTTAAAACATTCAAACAATTAAGCGTTCAAAAAACAAAACAAAAAGCCACAATTCAATATTTAGTCTATCTTCCTCTTATCTCGATCATCTTGCAGTCGAGTGGACATGGAATCAACTAGTCTTTGCAAATAGCGACTGCTCTTAGACACGATATTCCAGGCATTCTGAACATACATACATAAGTGTTCTGTCCATGGGCAGGTCTTTCATTGCAAACCCAGCAATCTCCAGTCTCCGCATATGATCCACATATCATAATGTCTATTATTCTTTTCAACCAGAGACCTAACCAATTCCTTTTTCTCTTTCTAATCAGTTTCAGCATCATTCTTTCTTCACTCACTTTTTCAAACACAATTTTATTTCTTATTCTGTCTGTGCACTTCACACACACCATTCTTCTCCACATCCACATCAAATGCTTCAATTCGTTTCTCTTCATTTCGTCGTAATGTCCATGTTCCTTCCCCATACAATGCCACACTCCACACAAAGCACTTCACTAGTCTCTTCCTTAGTTCTTTTTCCAGAGGTCCGCAGAAGATCCTCCTCCTCCTTCTTCTTCTTCTTCTTCTTCTTCTTCTTCTTCTTCTTATATTAAAAGCTTCCTTTGTTCATGTTTGCAGTTTTTCTTGGGAAGGATAGGCCTAAATGCGGTTAACATCCCGTTGCTTTCCGCACACCACTATCTCTTTCGCATCTTATTAAATTCCAGGAGGCCCAAGAGTGGAGATGAGGAGTGGATTTGACTAATTGGGCCCTCCGGACTTCACCGAAAGTCACGGCAAGGGTTAAATATTAATTCTATCAGGATTTTTGACCCGATCAGAGACCGGGAAATCTCAATTAGCCTTTGCCCCCCGCATCCTGGACTAGCTTCTACGAGTCATCAGAAAATCTTAGAGTGTGATTGGGCCAATGTTTCCGAAAATGTTTCCACACTTTTGCCCTCGTAGCTCAGCGGACGAACGTCGAAATTTAGATGTCAAGGTCTCAGGTTCAATTCCTCGTTACTCCTTTTCATTTTATTGTGGTTCAAGATAGTATAATGTAATAATACAAAAAGAAAAACTAATAGCAGTATTATGCAACTGGATTTTTTCCAAACCTAATATTAAATTTATGTTATTTATATCGCTAAAGAACGATTACAATATAAATAACTTTAATATTATTTATAGAGTATCACTAAAGAACGATAACAGAATATAAATGATAAATATCGGTTTGTTTAATTAATACAAGATATTATATAATACGTTTTTAATTATCTAAACAAAATAACCTATTTTACAAAGAAATATGTTTATTCGTGTTATAATAATTACTTACATAAAATACAGATTATTTATATTGCGAAAGAACAATGACAAAAAAATAACTTGAATATTATTTATATCGCTAAAGAACGATAACAGAATATAAAAAACGTGAATATTATTCATATCGGAATTTCACAGATTTATTACAGATATATTTAAGAAATTGTAGAAGAATAGTAATTAGTAACAGTGTCCTATTTATTCTTCTTGGAGCCAAATTTGTAACTTTTAAAAGTGTGGTTACTACGTGGTACAGTCATTAAGGTCTAATACTGAGCGCATAGTGGCGTTGTGGTGCACTATAGCGCATAGGTGGCGCCATGGTATGATACCTTGTCAGTTAGTCTCTCGACCCAACAAGAGACAGTTGAGTGCATGCACTGTAAGCAGAACTACGGTCTTTGTTGTGACGGTGATTTGAATGCGCGCGTCGGAACTCGAGTATGTTGCAGTTTGAGCAACGGGCAAACGTCACGTTCTGTCAGAAATTAGGCGAAACTGCTATAACCGATCATAACTGGAGACGAAACATGGTGTTTCCTTTACGATCCGCAACTGAAGTGACAATCCGCCACCTGGAAAACGCCATTATTTCCACGACAGAAAAATCCGCAACAAGATAGGTCAAAAGGCAAGGTGATTCTTTAACAGTTTTTTTTTTATTCAAATGGAATTGTTCACATAGAATTCATCCCACAAGGTGCAATTGTAGACAAGATCCTCTACAAAGAGATTCTTGGCCGTTTAAGCAATTCAATTCGTCGTAAGCGTCCTGAGCTTTGGCATAGAAAGAATTGGCTGTTGCTACACGACAACGCCCCTGCACATCGCTCCATCCTTGTCCAAGAGGAACTTGCAAGGCAACAGGTCGCTGTTTTGCCACACCCTCCGTACTCACCTGATCTCGCACCATGCGATTTTTTTTCTCTTTCCCCTCATGAAATCAATCCTACGAGGGCGTAATTTTTATGCGGCCGAAAAGGTCATGACTGCCACAAGAGAAGCCGTACGGCATCTTCCTGCCAACATCTTTCAGCGGTGCTTCCAGCAGCTACACCAACGTTGGCAGACGTGCATAGCGGCCAACGGCGACTATATTGAGGGAGGATGTCGATCTGTTTAAGTGTACGCCGTATCACGCGGCATCTTCTGAGACATCCAGATTCTTGTGGGTGCCTACCCTTCAGGCGTCAGTGTCAGAACTTAATGACTGTACCACGTATGTTGAAGTGTATGTGTTGTAACGGATGCTTGATTTCTTATGTGAGTCAGTTATGGGATGCTTGATGTCGTCGCAATGTCGTAATTATAGTTTGATTGTGTTTGTGTGACTATTGAGTATTAATTTATGATATATGGTACGGAAAGCTGCATATTTGTGTTATAGAAGTGTTACGTATGTGTGTTGTTAATGTTTTTGTATGTTTCAAATTGATAACTGATATTTGTTTTGCAATCGCAATGCCTAATTTACGGATTGTTTATGTTTTGTTTACATCGCGTAAGCTAATTTAGTTTTCTTTTCCATTTCTCTTTATGCTTATCTTTCTTGTGTATGAAACTATAGCCCTACCATACATATGTAAAATAGGGCTAACCCCCATTGGAGATACAATAATAATAATTATTATTCATATCGTTATAAAACGATAACAGAATACAAATGATGACTTGAATTTTATTCATATCTCTAAAGAACGACAACAAAATATAAATAACGTGATATCCATTAATAACGATAACTGAATATAAATGATAATTTGAATAGCATTTACATCGCTAAAGAGCGATTAAAAATAAAATGAAAACTTGAAGAAGGCCCGAACCCACAACCTTTGAACCATTAAACAAGCACTCTACCACTGGTCTACGAGGCGCAGATATGGAACGCTTTCATAGTTCCGGAACTGCTTGTACAAGCACATGCATCGTGTAACATCGCCGCGACCCGAAGTGGACTTTGAAAATATTCGCTGTTCACGAGTACGGCCACTTTTTTTTTTTTTTTTGACAGCTGTACATTAGGATGCATAATTAAACTGTAAACAATCAAGTTCCAAAAGTCGTATGATTTGCAGCAATTTTCGTGATAAGTGCGTAAGAATGATGTAATTTTTAGTTAAAAATTGAAAAACAAAATCTATACAAAGCTATTGACAATACAATTTTAGCTTCAGAACACTAGCCAATTAAAGAAATGACACTTCTGAATAGCTCAATCTCTACATGTAATATTGTTTTACCCTTAAAACTAAAGAAAAAAGGTATTTTACTAACAACTTCAAATTAGTGTAACTCTGAAAATATTGAGATTAGGACTCATGTTTATGTGACCTTTTTTGCTCAGAATGTCTTCGAAAATAAGCTCCGTAAGTGACGGTAAATCCTCGTGAATCACCGAGTATATACTGTATATGGTATGTCTTTGCAAATTAAATCATATTAGTCTATTCATTATTCTTTAACAAATTAAAGGAGCAGTCCGCGATAAAATTCCATATTTCGATTATATTATAGGATGTTTACCAAAGTAATCTTTGTATTAACGGCGTTTGTCGCATCGCTCTACGCCTTTTAGTTTGCGAAATATTAAAAGTCTTACTGCAAGCTCTGACGTCATAACCACTGATCGCTTCATAAGACTGCATTGTAGTTCCGTTTCACATACAGCGCAGAACGAGTAAAATTATATTCATACGTTACAGTCAGTTATTATTAACACACTTAGGACCTATCACATGCATATACTGTAATAATAATAATAATAATAATAATAATAATAATAATAATAATAATAATAATAATTTACCCATTTTGAATTTCGTACTCATAGTGATTAGAACAACTTGGGTCTGGTAAGGGTTCAAACTGAAAAGGTTTAATATGTCGATCCATTATAACCTAAGCCTTCACTGAGTGAGTGAATGTATGTAGACGTGAAATATTCGTTATGAATAGACTGCAAGTACGTGTTTATCTCACGTCAACAATAAACTAGTACATGGTTTATATTATTATATTGCGTCATAGTTGTTTAGTCACACGGTTTAGCCACGAAGCTATGTTTGGGGGAACCTCTAAAACAAGTGGATCATCGAATTGCGGCAGTTGATAACCAGAACTACTTCCAAGACATTTTTCTGTATAGTATCTTCTCTCCACGCATTTTTCTTCCAGCTGTATGTTTTGTCTTCCACCCATCGTTTAGTGGCTTTAGAGTACTGGAGTCTGGAGCCAGTTACATTTCTTTTCACGTTGTAATTATGGTCCATTATCGCTATCATAGTTCTTGTTACCATTCCACCATATGGAAAGTGTTT
Organism: Periplaneta americana; assembly: GCF_040183065.1. NCBI lineage: Eukaryota > Metazoa > Arthropoda > Insecta > Blattodea > Blattidae > Periplaneta > Periplaneta americana. The sequence continues at coordinate 108,206,456 of NC_091117.1, forward strand.
TCTCTTAGGAGTGTAAAACAATCTCTCGTTATGGTATGATTCAAATTTGCTGGTGTGACAAAATTGATTAGTCTGATTTAGGTGTTTTAAAAGGGCAGGGTTACATACAACTTTTTTCAGAGCACTGTAATCGCTGGATCCAGGTTCGATCCATTCCCTCTCACTATTGTATGGGTGAATGTGTGCACATTTTTTGTTATGTCTCTGTTTCTCCCCATTCGTCTATATTACAAACATGATTTAACACAGAAATGAATCTGTCTTCTAAGTCGTCAGAATCACCTTCACATGCAGCACAAGACCACACAGGTGATTTATGATGCTCTCTTTCCACATTTGTGCGGCGGCTTTAATCTTTTTGTCATGTGCCAAATGTCAACTTGATAGCCCATCCATTCATATTTGGTCCTTATCAATTTCCTAATTCCTCTATGGCGGTCCGATAGAAAGAGGGTAATGTTCATTTTTTTCTTTTAGGCGATCTAGAACTTTTTCGCATGCTGCTTCGCCTACAATTAGACCTTTTTGCAGAACTACGAAGTCTATAATCTTATCTGAATCGAGATCCATTACACTGTAAGTCATAAATGTTGCACTGTAACTAGGTGAGTCAAATTGGCCATCACCGCGATTCGCACGTTTTTATCTTTTAGGGAATTGATAAGTTGTTCATGAATCTGAAAACAAGTACATCTGACTGTTGGTTCTACGAATTTTGAAATTATTTTATAAAATGTAGTCTTTCCGATGAAACATAGTTGTAAAGTTTTTGAAAAATTTTCAAACAAATTGTATCTTATATCGCACAAGTATAACGCAGAACTCACTGCTATGCTTCACCTCTGTTCGGACTCTCACTCCCAATTACGGGCATTCTGGCACACTGCATTAACTTTCAGCAATGGTCCTATTGTTTCTACCAAATATTTGTAAAAGAGGAATGACAAATATTACAGAAGAAAAACAAAATTTGTAACGCTGACCAGAAAAAAAAACACTTTTTGACTCCCTATTTACTTTCTGTTTCATGTGCAGCGTCCTCGGAACCTGATGAACTAGAATTTGAAGTTTCTAATTCTATTTGAAAATATGTCTCTAAGTCAATTTCTGCTCCCCACATCTGATTCACCACACACATTTCTTAGCGTCTCGCACCCTATCTCACACTGCACAACTTTGTTTATATTAGGTTCCCGTGAATTTTCAGCCTCATCGAGAACTACACACACGTCAATATTTTCAGCTATAGGTGCATCATTGCAACTTGCTATTGCTTCTTCGACAACTTTCTTTCATTTATAAGCAGAGGAGCGCGTAGTATCAGAACTTTCTTGGCGAGATTCTCCTTTCAAAAATAGGGAAGGGACAGAAGTTTTCTTAATTTTCATAGGAGTTCTATTGTCTTTCATTAAACGTCTTTTTTAGTAAAAACGATTCTTCAAAATCAGTTTCACGGAAATGACTGGAACACACGACAGTAGTTTTCGATAGTGTAAAACCTTTTCTGTTGATTTTCTTCACCCATGTTTTAAATCTTCGCAGTAATTTTTCTCTGTTCGGAAATACATGAAATGATACCCCTTCTTCATGTTTTGTTTCTGTTGTTCCCTCTGAACACGAAAAATCACAACACCACGATATTTTAAACTGTATTACGATACAATTTCTTCTGTTTAGTCTACTGTAGTTCAAAATCGTTCAATATAAAAGAAAATACGTCTACATAAAACCACAACATTGGTATGTGCTGGTTCGATAGTGTAAAACCTTTTCTGTTGATTTTCTTCACCCATGTTTTAAATCTTCGCAGTAATTTTTCTCTGTTCGGAAATACATGAAATGATACCCCTTCTTCATGTTCTGTTTTTGTTGTTCCCTCTGAACACGAAAAATCACAACACCACGGTATTTTAAACTGTATTACGATACAATTTCTTCTGTTTAGTCTACTGTAGTTCAAAATCGTTCATATAAAAGAAAATACGTCTACATAAAACCACAACATTGGTATGTGCTAGTTTTATGATTAAATGAAAAGCAAAGCATGACTTCACACAATTATAAGTAAGCCCGAAATTCTGTTCACGTTCCTACTACGGCGAGAGAAGATTATTTATTTTAATACAAAGCGCTGCGCTACACTCGCCGATGTTCTCGGTCTACTACGCAATCACACCAGTTCAGTGGCTGTGACGTCATAAGTTTTTTGTGCGGAGTCAGTAACTCAAGAACCATGCCTCGCATTGACATGCGGCAAACTACATTCTACTTAGATTGAAAAACGTGTTTGATTAAAGCCAACTTAATTTTATCGCGGACTGCTCCTTTAACCTTATAATCAGCCTAGCACATTCGATAAGTAGGCCCTAAATACATTTGATTCCAATGGTCACTATTCGTCGCTGACATACTGTTCACTAAAACATTTTTTCTTGAGGGGGAATACTGCTTTCCATTACAGCTGCCTCATTTAGGGCTGTCTCTGGAAGTTGAGGACTCTTCAGGATGCCTTTTTAAACATGTTCAAGTCTGCTTTATGGAGATAAGATCAAGTGAAAAGGCAGCCAATCCATTCTGCGAATACTATTCTCATGACGAAATTAATCACAATGGCAGCTCTGTGAGGGCGAGCACTGTCGTCTACTAAAGTGAAACCTGGACCTGTCAGTATAGCCTCCTGGAATGGAATGGAATGGAATTTCCGAGATGGAAGCACTATGGCCCAGCATTGCGACCTGTTCATAGTTATACTGTGACCTGTTATGATCTATTGCGCTAACCCTCAAGCTAGGCGCTTTCCCAAACCCACACCGACTAACTACACTAAAGTTCGCTGCGTACCCAGGTTTCGAGCAGGCAATCCCCCCTTCGTCCCTAGACCAGCCCCTTCCGTGCGTCGCCAGCCGGCGATCGGGGAATGCTATGAAATGATGACCAAATGAAGAAATGGTGACGGAATTATGTAGATGCCTAATATGGGGAAAAACGGGAGAATTCCGAGAAAAACCCTAATTGCGACCTTTTTCATTGAAAAATCCCAGATTGAATGAGACTCGGATCCAGGCCATCTGCGTATAGGCTGGAGGTCTGACCACTCAGCCACCGCAGGGGTTAGCCTCTTACTACGGCTGTCAGGATGTTCTTGTTCCTGTCTCTTGTCATATGTGCACAAGAGGGATAAGGCGTCCATGAATGATGCCACCCCAAAATATAGCATCACCTCTTCCCTGTTGGTGCCCTTCTCAGATGAATTAGTCTTGCATACGTTCACTAAGTCTTCTCTGCACTCTCAAAAATCTAATTTCTGAATGTAAACAGATGCGGACTCATCAGCTGTAAACGTGTGGTTCTATTGTGTCCTGGTCCATGCATGGTGATGCTTTGCCCACCTCATTCGGCCATTTCGAACGGACTTTCAGGAGTGTAGTAGATCTATCTCATGGAACCGTTACGGACGGTATAGTTGGCTATACTCATTACGGACAGTCTGCTATAGTGACTGGTTCATGTCGGAGCTTAAAGGCTTGTCGCGAGCCCACTGGACGGTAGGGGTACCTTCGAGCAGTTAGGTATACATAATGGTCTCCTCTGCGTGTAATTGCTCCTCACCTACCTCTACGGCAGAGGTTCCCAACCTGGAGCCCATCAATGATCCAAAAGGAGTCCGCGGAAGAAGAATTAATTTGAAAGCGATATTTAAATTAAGCTTAACTTCAACATGTTCTCTGATTTTTCTCAGCTTCTTGGAAAATTTATCTCAGACATTTGAGACAGAGATTTTAATGTGATCGTCCGAAGGACTTTTGTTACACTGCATGCTTTTTTTTTTAATTCTATAAATTTAATTCTGCAGGGTCCAATTTTAACAATATTCACCGTTCAGGTTAATGAAGCAACAATAATAAAACTTATGGTCTCGTCGAGCTACCAATCGAGAATGCGATTCACATCCCATTCTCATTGACTTTCGAGCTGCAACTTCGAGATCACAAACTAGTAACACTGACTACAAATTCATTCTGATCAGCAATGCAGGAACGGACAACCGTTTTAGCTTTCTGAAAATTGTCAACATATTTATGTAGAATCAAATATTGCTTACAGATAACACGCAATCGCAAACAGATGATTTGGAAAACGGTTTCAAACGTGAATTCTCTTTACACGCCAAGAAAGCGCTGGGGGAGATGTGGGGAGGAATGGAGTAGAACTCCATGCTTTCATGACCTCGGCACAAGAATAAGCAATGAAGCATCAAGTTCCAATCTCAATTTCTCTGATTAGGATAATGTCGTGTTATTTTGCAGGTTAATAATTATATTTTATTTATTTACCAGAGCTTCCTCAAATCAGAGGCTGCCATTAGACAAAGCATACAAAACAAAAACAAAAAAAAAAAAAAAACAAATAAACAATGAAAAATAACAGAGTAAGAACAATGACAAACAAGTAAACAAACAATGGAAATTAACAGAGTAGGAAAAATTGTAAAATCGATTAGGGTATCTGGTGGATGAAAAAAGTAAGGATATTTTTTAATTGTGGATTTCAAATTCCCGATTAATCTTAATTTTCTGATTTTATTACTAGCTTGTCCTATTCTGAAACTGTCGTGTTCGACTTTCAGAACTAACCAAAGGCCAGTTAGTTGGTAGAACCACATTTCAGCTAGTTCATACATACCTTCTAAGAATACTTGTAGCATTATGATCTGATATAAGCTCCATCGAGAAAGTTCCCTTGCAAAGGCACACGTTTCCGCAATGTAGACCCTAGAAAATCATTCCTGTAACAATCTGGTCATTCTATATACATGCAAATTAAGTCTGACGTCATATTGTAGCTCACCTGAGTTCGTCTATCATGGTTCATTAAGTTCTTGTTCCACCTGAAAGCGAACCCGCACTCTATAATTCGAAGTAACTCACAGTCAAAATGTATATAAAAATACAATTAAGTTCACCTCGACCTTAATAATGGGCATATTTACAGTAAATGAGTCACTAAAATGAGGAAAACAATATTCCAAAGTAATATAAAGGTAATGAATATTTTCAAAATTGAAATTCACAATGAAAACAAGAAATTTCTTACACTACAAACACCAACTGAGAAATATTAATAAGTAACCTTCATATTATGTAACATCTTGGAGGCGGTGAGGAACGTATTCTACCACAATTCATTTATTTGGGACTGATGTATTTTTCCCATTCTTCAAATCAGATTATAAAACAAGTGATTAATTTACTTAATGTAGTGAAAAGATTTAATCCAATTTATTCTGGTAGTTCAGATGCGGTTTTTATTACTTCACATGATTTAATAAACAACGTTATTTATGACGAATATAATATGTATATTGAATCGTTGTGAATGTGGAATATAAAATAATAATATTATACCAGACCTACCTCGAAGCAAAATAATTATTGCAGCTTTTTGTATGACAACAAATCACGACTTTCTAGATCAGCCGTCGGCAAATTTATATTTACGATGACATCACTGAACGCAACCCGCAATACATAAGATGTAGTATCAATCGAGTAGTATAGAGCACTACGGATCACAGTGGCGGATTCTCAACACAAGCATCTAACGTAGACAACACAATATTGATTTATACATGGATTTTTTATTGTGTTATTTTACGACGCTGTATCAACATCTCAGGTTATTTAGCGTCTGAATTATATGAAGGTAATAATGCCGGTGAAATGAGTCCGGGGTCCAGCACCGATAGTTACCCAGCATTTGTTCATATTAGGTTGAGGGAAACCCCCGGAAAAAAACGTCAACCAGGTAACTTGCCCCGCCCGGGATTCGAACCAGGGCCACCTGGTTTCGCGGCCAGACGCGCTGACCGTTACTCCACAGGTGTGTACTTTATAGATTGACAGATTATATTTTATTTCATCTTTATTTTTACTGTGCTACAACAACCTAGGAAAATACGTTACAAATTGCCACTCTTAATACAACTCGTAAATTTTCGCCTGCTAATAACTATCTCTATTTAGATATTACGGGCCGTATTCATAGACATTTTCAGCGCGGGCTTTCGGTGGATGATCAGCGTTTTTCGTATTCATAAACCAGTGTTAGCGATAGGATATGATTTGAATTCTGTAAAAGTAACCAGTGGATAGCCGGGGCTAGCTTAGTACGCTCGTAGCGCGTGCTGCGAAATGTCTATGAATAGCACTCGTTCAGAAAACAAGTGTTCCGAAATATAGTGAAAATAGAGCCAAACATAGCAGCTATATAGGGTAGCGGCAGGCGACCTATAATAGGAGTACACATATTTTCTATGGAGAGCATTTTAAATAAATCTAACCCAGTCTGGTGTGCTATACATGACAACGTTTTATGTCCCCATTTATTTCCACCTCTCTTAACAACACATTACTCCAGCTAGTAGACTTGTTTAAAGTCGTATTTCGAGTCTCGTATGTTACTGCAGATACAAGTTACTTTATGTTCAAATTCATTCCTTCCAGAGTGATGCATTGGAGTTAAATCGCTCGCTTGAACTCGGTCGAGTGTCGCACCCTCGAGTGAGATACGACCGGTCGTGATACGCTCGTAATAAATAGAAGCACATTACAAGGTCATCTCATCAACATGTCTTATCTTGTATGGAAGGCGACAGATAAGATACACATATGTTTTGCTCGACGGTAAAATAAGGCTTTATTTTCTGCGTTTATGACAAACGTTTAATGGAACAGTCAATGGAACGTACCAAAACAGGAACATGAAGTTATAAATAAAATAGTATGATAAACTTCGATATACAGTTATTATTGCTAGTTAATAATTCTGATGTAGTTTATGCTGTGGGCAATTTTATTGTTTATGGTGGCTGTACTGTTTACTTTATTTTTCCTGAACGTACCCTGATCTTCTCCTCCGCTGATTGGAGGAACGACACGCATCGCCGGCCTCGGTTTGGAGACCGAGCGAATGTTCAGTTGGTGAGACAATTCGACGCAGTTACGACTTCAAGAGAGAAACGGGCAGTCTCCCGTCTCTGCTGAGATAGTCAACTCATCGTATTACGTGGTGCCGGTGGTCAAGGTGACCCCGCTGATTTGGATAGCTGCGACTATCGTCTGTGTGGTATAATTCATCGGTGGAACATCGTTTGGATATCATCGCTTTACAGACTAAGGGATGGTCTGTTTCATTCTCAGCATTCCTGATTTTCATATTCCATACTACGAGGGATCATCGACGTCCATAAGCCTACAGGCAAGTTCTCTGGGGTCGTTACGCCATTAAAGTATATAACGGCTTACTTGATTACCGTGTGCTTTCCATGGATTTGAACTTTGATTCAGCTAAAGGTTGGAGACTACAACTTTATATGTCTTATTTGAGCCGAGTCTATTTAGACTGTATTTTCAAGGAGTGTTCAGTTTACTCTGTTATATATCGCCTTTCTTACATTCATTTTGATGGCAGACATTAATTTTCTCTCTTTTATTATCTCACTACTTTATATTGTTATTAGATCTATAATTCTTTGTTTTTGTATTTTTATTTTAATTTATCTCTCTCAGTTTGTTAATATGAAATTGTTATAATTATCATGGTACTTATATTATTTGTGAAAGGCAACCAAAAATACCTAGTTACGATCCTTTCCCCTTTCCTGGGTTTTACTCAGGCACGCTGATACAACATAATTATTCAATATTTGATTTACCACATATATAATATGATAGGTCCATACACAGTGTTCCGCCTATATACTGCGACAATGTAGAAACGTTTTACTAAATATTATTGATATAGCAGTAGATTAATAACAATATTAGTAAAGAGATAACCTCACAGAAAATATAATAAAACGAATAATCATGCTGCACAACTGTTACAGGCGCAAAGATTGATACACTAATTATTAGAGATTATTATTATTATTATTATTATTATTATTATTATTATTATTATTATTATTACTAGAAAACTTGATACAGTTCTTGCATTATCGTGATTGTGTTCTCCGTTTATAATAATTACATTTACATCCAAGAACATCTATCAGATGTGGCAAAAACAAAATCACTCCTGTGTGGGGGGGGGGGGGAGGGAAACATTTACCTACAACATTTATATTACATTTTAAAGCAAGTCTTGTAGTTGTACTATGGAGAGGTTAGTTAAACACTGCAAAGTTTTGAAATGATAAACTTCTATGATGTTACTACACAGTTCATCACTGTAACAAGAACGAATGTCTAGCCCACACCTGTGGAGTAACGGTCAGCGCGTCTGGCTGCGAAACCAGGTGGCCCGGGTTCGAATCCCGGTTGGGGCAAGTTATCTGGTTGAGCTTTTTTCCGGGGTTTTCCCTCAACCCAATACGAGCAAATGCTGGGTAACTTTCGGTGCTGGACCCCGGACTCATTTCACCGGCATTATCACCTTCATATCATTCAGACGCTAAATAACCTAGATGTTGATACAGCGTCGTAAAATACCAAAATGAAACGAATGTCTAACGCTCGTTCGAGGATTTATCGCTCGTGACAATTTTACCCATCATGCATGTGCGCTACCTATCGGATTATGCTATGAACTACTTGGCGCTCGAGCGAAAACGTCCGATGCAGACCTCTTATTCCTTCTATATATTTTCTTCACGATTGAAGTCCTCTTCTGTTGCATTTCCTTTAAGTGCAATTACATCTAGCAAATATTTCTTATACAGAGAGAACCTTCGTAACTCCGCGAGTAAACATTATCAATAATATTGAACCATATCTGTGTTTTCACCTAAAACGAGAGATTAAACCACTGTTCATGCATCTTTGATTTTATTTCTTGTTGAGCGAATGTTTCAATATCCCTTATCCTCCTTTGTATTGTTGGTATGGATAATTTCATACTGTTAAAAACATCAGATTATTCGGGACAAATAACGTTAGCAACATTATTCAGACATGTTTTAATGAACAGTCCTTCATTCTAGCACTTCAATTATTTTGCGATTTCCAAAGAAATAACATAACTTGCATGGAGTTCCCTTTGACTAATAGCTTGTTTCATAATATTTTAGTAACGGAACTGTTATTTTAATTTAGTCTTTTTTATGTTTTAATTGCTTCGCCCGTCCAGCCCTACGAAAAGAAAATTATATTTATATTTATTTTCTACCGTATACGTCACTGATTCAACATAATGTTAACGTTTTACATGGCCAAAATGATGTCCAGCGTTCACAGGTACCTAATACACTCCAAACGCTGTCAGATATTGTTGTTAACAATATTTATGTTATTTCCTTAAAAAAAAAACAGGATAAATATTGGCAAATGAAGGAAACGTGCCATCTGAAGATTTAAGTTTTGTTGATCATCTTGGGTTAGATCAACGGCGATACAACAAACTTACTGCAGAGGACACTGCGGGTGTTTTGTCTCTATACATGGTGAGCCACCAAAATACCGTTATGTTGTGCACGGCAGAAAAGGGGGGGGCAAATTAAGCCCTCACTGTGATCTGACTAAATATAACACCTCCTTTTTTCTGGTGAATCACAAATGTAATACAGTGCTCCACGCCAGCAAAAGAAGCCCACTAGAAAGACTTTACTTCAGTTTGTATCATTTTGGATTGCAGTTCGTAACCATTTCTCACACATTCATTAGTTACACAAATTAATCCAGCAATATTTGGTCGATCAGTATTGTCTGGAGGAAGCGCAAAAAATTACACTTCCTAAGAATAGACCAAAAGGTATTACTTACTGATAAAATAAGAGGCCTACAAGATTTTGTAGTCTCTTGATAACCTCAGCAAGATCTCTTTTAATGATTCTGCCCTCTACATTTCAGGGTAGTTCACGAAACATGAAGCAGCTTCAAAGCATGACAAACCTGACATTTTCTTAACTCTCACCTACAATCCGCAATGACCTAATATAGCTACTGCATTACTCCCACATGAAAAACTCGCTGATCGTCCTGCCATTGTTACTTGCGTTTTCGCATTGAAACTCAAGAACTGAAGATGGATAGGTTCAAGGAAAAATATTTGGCATAAAAAAACATTCAAAGGGAGTATGTTTCGCTATTATGGAGACAAATAACTTTAAAAATGTCTGGTATTCTTCATTGAAAATAAATCTGAACAATTTTTATTATAACTTCAGTTTGCTCCATTTGCTGCACAAGCCACTGGTATATTCTATGTCGAACATGAAGCAAGGACCTAAGGGAAACAACCAAAGGAGAAAGATTCGAGTCGGTGCTGTGAATTGAATTTCGGCGTAGATCAGTGGTTAGAGTACCAAGTGTGTATAAATAGGGGTCTCGGGTTCGATCCTCGGCGCCGCAACGAATTTTTCTCCATTAATAACAAATGGTAACCATAAGAGATAATTTTATAGCACCAAAAAAAAAATTGATCTTTACATAAAATCAACTTAGCCTACTTCCCTATACACAACATAATAGTGTATTTACTACAGTATAAGTGAAAAAAAAAAAATAAGTTTTTCGTTCTCAGTATTAGAAAGAATAATTCAACAGCAATAAGATAAAATTGAGACATACAGTAGATGAATCGAGCACGAAGACAAAAAAAAATAATTAACTACACATTAATTCACGGATGGAAAAAAGCGTGTCTATTTATGCCACAGGCCATGTATTGTGGGTCCCTATCACCACGGCATGGCGAGTCCTAGGGTTGCGGATCGAGGAGACGGCCTCCACATATGGAGGGTAGCTATGAATATATTGAATAAGCAGTCGCAGACAGCCGATGAGGAGTGGTCCTCTAGCTTGGGGGTTGGACGAAGGGCTAACAACCTATCACCGTAAAAAAAACAGCTTGTTACGAAACCTTCAAATAAGCCTCGGAATGGGACTGATTCTCTGGCACGAACACAGCAAAGGAATAAGGTTTTGAGATTTAGTACTTGGAATGTTACAAGTCTATATAGAACAGGAGGGTTGGGCGTACAGGAAGTTAGGTTAGATGGGAACGGCATAACACAAATAGATTATTGTATTATGGGGAAGGAAACGATAATCACCAATTAGGAACAGCATTCTTTATCCATAAAAGAATAAAATCAGCAGTAAAAAAGGTCGAATTTATCAGTGATAGGTTATCGTATTTATTACTTAAGGGTAGTTGGTGCGATATCGTAGTTATAAATGCTCACGCCCCTACAGAAGAGAAAGACGACATATAAAGGCTAGCTTTTATGAGAAATTGGAACAAACTTTTGATCAGCTACCTAGATATCGCATGAAAATTTTATTGGGAGATTTCAATGCTAAAGTAGGAGGGGAGGATATTTTTAAACCGACTATTGGGAAAGAGAGCCTACACGTAACTAGTAATGATAATGGAGTTAGGTTAGTCAACTTTACGACATCAAAAAAATTTAATTGTCAAACGTACAACATTCCCCCATAAGGATATACATAAATATACTTGGACTTCTACAGATGGATTGACACATAACCAGATAGATCACATCTTGAGAGATAAAAGAAGACATACTAGTATAGAAGACATTCGAACCGTCACACAGTGTGAAATTTCGCCAATCTAGCTGGCCAAAAGTCAATTTTTGACTTCAAAAATTGAGATCCATGCTGCAGTACATTTTATTCTTAAATGTCTGGAGTATCTTGTTCTGCATTTTGTTTGGCAAGGGTCATCATAGTTTACACTCAGCACAAGCATAAACATACGCCTCGAGATAAGGTTTCGGTTGCCGTTCTCAGTTGCGTTAAGCGCACCATAAGAAGAAGCTGTGTAACTTTTGTCAGAAGCGTGGTATTTTAAAAGTGAAACATGGAAAATGCAGAGAAAGGTATGCATTTTAATCCTATATATATATATATATATATATATATATATATATATATATATATATATATATATATTTAAATAATTTGTTTTTTACTAATAAACCACAGCATTAAGTTTAAAATGGCCAAAAAATATAGGATTAAAAAAAAATATTTTCTCATTTAAATAGAGTTTTGAAAATTTCCAAAAAGTTCCAAACTCTGGAATTTACATAATTATGAAGATCGATTTGTTTTAAATATGCATGCAAAATCTCAAAGTGCGGAAATGTGCGGAAGTTTGTCATTTTCAGACTCGCGCACTTCAATTGCAAGGCGGAGGCTGTTTGAAGTGTGGCGTAGTAGCTCCAAACAAACAAGGAATACAAAAATGCTGGACTCGCTGCTCTTCAGGCTTTGGACATAGAAGAATGTAATAAAACAACTCTTAATAAAATGAATTTTTTTTTGTCAAAACGTTCGATACAGTTTAATAACAAGTGGGTTAAGTGTGGAAGACGGATGCATCAATTTTTTTAATTGAATCATCAGTGGTTAGATTGTGACTTAACATTCGCAGCAGTACATAGAAACATGAAATCGGACTGTGCAGAATTTACGAACAAATCGGGTTCAAGTAAGGTAGGCCAAAATTATTCTTTGGCGATAGTAGTTACAGGAGTAAGAGGCGGAAAGCTAAATCTTTTTCTCAGGGGCAAGGTTCCGGAGCTGTAATGTTAGCAGCTGAACTAGATCTTAAACATTTAGGGTAAAGAGATGCTGCTAACATTGTTAAAGAACTGTTCCTAGCTTCCCTTAAAAGAGCAACAAAAATAAAAAGCCAGGCAGTTATTCGAATCAAAACCGAAGCAAATAACTCCTGAACAGGTATTATCCTTCTATGTTAGTGCCAATCTTACGTACAATCAATATAAAATTGTGTACAACAATGCAAAAGAATTAGGATCACTGATATATCCTTCCTACTACATTTTACGTCAGGCAAAAGAAGCATGCTACCTTCTAGAGGACAGTATTTCGATCACAGAAGTAAATGCAGAAATTAAATTAGTCATTATTGGACCATACAGTTCATAGATTACCAAGTGTGTAAGAGGACGTTCTAAATAGTATTAGGACACCAATGAAAATAAATGCAAACAATATTTAAATCAAACAAGAGAACTGTACATTAATTTATATCCATGGTATTATATGGCAGTATCTGTTCATAAGATCCTGGTACATGGCCCAGAAATTGTAAGTAATTTCATGCTACAATAAGTCAACTATCGGAAGAATCACAAGAGGCTCGCAACAAGGACTGTAGAAGATACAGGCAGAATCATACTGGAAAGATGTCAAGAATCCATACTAACAGAGATATACTTTCTATGATGTTGATTTCAAGTGATCCTATCATCTCCAGTCTCAGAAAGTTTCGGCACACAACACATGTTGATTTATCACCGCTATAAAGTTGCTTACGGACCCTGACATTCCCTTTAATGCTGGAGATAGTGAGAGTGATAATGAGTTTTAAGCATTTGTTGGTCTGAAAACATTCTCTTGCTTAGATATTACCTGTTTTAATTTAAGTGTCAGTCAGTATTTTAATATATCCCTTCATTATTATATTAATATTTTATTATTCACTTTATTTTGAGTTATTATTATTGCCTTCTTATCGTTTTCATTCTTTTTTTAATATTTCTATTTCGTATTATGTTCTGTTTGTGTGATTCAGTCTGCTCTATCTCCATTTATTATGTTTAGTATGCTATTGTTATTATTATTATTGTTATTGTTATTTTTATTATTATTACTATCATTAAATGTTACTTTTAAATGTAATTTCATTCACTTATAAACTATTGGCTAACATGTCTTTATTTCCCCACTACTGGACAATAATATTTTATATATTTTATTATGTTCTAAAGTGTGATGCATTGTGAAAATGTTTAAGATTCTAGATGTTAGATAGAATATATGTGAGTTAAAATACAGTAGGATTTTCCATATCTGCTAAGACAGTGATTAAAATGTGTACGTGTCAGTATTATAATTGTCCGATAATTATCCTTCCAACACTTAACGCAAAATAATTATTTCTGGTTAAAGAAGTAATAAAATTATTTTTAAAATATTGAACATTACCTACAGTAATTTTTCTTTTCCAATTGCCCAATTTAAGAATATTCTATGCCAATTCCAAAATGTAACATATTTTTTTTGTAATCCGTAGAGATTCGAACCGACATCCTCGCGAGTTCAGAAACCTCGCGCATCTGAAACTCTCTTCAAATGATAGAATAAGGGTAATCTCATGTTATTGTAACATAAAACATTACTGCACGTGCTTATAGAACCGACAAATATTTTTGGCCAGCTAGATTGGCGAAATTTCACACTGTGCGTCAGGGTGACAGACTGTAATTTATTCTGACCATTATTTGGTAATTGGAGAATAAAGAGAAAGATTATCAGTAGCCAAGCGAGTAGAGCAACAAGTTAATATTAGAAAATTCAATATTCCGAAATTAAAGGACGAGGAAACTACGTAACATTATCGGATCGAAATTTCAAATAGGTTTGCCGTATTAGCAAGTTCCGACGAAGTTGAGGAAGAGATGTTAATAGCGTGTGGGAAAATATCCGAGATAATATCAAAATTGCAGCTGAACAGAGCATAGGTTATTATGAAACCAAGAAAAAGAAGCCGTGGTTTGATGAAGATTGTTACATGGTAGTAGAAAGAAGGAAACAGGCAATATTGAAATTCTTACAGGATCCAGTTGAGGCGAATAGAGCTAATTATTTCAATAAAAGACGGGAAGCAAATCGTACACTTAGGAATAAAAAGAGAGATTACTTGAAGGAAAAACTGAATGAGGTAGAAACAAACAGTAAAAATAAAAACATTAGAGATTTACACCAGGGCATAAAGGAATTTAAGAATGGATATCAGGCGAGGGTAAACGTGATCAGACTCTTATTGAACCTTGAACAGATGGAAAAACTATTTTGGGCAACTACTAAATATACATAGGCCATATAGAAATGATCGGGACGAAATTGAAATACAAACTGCTGAGCCATTTATACCCGAACCCACACTTTCTGAAGTCGAAATTGCGATAGAAAACCTGAAAAATTATGTCTCCAGGTATCGATCAAATTCCAGCAGAATTAATACAAGAGTGTGGAAGCACATTATCTAACGAAATTTATAAGCTTGTACTTGCTATTTGCGAAAAGGAAATTGTACCAGAACAATGGAAGGAGTCTATAAACGTACCTATCTTAAAGAAGGGGGACAAGACTAGCTGTAGTAACTTTCGAGGAATATCACTTTTGTTGACGTCGTACAAAATTTTGTCGAATATCCTTTTGAGAAGATTAACTCCAGATGTAGATTAAATTATTGGGGATCATCAGTGTGATTTTAGGCGTCATAGATCAACTTTGATCAGATATATTGTATTCGACAGATAATGGAGAAAAATGGGAGTATAAGTGTACACTGCATCAATGATTCATAGATTTCAAAAAGGCATATGACTCGGTTAAGAGAGAAGTTTCATACAATATTCTTATTGAATTTTGTATTCCCAAGAAACTACTTCGATTAATTAAAATGTGTCTCAGTGAAACGTTCAGCAGAGTCCGTATAGGTCATTTTCTGTCAGATGCGTTTCCAATTCACTGTGGGCTAAAGCAAGGAGATGCACTATCACCTTTACTTTTTAAAATTGCTCTAGAGTATGCCATTAGGAAAGTAGGTTATTTTACGACGCTTTATCAACAGCTCAGGTTATTTAGCGTCTGAATGGGATGAAGGTGATAATACCAGTGAAATGAGTCCGGGGTCCAACACCGAAAGTTACCCAGCATTTGCTCATATTGGGTTGAGGGAAAACCCCGGAAAAAACCTCAACCAGGTAACTTGCCCCGAATGGGAATCGTACCCGGGCCACCTGGTTTCGCGGCTAGACGCGCTAACCGTTACTCCACAGGTGTGGACCATTAGGAAAGTCCAGGATAACAGAGAGGGTTTGGAATTGAACGGGTTACATCAGCTGCTTGTCTATGCGGATGACGTTAGGAGAAAATCCACAAACGATTACGGAAAACACGGAAATTTTACTTGAAGCAAATAAAGAGATAGGTTTGGAAGTAAATCCCGAAAAGACAAAATATACGATTATGTCTCGTGACGACAATATTGCACGAAATGGAAATATAAAAATTGGAAATTTATCCTTTGAAGAGGTGGAAAAAGTCAAATACCTGGGAGCAACAGTAACAAAAATACAAACGATATTCAGGAAGAAATTAAACACAGAATAAATATGGGAAATATGGGAATAAATATGGCCTGTTATTATTCGATTGAGAAGCTTTTATCATCCAGTCTGCTGTCAAAAAATCTGAAAGTTGGAATTTATAAAACAGTCATATTACCTGTTGTTCTTTATGGTTGTGAAACTTGGACTCTCACTTTGAGAGAGGTTAAAGGCCCATTCACAATGAAAATTAAACATAACCGTAACATAAACACAGAAGTTTGCGCCCAGGCTACCAAATGGAATCATTCACAATGATTCACATAAGCATTGATATAAACATTACAGTAAGACGTTAACATGAAAGTTTTTCAAACTCCAAACTTTCATGCTTATGCTTACGTGATTTGCAAACAGATCACAATCGTGGAGTGCTGAAGTATGCGACAGAATATGAGGAAATGACGTCGTTGTTATGTTTCCATGGTTATCAAGTATGTTTGCTGTTATGTTTATGTTCCCATCGTGAATGATGGTATGACTTCTTGATTTTACCGCAACGTTTATATTCTTAAGTTAACGCTTACGTTATGTTTAATTTTCATTGTGAATGAGCCTTAATGGTGTTTGAGAATAAGGTTCTTAGGAACATATTTGGGGCTAAGAGGGATGAAGTTACAGGAGAATGGAGAAAGTTACACAATACAGAACTGCACGCATTGTATTCTTCACTTGACATAATTAGGAACATTAAATCCAGATGTTTGAGATGGGCAGGGCATGTAGCACGTATGGACGAATCCAGAAATGCATATAGAGTGTTAGTTGGGAGGCCGGAGAGAAAAAGACCTTTGGGGAGGCCGGGACCTAGATGGGAGGATAATATTACAATGGATGGATGGATGGATGGACAGACAGACAGACAGGCAGGCAGGCAGGCAGGCAGGCAGGCAGGCAGGCAGGCAGGCAGGCAGACAGACAGACAGACAGACAGACAGACAGACAGACAGACAGACAGACAGACAGACAGACAGATAGATAGATAGATAGATAGATAGATAGATAGATAGATAGATAGATAGATAGATAGATAGATAGATAGATGAATTTAATGTCATCCAGCGAATTACAGCCATAGACAACGTCAGAGTAGATACATATAATACATGGCTACTACAATATGAATAAAATGTAAGAATAAAAAAATACATATACAATCACCAGACATTCACAAAAACAGGTTAAAAGTTTTAAAAGAAAATAGTATAAAATCAGGTTAAAATGTACAGATTTGTCAATTACATAAGGTTAAAGCAAATAGTATCTAAAAAGTAATATTGCTAAAATCATTGACACTGTAGATTGGATTTATTTTTTTATTTTATTTGGTTATTTAACGACGCTGTATCAACTACTAGGTTATTTAGCGTCGATGAGATTGGTGATAGCGAGATGATATTTGGCGAGATGAGACCGAGGATTCGCCATAGATTACCTTGCATTCACATTACGGTTGGGGAAAACCTCGGAAAAAACCCAACCAGGTAATCAGCCCAAGCGGGGATCGAACCCGCGCCCGAACGCAACTTCAGACCGGCAGGCAAGCGCCTTAACCGACTGAGCCACGCCGGTGGCTTGTAGATTGGATTTGCCATCAAAGTCCTTCTCACCATCCTTCTGAAAGTAAAATATGACGTGTTTCTTATATGCAATGGTAAAGAATTATAAAGTTTATAAGATATGGAAATAAAACTATTGCTTGCAGTACTATATTTGTACTTGGTGAAATATATGTCAAGTCTGGAACGGGTAGAATACTTATGAATGGATGAACAAGTAGGAAGATTATGCACATTACGCTTAACATACAGAAGGCAATCGAGAACAAGCATTGACGGCAACGTAAGTACAGTATTCCTAGTTGTACAAAAAGTGGTTTATAATGAGTTCTAGAAGAGACACCACAAATAATTCTCACTGCTCTCTTTTGAAGGATAAACAACTTAGAAACCGAAATATGGTTGCCCCACAAAAGCGTCCCGTAACTTAAGTGACTGTAAATATGGGCATAATAAACTGTAAGTAAAGAATTGTAACATAATGTTTGTCTGAGGATTCGTAACATGAAAATTCCTTTATTAATTTTATTAACAAGATATTCTATGTGCGTACTCTAGCCCAGACCGGCTTCGAGGTGAATGCCTAGGAATTTAACTGAGGAAGACAAGTCAGTAATATTTCTGTTAAAAGAAAATTGAATATCTACAGTCTTATTAGAGTTGATGCTAAATTTATTGGCATCACACCAGTCTTTTATCCTGAGCGATGTGTTGTCAAGCTGTCTTTTCATCGAAACATCATTATCCTGAGAAATTCCAAGTGCCAAATCATCAGCAAACATGAAAGTGTCAAGGCAGTCATCCTCAATGCTGGCTGGGAGGTCGTTAATATATATAATGAACAGCACAGGACCAAGAACGGAACCCTGTGGGACACCAAACTTGACAGGTTTAAATTGAGACATTGCACCATTAAAGTAAACAGATTGGTGTCTGTCTGTTAAATAAGAATTTAAAAACATAGTACTAGAATTATTAAAACCATAAAATTTCAGTTTTTCTATGAGTATATCGTGAGAAATGGTATCAAAAGCTTTGGTAAAATCGTAAAAACGGCCGAACATTAACCTGGAGTTTTCTAAAACACTAAAACACTTCTCCACAAATTTAACTATGGCTTCAATTGTATTGTGGGAGGATCTAAAACCATACTGATTAATAAATAGACGATTGTATTCAAAGTAATCTGTCATTTGATTGTGTAATAAGATTTCAAATACCTTTGAAGGTGTATGTATTATACTAATTGGCCTATAATTTGAATAATCTAGCTGATTACCTTTTTTATGGATCGGAATAACTTTGGAATATTTAAAGATGTCTGGAAAGGTGCATTTATCAATACAAGTGTTGAAAATATGAGTTAATGGTTCACAGATAAAATTAACAGCAGTTTTGATAATTTTTGGACTGATACCATAAACATCTGGACAAGAACTGTTTCTAAGTTTCAGAATAGCAGTGTAAACCTGCTGAACAGTAACGTAATTAAGTTTAAAAACTGTACCAGGTTTATGTGAATTATTTATAAAGGATGAATAATCATATTGACAATTTCACCTACTTGACAGATAAAATGGCTATTTATTTCTTCAGCATTTATGACGGGATGTTTGTTTTTGGGTTTAGAGTTGTTATTCAATAATTCAGAAACGACAGACCCCAGTTTTAGATTTATTAGCAGAGAAATTAATTAAATTGGAGTAAAATAGCATTTTCGCCATTTTAATAGCCTTCTTATATTTATGTTTGAGTTGTTTATATGTATCCCCAAGTTCAGACATTCCGTGATAAGTAACTAGGTTGTAATAGAATAAACAGGTTTCTTTAAGCTCTCCAAGCTCACTTGTAAACCACTTGGAACACTTACCAAGTCTACAGTGACTTTGTTTAACAGGAATCAAAGGAAATGCAGTATCAATTGTATTCATTAAAACATTTGTAAAATAGTTGGCTTTATATTGATAAGTAAAGAAATAAAGTAATGGATAGTAGAGTTACTAATTACACGGGAGTATGTTGTGGAATTGTTACAATCATCAGATGTTAACGTATTTCTAGTTAAATTAGCTTTAAATAAAATTGCGTCGTGGTCGGAGAAAATAGTCGGAGTGTCTACCGCATTATATCTATCATTATGAATAGTGGTAACAATATTGTCAATCCCTGTACCTCTAGAGTTGTTTAAGCCGGGTAGAGTTGGCTGACATAGTACTAGTCTAAGGCCATAATTGTCAAACAGGGTCTTAAGGTCATCCACCTCATTGGTATTGGTACAGAAGTCAACGTTAAAGTCGGCTGCTAAAACAATATTAGCGTCAGGTTTAAAATTGTATATCAAATTAATCATATCACTTAATTTGTCAAGAAAAAGAGTGAATTTAGCTTCGGTTCTGTCAGGCCTACGATATAAAGCAACACAAACAAGATTATAAGTTTGAATATAAGTGCAACAAATCTCAAAATCATAATAACTGAGGGAGGTGGGATATGATGACAGAGACTGGATTAATATTGCTCAGGATAGGGACCAATGGCGGGCTTATGTGAGGGCGGGAATGAACCTCCGGTTTTCTTAAAAGCCAGTAAGTAAGTAAGTATGCCACAGGAAAAAGTTTGAACGCAAAAGTAAAAACAAACCAAGAAACGAGTAACAGAAAAATGAGGCGCCTACTCGTATCAACACAGACAGATAAGGAACATGAAGGAAGAAAGATACATACAGTACTACAATATTCTCACGTCATCTGAAGACACATGAACATGATGACTAAGTTATAAAATTCTAATTTAAAAATCTTAGGCGCTTAAATTACGAGAAATATCACAATGCACTTTGAACACAAATTCGCTTGCCACCATTTCTAGCAGAACAAATTTCTATTATCAGTTTACTTAAGCCTGGGAACAACTTAAATTCTTAATTTGAGGTACCGCGAAGGTTGGATGCTCCTCTCTATTAATATTTGGGTACAGTTGTACAGAGAAGCAAGCCAAGTGGAAATAGTTGGCAGTTTGCCTCAGCTACCATCGTACACTCTTTCACCTAAGCATTTCGTGGCACAGGTCTCGTTCACGAAATGTGAGGTGAAAGAGCGGAATGTCTCAGAAAAATGCAGGATTTTACTCCCTACACTGACTATTCTTATTCAGTTCCCGTGGTTTACTCCACTCCTTACACTTGAACAAAAACAGTAGATTTGATTTTAAACAGGCTAACAACAGCCCTGCTCGAATTTCTTCCCTAATCAAATCTTTCTTGAAACTAAATCAATAAAATAGCAAATATTGTGCATAAACATTACTGTGTAAAACTTTCGAGACGAACTGAAAACACTGCAAGTCAACCAATATTTAACAAGATACAAGATCCCGTCTACTAACATAAATATTGTATGGTGCGCGGTAAAAAGGGCGTAAGTCAAAAATGAGTAGTTTTGAGTCTTGACTTCCGCGTGAATATCTATACTAATAATAAAACAACAACCAAAATATTTGTTGACACAGTGGAGTATACCTTTCCATTGCTAGTGATAGAATATAATTTCACGACGTTTCGAAGATTGGTTCTATCTTCGTCACCAGGTGAGAGGAAAACTACTCGTCGGGGTCGTTACATACAGCTGTCTGTATGACTGAAAGGGTAGGCTTCTCTCACCTGATTACGAAGATAGAATCAATCTTCGAAACGTCGTGAAACTATAGTTTATCACTAGCAATGGAAAAAGTCCACTCCACTCTATCAACAAATATTACTCCACCATTACTATCCCCGTCATTCAGATCTGTAACCAAAATTTTTCAGACTATTTCGTTTATATGACATCATTCCATTTTCGACCAATAAAGTGTAATGAAATTTTGAATTCCAACCAATCACAGTCATACATCGCGATAATTTTTGCAGCTCGATTTATCACTATAAATTTATCGCATCGTCTTTCTTTTGTTTAGTCATTGTCGCCAACTGTTTCCCACTAAATCTATGAGCTTTAATCTACTGTACTAAATAAAGTGCGAAATCCTACTTCCACATCTGCATCTTCATCTTCTAATTCCATGTCCAATTTATCTAAAGAAAATGATACTCCTTCATAACAACAGTTCATTTAATTAATGTATTAATCAGGTTATTTGTAATTATAAAATGTTTAAATTAAATTATGATTTCTGCAGATAATGAAAATGCATTTCTGTTATAATAACAAGAGAAAAACGCAGTACATGTAATTAACATTGTTAAATCTGTATTTCGCGTTTCTTAATTGGCATTATTGAATAACAACTGATTTATTTAGTGCAGTAATTAATCGATATTCATCTATTTCAACTTCACAATGTCTGAATAGGTTAACTATTCATAAATATACAATTATTAACATTTTGTGAACTAATTTAAGGAATATACTCTTATTATTTACATTTTTTATTTTATTTTATTCACTAAATAGTCTTAATAAATGTCACTCGAGATCTGAGATTGATATAGATAATTTCCCCCCTTTTTTAATTGTTTTAACATGTATAATTGACCATCATGAGATCAAAAATAGCATTTTTTAAATATTTGTTTGTATGTATGTCTTATCTTTTCGCCTGATAATGGCTGAACCGAATTTATGAAAATTGGTATCCATGTCTTTCCAAACGGATCACCCTGTATGATAGGCATATTATATAAATGTTTACCAATATCTTATACAAAGGCAAGTCAAAAATTATCCGCACTTTCGCAAGAACACATCGTTAGATTTGGCCCACTGCTTTCTGCACATGCATGCGTAGAGTTGGCATTACCGTGGTGGTCATAATCGACGTTTGACATTGAGCGCGTCAGTTTACGTCTGCTGGGAGAGTGTCAGAGTTGCCATACGTACGACTATTTTGACTAATTGTACGAGGTACAACCGCACTCTATGTCGTACGCAAATGAAGAGTACAGGGGAAAACATGATAAGTCACGTTTTACTGTTTTTACAGGAGAGCAAGACCCATTATATTCTACTGCCTCTGGGTTAACATTCTTCTTCTTCTTCTTCTTCTTTTTTTTTTTTTTTTTTTTTTTGGACTAAAGACGTTGTCATTCTGTACAATTGAACTACACAAATCTAGACTACTTGATGATGGATGAGTGGAACAGAGAAAAATTCTCTCCGGCACCGGGATTTGAACTCGGGTTTTCAGCTCTACGTGCTGACGCTCTATCCAATAAGCCACACCGGATTCTTATGCCGATGTCGGATTGAATCCTCTCAGTTTAAGTTCCACCTCTTGGATTCCATCTAGTGGCCTACTCTCATGCACTGCGTCATAGATGTATGACAGTGGCACAATGTCCACACATGTGCAGAGGTGCACTCGTTATGAGTGACTAAGTGGCCGGGATCCGACGGAATAAGCACCGTCTTAAATCACAAAGTGATTATTTTTTTCGCATATATATCATATATTATTACGATGTACTGAAGTACATATGATATTTCAGTGAAGAAATTCTGCGTCATCACATGATGATGGATGAGTGGAGCAGAGAAAAATTCTCTCCGGCACCGGGATTTGAACCCGGGTTTTCAGCTCTACGTGCTGACGCTCTATCCGCTAAGCCACACCGGATTCCTATCCCGATGTCAGATTGAATCCTCTCAGTTTAAGTTCCACCTCTTGGGTTCCCTCTTGTATACTTGTCATGTATTGCCCATGTCTCACTTCCTGAGCTGTTTCTTTGCGGGTCGAGACGCAGAGGGGGAGAGTGGGAGGTCCTGGGTACCGCATGTGCCTACTACCCTACGTTCAACACATCGAACTTTTCAGAATTGCTTTCGTCAGCTATGGAGCAAGATCAGCCATGGAAAGCGAATGTATAGGCTGTCCCCTCACAAAACAAATTATGTCCTTCTCATCAATTCCTGTAACTAAACACTAATACCAGTGGTAGACTACAGTCTCTACTCCAGATTATCGATCTAATCGCGATCACAGTTGTCATGTGTACACATCCGTAAACTTTTTCCTCTATGGCAGTGCTTCTCAAACTTTTTCCATCGCGGATCCCTTTTTAACCTAAGTGTAACTGCGGAATCCTTGTAATATTTAATTATATTTAATAAATAATTAACAGGCAAGTAAAAGCTAATAACTCAATAATTCTGTTCAGTGGGATGAATGTATTTGTCTTTTAACCCTGCAATCTGGTTTTATGGCGGAAAGTTATAGTCTCATTTCCACTGTACTTCTGTATTTTGTATTTTCGGTATTTTGTCTTAGTGAACACATATACAGAGAATCCAGTGATGAAAGTGATAAGTATTATTTTCCGATTTAGATGTTCACATATTATTACGCATATTCTGGGAATATTATTATTATTTTATTATTATTATTATTATTATTATTATTATTATTATTATTATTATTATTATTATTGTCATCCGTGGTTTCATGTTATTATTGATTCATATTTTCGTAATATTTATATATTTTTATAGTATCCACTAAGTATAAAATAGCCACCAGAGCAGCCCAGTTGGCTAAGGCGCTTGCCTACCGATCCAGAGTTGTGCTCGGGCGCGGGTTCGATTCCCGCTCGGGCTGATTACCTGGTTGGATTTTTCCGAGGTTTTCCCCAACCGTAAGGCGAATATCAGGTAATATATGGCAAATCCCCGGTCTCATTTCGCCAAATACCATTTCGCTGTCACCAATACCATCGATGCAAAATAACCTAGTATTTGATACAATGTCGTTAAATAATCAAATAAAAAAAGTATGAAATAAAATTTAAAATCATACAGGGCTCACAAAACTCCGGAACATACTTTGAGAAACACTGCTGTATGGTAATTCAGCAGTTGTCCACACTGAACGAAGAGTGGCCTAGTGTGTACAGCTGTCAAAAGAAAAAGTGGCCGCTCTCCTGAAACAAAGTTCCCTTCGGGTATCTTCGCTACAATTCGGAGACAGGCGTTGTTACATGTTGTTGGACCACGTTGCCTGATCTCTACAATTATAATTGAAGTATTCTATGTGTTATTCGATAGCGTAATGGTAGCGTTCAGGTCTCTTATTCATGAGGTCCTGCGTTCGACTACGACCTCGTGCTTTTTATGTTCTTTTTTGTTCTGTTTTTGAGAGAGACAAACTATACATAATGACTCCTTTCTCTTTTACGATTATTTTAGTAATTAACATCAGGTTCATTAATATATTATGCCATGACTTTATCATTATGATATTGTGGCTGCAAATGGAAAGAAAAAAGATTTTATTCTCAATAAAATATCTTTCGTGGCATAAACAAAACTAATTTACTGGCGTCGGCCTTAAAACATTCAAACAATTAAGCGTTCAAAAAACAAAACAAAAAGCCACAATTCAACATTTAGTCTATCTTCCTCTTATCTCGATCATCTTGCAGTCGAGTGGGCATGGAATTGACTAGTCTTTGCAAATAGCGACTGTTCTTAGACACGATATTCTAGGCATTCTGAACATACATACATACATACATACATACATACATACATACATACATACATACATACATACATACATACATACATACATACATACATAAGTGTTCTGTCCATGGGCAGGTCTTTCATTGCAAACCCGGCAATCTCCAATCTTTCCTATTTTCTGCCTTCCTCTTAGTCTCCGCATATGATCCACATATCATAATGTCGTCTATTATTCTTTTCAACCAGAGACCTAACCAATTCCTTTTTCTCTTTCTAATCAGTTTCAGCATCATTCTTTCTTCACTCACTTTTTCAAACACAATTTTATTTCTTATTCTGTCTGGCCACTTCACACGCACCGTTCTTCTCCACATCCACATTTCAAATGATTCAATTCGTTTCTCTTCATTTCGTCGTAATGTCCATGTTCCTTCCCCATACAATGCCACACTCCACACAACGCACTTCACTAGTCTCTTCCTTAGTTATTTTTCCAGAAGTCCGCAGAAGATCCTTCTTCTTCTATTAAAAGCTTCCTTTGCTCATGTTTGCAGTTTTTCTTGGGAAGGATAGGCCTAAATGCGGTAACATCCCGTTGCTTTCCGCACACCACTATCCCTTTCGCATCTTATTAAATTCCAGCGGGCCCAAGCGTGGAGATGAGAAGAGTGGATTTGACTAATTGGGCCCTCCGGACTTCACCGAAACTCACGGCAAGAGTTGAATATTAATTCTATCAGGATGTTTGACCAGATCAGAGACCGGGAAATCTCAATTAGCCTTTGCCCCCCGCATCCTGGATTAGCTTCTATGAATCATCAGAAAATCTTAGAGTGTGATTGGGCCAATTTTTCCGAAAATGTTTCCACACTTTTGCCCTCGTAGCTCAGCGGACGAACGTCGGAATCTAGATGTCAACGTCTCAGGTTCAATTCCTCGTTACTCCTTTTCATTTTATTGTGGTTCAAGATAGTATAATGTAATAATACAAAAAGAAAAACTAATACCAGTATTATGCAAATGGATTTTTCCAAACCTAATATTAAATTTATGTTATTTATATCGCTAAAGAACGATTACAATATAAATAACTTGAATATTATTTATACAGTATCACTAAAGAACGATAACAAAATATAAATGATAAATATCGGTTCGTTTAATTAATATAAGATATTATATAATACGTATTTAATTATCTAAATAAAATAACCTATTTTACAAAGAAAGATGGTTATTTGTGTTATAATAATTACTTACATAAAATACAGATTATTTATATTGCGAAAGAACAATAACAATATAAATAACTTGAATATTGTTTTATAATGCTAATGAAGGAAAACAGAATATAAATGATAACTTGAATATTATTTATATCGCTAAAGAACGATAACAATATAAAAAACGTGAATATTATTCATATCGGAATTTCACAGATTTATTATAGATGTATTTAAGAAATTGTAGAAGAATAGTAATTAGTAACAGTGTCCTATTTATTCTTCTTGGAGTCAAATTTGTAACTTTTAAAAGTGTGGTTACTATGTTGAAGTGTATGTGTTGCAACGGATGCTTGATTTGTTATGTATGTAAGTCAGTTATGGGATGCTTGATGTCGTCGCAATGTCGTAATTATAGTTTGATTGTGTTTGTGTGACTATTGTTTATTAATTATTTATGATGTATGGTACGGAAAGCTGCATATTTGTGTTACAGAAGTGTTACGTATGTGTGTTGTTAATGTTTTTTGTAGGTTTCAAATTGATAACTGATATTTGTTTTGCAATCGCAATGCCTAATTTACGGATTGTTTATGTTTCGTTTACATCGCGTAAGCTAATTTAATTTCCTTTTCCATTTCTCTTTATACTTATGTTTTTTGTGTATAAAACTATAGCCCTAACATACATATGTAAAATAGGGCTAACCCCCATTGGAGATACAATAATAATAATTATTATTCATATCGTTATAAAACGTTAACAGAATACAAATGATGACTTGAATTTTATTCATATCTCTAAATAACGATAACAAAATATAAATAACATGATATCCATAAAGAACGATAACTGGATGTAAATGATAATTTGAATATCATTTACATCGCTAAAGAACGATTAAAAATAAAATGAAAACTTGAAGAAGGCCCGAACCAACAACCTTTGAATCATTAAATAAGTACTTTACCGCTGGTCTACAAGGCGCAGATATGGAACACTTTCATAGTTCCGGAACTGCTTGTACAAGCACATGCATCGTGTAACATCGCCGCGACCCGAAGTGGACTTTGAAAATATTCGCTGCTCACGAGTGCGGCCACTTTTTTTTTTTTTTTTTTTTTTTGACAACTGTACATAAATTTTCGGAAATCGCCATCAGAGATAATAGCGATTGTGGTAACCACGACTAGAGTATCCAGTAATACTGGGTGTTCAGTTCAAAGTGTGTCATGGCTCGCTGTATGCCGTCATGTGGCTAGTCAATGAGCCTAGAGAATTCAATCTTCCTACACTTCGTCAGAGGTGTATTACTTATGTGCCAAAGAAGTTGCCTAGCAAGTACGGCGTTCATTCAGAAGAGTACTTACTGATATGTACGGTAACGCGGTAGTGGCAGGAATGTGAAATGTTTCGAAACATGTACTGAAGTGAGTTTTTTCTTACTGTCGGAATATGTGGAGAGAGTTAAGACGATTACTTACGTATTTGTTGACATTAATTTCGACGGTCAACATGGACACGGTGCATTTGATTTGTGTTGTGGAATGTTTCCGTACGCAACCGATGATAACAAATACCCTGCGTATGACTTGCCCGCGCAAAACACAGTTCGAAAGAGGTTATGGTAGCACACAAACCGTACAGACCGCCATCTGTTGTTACGGCGTTCAAGTTATACCGTACACGTTCTCAAGTTCAGATTGAACGCCTTTGTTAATAGGCAACTTCTCTGACACAAAAGCTGAAACTCGCTTCAAATCGCTAACTCATCAACAGTGACGTCATGACACACTTTGAAATGAACACCCAGTATAAACAGCAAAGACCCCTGCAATGGCATAGGATAATATTTTCAGAACATGTAATATGCTACTGTGCCATACGCTGCAGCTGCCGTGACGGTCCGAACAGACCTAAGAGGCGTAATTGTAAGCACTAGAAAGCTCTCGGCTCAGGACATGAGACATGGGCAGTAAGTAATAAATTGTCACCTTGAGCTCTAGGTTTCACATATAGGTTACGGCGCGGTTATATCAAAGTAATACAGATTTAATTTTATTAACTTCCTTGTTCGTTCGACAAAAAAAAAAGTCTTTTATCGATGAAATAATACCGCAGTAGCATTAAGAAGTCTACACGCGCCGACATTATAGAAGTGTCGGGTTTGAGTCGGCTGTAGATGAATTAATTTGATATTTACACTGATTGATACTAAAATATCTGCCGATGCGCCGGCCAAAGATCAAATTTCTGCCTTGCAGATTTCCAGAGCGAATAGCTCATGTTGTATGCAACAAAAAACTATATGTAAGAGACATTATTGGTCCGACAAATTAAATATATAATATAAAATAATTAATAAAATCTTTCAATAACTGTCTTAGTTTATTAGCCTAATGAATTACACAAATAAAAAACATTAGGTCATAGTTACAATTATAATATAACTAGTGCCGTGTATGGCATCATCAGGTCTATATGTACAGTATATATATATATATATATATATATATATATATATATATATTATTAACATAAAAACATGAACAATGTGCAAATATAATATAACCTTGCAAAATATATGACGAAGAATATAAAATCATTGCTTACAAACAATGTCATATGGCTGACTGCGCAAACACAGAATTGCGAGCGAAACCGGCCAGACCAAAAGAAATGTTGGAACTAGATATTCAGAACATAAAGCAGATTTTTGCCATAGAAGAAATAGATCCAAATATCCTTGTATGAAGAAATAATCTCACGACATCGCAAGATGTCACAGGACTGTACTTCAATAAGACCATTTTTCCTGGAGATATGCCCTCTGGAGATTGTACCTCTTCATCATTCAGGATCTTGCATAAAATAATTCATAATTAAAACCATTTAAATAAATATATAATATTAAAAATAAAACCAAAACAATAAATTAGATTAATTACCTTAGGGATAACAGCGTAATCTTTTTTGAGAGTTCTTATTGATAAATGGGTTTGCGAGCGAGGAAAGTAGAGTAGCCTACAACTTTCGAGAAACGTTGATTCCAACTTCTCCTTTTACTGTAGACAGTTTTTGTTTCAAATCTTCTATAATATCCATGGATTCCTGCAGGGAAAGTCCTGAAGATTCCAATTTTGTAATCTTCTCTGGAAGCCAACCAAAACTGCTCTAATATAATGCAAGTGAGCACTCCATTTTAGGTTCCCTGAAAGCAGCTTGAGCTCCACACACTGAAAGAGCAGACTGTGACGAAAACATTTCAACTACAGGCTTTACGGATTCAAAATGTTCAGTGTAGAAGTTCATGGCTCGTATCCAAGTACCCCACATCGTAAGTACTGGTTCTGGAGGTAGAGGCACATCAGACAATTGCTGTTTGAAGAACTATCACAAAAAATCTTTTTTGTGGATGAAATAAGTTCATTAACTTGAGGGAAGTTGGTTCTTATTTCTCCGACCATACGTTGCAGAGCATGAGCGAAACATGTGAAGTGTATTAGGTTCGGATAGAACACTTTGAGAGCATTTGCAGCTTTCAACATATATGCCGCAACATCGGAGAACAAAACTGCCACTTTTTCCTCTTGGACTCCATTGGGCCAAAATACATTCATACCATCGTTAACGAATCTTAGCTATTGTAGAATGATTCGTATGTTCTAGGATTTTGGAGGCAATCAGGAATGGTTTGGTGTGGGCTTCGGGGTCTAATTTTCCTACAATGAGATTGGCTATATCGCGACCCATTACGTCTGTTGTCTCATCAACAGCTATCTATAGGGATGAATCTCCTATTTCGCTTTTTATTTTTTCCATAGTTTCTTGGTAGCAGACATCAATGTAGTTCTTACGGAGTGTAGACTCGTCTGGAATTTGTCGCTGGCAGTATTTCTCCAAGAAAGAGCGATATTATGGTACTTGTAGTTTGTACCACGGTATGTCTGCAGCTACCATCGCAGTACACATGTATTAAAAAAACATTTTTCCAAGCAGTAGGCCATGCTGCATTTGCGTCAATAGGACTTGCTTTCTAGAAGGATGACAGTGTTTGTTTCTTTGGTGTAACGCACTTCGTGTATGTTGTTGCAGTTGCAACTTATTGAACAACCTATCTTTGTCTCACATACTTGCCATACTACAATTTTACCGTCGGTCGTTAACCCCTCGTCCATCGCAACCCACGCTTTTAATTTTTTTGGCTAGTGAAGATACTATTGGTGCCATTATAGAATCACTTTCACTTGAAGTAGAAGTTAAGACTAAGCTTTTCTGGTCTACAATGCACAAGAGACGACTTCTCAGAGAAATATAAATAAAGTAATTATTTCAGAACACATGTGCAGTCTTCCCAATCCTAAAACAAGGTAGCGCACCGGTATAATTGCGTCGCTATTACCGGCGACATTCAGCGAACAAAGACGACCTACAGGCCTTTTAAGTTCTCCCGCGCCAATCACATTGCTCTCCAATGATTAAAGTTTAATTATGTACAGACGTGGACAAATTATTAGCAAAATTGAAGATTTTTATTATATATTTTTACAAAATATGATTCTTAAATTTAGACTACAGTTGACATTTTTGTGTATTTCCAAATAATTAACCAAATTGAAGATTTGTATTGTATATTTTTCAAAATTTAACTCTTCAATTTGGACTACATTTGATATTTTTGCATATTTACAAATTATTAGCAAAACTGAAGGTTTTTATTGTATATTTTTACAAAATTCGATTCTTCAATTTGGACTACAGTTGACATTTTGGATATTTCCAAATTATTAGCAAAACTGAACATTTTTGTTTTATATTTTTACAAATTTGGCTCTTCAATGCAGTTGACATTTTTGCTAATTTATAAATTACCGGTATTAGCTAAATTGAAGATTTTTATTATACATTTTTACAAAACTTGACTCTTCAATTTAAACTACAGTTGACATTTTTGCATAGTTCTGTCTACTGTAATGATGGAAATATGCAAAATTGTCACCTGTAGTCTAAATTGAAAAGTCAAATTTTGTAAACAGAATTGTCATAAAAATCGTCAATTTTGTTAATAATTTGTCCACGTCTGTATGTTACCGACAATTTCATTTCATCTCAACTGTCGCCCACGACAGTGACGCAATTGCGACATAACAATAATGAACAGAATAGGAAGTGACTGATCTCAAAGGCCCCGAAATAGCGAAGTGGACATGAGGCGTTTAGTTGCAAAATCAGATACATCACTAAAACATGTTTCAGTATGAAGGAAAAAGGTTTGCAAGAAACCAAGGATTTGCAACCAATACTATTCTTTCATCATAGAAATCCATGTGATGTATCTGCTTTGGAGCAAAACAGTGCTATAGCAGTTGTAGAATCATATGAAGATATGAAATAATATTAACTCATTTTCGAAAAAAAAAAAAAAAAAGTGATGTATCTGATTTTGCAACTACACGCCTCACCTCATGTTTCTTAAACTGCAAGGCACGATTATTGTATCACTCGGATACTCTGACAAAGCGTAGCAACAATAATATCAGTTAATGTCAACTAACACATCACAGCTATGCAATATCATCGACCTTTACTTTATTTCAATACTAAAGGGAGAAAATATAGGTATAGATGAATTTATAGAAAGAAAGAAAGAAAGAAAGAAAGAAAGAAAGAAAGAGAAAAAAGAAAGAAATTGAGCAAAAAATGGCAAAATATTTATTTTTATGTAATATTGTACGAAATATTTAATATACACTGAAATATGTTAAAATATGTAAAATGAAACTTAAATACCGCAATGTCCATGCTTCAATTCGTAGATAATTTTCTGTTTCTGTGTGTCTACATATAGAGGAATACAATATGTAATTACATAAAAATCCGGGTTCTACTGATGAGATAAGAAAGACCCAAGTTCAATACTAAGCGCCCAAGTTAAATCTATGTCCGGAAAGAATGTGAATCACCAATCCCTCTGCCTTTGTGACTTATGAGTAAAAACTAAGTTGATTAAAACGTGTTT
The DNA here is from genome assembly GCF_040183065.1 of Periplaneta americana. Taxonomy (NCBI): domain Eukaryota; kingdom Metazoa; phylum Arthropoda; class Insecta; order Blattodea; family Blattidae; genus Periplaneta; species Periplaneta americana. Next base: position 108,238,885 of record NC_091117.1, read on the forward strand.
ACTGTTCGTGCCAGCGAGTTACATGAGATAGTGGTGAATACACATGTACAGAAGGTGCTAAAGTGTTGTACTGGGGCCTTCGCGATATCTAATCGGGCCCAGAGACTGTCTACTATAAACAAAATGACGTCACGTTGCCAAGGTCTACGCATGCTGGTTCAGTAGCATTGCAACTGGTATCGTTTAGTTGTGTGATGTATCTGTGACAGTATACGGTCTGCAAAGTATGAAAATGTTGGTGTGATGTGGTGTGGTGTTTTGTAGTGGTAATTTGCTTATAGTTCTTAAGAAAATTCGGTATATGAATGATAATATTATTTTCGTCAAGTTATCACCATGCGTAGTATGCCGTGTTCCTTGCTTACGTAAAACTATAATACTGTTACTGACGATTACGAAGTGACGGTAGCGTTCTTGTAGTTTCTAGGAAAATACCTAAACTCACAGATGATGCAGTCATTTCATAATTTTTAAATCAGCCATATAAACAAAAAAGTAAAGAACCAAAAGAAAGACGAAAAGAAGAGATGAAAGATGAAGGTGCGTTTGGTAAGTGGTTGACAGATGACGTGACTTCGAATTTTTACCAGTTCAAAAGTAGCGTCCAAAGTATGAAAAGTAATGGGTTCACGGTAATAATAAATTAGGCTATGTTGCAGTTTTTTTTCAAATAGGCAAAAAATTTTCGTGAGTTTAAAAATATTATACCTGCAAGAACGTCTCCATTTACATCAGCAACAATAACAGTAAATATAGCAGCTATATCGTCATCATCATCGCCATCAGTATTTTAGCAGCATCAGTAGACACTAATACCAGCAGCAGCATAAACAGGAGCAGTAACAAACACAGCAATAGGTAGGTCCATGAAAGCAAGCTCTGCTGTTTTGAAAAAAATTACAGACACACAGGATAGACTGATAATGTGAAAGATCTCACAAACAAAGCGTTTTAGACAGAAATGTTTTAAATAAAAGTTGACTTTAAGAGGAAAATCAAATTGAATTATTTAAGTTGTATTTGGAGGAAGTTTCGAAGATCATTTGAAGACTAATCTAATTTTTTTTTAAGGAAAGCCTATAGTTTTTATTGTTTAGTATCGTTTCTCATACAAAAGTAAACAACGTTTCTATTAACATTTTTTTTTTTTCAATTTAGTGCGTAGTTTCACAGACATTTGAAAAGTAAATAAATATATAAAAGAAATGCGTATATTTAAAAGCATCTAAATTATTATAAAAACAAGCGAATAACATTAAATTAAAAAATATGTACTCAAAGTGTTGTCCTTCTAACTCAATACACTTACAATTCTTTGAAGAAAGAGTGGTGTGTCCCTATCAATATTCGCACAAGCATTCTGTACGCACTCTTTCATGTTTTCTGGAGTCGTTGGTACATGTTATAGGGTTACCTGTGTATATACAAGTTCGTGTGTGTGTGTGTTTTTTTTACAGTATATATTTCAACATGCCCCATTACATAGGTAATATTACATGTTTTGACATTTCTAGATAATTACATTTTTAAGATTGCAAATTTGCCAGTTGCGTAATCAATAAATATCTGTGTGATAAGATATGCGATGAGAATAAATTATAGTTAAGTACCATTCCAAATTCTAAATTCTTGCACCTTCCTACTTACAAACTTTCAAATTACATTAGCATTATTAATTGAAGATTATAAGACCCTGTGTTTCCCTAGTTACAATTTTAAATTACATCAGCAGCAAGAATTTAAGCATATATCACTCCTACATTTTCCTAGTTACAGATTTCAATTCAATAAGCAATAAACACACAAAAGGATAAAGATAATATACCAGTAAGTTACATAGATAGATCAAGAGACATTAAGGACATGGACATAGTTCCACAGTAACAGTTTTACAAATTACACATACAATTAGAATATGTCTTAAAATATATTTACAAATTACCAAACCCCACATAAAAATAGAAACACACTAAATTATATTTAAAAATTATCAAGACTTCACTTTCACTATCCTAGATTTCAATTCAATAAGCAATAAACCCATAAAAGGATAAAGATAATATACCAGTAAGTTACACAGATAGATCAAAAGACATTAAAGACATGGACATAGTTCCACAGTATTCATTTTAGATTTCAATTCAATAAGCAATAAACCCACAAAAGGATAAAGATAATATACCAGTAAGTTACACAGATAGATCAAAAGACATTAAAGACATGGGCATAGTTCCACAGTATCAGTTTTATAAATTACACATACAATTAGAGTATAATCATCTTAAAATATATTTACAAATTACCAAACCCCACATAAGAATAGAAACACACTAAATTATATTTAAAAATTATCAAGACTTCACTTTCACTATCCTCGATTTCAATTCAATAAGCAATAAACACACAAAAGGATAAAGATAATATACCAGTAAGTTACGCAGATAGATCAAAAGACATTAAGGACATGGACATAGTTCCACAGTATCAGTTTTACAAATTACACATTACACATGCAATTAGAATATAATCATCTTAAAATATATTTACAAATTACCAAACCCCACATAAGAATAGAAACACACTAAATTAAAATTAAATATTATCAAGACTTCGCTTTCACTATCCTATTTACAAGTTTTGCAGTTTCACTGTCAAGTTTGATGTTTCACAGAATTGTGAAGTCTATATCGCGGACGAAGGTCGAAAATATTTGAAGGTAGTTGGAGGCCAGTGCTTCGCACGTTGTTGGCCACTTGCCTCCTGCTTCTTGGATTTTTCTTATCATATCGTTCCTTTGTCTGTTCACTATGTTACAATCAAATATTACGTGATTGACTGTTTGTTCCTGCTGTCCACATGGGCATATGGGAGACTATTATTCTAAATCTGTGGAGATATGCCCTCAGCTTTCCGTGTCCTGTTGTCATTGCTGTGAATTCTGGGGAAATGGGCACCTTTCGGCTCAACCTCCTCTTGACTGAGGGAAAAAAGGCTTTGCTTATCCTTCCTTTCGTCGAATTGGACCATTGTTGCTGCCACATGTCGAGCCCCCTCTCCTTCTCTCGTGTCAGAATAACTTCTCTTGGTGTTTTGTTGTAGACGACTTCCCTATCCTCTAACGCCGCTGCTTTCGCCAATCTGTCTGCTAGTTCGTTGCCCAATATACCGGAATGTCCTTTGACCCAACCGAAGTGTATTATCCACTTGGATTGTGTTAATTCTATAATTTTTGTTTTTATTCTCTCAATTATTCTGTTCCGTTTGGATTTGTTACTCAGTAGGTCTAATGTTATCTTGCTATCAGAGTATATGGCGACAAGCTTCTCTTCGTCTGATCGGTCTTGGATTCCTTGGAGCGTTTCTAGTACCTTTAAGACTGCAATTTGTTCAGCTTGGTTGTTTGTACAGTTTTTGTGTAATTTGTATTTTAGTTGTTGTGTTGGGTTCCCGTTCTCGAATATAATTCCGGCTGCTCCTACATTTTCTCCGGTCTTGCTACCATCGGTATACACTTCGGTTGGATATAGGGCTCCTTGTTCCACTTCGTGAATGACTGGTGATTGTGCAGGATGTCGCCAGTATTTAGGTTCCAGTGGGGAATCGTATTCCGCGTTGTCGACTCTTGTTGCCAGGTAAGTTTGTACTTTTGCTTCTATTGTTATGGCTATGGGGGGTACACCAGCTAGTATGCAGGAGGCATCATAAGAAATAGTCCGGTAGGCTTTGGCTATTTTGATGTTGATTAGCCGTTGTATCCTCTTGAATTTCGTGAGGTTCTTATTTTTCTTAATGGCTTCCGCCCACACTGGTGCTCCGTAAGTTAATATAGGCACAATGGCTCCTTCATAAATTGTCTTGAGCGATTTGTGACCTAAGCCCCATTGTAGCTTAGCTGTTCTTGCCAGTCTGTTTATCAAAGTCAGCGAGTTTTCTGCGACATGATCTATATGAGTAGTGAAGTTGAATTTGGTGTCCAGATATATTCCTAAATATTTAATTTCTTCAGTTTGAGCCAGCCTTTTATGGTTCAAGTAAATGCTGACATTTCTGTCCTCGTTCCTTTTCCTTGTTATGAAGAGAGTCTTAGATTTTTTGGCGTTAAATTCTATTTTGTTTTTGGTTGCCCAGTTCTCGATCTTCTTGATTTCTTGGTTTGCGGATTGTTCTGCTTCTAGTTTGAACTTTCCTCTTGTGAGAATGATTAGATCATCTGCGAAGGCTATGGCTTTGGTTCGGCTGCTGAAGTCCAGATTTAGGAGTGAGTTGAACATGATATTCCAATATCCAGGGCCGCAACATGATCCTTGTGGGCAACCTTTTTGAACTTCTCTTTCTGTTGTGTAGTTGTTAATTGAAAAAATTGCTCTTCTGTTGCTAAAGTAGCTGGCTGATAGACTATACAGATTTTTAGGGCATTGAAGCTCTCTTAGTTGTTTAAGGATGCTGGGCCACCAGGCTGCGTCAAACTGACGTCCAGACTGACTATAACGACACATTCTTTCGAGCTCAGGCTCTTTTCTACGAAGTTTTTAACTTCTACCACTGCGTCCACTGTTCCTCTCTGGGGGGTGAATCCATATTGATTATTGTTAAGGAGTGCGTTGGAGTATGTGTGATGCAATATCCTGTCGATCATCATTCTTTCCAGCAGTTTGCCTCCGATATTCAGTAAGCTGATGGGGCGAAATTTGGACACGTCGTTGCAGTCCTCTTTGCCCGGCTTGATGAGTGGGACGATGATTGAACGTTTCCATTTTGTGGGCAAATAGCCCTTCTGCAGACATACGTTATACATTTTGGTAAAGAATAGAGGAAGGACTTTGATAGCCCTCATGAGGATTTCGCTGGATAATCCGTCCTCTCCAGGAGACTTTTTTGGGTTGAATTTCTTTAGAGTTGTCATTATCTCTTCTGTAGTGAAATCCATGTCGTCCTCAGTGCCTATTGGCTCTTGAACTTCCTTTCTGATCTTCCTGTGTTGGTCGTTATCGTTGTGTTGTCCATCTTCGGGTATGAAGTTTTCAATCATATATGTTATTGTGCTGCTCGTGTCCGTAGTATAGGTTCCGTCTTCTTTTAATAGTGTGTTCAATGTAGTTGGAGATCTAGTTTTTCCGGATGCTATTTTGTATGCTTGGTTCCAAGGGTTGGTTCCTTCATCAATGGTACAGAATGCTTTCCATGATTGTATTTTTGTTTCTTGCATTTTCTCTTAATATACTCGTTTTCCTTCCAAGTACTTTCCTTTTCTTTCTTGTCTTAGGTTCTCGTTATTATATGTTCGTTGGTATCATCTCCTAAGTGCATTTGTCTTTTTCCTTAGCACTGTTAGCTCGTCTGTCCACCAGGAGACAATGTTTTTCTTCATTACATGTTTGGCTCCTCTTGAAACTTTAAAGGTGGCGTTGCTGATTTCTATGATGCAAGAGAATGCTGCGTCTATTAGGTCTTCCGCGTGCTCGTAGATGTTTGTTTTTTCGCACAGTTCCTGGTCGACTTGGTCCGTGCTTTTATTTTCTTCCTTATAGTTAAATTTGGATGCAACTTTAGATATGAACAAAGTATCAAACTTTTCTAGTTCATCTTCCCTTACTATGTATCTTGTCCTCACATTTCCTATAGCGGTATTATGTCTTTCCTGCCTTTCCACTGTGATGTTATATGTGAGTAACTTGTGATCCGAACAACTTTCTTGTGTGCCGCATGACCAATCTTTAACGTGCCGTAATAATCGGGGGTTAACTATGGTTAGGTCCACGTAACTACTGCCTCTTATAGTTTCAAACGTTGGCTCTGATCTTTCATTTATGATGTGTAGGTTACTGATCATCAAAAAATCTTCTAGAGTTTTACCTCGTTGGTTAGTTACAGTATCATGCCATGTTTTATTCCTGGCGTTGCTATGAACTGCTATTAATAGACCTTGTCCCTTTGAGAATTGCATAATGTGCTCTACTGCTCTAATGTTTATGTTGATGTCGCGCGCGCGCGGTTGTGTGTGTGTGTGTGCGTGCGTGCGTGTGTGTGTGTGTGTGTGGGCGCGCGCGTAACATAAAACTTGCCCCAGGGGTTCTATGTAATACAGGCACATACCGTCATGGGCCCTTTTTAGAGAGATTGCATTTTCTGGGTGTGTATAGTTACAATGATACGCCTGCAAAGTTTCATTAGAATATCTCGATTTATGAATGTGTGACAGCCATTTTGATTACAGGTATGAACTACAGTTATGTTATTGCTATGTTAATTGAAGATGTCTGAGATAGATGTTAAAGATGGAACTAAGAAACGCAAAGGACAGTTAAGAAGAGATCGTGCTGCGAAGAAGACTAAAACGAATTCCGGGAGAAAGCTTTATATCTGTTACTGGTGAAGCTATTTCTGTTTTAAACCATTAGTTGGTGTTTTAGCTGGACATAGTTTCAATGATGCATACATTCCTATTAAACAATTTAAGAATGACTGTGACATGAATATTGACACTAGGTTATTGGGAAGCCAGCCTGTGCAACTGAACCCAGCAAAAGAAATATATATGCGCAGTTTATTTAAATTCTTGGAACCAAATGATGTTGCCTGGTACGAAGAAGTTTTCCTGCAAAGCAGACGTGAAAATGTACAAGGAGCTAGTGATGATGAACCAAATCTGAATGATTAACTTCACTTAATGTTACGGTACTAAAGAATCATTTATGTTTCAAATTTCATACAAATTGATTTATGTTTACCTTTTGTTAAAATATGTTTAAGATAATTTTTGTGTTCTGTTTTTTTTTCTAAGTTATATTTTTGTATTACCACACTGTGTAACATAATAATGTAACACTTCTATGTAAAAGAGGATCATGAATAGCTGTTCTCCCTAAAAAGAGCCCATATAAGCATCACTTTGAACATCAATATCTATATGAAAACTGAAGAAAAACTTAGTTTCTACTTAGCACTTGATAGAATAAATATGAAAGAGTATTTTTTGTATAATGCTGCATAAGTAAAAAGCAATAAATAAAATGTTATATATACTTGAATTTTTTATTCCTACGTTTCTCAAAATATGGTTTCCTGTCATAGGCCCCTATTACATAGAACTCCTCTAAATCTCATGTAAAGTAAATACTACAATCCAACTTCAATAGAAAAACGAAACGTGGCTTATGTAAAAAGATTTTGATAAAAAAGTGGCTCTCGAAACGTTATAAAAACACATATATTAAATTAACAGTTGCATTTCTCGGAATTATTGTTTTTCTAGAGGCACGTTTCGGATTATACAGATAGGTAAGTGGGGGGGAAACTACAATGTCTTTGTTATAGAAACGATATGTTTTTATGCAGTGATCAGGCATTAGAATATTCCAGTGATACAGTGAAATTGAATAATTATTTAAGAATAATAGACAGAGGAGGACTCATGTGCCCTCAAATTTCGTAACAAATGTGACTGTATTTGCATATAAAATGTTCCAGTGTTTAATTTCGGACAGATATGACAGCGACTTCATTAATGCAACAAATCAAAGGCGTCTCTTAAAAACATTAGCACGTGAACAATGTGAAAGTGCTGGTAATAGTGGTGACATTACAGTGTGTGATTGTGGACAATCCACAAGTAGTTTCTAGAGCCACAACTATATTGGCTAATATTTTGTTGAACAATTATTCTAAAATGAAGCAAGATACTATTGCTTCAGGAACAAGAAGAAAATTGTAGGCTTTCACATAAAAACAGGTAACAGTGTGTATTTAAATGACATCTCACGAAAAAATTTACTACTTCTACGTCTTTAGAGAACTGCGAATTCCTCTCAGTTTTATGCCTTCTTAACCGTCATCTTTCTGTACTAACAGTATAAGTCTTAGCAGCAATAGTAGTTGTAGTAGATTAAATAATAATTATACTGATTACTGTCCTGCTAATGTAATTTACTATTAACTACAGTAAATAACGTCAAGCACTGCTATTAAATATACTTAAAATTACTTAAAATGTCATACTTTGCATATTTTCACTCTGTAATGAAATATGGATTAATATTCTGGGGTAACTCGTCTGAAGCTAAACACGTTTTTGTTTTACAAAAGAAAGCTATAAGAATAATGGCCGGTGTGCATAAAAGGACCTCATGTAAAAATATTTTCCGAAACTTAGAAATCTTGACTTTACCTTGTGAATACATTCTTTCCCTAATGATGCTGTATATTAAGAACCAAGATAAATTCAGTACTAATCAAGACATTCATCATTTTAATACAAGACATAAATCAGATCTTCATCTACCCTCTGTTAGTCTAAGCTGTTTTAAAAAAGGAGTTCGCTATTCATGTATAACAGTCTTCAATGCACTGCCTAATTATCTTAAAGACTTGAAGAACAACGAGAAAAGGTTCAGAAAAGAATTAACCAAATTTCTACATACTCATACCTTCTACACAATTGATGAATTGATTATGCTTGTGAATTGAATTATTCTACTTAAATGACATGTACAATTTTATATAGCTCAACTAAAATATGTTTTTATATTGACTTAATCTGTTTACTATGTATTGTATTTTTTGTTTAGCATAACTGATGAATTGTATGTACTGTAAATTGAATAGTATACTGTATAGGTCAACTGATGAATTGTTTAAGCTTATAAATTGAATTAATCTACTTCATATGAATTGTATAGCTTAACGAAAATAAGTTTGTAAATTGAACTAATTTGATTGTATATGTTTGTATAGTTTGGCTGATGAATTGTATATGTTCTTAAAATGATTACTAGTCTGTGTAGCTCTACTGATGAATTGTATATAGACCTACTGTAAATTGAATGGTAATATGTATAGCTCAACTGATGAATTGTTTATGATTATAAATTGAATTAATCTACTTGATATTAATTGCACAAATTTGTATAGCTTAATGAAAGTATGCTACTTTGTATTGTATATATTTGTATAGTTTTGGCCGATGAATTGTATATGCTTTAAATTGAATAGTAATCTATATAGCTCTACTGATAAATTGTTTGTGTTTGTAATTTGAAGTAGTTTGCATGATATGTATTATCAATTTCTGTATATCACAACTGGTTGAATTGTTTATGCCTTAAATTTAATTAAATTGTTTTGTATTATACATATAGCTCAACTTATGAATGATCGTTTGCGTTTGTAAATTTAATAATCTGACTGGCTATGTATTGTATACTTTTAGTAGAGCCATCGATGTAGCTCAGTCGGCAGACTCGCTGGGCTGCTGATCCGGAGCTGCGTTCGGGCTTGGGTTGGATCCCCCTTTGGACTTTGGTTTCTTCGGAGGTTTTCCCCAGCCGTGGGACTGAAGCCGGATGGTCCATGGCGAGTCCTTGGCATCAACCCCTTTGATTTGATTACCCCCTTTGATTTGATTACCTGGTTGGGTTTTTCCGAGGTTTCCCCCACCGAAAAGGCAAATGCCGGGTAATATTTTGGCGAATCCTCGGACCTCATCTCATCTCACTACATCTCGCCAAAATGTAAAAAAAAAAATTTAAAAAAAAATGTAAAAAATTGTACAAAATTGTAAAAATTGTAGAAAATTACTAAATTGTAAAACTATAAAAATTTGTAAAAATTGTAATTGTAATATTGTAAAATGTTGACATGTTCCACATCTTAAAGCTTCATTGCTCATGTAAGATCTATGGAATAAAATAAATGAATGAATGAATGAATGAATGAATGAATGAATGAATGAATGAATGAATGAATGAATGAATGAATACCTAAGACCTAAGAAAAATGGCATGCAGAGCTTGGCCTATTTGTATGACGTCACGATTCTGCTATGCGATAAAGATATAGCGAAGGCCCTGGTTGTACCCGTATAAATATTGTGAAAGTGTCAATATTATGCACTGTATTTCTTACACGCATTTTATATATATATATATATATATATATATATATATATATATACAGAGTGTTTCAAAAATAGGGGGCATAATTTCAGGTATACATTTCCCACATGTAGACAATCAAAATAGTTCATTACAACATGTGTCCTGAAATGCTTTATTTCCGAGTTATGGCCTTCACAACATTGAAATTCACCGGAACGTTTTTCTTTCCGCAGGTCGTTGCCGTCAAAGGAGACATTAAGAGGGCACTCTGACAGTTCATTCCGAGGCGAAGGTTACAATCAGTGTTGTGTAGGCGTTAGACTGTGCGACATGTATTCAAATCAAGAGCTGGCAGAGATACACTTCATGTACGGTAAGGCGGACGGCAATGCTGCGCTGGCTCGTCGTTTGTACCAGGAGAGGTACCCACAGCGACAATGTCCACATCGGAAGACATTTGTACGTCTCCATTACCGTCTGTGCGAGTATGGAAAATTGCTTGGCCTCCATGCTCACTTGATCTGAACCCTCTCGATTTCTACTTGTGAGGCCATTTAAAATCATTGGTTTATTCGTCCCCGGTGCCTGATTTGGAATGCCTTCGGAATCGAATTGTGGCATGTTCTGAGGACATACGCAATACTCCTGGAGTTTGGGATCGTGTTCGCAGGTCAATGAGACATCGATGTGAGGTCTGTATTCAAGCAGGAGGTGGACATTTTGAACATCTTCTGTAATGACAACGACCTGCGGAAAGAAAAACGTTCCGGTGAATTTCAATGTTGTGAAGGCCATAACTTGGAAATGAAGCATTTCCGGACACATGTTGTAATGAACTATTTTGATTGTCTACATGTGGGAAATACATACCTGAAATTATGCCCCGTATTTTTTAAACACCCTGTATATATATATATATATATATATTACCTCATTATCTCTTGTATAACATGACCTCACTCACAGACGAAACAGTAAGTTGTATAGTAACAACTAGAGCAATTAGAGCTAATAGCGCTCGTCTCTTGCATTCACGGGACGAAAATTTAACTTGGGGGAGTAATACATTTGCTTCGCTTGTCGGAATAGTATGCTCTAATTTCCCGCTCATATTCAGAACAAACTATAAACAAAAACAAGCTCTCTTCTATGCCTCGGTCTTTTCCAGTCATCAGACGTAAACACAGTAAATATGTTCAACCAATAATTTCGTAAGTGACATCTGATGACATATATATATATATATATATATATATATATATATATATATACACACACTACCGGTCAAAAGTTTTCGATCAGCTAGGAAAACAACTATTTACTTCATATCAATGTACAAACACATCGGAAAAACTAAACAGACCAACAAAATAAATATTTTCTCTCCCTAGCATTATGATATGATAGAATATTCAAAACGAAATCCCTGTTTTAACCACAAATTCATAGTTGTGATAGGTGATCGAAAACTTTAGACTGATAGTGTACATTGAAAGAAATAGTTTTAAAACAATCGTTCAACACTTACAATGTTAAAATTGATGTGATTGAGACATTACGAGCTCTCATTTAGAATTTACATTTGCTGTCTTGAAATTAGTCTAGGTTCCTTGAGCACCTGTCGACTCAAAGTAATAAGAAATCATTCTCAAAATTGTTAAAATCATGAAATATATTATTGGAATAATTGTGTGATTACACTGTCTACAACTGGGGGACATTATTACCGACTACATAGATACATTGAAAATGTTGAAATTCTTGAAATGGTGTTGAGACAAACCAATTACTTAAATATCATAGTTTTAAAATTATACATAAACAATATTCTAGCAGAGACAGTTACTATGTTATAAAATCCAAATTCCTTTGGAAAAGCATGAATTATTAATTGCTTCAAACGTCTAGTTTTGATTTATGCCGTGTGTTAAGTATGTGAACATAAGATCTGAGATTATATGAAGAAATGTTTCTATGTACGTAAATTAATGATAAAAATATAAATAAGTTATAAAATGTACGAATGTTCAATTGAATAAAAACGGTTTACAGTGTTCGTTGTTTTAAAAACTTAAAATAGCTCTTATTGCTCTCTTAACATGTTACATTATTCATAACATAGGCCTTTGTCACGTCACCCCACCGACTAATATAATACATGTGTTTTTTCTAACAATGCAAAATAAGCTAGATATAAAAGAAAGAAACGAACAAAAATTTTTTTTCCAAATATTTTGATGAAGCTTCGTTTATTCGTAGGTTATGCTTGTAAAATGTAGAATACTATTCTTGCCTTTAATTTCAAGTATTCACGATCATTAATTAAGTTGCGTTTTTTACCGCCCGTAACACTTCAAAGCACATCAAAACTTCGAATGTGGTCTTTCGCTTCACAAAAAAAAAAAAAAAAAAATCATTGGATCAAGAAGGCCGTGATATACATAAGTTTGTGTGTATAAAAGTTCTTCGATTTTTAGCGTTTAAGATTGTTTTTAATCACAATTTCAGTAAACATAAATTATATTTAACACCTATAAGTTCATAAATATTGATTCAGATAATTATTATTGACTAATTTTTTTAATACTACCTAAAATTCTTTAATTATAATCTTCTTCATTGTTGTACACTGAAACCAACATGGATACTGTAAACAGAAACCAACAAATGGAAAATTACAACAGGAAAAACACGATCAAGATTCAATTTGCACAATCTGCTACTAGACCATCTGCACAGGAAATTCATCAGTGGATCGTAAAGAAAATGGTAATCAACACAGATCAAGTGGACACACTACAACTGCATAACAGAGAGAGAGAGCAATTTATTTGAAGGTACCTACAGCCACATTGTATAATAGATTACTAGATAATACCAGGGAGAAATAGCATTTCAGTATGAATCAGGAGAAATAGCTCAGGTTAATATAGGACCACCAGACTCAGCTAGTATTACAGTTCGAGTATTCAATCTCCCCCCAGAAATACCCAACTCAGCTTTACAGACTGTTCTGAACAAATACGGTACCGTACAAGACATTCGAAATGAAACTTGGAGTACACAATACTTGCTTCCGGTTTACAATGGAGTAAAAGCAGTACAAATGAATATAAAAAAAAATATTCCAGCAACAATACAGGTAGCTTCCTACACAGCTAACGTCACTTATCCCGGACAACCTCAGGCATGTTTTGTTTGCGGAGACACAACTCATATGAAACAAGATTGTCCTCAACGGACTGTATCACTAAGATTGCAACCTCGTAACACTTCCAGATTGCTAAGTGAAGTAGTGAAGTTTATCTTAAGTAAGCCACAGAACACAGATGTAAATACTCTAGAAGACGAATGTTCAGAAAACAAAAGTTTGAGACAGGATGACGAAAACAGTGATTTGCAGTGTATAACTAATATACACGACACCATGGACACAAATACCAATGCATTAGCTCTCAGTATTTCGTCTAAACCTCCCAATGAAACACTGATACGATGTAAAAGACCGATTCCACCAAGTGAATCTTCATCTAGTAATCCCACTGCACATATAGATTCTTTGAAGTCTCTCCCTACAATACTGATGGGGAAGCTACTGCCAACCCTCAAAATCATTCCAAACTAAATCCACCTAGAAAAAAGTAAAAAAAAAGGTGAAGCCACCTACATTGGATGAACAACTACATCCAGTAAAACATATATTAGAAGCGACACCGAGTGAGTTTATTCTAAACTATACACAGCTCAAAAGTTTGTTTGAAAATACAGGAGTTACTGATATCCTGAAAGTTGCTTTGTCTTATACAAATGACACTGAGGGTCTAATTGAAATGCTCCAGAAACTTTACCCACACTATCAGGATAAGGGCATTAAAATTAGAATTACGAGGATCGAAAACTGTCTGCGTGCCATAATAAGTATGGAAAGTGACAACAATGGGGAAACTGATGCCGTAGACAATATTCAAACGCCCATCCATCCTTAGAATCATTTCCGTTTCATTGCTCCAGTGGAATATTAATGGGTTTTGGACCCAGTATGAGTATCTACAAAAGTTAACTTCATTACATCAACCTGGTGTCATGTGTCTGCAGGAAACTAATTTTAGTAATAATTATGTCGCAAAGATGAAACAGTATTCTTCATACAATAAAAATCGCAATACATACCATCTTGCTAGCGAAGGAGTGGCTACGTATGTTAACAATAATATAACTAGTAAAGAAGTGCCACTTATTTCCAACTTTGAAGCAATAGCAGTAATTGTTTTATTATGTATCGAAATATGTGCCTAACAGTCAACCTATTGATTTACACAATCTGAAGGATTTAATCAATCAATTACCAAGACCTTTCATATTACTCGGCGATTTTAACGCTCATAGTACTCTTTGGGGATGCTCTAATACCAATTCAAGGGGGAAAATCATAGAATCTCTGCTAGAATCCGAAGATGTAATATTACTAAATTCAATGAAACCTACATATTATAGTACCGCTCACGGAACTTTCAGCAGTATAGACCTCTCTTTTTGTACTCCAGATATTGCTCCTCTATTTTTGTGGTCTGCTCATGATACTCTTTTTGGAAGTGATCATTTTCCAATTTTGCTCGAAATTACATCACACTTAAACTGTAATCTCCCTATAATTAAATGGAACCTCAAGGGCGCTAATTGGTCTGATTACAGAACTGCAATTAAGAAGATCAAAGAAAGCAAAAAAGCATCCTGGTTAGGCCTATCTTATCTTTCATCTATGTCCCATCAGACACCTCAACATATAATATGGGACCACTTGAGGAAAATCAGAGGTATCAACAGGAACACTTATATTAATGCTATCTGCCAGCCCAATAGTAATGTCTTAGTAACTAATCCACAAGACATAGCCAATACCAAAATATCCAGTGACTGCAACTATGAACAAGATTTCCTATACATTAAAAACAATGCCCCTGAACTCGATCCGAATGAAATGAACTGCAATACAGACCAGAGCTTTAATGATATACTTACTCTACGAGAAGTACAAGATGCCTCGAGTCACTCTAAGAATAGCAGCCCCGGACCAGACAATATTGCATATGAATTTTTAAAACAACTCCCTCCGGATGGTGTTTTATATCTTTATGAAGTGTATAATTACATTTGGTCTAAACAAGTGTTCCCTGATCAATGGCGAAATGCTATTATAATACCAATTCTCAAGCCTGATAAAAACCGAAGTGCACCAGAAAATTACCGCCCTGTTGCTTTGACGTGTACAATGTGTAAATTGCTGGAGAAGATAATTAATAAACGTCTACGATGGACTCTAGAACAACGAAACTTTTTCACAATATCACAGAACGGTTTCCGACAATTTCACTCGACAATTGACTCCTTAATTACATTGGAATCCGAAATATTGAACGCCTTTCTTAATAAGCAACATCTTCTTGCAGTTAATTTAGATATTCATAAAGCATATGATATGGTTTGGCGCCAATATGTTGTGAAAGTGCTAATTAAAAACCAAATCACTGGAAACATGATTAGGTTTATCCATAATTTTTTACAAAATCGTACAATACAAGTCAAAGTTAACGGTACATTATCAAAGAAAGTAATAATAAACAACGGTGTGCCTCAAGGTTCAGTTATTAGTGTCACATTTTT
Organism: Periplaneta americana; assembly: GCF_040183065.1. Classification (NCBI taxonomy): domain Eukaryota; kingdom Metazoa; phylum Arthropoda; class Insecta; order Blattodea; family Blattidae; genus Periplaneta; species Periplaneta americana. The sequence continues at coordinate 108,254,418 of NC_091117.1, forward strand.
TCTAGTAGCCATTAATAATATTACATCTCATGTAAGTTTACCATCAAAAACTTGTTTATTTGCAGATGATCTCACTATCTTTTGCACAGGAAAAAACTTGACAACAACGCAAGACATTATCCAATCTTCAGTGAAAAGGATAGGAAATTGGGCCAAAGAAACCGGTTTTAAATTCTCAACTAATAAAAGTGAATGCATATTATTTTCAAAACGAAATACACCAATATCCAGCCTGAATTATATCTGAATAACAATAAATTACAAATAGTAAACACGATAAAATTCTTAGGAATTATATTTGACAGAAAGTTGACATGGGCCCCTCACTTTGCTGCTCTTAAAGAAGATTGCATGCGACGAATTAGTTTTTTTGAAAACACTTGCTGCGAGAAACTGGGGCGCAGACTATAAAGTCTTAATATGCACTTACAGAATCCTCATTCGTTCTAAACTGGATTATGGCTGTATCGTATACAATTCAGCAAAACTATCCTCTTTACAAAAACTTAATGTAATACAAAACTCAGCACTTCGGATCGCTTTGGGTGCATTCCGAACAAGTCCAATAGCCAGTTTACAAATAGAAGCAGATGAACTGCCTCTTGATATTCGAAGAAAACAACTGAGCATTTTCTATGCTCTTAAAATCGCAGCTTCAGCTAGACCTAGCATGAACTCATATATATTCTCTTAACATCATGATAAACAACAAATACATACAGCATCCTTTTCTTCTAGACTGAAACAATACTTTAACGAAATGAATATGCCAATCCCTTCCAATTCTCAAAGAAATAAAAACACTGTCCATCCACCTTGGAGAATCATGTTACCTGAAATAAATCTGGACCTAACATATCATATTAAAACTGAAACGAACAATATTACGTATCAACAATTTTGCAGAGAACAATGGGATCAATACCGTAATTACCGTCACATATACACAGCTGGATCGCAGTCTAACCAAGGATGTGGATGTGCTGTAGTTTACCCTGATCACACGATGTTGTACACATTGCCATCTCTCTATTCAGTCTTCACATGTGAGTTGTACGCCATATATATAATTTAGAATATATTCTGGAAACAGAGACATAAATCTTACCTTCTTCACACTGATTCTCAATCCAGTTTACAAGCTCTTCAAGATATATTCTCTACCAACGCACTAATTCAAGAAATACACCAGCTCCTTACTGACTTGATGAAACAAGGACGAAAAATAACTCTAATATGAATCCCTTCTCATCAGGGCATTCCTGGAAATGAAACTGTAGGTGCCGCAGCAAAAGAAGCTACACGACTTCCATCGCATTTTTTAACGTCTATTCCTCATACAGACGCCATTAAATACATAACCAGAAAACTGCACAACCATTGGCAAACATCATGGACAGAGACATCATCCAGCAAACTTCACGAAATAATACAACATTCCAGAATGAAATATCCACTACAGAATTTTAAACGTCAAGATCAAGTAATAATCACCATATTGCGAATTGGCCACACCAAAATTACACATTCTTATCTTCTAGACAGAACTCTTCCTCCAACATGCACCAATTGCCACAGTAGGATCTCTATACGCCATTTAATTTCTGAATGTCCACTATATCACCTTCATCGAGATCAATTCCATATACTGTACCAACAGACTTATCAACAGTTCTAAACAACCCATCATTCAGTTCAAACTTAATTAAATTTCTGAAAGCTATCAACATTTACAAATGTATCTATTTTTTTTAGTAGGTTATTTTACGACGCTTTATCAACATCTAAGGTTATTTAGCGTCTGAATGAGATGAAGGTGATAATGCCGGTGAAATGAGTCCAGGGTCCAACACCGAAAATTACCCAGCATTTGCTCATATTGGGTTGAGGGAAAACCCCGGAAAAAAACCTCAACCAGGTAACTTGCCCCGACCGAGAATCGAACCCGGGCCACCTGGTTTCGCAGCCAGACGCGCTGACCGTTACTCCACAGGTGTGGACACAAATGTATCTAAAATGATTATTTTAATACAGTAAACTCTATGTAAACTGTAAGAATTGTTTACGTATTGTCGCGATATGACTTCCTAAGTTAAAGCGACATAAAATAAATAAATTTAAAAAAAATTGGTCTTCCCATTCTTTGTGGAATATATATCCCCCCTCCCCCGCTTGCGAAAGCTCCTAAGAAAGAGACATGTTTGTCACGCTAAACTTTACCTGTTCTACTACGAGACGCTACTGAGCATAGACAAATAAATACTGAGATACAGCACTGAGTATAGTAAACATGTCAATCATCCCGTAGGGAGGAGGTGGTTTTCAAGTGTAGTGCGCCGTTTGGTCATAGCTGCTCTAGCTAGCCCATCATGTAAGTTACTAATCGACTGCAACAAAAAGCAAGTAAACAGCTATAACAATTTGCGCTGACGCGTCTAAGGAACAACTAAGGCACAGTAGTTAAACGGGGCACGGCCCACGCCGCCTTCTATTGTACACAGTAGAGGGACTCTAGAACACAGTTAACTTGAAACCACATGTCTCTCTACATCGGGCACGAAGTTTCGCTCCCTGATTATGATTATTTATGATTGTGTTACTTATTTATTATTCACATTGTTGAACAAGTTGTAACTTTTCTGACAGGTTAATAAGAAAAACTTCTGATTTTGAACAACTAAAAGTGCAATTCAGCACTTTCACTGCGTTTGTACGTGATTCTTGAAGTGCAGACAGACTCAGACCTGTCTAAAAACCGCTTCCGACCGCCTTTTGTGAACAAGCCAGTAAAATTGCAAGGAAGATCCAGATGCTATGATTTGGATGGAAAGGAGAATATTTTATGCGTAGGTACTGAGTAATTCTGCATGCATAAAGAGTTACAACTGTGATGTAGCCAATATTAAACTTGCAGATGACGAGGATAAATAACTGAAGGAAATTAAAATGTTGATTGTTAAAATAACTTAAAAATAGCAAATAATAGTATATTACGATACAAGTTGAGAAGTGCTTTTTACAAAATCGAGGAAAAGTTTGACAAACGAGCAGAGTGAGTTTTTCAATTCCCGAGATTTTGTAATGCACTTCACAAACGTGTATTGTACAACTCATATTTTAAAAATATTGTACATACAATATATTTTGCACTGAAAATTTAGGACAATATTATTCCTAAGCCTTCGCAAAGTTGTACTTTAATGGTAACTAAGTAACAATAAATGCACTGTAATGCGTCTATTTCAGTATAGTTTTATGTTATGAAGAATGGTTTTCTAACAACAAGTTTCAGTGTGGATTTCTAACTTTCAAGCCCTAACAACAATAGCTGTAAATACAACAAAAAAAAATCACGATCGTGAAAAAACAAACTTTCAATTTACTGTTAAAAGGTACAAATGGACACTCATTCTTAGAACAGGCAGCAAGACCTTAAGAGACAAAAAAAAAACCTATCACTCCTAAAAACCTCGAATCGCATTTAAATTCTTATCTGACATAATATATCAACCTCGTAATAAAAGGTATTTTGCGGAACATCTGGGTTCTAGTCGTCAGTGTCATTGCGTTTGCTACACCTACATCATAGAATTCCTCGATAGTTGAATATAAGTGTACGTAAGAGTTGAGACAATGAGCATACTCCTTCTGATTGGTTGGATCCAACCATGACCTCCATTAATAAATATACAATTAGTAAATCTAGATACACATACAGTATGTACTCAAAAATAAATTGGGTCGATGAAATAACCCTCTCATTATCTGTGATGTCTAGACTAAAATTACTATATAATGAAAGTTGAGACGTGCATGGTCTCAGATCCCAAAAACAATTAAAATATGTATGTATTTGATAGCACTGAAAATCTCCTGTGTGAAGTAAAACCATAGGCCTATGTATTGTATACAGATAGGCCCATTAAACAAATTTAGTTACATAATTTTATAATTATATTAGTTTATTTTATAATATAAATACATCAAAATTAGGTATACACCTAGTTCATCGCTGAGGAATAAGAAAAACCTGTTAATTTGTATGTGCTAGAAGCAAAGCCGTTGTACAGAGTAAGTGCTTACTGGATTATGCAATAACGTAGGTGATATTTGGATTCTGTGTCTAATTTCGTGACATGTGATGCACGTTGCCATACTAATTGTAATATTTTAAAAATTAAAATTAAGAAACATGAACTTTTTGCGCCCCCATTACGCATAATCATCTCGCGGAACCCCTGAAAACCCTTTGCAGAACCTTGAGATTCCGGGGTTCCGCTGAGAAACGCTGCCTTATACAATCTGTCACTCAGCAAAGCTTGCCTTCAGGTCTACTCGTATCGGTCTGATACATAACTGTCTCTTTTGGGGAATGTGGAGTAGTTAAGGAGTAGTCTTCAGATCTCAATTGAAGTATTAACGCCCAGGTCTGCTTTAGTGCATTATGTATAGAAGCGTTTATGTCTAGCGTAGTGTAGCCGCACACACATGGCCCGTCCCCGTGGAGAATATTTTGTCTTTGCTGTTACATGTCTGTGCTTGTCGTCCCATCCATGCGGACCGTACAGACAGGATCTGATATAATATTAGGAATGAATAACGAATAATTAACAGAATTAGTTAGACATGTATTTCTGTATGATATAAGTGATGAATTCTACCCCTCCCCCACCATTTTACAGAGCAGAGGTCCAAAGTAGAGCTGGGGACGGAGCGAGTAGAACTGTTGAGTTACTTGGTTCTATACGCTGCGCCGGTGTCGTTAACTTAACCGGGGCTATGATAATGATATGTGAATACATGATTGCGAAATGAGTGCAAGGTCCAACACCGAAAGTTACACAGCAATTCTGCTTCAATTGGTTGAGGGAAAACCTCGGAAAAATCACAATCAGGTGACTTATCCCAACCAGGATTTGAATCCGGGCCCGTTCGCTTCAAGGTCAGATATGCTAACCGTTACTCCACAGCGATGGACTATTTTAAGAGTTACAGTGACAATAAAAAACCAAATCTTTCAACAGATTGTGAAACATTTTTTTCTGGCAAGCGTTTAGCCGAATACCCTACTTAGTAGATTCTCTGTCTGAAAAAATTGTCTGCCACACTGTGTGACTACCATGTGAATACTATCAAAAATGTCTTGTCTGACACGTTTAGTGTCACTAGATGTGAACGGACCTCTTTATAGCTTGACTGATCGGAAACTATGCAGCCGCTGCAATCCCAACTCGTTCATATCCTGCCTCGGTTGGTATGAGTTAGGGAACAGAGGCGTCAGCACGCCCCGCCAGGCATAATCATGAGGCAGGAAGATGGGGAGGCAGTTGTGGCTCCCCGGTTTAGGAAGGGGTCATATTCCTACATTACGCTTGTCATATGTGTTTCCTGACGCAGTCTGAACAATCGAGAACACTACCAATCCATTGTCAATTTAATTATCACATTTAAATAAGCATAAAAATTGATCAAAAACATATTAGCTAATTCAAATTTCTTGGGTGTGGAGGGAGAATAAGTTCCTTAACGTAATGACTTACGGTTGACGCTCACTGGCACGAACCGACCGGAACGGAAATCTACAGCAGTCCGTCTTCCGCGGAAGCTCTGACGCTCACTGCTCGGAATATTCCGGTACAGTCGACAGGCAGTTTGGTTTAAACATGGAGTGGGATAGTAGTTCCGAAGATAATTTTATTTTACCGAGTCTTTAGCCGATGAGGAAGAAAAAAAGAAAAGAAAAAAGAAAATATGGGTCCATAACTAGAGCCCGGATTTTATGTAATGTGAAAATGAGAACTATGTGGACTACATAAATATGAAGCTAAAAATGACGAAGTATGTAGATAAATATGTAATAAAAAAACGTTGATAATTTAAAATCTAAGCTTTATTAGATGTATTTTTGCACACCAATAAAAAATTACAGGTGCACATGTGATTGAACCTCAATGTTTGGAGGTGCAATTAATAATTAAATATTTTTACATATTTTCTGCGATTATTGATCGTCTCGTCAACAGCAACCCATACGTAGGAATCATCAAGTCCATTTCTAATCGTTTCCATTATGTAAGTGTAGCAGGAGTTCAAATATTTTTTCCGGAGTGTTGATTCATGCGAAATATTGAAGTTGCGTAGGAATGCTTGGAACTTTGGAACTCCAAGTTTATACCACTGTACGTTTGCAGCAACCATTGCCATGCACAAATTTTTATTAAATTCACTTGTAGAAGACGAATGTTTCAGCACCACTTGTGTAAGAAGAACTTTTTCTTTTCGACGGAGCACGTTTTTTATTTCTCACATGAAGTCCAATTTTTAAATGCTTCTAATTGTGACTTCATGGAGCACCCAATGCGTTTGTCACACACTTTGGACTGCACGATTTTACCATTTTAGTAAAGGGATTGTCAATTTAAATCCAGTCTTTTAACTTGGATGCGAATGGCAGTAGGCTTGCTACTTGTATTACCTGATGTCAAAATAAGTTTCTTAAAAAAAAACAGAAAAACTATTGTTTTCTTTTAGAGCAACTGATTGGGGGTGTTTGTGCGAAACGGTCATACCCACAGAGTAATTTTCATTCTTTCCTTCACTACGTTAGCAGTACAATGACCCACCATTCGCATTGGTATTTGTACCTACTTTACCGTTACTTCTCAAGGGATATAGCCTACAAACTATTAGCATTGCAAAGAGATGTCCATTTTTTGACAGAATACGTTATTATTTTCAATTATCAAATTATATTTATGCACTAGAGACGAAGGGATAAGCTTTATAAACAATTTTAAAAAATAACTTAAGCATTACGTAGAGAGAAAATTAGTGAAAAAAATGTATATATTCTTTCAAAATATGCAATATCCTTCAAAATATTTAAAAATATATAATATATGCCAAAATATTTATTATGCACCAAAATATGTAAAAACATTTAAAACTTCGGAATAATGATCCCTTTCGTTAATCTTCGATGCTACTTACCCATTAGAGTTCTACGAAATGTTTATTTGGCCATTATTCAGTCTATTATTCAATATGGTATAATTGTTTGGGGTGGAAGTACAAACATTAATCTTAGTTCGTTAAATTTACTACAAAAACGAATAATTAAAATTTGTTTGAAGAAACGTTTCGATTATCCAACTAGATTAATTTATTCTGAATTTAATGTATTTAATATTGAACAAATTTATAAGTATAAGCTGTTAAAATTTTATCATAAAAATCGTAATAAGTTTGTATTACAGACACATAATTATGACAAAAAACGAAATATTAATTCAACATTAATAGAACCTAAATGTCTCACATCTGCTGGTCTAAAGCATAGCATTAATTTTGGCCCTCGGTTGTACAATGCTTTAACTAAATTACACCCAGAACTTCTAACATGTAACCCACTAACATATAACAAGAAAATTAGAAACGTGTTAATATCTTCAATTTGATTAAATAAATTTATAGCCTATGTGTATGAATTAATCAACCTATATTATATTTGTATACTATAATTTTGAAATATATATATATATATATATATATATATATAGTCCTACTTTTCACGTGCGATATTATTCTTCTCTAGTGTTAATATTATATTATATAATTCCATTGCCGCTGTAATTTAAATTGTAGTTCCTATTTTATTTTACTTATTTGTTTTTATTTATTTTTTCTACATTTCTCTTATATTAATATTGTATTATATAATTTCTGTAACTGTAATTTTAATTTTATTTCCTATTTTATTTTATATTCTCTTATAGGCCTATTAATATTAGGCCTATATCTGAACTGCGACCGAACACGAGCGCTGCTCATTCGGTCTCAAATTTTGTTAATACTACTATATCTCCTTTTTTATATTGATTGTATTATTTTATTTCTATTTGTCTTGTTTGTTTGTAATTATATTCTTTATTCTGTATATTTAAATTTAAATTTAATACGATTCGCGGACTTTTAGCTTTCCTTATAGCTACATATGTAGGAACGGAATATGTAATTACATACAATCCGGGCTCTAGTCATAACAATATAAAAAAGTGTTTTGATTAATTTAACCATCTTTTCCCACATTTGTGTAAAGATCGAGTAATGGTTTTTTTTAGTACTTTCGTATGAGCGAAGAAAAATGTTTAAAACTTCATCTGTTATTAGCATCTGAAATAATGAAGGGAAACATCACATTTCGAAGGCCAATCAGCACAGAAGCGCGATTAGCACTGTTAAAATTAACTTTTCATCACCCATTTTAAGAATAATCTGTCTGGACAACGCACCAGCACATGTTGAGTGGGAAAGTACTGAGAACAGCCAACACACTTTTCTCCGAAGACCAGCGGAGACATACGAATGCTGACGATCGTCATCGGAAATTCCGCTAGGGTCGTGTCGCGAGAACCGTGTCCGTCAGGACCGGCAGCCGGTTGCTTCCGTTCGGACAAGTGAGCGTTTGCCGTTTAAAATACATGCATACGTTTCTCGCAGAATATTTCCGGTTCGTTCCGTTCCGGTCGGTTCGTGCCAGTGAGCGTCAACCTTTAACGTTACAACTGACTTGATACATATAATACGGTACCGGTATAATACTAGTATATATATATTTTTCCATTCAGGCAGTATCTTGTTATTCTTAATCGGTTATTTAACGATGCTGAATTAACTAATAGTGTATTTTGCGTCGATGTAATTGGGGACAGCAAGATGGTATTTGGAGAGATGAGGCTAAAGATTCGACATGTGATTACCTGACATTCGCCTTGAAGTTGAAGAAAAACTCGGAAAAAACCCAACCAGGTAATCAACCCAAGTGCAGCACTGTTGTTTCTTCATCAGTCCTGGATAAAAAAAACTCTCAAATGTTAAATATAAATAATCAATCACTCCGGTGTCATAACAGCTGTCGCCGTCTTCCGGAAACCAAACGTCACTCCACTCTGTTCATCCAATGGTCTGGCTCTAATCCTAGAGCATTCATAGCTGCTAGTACACCCTCCATCCAAGTCTTCTTTGGTCGTCCTTTTTTCCTTCTTTCTGGTAGGATCCATAATTATATTTGGTAATCGTTGTTCTGGCATTCTTCTGATATGACCATACGACTGTAATCTTTTCCTTTCTATTATATCTATAATGTCTGGCTCGTCTTGCACTTCCATAATTTCTTTTATTCACGTCTATTTCTTATTTTTTTCAATTTTAGATTTCGCAGCTGATCGTCTTAGGACATCCATTTCTATACTTAAAATCCTTTAGTTTCCCTACTCCATATGTTAGGATACTTTGGACTATGGTTTTATATACTTATAGTTTTCTATTTTTTGCAATATTTTTGCTCCACCAAATAGCATTTAGAGCATTTATTGTAAATCTGTTCAAAATTTTACGAGCCAGGAGCTAAAAATGTGCATTTACAAGAAAATCACTAAACAGAGTTTTAGCGCCATCACAATTTCTCTTTAGGCCTAAGTATACTTCATATAATAAGAATATTACTAAAATGAAAACAAACAGAATTTACTTACTTAAGAACGTATATTTATGCTATTAAAAACTAAAACATATGATTATCATGTTCAAACTTTAATGATTATAATGCGAGTCCTGTGCTGTTATTTGCTTAATGTTAATTTGAATGTCATGGTTCGAAAAATTCACAGAAAAAAAATCAACTCACCTAAGATTATCACAATGGAATATATTTTACTTTTAAAACTCACGGTATAAAACCTATTGTGAAGAATGAATAATTCGTCGAAAGTTTAGCAACACTCGACGAAGTTGATTACGTTTTCCGGTCTCGGTCATTTGTTTCGCATATTAGTAAATTTGAATAATACCGAATAACAGAATAATATCTTGTATGACTTTACTCGTGAAAAAGCAAGATGCAGAAGACTACATTCCTGATTTAGTATACTTAATCATTTAAGTTTTTTTTAACTTTTCTTGTAGATATACAGGGTGAATCAGGAGAAAACGTGCACGGTTTGAGAGGTGATAATATTGATGATTCTGAACAAAAAACTTCATACGAACATAGTATGTCCTGTTCTTAACGGTTTCGGAGAAAACTAATCGAAACAATGGAGAACGGGAAAAGTCCAGGTGATTATAAATTAAAAGATTGTTACTTATGTTCTGTTTAATTGTGTACTTTTGTTACAGAACATGTTAAAAAATTCCAACATCAACTTCAATGTACAAATCTAGTCTTTCAGGTAAGGCTCCCTGTAAAGCAGATTTGAATAATTTCAAGGAAAAAATTGTTCCGGGGCCGGGTATCGATCCCGGGACCTCTGGTTGAACGTACCAGCGCTCTTTCCAACTGAGCTACCCGGGAACTCCACCCGACACCGTCTCAACTTTTTCCCTCTATATCCACACAACTCGCGTGGGCTGACGAAACGCCAGAGACCCACATCGAGTGCACACATTCTCCGTGTGACTTGGAATTGTGGTTTTCTGTTAACGTACACAGTGACGTATATATTATGCAAATCTAGTCTTTCAGCTTTTATGCTTATTTAAATGTGATAATTAAAATGACAGAATGGATATTATGTATTAATTCACTAATATTTCTTAGATATAGTCATAATAACGACTTTCATGTGTTAAAATAAAAACTCAGTTGTATGTTACCTAGTTGACTAGTTTCAGCTATGTCTCAGCTGTTTTTATGACATTCTAGCCTATGATCAATTTCTTCTAAAATTTTGAGTACCACGCTCTTCGTGACGCAGTATCTTTCGTCAATTTTTGGTCATTCAAATTTTCAAAATGATCGTTTCATAAATGGTTAACATTATCTCCATTGGATTCTTAATTTCCGAGCAGTCCCAGATGTAACAATTCTGCGTCGAAACGTTCCGCCATTTTATATTGCAACTAATGAACCATTAAAAATTTTTAAACGGAAATTTCTATCACTAAATTTGATGATAGTTTTACTGGTTCGTTAGGCTAAACATGGTTGGTGTGAGATAAAAATGATTTAATGAACCAGTAAATAAATTAAAGAATCATTAAAACTTTAGTGACTGTTGGTGAAACCGGCCCATTTGTCACAAACTGAATGTGTAATGTAGAATTAATTTTAGTAGGTAGCTTTATAGTTATTTTTATCTCACAAATTATACTGCTGTTTCAATAATTCAAATATTTACTGTTAAATATAATACGTAAGTCTATTGTAGACGAACTGAAGAATTGTTGCATCTGAATTTTGGTGAACTTGTTTATTATTTTTTAAATTTAGATTCAGATTTTTTTTCGACGCGTGTTATTTTAAATTCCGAATGAGTGGATACCACCTCTTGTGCTTAAAATTGTTTATGTTTTAAAAATACAGAATTAATAAAAGTTAGTGTATTTAATTAATAACAAGTAATATAAAATGCCACATTTGATTCTGATTTCTTGGCATTCATAATCAATTAACCTACTCCACTTCCAAAACCTTACGGAGTAGAGCTGAGCTAAGCTAGCAAGCTGCGAGAGAGTTCGCAATGCTTCCCGCGTGACGTCATCACATAGTACGCGAACGGGCGAGACTGCGCACTGCTTCACCATTATATTCCCATCACGATCTACGACAAATATACGCCCCAAATTAAAAGTTCAGAGTCACGAAGGGTCTCTCTCGTATGTTTTTAAGCGTTTTTCAATAATCCCATTCTTGACTACGTTACTAATGAAATGATATTGCCGTTCGTACTTAATTTTCGTGAAGCATCGTTTACAGTAGGCCCATATTAAAGAAGGAATTTGTACTGTGCATTGTTGCATACCAATAAGGCACCATTTATGAGGAAACTAAGCCAAGACGATAACGGGGTAGGGTGGCCAATTCCTTTCCCCCTCTATTGCACACATCGCCGAATAGCTACATGTTACACTAATCAGACTTCAGATGTAGCCTATACAAATAATAATAATAATAATTGTTCTTCCTCTGACTCATATCAAGTGAGAGGTATTGCCTGATAATAGATGTACAGATACGGAATTAAAATTTGGAGCGAGTCTTGATGGGAGTCCACCTGTATGTAGGCAACAATTTCGCACGACTGTCCAAAAGTAGCATATATGCTCTTGTTTACTGCACATGCGCAGTGTGTTGTAAGCCAAAAACACAATAAGGGAGCTCTATATTTTATTTTCGTATCTATCTATACATATCTATAAAATTAACATATTCTGAATATACAGGAGACAAGTTTTGTAACCCCCTCCCCAAAGTACTGTAGGCTATATGATGTGAATGTCAAATTGAGCAATTTAAGTAGGTATAATGTAAGTAATTGCTTAATCAAATTTTCATTACATTGCTCTTCGTACAATGTATTCGTTCCTGTTATTACTTTATTACTTAAGAGAATATAATATAATAATAAATTTGTATTAACAAAAGCCGCTCTAAATAAGGGTTCGATAGATCGGCCTACTAATCAATTCACAAAGAACAATGATTAAAAACAATTATGTGACAATTTGAAGGAAAAAACCATTAAGATAAATGATAGGAAAACATACGAAATCATATACAATAAAAGTTTCTTGGGTACGAATGATTACTAATTATAGGTAAGGATGATTTTAACACATGAGATCCTATGGCATCAATTTTAAATTGTTTAAGTTGATTTAAAGTTTCTCGTGCCCAAAACTGTCCAATGTGTGATGTGGTATTGTGCTCCGGGATGCTGACAACAAGGCTCATATATGACTTGTTTTTCACGACACATCTCTTGTAGCTGCTGTTGCTCATGCATCTCGAAACGGATTGTGGGATCAAAAATGACACCCTTATCCTTCTGCCGATCAATTATGATGATAAATGCACGTCTAGTAGAGCCATCAGAAGAGATGCAACCAACCTCCTCACAAACCTCGTAGGAAGCATTCTGACGGATTGAAGCTGCGATGAGAGAACGAACCGTATTATGTCTGTTGATTCAGAGCAATTCTCCATGATGGTAGAAACTCAAGACGTGAGGAAACGTTTCTTGCTCGTCGCATCTTCTGCAACGGGTTGAGTCAAGAGTTCTACCAGAGAGAGTACGTACAGGTATTGTATTACAATTCATCTTAATGACTTGCGTCCATTGACCGTTCGAAAGTCCCTTTTTGGTTGAAAAACCACGAATTACCTTTCTTCCAGTGAGAATAGAAAACAACTCCCAAACCTTTACTTTTCAATTTGCTCCACTGATGAAAAGAATCTTCACGTAATGTTTTTCTTAGTTTTTTAGAAGAAATACGTTCAGAGCAATCAAAGGTAATTGGTAATTGTGTGATGCAATGTTCAATTTCGTTTGGAAGATTCCGAGTGGCTGCTACATGAGGGCTGTCAACGTGTAAAAGTCTTTGATAAATATTTAAATGCTGAAGGTAAGCTTCCCGCTGGGCTTTAAAGACTCCTAAACCTCGCAATCTTCTTGGTGCACATATCATAGCATCCGGGGTGTAAGTAGGAATGTTAATTATTTCCTTAACAGCACTGCGAATTAATTTGTTCATATCAGTTAGAAATTTCACTTTAAGATCTTTTAAAGGAGCACACTGGAAGGAAATATGAAAAAGATTCATTTATGACAATATTCTATATTACTTGTCAAGCAAGCACCCAATCAATAAACCTTAAAAAAACCGTTCAAGTAAAAATAATTTACGGTCAATCTCATTCTATATTAGTTGTCAAACAAGCACCCTATCAATAAACCTTAAAAAAACCGTTCAAGTAAAAATAATTTACGGTCAATCTCATTCTAACACACAACTGATACATATAGTTCAGTACAAAAGGCAGGTAGGCCCCCTAATATTTTATTACAAAAAGAGTCCCTTCATTCAATTCGATTTTCTTGGTATTTAAAAATTTGCTGCGAGAAACAAATTCCTCTGACTGTACATTCTGAAACTTAAAATGGTATGTACTTCTTTTCCCGATCTCTTAAATGTCAAACTTCTTTTTGTGTCTTTTTCGTTGCTCTATTTCGGTATTGAAGAGGGAAATGTTAGTTTTGAACATTAATTCTCTCAATATTTTGTCTAAAGAAATGTATACAAATGCAAAACTTTTTTAAATTATATTCTTGAACGGTTAGCATTGCTTAAATTTTGTAAAGAAATTCGTATAGAAATGAAGACGTATTTTTTAACAATTACTACTACAGGTAGGCTATAAACTAATAGGCCTATCTGAGGAAACTTCGGGGAATTGATAGAGGACCTAGAAACAACCAAAAAATTTAATGTAAGTATATATTTGCTACTGACAGTGTTGTCAACTTGGGGGGTTTCCCTAAATTTGGGGGGAAAACACTTTTCCAGGTAGAGGATTGTGGGGGGATACAAATGTTAGAGGAATTTTCAGGGGAAGGATCAATTTTAGAGGGGTTTTTGGGGTGTTTTTCTAAACTACGTCATTAGGATTTATTTTTTAAATTAATTGTAGTAAAACTACTGTGTTGTGTAATTGAACAATGAATATCATGATCATTTATTTTATATTCTATATTTAGGCCTATGTTTTCTTAATTAGATTTTATTTTATTTTATATTAAATATTATACGCAACAATTGCCATTCACGTCAGCTACAAAGAGCCCGGATTTTTTGTAATATTAAAATAAGAAATATGTAGCTAAAAATGGTAAAACTTCTTCTTCTTATTCTTATTCTTCTTCATTAGCCCCTTATGCCGCTAAGCGTCGGGGCACCTCGCTTTGGCAATTTCATCCACTCGATCTTGGCTCATCGTCCAATCCGAGGCTTCTGTTTTCCCTTTGAATCAGTAATTACTCTGACGTGGGTGATTAGTCCAACTCAAGGTGCTTTGCCTGAGTGTGCTCCCTGTTTCTTCTGGTCTTGAGGTGGTGTTGGGCATTTTCTTCCAATCTCAATCGCTATGGTTTTCCCGCAAATATCCGGGTGGTTGACTGCAGTGGTTTCCCACTGGGCGATGGGATCGCTACTTCCCTACGCCGGAAAGAATGGTAAAACATGTAGCTAAAATGGCAAAATATGTAGATAAATAGGCCTACGTAATAAATAAAAATTATGTAACTTAAAATCTAGGCTTTATTAGATATATTTTTGTTTTTAAATGTGTTTATCACACACTTTGCAAGCACGATTTTGCCGTCACTAGTAAAGACATCGTCAATTGAAATCCAATATTTTAACTTGGATACAACTGGCGCCAAAGCAGAGCTGTATCACCTGATGTCAGAATAAGCTTCTCAGAAAAGTGAAAGAACTACTGTTTTCTTCCAGAGCAACTGGTTGGGAGTGTTTGTGCCACTACGTAATTTTCACTCTTTCCTTCACCGCGGTAGCAGTACAATGACTCACCCTTCTTATTGGCACAGACAACTATATACAGTCACGAAGCTTGAGTTTTGAGGGTGCTAGAAACAATAGACTGTGACGGTACTACTTTGCATTGCCTGTAATGAGGCGATATTAGCGATCCTAGTGGTGAGCAACTATCTAATGTTTGCATATTTACTACGTATTGAGCTTCGCGACTGTATATACTAGACTGTGTTATTGGCATTTGTTCCTACTTTCCGGTACTTCTTAAGGGATACACAAAATGTCAGCATGGCAAAGGGATGTCCATTTTTTTTACAGAATACGTTATTTTTTTCAATTATTAAATTATTTTTATGCATTAGAGACGAGGGGACAAGCTTTATACACAATTTTCAAACATATAACGTGTCGAAAGAAAATGGTGAAAAAAAAAAGTATATTCTTTCAAAATATGCAATATCCTTCACAATATGTTATATACACCAAAATATTTATTATGCACCAAAATATGTAACTTAAAACTTCGGAATAATGATCCCTTTGGTGTGATTCGTCGACATTTTAGCTTTTCTTATACACGGACATCATTTTATTTCTACTTCAATTTTTATTGTACCTGAGTTTTTGAATGTACTTCACTCCCACCCCTTCTACTAATGAAGTTCCAACTGTCCTCCACTCAGAATCAAGACCGCATGTAGTAAACAGCGCTGAGTTAGTGAGTATAGTACGTTCCAGAAATATGTTCACGTTTTCGAGTGACGAAAGAGCTTTCAATATTGAATCATATTTTGTCACAGGTACTGTCCGTTTGCCTACGTCGCATCCCGATTTCCCCCACCTGCTTCTGCTTGCCCCTCTGTAAAAGCTGGGCTGTCTTAGCTCTTTTCTGAGAACATTAATTTCTGTTAGGAATTGGTCGTTTACGTAATATTATACAACTGTTTAAAATAACTTAAATAAAAGGACATCGTTAAGTAATTAATGTCACGTGATTTCCCCTCTTTCTGCGGCATAACCACTTGGACGGACAGTAGATAACATGTCTGAGTAATTTTATCTGTGCGGGTCGGGCAGAAGTGAAGATTGAATTTACAGTACGTAAGGTACTCTTTTATAGAGTAGGTACACAATTATTTCAACATGAGTTACTAGTACGAAGGACGAAACTGGCAATTGGAGTTAGATGCAATAGTCTATAGTGCGATAATATGCACAAACGAACTGAAGCCTATATCGAAATGAACGGCCACCATTTTCAAAAATGTGTTTAAATATCCGTATTATGATTATTTCTCAATTTAACTTCATTCTCTATATTGTATGCTAATGTGCTGTAGACAGTATAATATACACTGCATAATGAATATGTCCGAATGGATAGCTCAGTTCGTGAGTAAAAACACTTATTCTTAATATAGTAGGCCTACTGCATTTTGATTAAACAAAAACCTAATGAAAATTATCGAACTCAAAATTGCGATATTTCCTAGTCTACGTAAATGGATGAACTACTTTTCTTCCCTCCTATACCTAGTAAAGTGATTTGTTTGTATTTTACGCCAGTATGATCGAACTCCAGTCGTGGAAAGGGATAGCAAACTGTGTTTCCAGTTCTCTAAAGGTACAGCCAGGTTAATATTAAAAATGTTAGTAAAAATAAAATGATGTCCCTGTAGCTACATATAGGAACAGAATATGTAATTACATAAAATCCGGGCTCTAGCTATGAATAACATTTTTAGTTTGAAACTAATTGTCTGCTTGCCCGAGTGAAAGTCGGCACTCAACAAGGTGCAAGTGTTACGGACTTTTAGTGTACTGTGGCAATACCTGCAAAATGCAAGACATTGTTGTCCTGAAGAAAAAGGAATCAACCAGTTCGTAATGCGAGGACGAATTATGAGAAATTCAAAGAAATTAAATCATTGATTTAAAATAATGTATGTTTTTACTCATATTACTATTTTTAGGCCTATCAATTTATTTATGAAGCAATTTCAAGTACCTTTGGCATAAGTATCTTATTTTAATAATTAAAAATCCTTGCACATAAGAAATTAAATATTTGTTTTGTACTACCAAGCACAAATATCAACTTTGTAACAAGTCGATACAAAATATTAACTTACCTTTCAACAATGGATTTGTCTCCAAGAGCTTTGAGTATTTTTAAAAAGATTTTTCCTTTTTCATTGAATGCCATATTTGAACACAGTGTGCAACTAATGCAAACGCAAGCACTTAAAAATCAAATTCTGAAGAAGTCGTCTTTCAATGCAAGGACATACAAGATTGCAGATTGCACTGTGAGTATTCTATTCTATGGCATGTCAGTGTGCATGTGTGAACATTTTTTCTATTCAATTGTGTATGTTATAATCACATTTGGTAATTTTTATGTTGCATTTCTACAAGTACAAATTAAAAAAAAATAGGGAGTTTCTCTGATTTTTAGGGGGATTTTTAATATTATAGAGAGGGATTTCTTGTTCCCTGTGATAGTCGTCGGTCTTCTGTCACTTATCTATCATCTCATCTAATCCCTATACCGATCTGGTAGTCGTTGGTCTCCAGTCACTTAGCCATCATCTCATCTAACCCCTCTACCCTTCTGGTAGTCGTCGGTCTCCTGTCACTTAGCTATCATCTCATCTAACCCCTCTACCCTTCTGTTAGTCGTCGGTCACTTAGCTATCATCTCATCTAACCCCTCTACCCTTCTGTTAGTCGTCGGTCACTTAGCTATCATCTCATCTAACCCCTCTACCCTTCTGGTAGTCGTCGGTCTCCTGTCACTTAGCTATATCTCATCTAACCCCTCTACCCTTCTGTTAGTCGTCGGTCTCCTGTCACTTAGCTATCATCTCATCTAGCCCCTCTACACTTCTGGCAGTCGTCGATCTCCTGTCACTTAGCTATCGTCTCATCTAACCCCTCTACCCTTCTCGTAGTCGTCGGTCTCCTGTCACTTAGCTATCATCTCATCTAACCCCTCTACCCTTCTGTTAGTCGTCGGTCTCCTGTCACTTAGCTATCATCTCATCTAGCCCCTCTACACTTCTGGCAGTCGTCGATCTCCTGTCACTTAGCTATCATCTCATCTAACCCCTCTACCCTTCTGGTAGTCGTCGGTCTCCTGTCACTTAGCTATCATCTCATCTAACCCCTTTACCTTTCTGGTAGTCGTCGGTCTCTTGTCACTTAGCTACTCCCTCATCCAAACCTTTCTAGCCTTGTCACAGTGTTCGGTCTCTTGTCACTTTGCTACTTCCTCATTCAAGCCACTCTAGCCTTGTCACAGTTCTCGGTCTCCTGTCACTTAGCTACTCCCTCATCCAAACCACTCTAGCCTTGTCACAGTCCTCGGTCTCCTGCCACTTAACTCTCCCTCGTCCAAACCACTTTACCCTTGTCACAGTCCTCGGTCTCCTTAGCTACTCCCTCATCCAAACCACTCTACCCCTCGTCATAGTTCTCGGTCTCCTGTCACTTAGCTACTCCCTCATCCAAACCACTCTACCCTTGTCATAGTCCTCGGTCTCCTGTCACTTAGCTACTCCCTCATCCAAACCACTCTACCCTTGTCATAGTCCTCCGTCTCCTGTCACTTAGCTACTTCCTCATCCAAACCACTCTAGCCTTGTCACAGTCCTCGGTCTCCTGTCACTTACCTACTCCCTCATCCAAACCACTCTAGAATTGTCACAGTCCTCGGTCTCCCTAGCTACTCCCTCATCCAAACCACTTTACCCTTCTTGTCACAGTCCTCGGTCTCCTCAGCTACTCCCTCATCCAAACCACTCTAGCCGTGTCACAGTTCTCAGTCTCCTGTCACTTTGCTAGTCCCTTATCTAAACCACTCTAGCCTTGTCACAGCCCTCGGTCTCTTAGCTACTCCCTCATCCAAACCACTCTAGCCTTGTCACAGTCCTCGGTCTCCTGTCACCCAGCTACTCCCTCATTCAAACCACTTTACTCTTGTCACAGTCCTCGGTCTCCTATCACTTAGCTACTCCCTCATCCAAATCACTCTAGCATTGGCACAGTCCTCCGTCTTCTATCACTTAGCTAGTCCCTTATCAAAACCACTCTAGCTTTGTCACAGTCCTCGGTCACTGCAGCGATCTCCGATTGGTTCTCCTCATATGCAGGAGATTTGCGGCGGAGAATAGTGAAAGAGTCTCGTTGCTTCTTTTACTGCCCAAAACGCTCATTATCACTAATTGTACTTATTTCATTTCCACACTCAACGCTGTCATTATTTTCATTGCATCAACAATGATCGATATTACCATTAATTTAACTTCCATATCGTAATTAGTTGTAACACTTTTAACAGAAACTTATCACACATCACTGAAGATGTAGGTATTCGCATAGGTTTCTGAAAGAACGCTCACCGTTCTTTTTAGCAACTTGAAAAAATTGCTCTAGTCTATAATATGTGTCACATTATCTAAGAACTTACTGCTCCTTTTCTAATTTAAGTTTTGACTTCTCTGTTTTCAGACCCATTTAATCTTTTTCGAATCCTAACTTAGTGATTAAATAGCTCAAGACTGTTATCTAACAATCTCAAACACCTACTTTTAAGTAATCGTAACAAATTGTGTACTAGCTCATTTCCATTGCCAATATTAGTAGTTCACATTTAGTCACAACAATGAAATGAAATGCTAAGCATATTATAGAAAGTTAATCTACAATGGAATTATTTTGAAATTATTGTAAGGAATACGATATCAACAATGAAAGAATAAAATAAAATTCAACATAAAAAAATTTCTAACTCTGAAGTCGAATAATTGACGCTATCAAGTGCAAAACTCGCCTTATCCAAAATAAAATTTAAAAAAAAAATGAGTTACATATGGGATGATGTATTTCTTGCAGCTCTCTATCTACTGATATAGTCGGTTTGTACAAATCTTGTCTAATTCCTCTTCAGAAAACTACTTTCAAATGCAAAACTGTCCATATCCATAACAGTTTTTCCCGTTTTCTGACAAATCACTTTACCTGGATAAGGCGAGTTTTGCAATTGATAACCTCAATTACTTTTTCCTAACATAACAGACTCTTTCGTTTCAGCATTTGAACAATAAAATTGCTTATGTTAGCATATCATAACAGATATTACTTTGTTTTGAAAGAAAATGAGTTGTCACATAACAGTTAGTTGCCAGTTTTAGTTATGCAACACACACGCGCCACTAGTCCTGATTGGTACAAATTTTATTATATCAGACAACCGTACTTCATGCTATTTATTAGTTAATTGATTACTTATTGTTTGGACATAACATACAAATTAACGTATTTAGCCTAATAAAAGGCTACTTTCAAATGAGCGAGTGTAGACTATTAAATCTCACTAACTTCCATAGCTCGAATATGATACAAAAGAAGTTAGTTCCAAAAATTTGCCACTGCTGTGGTGTAACGGTTACCATGTGTGACCGTAAAACGAGTGGGTTCGGCTTCAAATCCTGGTTGAGATTTTTCCAAGGTTTTCTCTCAATTCATAAAGGGCAAATGCTGGCTAACTTTCGGCGCTGGATCCTGGATTCATTTCGCTGGTATTATTACCTTCATCTCACTCAGACGCTAGACAATGATAGTAGTTTATAAAACATCGTAAAATAAACAAATAAAGACTGCAGCCCCAGACTATGGCCCATGTTGGTCCATGCGTAAATATGGCTCTGGTTCTTTGATGAGCGAGAGCACTGCAATCACGTAGCAGATGAGCTACAGACTCATCTTGTAAACAACGTGTAAAAGCTGGGTTAATGTTATGTTCCATTCTGTACAGGTGTTTCCTTTTTTGGTGACACAGTAGGAAACCTACTGCCCAAGAGAGCTTTTTCTTGCTCAATTTTAACAAAGCTCTTGATCTGCTTTTATCGAAATCTTTCATAAAAGCCTCGGAGATGGAAGTGTTAAAATGACATTATTTTACGAATAAGGATGTTCGCGAAACGAGGCCGTAGAGCTAGTGTAACAACCTTACGAACAAAGTAAAATTATATTTAACATGTGTGTTGTACACTATTTTTAGACAACGGTGCTAGAATACAGACAATCCACCCCCACTTCGAATTCTCCACTGTTGTATTCTTCCTCACTATAATAGTAATCCTTTATCACATTGAACGGAAACAAACGAAAGCATCAACAAAATGTGTATATGCAAGGCCTACCAAAAATCTAAACACACCAAATCCAACCTGCCACTGATTCTAGACCTTACGAACACTCGCTTTCTATCTTCGTTTGATCTAGGTTTTACTAGTTGAAACTGGTTTTGAGGGATTTCGGGTTTTGACGGTAGTTATATATATATATACACATCAATAAAATAGTCGTTAATTTAATATATAAGTTACATTTCTTAAACAAAAACAGTTACTTTTAAAAGTAGGTCTGTCATTGTTTATCGATTGCGACTGTTGCCGTGTAGCATCTGATGGGAAACAATTGACAATCGGCACAAACAGCTGAAAGTCTATGTTAAAAAAATACTTTTCGCACTAATATTAAAAGTACTTTCGCACGTTATCGTATAATAGTCACTCTTTAACACGCTTTCCTAGGGCTAAAAGACATACGTTTAGGAATGACTAGGCCGATATAAAAAAATAAATATTATAATATCGAACAGGAAACAAAGTTGAGACGTACGAGAATGATCTATACTTATATCATTTCGATTCTTATTTTATCTTCATAAGAAAAATATAACATATTCTGAGTTGTTTTCGTATAAATTTCGTTTCAGTATTCTGTATGAGTATTTAGGCTTCCAGGGTAACTCTGATCAAAATTAGGCTTTTGGGTATTCCACCGTGTCCTGGAACTTTACATTTCCAGCGCTTCAGAACTACAGTACTTACAGGTTCCATTATTGGGGCAAATAGGTAAGAGCTCAGTTGTCCGGATTATTCTAGCGTAATGAACCCAACAGTGTAGGCGACCCCTCTGAGGAGCAGGTTAATTAATTTTCAGTATTTTTTATTAAATTGCTTCGTCAAATTTTGAGGTTGCCCGTAGACAAAGCATACCAGATAATAATAAATAAATTTATATAATGCATTAAATACAATGTTCAGTTAGAGACAATTAAAGTTTACAACAGTGAAAAATCCTGAAAAGTTTAATAATTAAGGTAAATAATAGCAATGGTTTTTTTAAATTTGTAAGGAACCCCTGGTAGTGGCAATAGTTATTTCTTTTAAAATAGAAGTTGGGAGGGAAAGAGGTATATTTCATATGCACAATTCCAGTTTAAACTGAGTCGTAGATATTGAATATGAACACAATCCATACATCAGTTTATGTATCCCTCATAATCTTTAAGTAAAATGTTTGCACTATCAAGACTGTTTTTTCTTTATAGGTATACGGACACCCCAAGAAATGCTAAAGTACCACCCTCAAGGACACGACGACCTGGATGTCCACAGAAACGTCTATTGGATCCTGTATACTGTTGTCACGCCAGGAGAAGGCGGCTGAAGTACTTAGACGGGGCGGAGGGGAAACAGTCGCGCATGCGCACCGCGCTGTTCACTGCAATATTCCTGTTTCACAAACATTTACTGCACGTGTCTATGAATCTTTGCGACTTTGTGAAAATAATAGTGGGGTTTTTACTGTAGTGTTTTATTAGTTTCAACAAGACAATTGTTTTCAGTATACCACAAATCTTGTATTGCTTTAGTTATCCTTTGCTTTTCGTGTTAATACTGTTAATAATAATATAGTTAATAGAATTTATGTTATTGTATATTATTATTTAAGTTTATAGCAGTTTTTTGTTTATTGTAAATATGTCGACAAAGAGGAAACAAGGACTGACAATCTATAGCGAAGAAAGGAATATTATTAGAAGTGCAAAATAATTCTGTGATGAAGAAAAAGAACAACAGTGCCTTTGCATTCCTCTTACGAAACCTACAGCAAAGGTAGAAAAGTACTCTAATCTATCCACAAGAACAATACAGCGTATAAGGAATGAAATGAAAGACTGCACAGAAGAAAGTGCGTTGTCGACACCTGAGGGAGAAAAAAAATGTAAACGTCCAGACTACCGAAACGCAAATGTAGATGACTTCGACGGGAGATTGACAAAAAAAATATAATTGAGAATTATTATTTGAAAAAGAAAGAGGCCACCGGCGTAGCTCAGGAGGTAGCGCGTTTGCCTGCTGATCTGCAGTTGTGCTCGGGAGTGAGTTCGATTCCCGTTTGCGCTGACTACCTGGTTGGGGTTTTTTCCGAGGTTTTCCCAAGCGGAAGGCGAATGTCAGGTAATCTATGGAGAATCCTTGGTTTCATTTCGCCAAATACCATCTCACCATCATCAATTCAATCGACACTGAAGAAGCTAGTAGTTATTACAGTGTCGTTAAATAACAAGTAAAAAAAATAGTATCAAGCTGCAACAAACGTCTGTCCTTTTACAAGAGAAAATTGATTTGAAATGAAAGACAACATTAAGACGAATACTGAAGAAAAAGGATTTCAGGTGGAAGAAGTGTGCAGCAAAAAAAATTGAGGAAAACACTGTAAATTAGAATACGTGAAGATATCTACAGCAAATAAGAAAGCTTAGGAAAGTGGAAAAACCGATTTTGTATCTGGACGAAATGCGGATAGATAGGCCTACAAATTTAAGGTTTCCCAAGTTCTGGCACGATAAAAATGTTACGGGAGTTTTGACTACCGTAAATGTGTCCAGAACACTCATTGTTGTTCATCAGGATGGGGGCGGTGGGGCTAATGGCTTTGTTGAGAGATTCGAATTAATATACACGGCTGGAACATAAACAGACGATTATCATGGACAGATCATACTCCAGCAATTTTGAAAAATGTGATAATGATAGTCATAGCGACAGCACCAAAGATGCGGAATCTTTTATGTCTGACTCCGTTCCCGTGTAGCCAAGTAAGTGGACGAAGTTTTCAGGTCAGAGTGTAGCGTGAAGTTCCCCCGTCCCGCCTATCTACTCCCCGCGCCAACTCGTAGCGCGAAGACAGTAGCTGGAACCGAAACAGGCCAACAATGGCCTGATTTCGTGCCTGGAATATGATGATGAGGTATACTTCTTGTGAACAGAAAGTGAAAATACTAACAGAAGGAGACGTGTGCGGTTTCTATGTCGTTAGCTATTATCATGAAATGTCGGGATAAATATAATCGTAGATGAAATATGGAATGTCAAAACTGATTCCATGAAGTTTGCATTGAATCAATCAGAAAAGAAAAATAAACAAAAGAATTATGGAATACACTGGCATTTTTTTTTTTTTTTTTTTTTTTTCCATTTGCAGAATAACCTAAGTTAATTATCGACTTTAACATGAAACGAATTTAAATAAAATTTTGTGGAATTACCAAAAATAAAATCTGCTAAAAATTCGTGCATCGAGGTAGACGAAAGAAAATTATAGAAGTTGTCTCCAAAATGTTTCGACAAACTTTGGCAGGGGATTCTACACAAAAAAAAGAAACAAGATTTTATAAACTTACATCCAAAATCGCACAATGTAATAGCAACGCCCAGTTTTACGCACACAACACGATGTGTTTTTTTAATTTGATTTTTTAACGACGCTGTATCAACTACGTGGTTATTTAGCGTCGATGAGATTGGTGATAGCGAGATGGTATTTGGCGAGATGAGGCAAAGGATTCGCCATAGATTACCTGGCACTCACCTTATGGTTGGGGAAAACCTCGGAAAAAACCCAACCAGGTAATCAACCCAAGCGGGGATCGAACTAGCGCCCGAGCGCAACTTCACATCGGCAGGTAAGCTCCTTAACCGACTGAGCCACGCCGGTGGCCTACATGATGTGTTGCATAAGTACATCGAAAAACATTGAGGTGGATCTACATATAAAACTAATTTTAAAAGTTCAAATATACTAGGTAGTTTAGTGACCAAAACCGAAGCGTTTCTCAATTATATCTCCGAACAGAAAGGATACAGGTTCATACTTGTCAACGCGTGCAACAAGCGCCTACAAGTTTACCGGAATGAATCGTTAATTCCTGCTCGCTGGTTGTTGACGCCTGTATTCTATTGGGTGTTCATTTCAAAGTGTGTCATGACGTCACTGTTGTTAGCGATTCGAAGCGAGTTTCAGCTTTTATGTCAGAGAAGTTGCCTATTATTCAAGGCGTTCAATCTTAACTTGAGAACGTGTACGGTATAACTTGAACGTCGTAGCAACAGATGGCGGTCTGTACGGTCTGTGTGCTACCATAACCTCTTTCGAACTGTGTTTTGCGCGGGCAAGTCGTACGCAGGGTATTTGTTATCATCGGTAACGGCAACATTCCACAACACAAATCAAATGCTCCGTGTCCATGTTGACTGTCGAAGTTAATGTCAACAAATACGTAAGTAATCGTCTTAACCATCTTCCCATATCCCGACAGTAAGAAAAAACTCACCTCAGTACGTGTTTCCAAATAGTTCACATTCCTGCCGCTACCGACGTTACCGTACGTATCGGTGAGTACTCTTCAGAATGAACGCCGTACTTGCCAGGCAACTTCTCTGGCACATAGGTAATACGCCTTTGCGGAAGTGTAGGAAGATTGAATTCTCTAGGCTCATCGGCTAGCCACATGACATACAGCGAGCCACGACACACTTTGAACTGAACACGCAGTATATTATCGGTACACAGCAGAAAGTAAAATTAATAGTTCTGCATTAATTGCTACTGTTTATAGTCGTAATAATCCTGCGGTATGGGATAAAAAAGACAAGTATCATAGCAAAAGGAATGTAGTTGTTGTTTAGTCAACTGTCAGAAGACAGGTCTCAGCCTCACACGTGATACAAAAAAGCACATTTATGAGGCAACTAGGCCAGGAGATAATGGGGTAGGGTGGCCAGTTCCTTTTCCTCTCCATTGCATACATCGCCGATTAGTGGAGAATAAAATTGTTGGAAAGGGATAAGTGCAGAAATGAAGCAGGACGGTAAGTAAAATATCTAAAGATAAGAATAGAAAATGTTTCACAATAATTGAGGGGTTTCCAGATTAAACATCACAAGTCACAAAAATTTTATTTTTAAAAGGTTTATATGATTCTAACGGGGAAATTAGACTAAGCAGACTATTAGAAACCTTTAAATGGGGAATTTCTTAAAAATATTTTACGAACATTTTCTTCTATGGGTAAGATGGGATTACGTTTTTAAAATGTTTTCTGAAAAATCTTATCGAGTAATTTGATAAGTTTTATCTTCCAACACTTCAGTTGTTGATTTGATTGCTTACGAAATGCTACATTAGAGCTAATTAATTCTCACTTATAGCACTCTTTTTAGAAACAAAGCTGAGAATGAGGTGGAAAGTAATGTATACTATAAGAGATTAGTTTGCAGTCCATTAGTGTAATGTTTCTAGTCAGCGATGTATGTAAATGATGGGAAAAGGAACTGTCCACCTACCCCTTTATCTCCTGGCTTAGTTTCCTCATGAGTGATACCTTATTGGTGTCACTTAATGAGATTCATACCTGTCTTCGGACAGTTACTAAACAATAAACAATTTGCCGTCAAACTTGGGAAAATTCCACCTTCCCGAAGTGGAGATCCTGATAACTGCCGCGATCACACAGTAAAATGATCACATTTTGAGGCTATGAAATTCCTTAACATGTAGTGAAGTCTAGGGAATTTGAGCAAAGTGTCTGTAGCTCCTGGTAATCCAGACGAGACACAATTCTCGGCAACGACTGAATTCAACGACCATCATAATGCAACACCTCCTCACCCCCACCGGATAGAGAGAATATTAGCGATATTAGGCCCTAATTTTTCCCACAGAATGATGACTAGAACTCGGATTTTTAGGCATTTAAAAACTGACTTTTAGGCACCTAAACCAGGCCCTGAATCTATCAAAATAGGCACTAAAACATAGATTTAGGCAACTAAAAATACAATTTGAAGTAGATAAAAATACTATTTTATGCAGCTAAATGTAATTTATAGTCACACTAACTACAGTAACTATAAAAGTGCAATTAATTAGTGAATATTGAATATTACGATATACAGTGACAAAACAGTAGGAAAAATATTGTGGTTAAAAACTTAGTTTCTCTTAAGTCTTAAAATTCTGAATACCGGTACATAATTTTTAAATAATTCATCGGCCTCATTGCTCTATGGACGCTAATACATAAGTGCTCATATCACAATTAAATTAACTTACCAATGAATTTACAAGTAACATATTATTCATAACTGGCATTGCAAAACATAACTATGTTTTTCTCTAATTTTCTATTGTGAGACTTAGCCTTGTCTTAGACAGAACCATTTTATAATGGAAAACAATTCTTCCCAATGATACTGAAGCAACGGATACATATTTAAATCTAGCAATATTTACCATGCTGATTTCTTTAGGTAGAACTACATCCTACCGATTCAACACATTTCTACAGTCTGCTCAATTGCTCAGACACCTTCCAGGAATTTCTTCTTTCCTATAACCAAACTGTTACAGGATACTTGAACCATACGCACCCCATGACATTCAAAACTTTCTCTTTCATGCTACACAAAAATTTAAAAATATATAAGTAACAAAGGCAATTTTACGCTCTAAAACCTTAAAAACAGATCTCAATGGGAAATGCAGGCATTTTTAAGAACCATAAAACCGCTTTCAAACATTCATATTTTACATAAAATATGAAGATATTTAACTAGTTTTAATTTATCCCTACAAATAAAAATTGACATTTAACCTAAAATCCGAGGTTTAATGATGACCCATGGCCTACTGCGTCAGAGTCTCTGGAATCCTCTTGTGTATCTGTTACAGAAAAAAAAGACGTAGGCCAGCAGATATAGTCATTCTGTGCTACATATTGAAAGGCAGAAAAGGCAGAAGCTTCAATATTTACAAAAGAAGTAGAAAACGTGGTCAAGAAAGTGAGGAGACGAACATTTACACTTTTTTAAAAAATCTATTACCATAGATAGATATCAATTGCACCAGTTTTTGGTTAAAATGTAATAAAATGTTTCCAAAGAGATCCTGGTATACTGAAGAAATGTATCTTCGTCTACATTCAGCTCATTCAAGAAGTGGTTATTCACCACATCTTTTTTACAACGATTTATTGATGAATAACTTATGAATTATTTTTCTTGCCTCTTTTAATACATCTATATAAAAGTATCAAAATATAGAAGAAAGTCTTCATCAGACGAGCTAGTCATCGTGAAAGCAACTGGCAGGTTTTACCGCTTTAACACGCGTTCTCTGTGTCCACCACTCAGCGTCGACAGGCGCAGGCAATCGGAGCTGGCAGCCAGAGAGCAGGTTACCTGCGTTTACATGCTTTCTTTGTGTGTGTACCCAATGGAACATTCCTGGTGTTCAGCGAATGGATGCACACGCTTCAACATTATTCATGGGAGTATAATAAACATTTCACATGTCAGCATGAGAACTTGAAGGTTAAGATCATTTCATTGTGACTAACGTAATAAACTGAAGTAACCATTCAAGAGATAAAGGGTTATAGGCCTATACACTGATTTTATAAATGCTAAACGATTTTAACTATTTAATAATAATCAACGGATACAGTTCATGCTATGAACACAGTCAGCAATGCGGAAAATTTAACTTACTATTTTGTTACTGTGACAAACGTAACATTTTATCCCATGCAACAATGATAACTACAAAATTAACCATTCATAAATAGCTTCCAGAGCATAGCATATTGTGACAGCGGAGAGTCGATCACGAGCCCCACAGGGGGCGGGGCGCACGAGAGACAGGCGACGCGGCGGGGAAGGTTGCGCGCGCATCAGGTGCACTGCGGCGCGAGGCGAAAGGGGACGCAAAGCTGTAGGTGCTTCGCTGTGCGAGGTGAAGGGGGGAACGAAACCTCCCGAACAGACGTGAGGAAACAGAAGCCGCAAGTAACAGCTGGAAGACACTCGAAATCGTAATTTCTCGAAACTATGGTTTAGTGATAAAAGGGAGACCCGAAGGAGTCAGCCAGTTCAGTTTTTGGACAGCAAGCCAGTCAGTCTTGTGTAGCAGTGAAGCCAGCTTCAAGACCGGAGTTCGACTTGAGTGTATATCCGAAACTGTGCGAGCGTCCTGGCGAGTGCGGCGTATCCGGAGTCCGTGGTTCGACGTGCAGTGGACCGCACTTGAGGGACCTGAGTTCGAAGTTCAGTGGACTGTCCAGAAGTCCTGGGTTCGATATACTGTGAACTGGAGTGAATGAGCTAGAAGATCGAGCAAAGACAACGAACTAAGAACTGACAGTTTTGTTTTGTAAATAGTGCTTTGTGAACATTAGTTGAGATTAGCAGTACATTATTGTTCTCAATAATCCAAGTGAATTGTCATTGTCGTCTGTGGAGTGCAATAACGAATACTGTGTTGCTATGTGGAGTGGAAATCCCATTGTTGACGGGAGTGTTTAAATTCAATTATAGAAAGTGATTATTGTTGTGACAATTAAACTTACATTATTGTTTTAAATTGAAAGTCACAATTGGTGTCTGAAGTGGGATATTGTTGACATAATGGAGAACCTACAGCAGATCCTGCAAGCCATCACGGAAATGAAAACAGAAATGAACAAACATATAGGTCAAGTGAAAAGAGACGTCGCTATGCAAATTGGTAGCGTTTCGGCCCAAGTAGATGGAAGTGTTACCATCGTAAGAGACGAACTTAAAGCCGATTTTGATAAACTAAACGAGAATTTTGCAACTATAAACGAGACGGTGGCCGAACTAAGACAAGACGTAGACCATTTCGACGGTAAAATTCGCGCTCTCGAACGTCAAGAGGAAACGAGTGAGTTGCTGGACAAGACGAGTATGTTAATGGACCAACATGCTGAAGAAAACAAGCACATCCTCGCGTTGGTGGATCGCCAGGCTAGAGAACATAAACAGATACTTGCCGAGGAGGTTCGACGGGCCATGCAAGAAGCGGCAACAGATTTGAGGACTCCATATTGTAGCCCTGCGGAACCATCACCTTCAGCCAGACATTCGAACGTCAACACGCCGAAGTTCGACGGTACGACGTCTTGGGCGATATTCCGTCGCCAGTTCGAGGCTATCGCAGAGCACAATGGGTGGATGCCGGCAGAGAAAACTACTCAGCTGCTGGCCGCACTTCAGGGACAGGCGTCGGAGATTCTTCACGGTGTTCCAGAAGATGGGACAGTCGCTGAGGTAATGGTGGCCTTGGAGGGACGTTATGGTGGCCATCGACTTGCGGCAGCGTTTAGGACCCAACTGAAAACGAGGGTCCAACAGTCAGGCGAGTCCCTGTAAGAATTTGCGATGGCGGTGGAACAACTGGCCCATAGGGCCCTCAGGGACCTACCACCTAACTTCGTCGCTGGAGAGGCAGCCTACACCTTCGGCAGCGGAGTTCGAGACCCCGGGATCAGACAACAGCTACTCTTGGCCGAGCATCGCACTATCAACGAAGCTCTGGCGGCGGCCCTCAGGATGGAGGCGGCCAAGTCGGCGGCGGGAGCCTCAACACCGCACTGGATTAGGAGCGTCACGGCGGCCGATGCTGGGGAACGCCAACGGAAGCCACCCCAGCGGCGGAGACAAGGAGCGCCTACCTGCTGGTTCTGTGGCAGACCGGGACACTTGAAAAGGGACTGCGACCGATCTGGCCACAGGCAAGAGATAGAGGTGGCCGACGTCGAGGAGCGCCAATAGTCACCGGAGCGGCGGAGACGACGGGTGCCCACCTACTGGTCGTGCGGCAGACCGGGACTCGTAAGGAGGGACTGCGACCGATCTGGCCACAAACAGGAGAGAGAGGTGGCCGAAGTCGAGGGGAGCCAACAGTCACCGGAGCGGCGGAGACGACGGGCGCCCACCTCCTGGTCCTGCGGTAGACCGGGACACCTAAGGAGGGACTACGACCGATTTGGCCACAGGCAGGAGAGAGAGGTGGCCGACACCGAGAGGAGCCAACAGTCGCCTGAGCAACGGGGACGACGGGTGCCCACCTGCTGGTCCTGCGATGAACCTGGGCACTTCCGGAGGAATTGTGACCGACCTGGCTAGTCAGGAGAGAGAGGGGGCCGATGCTAGGAGGAGCACGTCGGCGCCGTCATCATCACCGTCCCCTCGGTTCGTCCTGAAACCGGTCAACAGAAGATGCGACGATGGATTGATTGCTGAAGGACGGATAAAAGGCCGTCCTTGCAGAGTACTGGTGGACACCGGGGCGATGCTCACTATCGCCAGACCAGACGTCGTGCTTGGTCAATCTAGGAGGACGCCGCTGCGCCAATACGAGCTACGGACTGCTTCAGGCGAGAGCTTACCCATCCAGAGAGGTCTTCCCGGATCTGACCTTGGGGAACAGGAAACTGGAGATGTGGGTGTTCGTCGCCAACATGACTGAAGACGTCGTCCTGGGACTCGAAGCCATGCGGTTACTCGATGCAACAGTGGACGTCCGGCGCCGTATACTACGTCTTGGTCGGGATGAAGTGTTCCTGATGGACGCCGAAGACCAACCCGTGGCCAGCGAGCTCTCCTTGGAGGGCCAAGTGGAAGAGCAAGATGGCGCCCACGCAGTACGAGTAATCGCTGCCCAGCCAAGCCCAGGATGGGGTGACACCACCATAAGGAGGGAGCAGCCTGAGGACCCCAAACGTTGGAC
The DNA here is from genome assembly GCF_040183065.1 of Periplaneta americana. Lineage (NCBI taxonomy): Eukaryota > Metazoa > Arthropoda > Insecta > Blattodea > Blattidae > Periplaneta > Periplaneta americana. The sequence continues at coordinate 108,286,479 of NC_091117.1, forward strand.
CGTCTAGCGGCCTACCAAGGGACTGTCCGGGACGGAAGGTTGCGCGCGCATCAGGTGCACTGCGGCGAGAGGCGAAAGGGGACGCAAAGCTGTAGGTGCTTCACTGTGCGAGGTGAAGGGGGGAAAGAAACCTCCCGAACAGACGTGCGGAAACAGATTTCCAGTGTCTTCCAACTGTTACTCGCGGCGAGTAACAGTTGGAAGACACTGGAAATCGTAATTTCTCAAAACTATGGTTTAGTGATAAATAGGAGACGCGAAGGAGCCAGTCAGTTCAGTTTTTGGACAGCAAGCCAGTCAGTCTTGTGCAGCAGTGAAGCCAGCTTCGAGACCGGAGTTCGACTTGAGTGTATATCCAAAACTGTGCGAGCGTCCAGGCGAGTTCGGCGTATCCGGAGTCCGTGGTTCGACGTGCAGTGGACCGCAGTTGGGGGACCTGAGTTCGAAGTTCAGTGGACTGTCTGGAAGTCTTGGGTTCGATATACTGTGAACTGGAGTGAATGAGCTAGAAGAACGAGCAAAGGCAACGAACTGAGAACTGACAGTTTTGTTTTGTAAATAGTGCTTTGTGAACATTAGTTGAGATTAGCAGTACATTGTTGTTCTCAATAATCCAAGTGAATTGTCATGTCGTCTGTGGAGTGCAATAACGAATACTGTGTTGTTGTGTGGAGTGGAAATTCCATTGTTGACGGGAGTGTTTAAATTCAATTATAGAAAGTTATTATTGTTGTGACAAAAGTTACATTATTGTTTTAAATTGAAAGTCACAATATCTATAAATGCTTTATCACTGTCTCATTGAACAATTTTGTTTACAACTGCGAGATACTATAATTTAGGGCAGTGGTCGAATTAGAAATAAATTACTGCGGGTATGATCAGACTTGGATTGTGATACAACTATTTTGGGGATTTCTTACATAAGACATTGCTCCTGCGCGAACTAAATAACATACTATATAACTAGGGCTAGGATTCTTAGGTAATTGTGTTTTAAGTTGCGGACAAGGTCACCTGAGTATATATTTTACATTTTATTTCACATAAAACCATATTTTGAATTTTTTTAATGTAAATACATACTTTCAAATACTCACATAAAACTCATAAAAATAAAGTTTTCGTCAAATAATTTTCCACAAAAGCCCCATTTTAGATTAATCATCACCTGAATGTTCAATGCAGTTGCTTAGATGTGACAGCTGGTAACTGTTTCTCGGAATTGCCTATCTGTGAAACTGCAGTCTGTTCTCTCATCACTAAAAAAAACTGTACTGTAACTAACACACACAAACATTGATGTGTAATTTAGGATTGCCTTGTAAGTTACCGTAACGCTAATTCAGGAAGCAATTCTAATTTCATGAATATCTGCTGCCTCTGTTTTCATTTCCAATCATAAACATTGTGGCGACCGTGCTGGAAGATTCTAGTTGCCTCGGGAGTGCGCGTGCGTACCCAGCGCGACACGGTGCGGGCTTCGGCGGACGCTGAAGCGTGACGCGAAGCAAGGGAGAGAGCAAAGAGTTTGTAATAACTCTTTGGGACAGAGCTGCGGGCCCGGCGCGGAGTGGAGGGGACTGACGTAAGGAAACGTCTGGAGGCCGAGCGTTGTGGAGGCCTAGAAAGTTCGCGAGGCAGAACAATCGAGAACGTGTGATTTAATAAATAAGAGCGCGAGCAGCCTTCAGTGAGTCAGTCAGTCTTCAAGCAAGGTGAACTTGAGTTCGATGTGCAGTGAACTTGAGTAGGTCCGCAACTGTGGCAGCGTCCAGGTGAGTACGGCGTATCCGAAAATCTTGGGTTCGAAGTGCAGTGAGCTGTATCTGAAAGTCTTCGGTTCGAAGTGCAGTAAACTGTATCTGGAAGGCTTGTGGTTCGACGTACCGTGAACTTGAGTGAGCTAGAAGAATTAGCCAAAGCGAACGAACTGTGTATTATTGCCGCGCTAGCCTGAGTAACGACTGGCGAGGCTTTTATATTTATAAGTCGTTGTTTGTCGCTTCTGATTATGGTTCTTTCAGTCCCACCGCTCCAATCATATTCTACAAAAAACTGTTGCCGCCAATGGCAATCCAGGATTGAATTTTGACGTGTACGTATCAAGTCCACGTGGAGTAAGAACCAAGGTTGCCATTTTTAATAGCAAATGCTTCGTTCAGTTTAGTAAAGCATTTCAAGTGGAAGTTGTAAGTTGGTGTTAATATTTAAGATGTGGAGGCCGTCGGAAGGCGATGATGAAGTTGAAAGTAATGTAAATGCGTATGCTTCTTCAACTAGTAGAAGTAAGACAATTACAGGTAGCAAATGTATAAACAGTCTCAGAAAATAATTTGTAATGTGTATGCCTACGTCAAAAGTAATAAATTGGGCAAGAGACCGATTACAGAGACCGCAAAAGCTGTTGGATTAAGCAGGCAAGCCGTAAGCAGAGTTGTAGAAAGAGGTCCTAAAACACCCAAAAAAATGTAAAAATAAAAAACAGAAATTTGAAAAAGCTGATAACTTCACCTGCGATCTGATTGGTCGAACGGTGTATGATTTTTTTAAAAATGGACAGTCGGCAACAGTTAGTGAAATATTCATAGAACTTCAACACACGTGTGAATTCCCCTACAAAGAAACAACACTGAGAGAATTATTGAAAAAGTTATGATTCAGGTTCCGAATTCTTAACAAAAGACGCGTGATAATGGAGTCATCGAGAATAGTAACGTGGAGGTACAAATATTTGAACACACTTCGTTCTAAAAGATCGGCAGGCTATAAAATTATATTTTTGGACGAGACATGGTATGACACCCATGATATCCCCAAAAGAGATTGGGATGATGGGAGTTGCTCATGTGCCTTCAGTGCCCCTGTATCTCGCGGGAAACGAATTATGGTTTTGCACGCAGGTAGTAGTGACGGCTGGGTTCCAAATTGTTTGTTGCTTTCAGCTAGAAATATAGGTGATTCCAAAGCAGATTCACATGATGAAATGAATTCTGAAATTTTCGAGGACTAGTTTACAACCAAATTAATGAAAAATCTTCCAACAAGCCCTCCATTTATAATTGTAACGGATAACGCTGCTTATCATTCCAGGCTACAGTTTAGACTGCCAAATAGATCCACAAGAAAGGATGATATTATTAGCTTCATGGTGCACTAGAAGTACGTAATCCATTCCGCACTATATATGTATTGTTTGAAGTTATAAAAGAAGCTAATATCAGTAGAAAGTTTGTCATTGACAAAATTGCAAGAGATTTCGGCCATGAGGGTTTGCGGTTGCCCCCCATACCACTGTAATTTAAATGCTATTGAACTTAGCCATATTTGGGCGCGCTTAAAACATGAAGTTCGAAAACGAAATGTGACTCCGTCACGTAGACAGTGTATGCATGTGTTGAACTTATAAATTCGGAATTGTAGACAAAGTGTGTTAACAGGACAAGAGAAATAGAAAGCTAATATATTGTTCGCGACTCTGAAAACGACAGAGACTAGTTCATTATAAGCGTAGGTGACAGTGACAGTGAAGGAAGCAGTTCAGATGAGAGCTAGCATGTCAGGTGATTAATAACTGTAATTTACATATTTATTTAATTAATGTAGTTAGCATGAAATTATTATTATTATTATTATTATTATTATTATTATTATTAGTTATAAAGTAATCGTGTTTCTCGTTTGTACGCCCTGCAGTTTGAAAAAGACGCGACAACATCGCTTTAGAACAGTATGCAATCGACAGGTCTGTTATTGTTGTTCACCTTTTCTTTGATCTGCCGGTCGTTACTCTGGCTGGAGCGCCGATAATACTGAGAACTGACAGTTTTGTTTTGTACATAGTGTTTTGTGAACATTATGTTGGAATTAGGAGTACATTGTTGTTCTCCTCAATTTTACACGTGAATTGTCATTGTCGTTCGCTGGAGTGCAATAACGACTACTGTGTTGCTGTGGAATACCTATTGTTGACGGGTGTGTGATTAAAGTTAGAAATAAAAGTCACATCATTGTTGAATGAAAGTTACAATGTCTTTAGGGAGTGCATGTTGTTTCTGAATGGTCAGTGAGCTGGTGAGCTCTTTTTCCCGTACCAGCCACGTTCCAACGACAATCGGCACTCTTTGTGAGTACCTAAAAATCATAGCTCTATATATAATACATCACGCACTGCCGCAGGAATATCTAAGAAAAGGTAAGATATAATGACGCTATTGGTTAGCATAATTTGTGTTGATCAGCTTCACTATACAGGCTAAGGAAAATTTAAATGTTTACTGCCGGTATGCTTTTTGGCATCGTATTTTATTCCCAGTGTGCCATACCGGCCCAATTCGATCACTGATTTAGGGACGAAAGTGTAAGACGAATGAACATTTTTCTGTAACTCTCCACCGTATCTGCAGATTCAATCTTCTTTCACCAGGGTGAAGCAGCCTACTGATCCCTGTCTGCATATTTCGTAACTATCCTTTAACTGAGTGTTAGATATTAATGCAACTCAAAAACGAACAAATGCGTTGAGAGAACAGTGAAATTCATAATAAATGTTATAGACCACCTCCTGGTATATTACTGTCGAAATATTATGAATCTTACATTTTTTTTTTTTTTTGCAGAAACGGAAACACCATTGCTGCAGTCATACGCAGGCATTAAATCTCAAACTATTTTAGGCTTTTAAGACTACTGTAAAAAAAAAAAAACTATCCAAAACCGTAACCAACAAAATACCCAAGCCATTGTAACCTTGCACCTGACAGCTTTGCGAAATGTTGGTAGCGAGAAATGTGACGTTGCCATTTTACCATTTTACAACAGCTGACTTGACGTACGCGGAGTTTTCTATTCTGCTCCATTAATTCAAATGGTAATTATTACGTTACCTGTTCTTTATTAGGTCTATCTGACTTAGAGTTTGGAAAATTATAGATAGATTTATTGATATAGTTCATAAAAGTACAAAACTTAATAATTTAACAAAAGATCTATATACAAATGTAGTTCTGCATAATAAATATACAATTTCCTAAACTAATTAATCTATCACAAATCTCAATACTTTATTGGTTCAAACTTGCACTTATGTCTTGAGGAAAATTATAGGCTTATCTTTTAATTTCCTGAAATTCACTAAAGTGGAGAAAGCTCATTTTTACTGAAAATAATTAAAAATGAACTAAGCAGCACAATCGGTGATTGAATAATATCACTCTAATGATCGCTGAACATGAACTTCTGCGTAAAATATAAATTTTCAATATAATCTACAAATTTTCGTGTCCTAAAACTAGAAAAGTTAACTTTTAAATAAATTGTACTGATAGGCCTACTTGTGTTATTTTTTACAACTGTCAGTGGTACTTATATGTAAATGATTACAGTGGCGGTTCAAGAGGCTATGAACTGAGAGAGGGGTGGACATATTTTTAAATTGACTACTTAATTTCTCATGCACGATTTTCTTACAATAATGCAATATTTCTATTAAGTAATAAATTTGAATCTGAACCGAATTTTTTTTCACTACTTTATTCATTACATGAAAATAATTACTTAATTACTACTTTTGTGAAAACCACGCAAGACTAGAACCACCTCTGTATAATGTACTGACGTTTTAATATTCATGTACACTTTTATAAATTTGTGGCTCCTTTGTAATATAATGCTGCAGGCCCCGCACAAACGTAATCCGATATTGCGTAAGATATTATAATTTTCGTAAAATTTGTAACACTCGAGCATAAACATTTCACTTTAGAAATGCTGTTTACACATTCACACAGGTTCAATCTGATGAAAGTTAATTTTATACACTCTAATGTCTAATCATTTATTTCTTATGAACTCCTATTTTCCTTGCACATGTTTAAAAATAAACCTTTCTTCCATCAAACTGACATGCACTTATTACGTAATCATATCCAGTACATTTACTATATGTTCTAGAATCTAGACGTTCGGTCATGACCACTGTCAATATTGCAGACATATTGCACAATATCCAAGTTGTAAACACGGCGGCGTCCAGGCGAATAACAACAGTACAATGTGCTGCGTGTGTCTGAATAATTAAAATGACACGAGCATCAGAGCACGAAGGTCCTAAAGCAAACGTATTTCCAATATAACATAAAATACTCAATCTTATTTACAGTTAGCATTTCGCAAAAGATAAATAAGTTTCAGATTAAACACAGGATGAAAGCTTTTTGTAAGTTATCGTGCAGTGTTACAGGAATTTAATCGAAAATAATTTGTAATACAGTTCAAGAACATTCATATGCTAAACAGCATGTTTGTCTTATGTAAGTTAATAGGTTCTTCAAAATCATTTCCACTCTTCCTAGCTAAAAAGAACGAAAGCTTATTTTGTTATCTATGAACAGAATCCTGCATACCAGAATCCATAGTCCACTTCGAAAATTCGGTTCGTTCACTTTAATTTGCAACATAGGCCTATTTATACAAGACTTCTACAATATTATAATTAAAAAAGTCAGCACCTCAGCTTCTATTTTGTGTAACTGCATCGTGTTACAAATCATGGAATCAGTCCTTATGTTCAATATTGTAGTACACTGGCAGAGCATGCCTCCAAAAATATTAAAATAATGCAATAATTTGTATGTAAAATTTCTTTGTCACTAGAATCATATACATCTCTATACATAGCAATATGAATGACAAAAATTTCACAATTTTAATACCTACTAATTATCTCCAGAAAGATCAACCATGAGGAAGTGGTTGGATTTGCACTCTGATACATTGCAGGATTGATTACTCGAGCTGAATACAAATTATGAAACAGAGATAGGGATGGAATGAGGGAAATGTAGGTTAAACCGAAAAAAATTGTTTTATAGTTTTTCATTAATAAAATCATTCACATCACGCCGCGCCCATATCAAAGGAATCACTTACGATTGAAAGGGCAGAAAATGTTCGAAAAACGAATAAATGCCTTAAATTGAAATAGGCCCTAATAAGTTTTAGATTTAATCTTAATCTAACCTCTTTTTTGTCATATTTGTAAATAATTTATAGTGCCTGACATGACATTAATGCAGCCGTAGCAATTACTCTGTGTCCTGAAACACCAATGTAGCCTACGTCTTACAGACTAGATAAAGGGGCTTTCGAACCTAGTCTTTCTTTACATACGAGTACAACACATTGAAATCTTGTAGCCTTGAGACTTTTAATAGCTACCAGGTGGAGCAACTAAAAAATAGGTCATTAGGTAATGTTGAAGTTGAATGAATCTTCACGAACAAAAATAGTTCTAGCATTCAGCTGAACATTGTCTTTTCTAGTCAATACACATTTGAATTTCTGGGGTGGGGGGGGGAACACTTTTTTTTATCGTTTCTAGAAAGAACATTTCGAATTTACTTATGTGAACTATTATTATTATTATTATTATTATTATTATTATTATTATTACTCCTATGAACTCTTCAAAATGTACCGATTACACTGAAAGGAGTTGCTGAAAATAGTCTAAAGAGCGCATTATTCTTTACAAATACACACACCCACAATCAATCAATCTCATGAATCATCATTAACGATTAAAGTTATTCAATATTGTAAATACATTTCTTCTGTTCACATATAAACACGATGTTAGCACACTACAAGGATATAGGCCTAGTCATGTCAAAATGTAGGTCATTTAAACGATCCCAATTTTTTCTCGATGTTGGGCGTAACTGAAAACAATAACTTCGTGTCAGCAGAGTTCGCAACTGCATCAAGCCTCTCCACTGAATGTAGGCCTACACCCATTATTTTGTAGAATAAGGCAAAACACTTGGTCTTTATTTACTTTAACCTGCCTCCAATGATATTACGTCAATGTCACTGAGCAATCAATTCGTAAACAAAACATGAGCTACCAGGCAGTATCCCGAGTATCTTTTTCATTTCACCTGTCATTTCAAGTAGCCTACACCTATACTTTTAGCACATATTTACTCCTTCGATAAAGTAGTATGTAATTCATAAACATGGTCAATGGTGTTGAGAATCACACTAATCACAATACAACACTTAGCCTATATATTATATTATATATTACGCTTGAAATGACTTGTTGGGACGTAATGTTGGCATTGAAAAACCAATGCATATGCAAATAATATATTTTTAATTAGGATCTTAACTTAAACACGTGATAATTTAACAGAAATGACATTGCTAAACAAGACATGATAACAATCATCCAAAGATTGATTACGGCTGACGCCTTCCCACAGTCACGGTTCACTGACAATGTCAATGAACGTCAATGACATTCAAAAGCCGGGAGCTTTGTCGGCGAAAGCTATGAATTAATAGTATTCGATCTGATTAAAGTATCACAATACCTTGGAATACAATTCGGTGGTGTCCGATCAACTTCCCAAGTGGCAAATAGCTTCATAGGAACGGGTTTCATCCCGACGATCGGCGGCGGCTTGATCACCTTCTCCGCCATGTTTACACAGACTAATCTGTATAGTTACACTTAATGTTCACAGAGAGCGCCGAAAAGCCACGCTTACAATTTACTGAGAGCAATACAACAGAAGAAAGCGTCACACAACGCCATCTAGTGAAGACTCTGAAAAATATTAGCATCACAAGCCGCGAACTCTGAATCTTGTGCCCGTATGCCAGCCGTCGGCAAATTTGTACTCACGATGACATCACTGGACGCAAGCCGCAATACAGAAGATGTAATATCAATCGAGGCGTAAAGAGTACTCCGTTCAGTTCCCAGTGGCGGCTCGTGGGTATTGAATTAAGAGGGGCTGCATACAAAAATAAACCAAGCAACTTACTTTGTTTAAAGATTAGTTCCATGCGCCTTGACTTGCAGGTTGCAAACTTTTGAATCATCTTCTTATTAAAATCCGATATGCCGTTTAACATAATCTTTACAATGGAAAACATAGCTAATGCGGTCAGTCTCTCTTCTCTCATCGTATTTCTATAATAGGACTTTACTCTCTTTAAACACGAAAAGCAACGCTCTGGTTCGGAAGTTGTCATTGGTAAGCTTATAGTGATAGCTATACGTAGTAGTTCCACAACTTCTGAAAATGAGGCCTGCAAGTTCTCTGATAGAAGAAACTGCAAGAGCTTGACTGCACCACTGATATTTCTGAATTCTTGTCTCTGATACAACACAGTGAGTTCCGTTTTTAGTTTGTCTTTATCGAGCATTTGGAAAAGCTTCACACATACATTTAGGTAATTTTCAGGAAATGAGCTTTTGTAGCATTCAAATTTTTCTTGACAGAGAAGAGAAGATAATATTAGATGATCTATGAACTGGAATCGGGTGTTAGCCTATGTGATAATGAAGTCACACACTTCCTTGGCTGCCGCAATCCTTGTCTGAATCACTTCGACCTTAAAACGCTTTTTAGGGTTTTCAATTTCACAGATCTTGCTACTCAACTGTGCACTAATCCGTATTGACTGTATGGCATTAACAAAACTTGATATGCAGAGTCGGCCTCGGTAGAATAATCGGTTGCGGGTTCGATCCCGGCCCAGGTCGATGGCATTTAAGTGTGTTTAAATGAGATAGGCTCGTGTCAGTAGATTTACTGGCATTTAAAAGAATCCTGAGGGACAAAATTCCGGCACACCGGCGACGCTGATATAACCCCTGCAGTTGCGAGTGTCGTTAAATAAACCATAATTTAATTTTTTATATGCAGATTTGAAACTTAGAAATATCTAACTGGCGATGCTTTAGTTGGTTGTATAATATATCTACATGATATATCAATAAATGAAAAAAAAAAAAAAAAAAAAAAAAAACTCAGCCAGAAATTGAATTCAGGATCTTCAAGAGTACGCACCAGGGCATTTGCCTCATTTACTGTGATGTTGTTAGATGTTTGAGATTCCATTATGGTTTGAAAACATTCTAGCAATGGCTCCTTCTTCTCATGAACAACATTTACTGTTCTTATTTTAAACTCCATCTTGTTGCCCCAGCTGATGGAATTGTCTTTCAAACACATTAATTTAATATAGACTGTGTGGAGATCGAGAGAAGAAAGCAGGGATACTGGATACATTAGCAAAAAATATGCGAGCTTTGTAGGCTATTTTGTTTAGCGGCTCTTTCCATTATGAGATTCAACTGATGGGCACTTAATTTCACATTTCTCCTGAATTGTTAAGGTACTGAACTGAAAAGACTGTAAATATTGTACAGAATTAAACATTGTCGCACTTGTTATACTCACAACATTAAAGATGTATTTAAAACTGCACGCTACTGACAAACTGCTGCAAATTTTGCAGCACCTGGAAACTCTGGATTCATGGCAGGGGGCTAGCAGGGGGAGGGATAAAACTAACGCGCAAACCTTCCGAGACGAGACTGGCAGCTCCAGGGGAGGAAGTGGCTTCAACCTGTAGTCTTTGTCTCTGGTTTCGCTCTGGCAGCACCAAGGGAGGAAGTGACTTCACTAACGATTGCGTGCATGTCAATGAGAGCGAAATTAAAAAAAAAAATTCGAGCCGCTAAATAGAGACTGTATAATAAATGTATTTCACATCATAAAATGAGACAAGAACCACAAATGTCTGGGAGTGCTGCAGCTCCGCAGCCCCCCTTCGAAAGCCGCCCCTGCTCTCAACCCAATCATCTGACACAGACTACACAATATTGATTTATAACTGGACAGATTACATTTCATTTCACTTTTATTTTTACTATACTACAACAATCTAAAAAAATACGTCACAAATTGTCAGTCTTAATATAACTCGTAAAATTTCGTCCGCTAGTCATGATCTTTGTTTAGATATTACAAGTTTTCGTTCAGGAAACAAGTGTTCCGAAATGCAATTGAATATAGAGCAAAACATAGCTATGTAGGGTAGTGGCAGGCGACCTATATAGGACTACACATATTAATTTTTTTATGGAGAGCATTTTAAATGAATCTAAGCCAGTCTGTGGTGTTATACAATGGCAACGTTTTATGTCCTCACTTATTTCCAGCTCTCTTAATAACACGTTAATACACCTAGTAGACTTTTTTAAAGTCGTATTTCGAGTCCCGTATGTTACTACAGACACAAGTTGCTTTATGTTCAGATTAATTTCTTCTATATATTTTCTTCATGCTTGGAATAACTCCTCTCCTGTTGTATTTTCTTTAAGTGCAATGAGATCGAGCAAATATTCGTATACAGAGAGATCCTTTGTAACTTGGTGAGTGAACATTACCAATTTTACTCTCTCAATATCTGTGTTTCCACCTAAAGCGAGAGATTAGACCACTATTTATGCATCTTTGATTTTATTTCTCCTTCAGCTAGTGTTTCAATATCCCTTATCCTCCTTTGTATTGTCTGTGTGTATAATTTCATACTGTTAAAAACATCAGATTATTTAGTGCAAATAATGTTAGCAACTTTCTTCAGACATGTTTTAATAAACTTTCATTCATTATAGGACTTCAATGACTTTGCGATTTCCAAAGAAATAACATAACTTGCATGGAGTTATTTTTGACTCATAGCTTGTTTCATCATATTTTAGTACTGGAACTGTTATTTGAATTTATTTATTTATTTTTATGTTTTGATTGCTTCGCCCCATCCAGCTCTACGAAAAGAAAATTGTGTTTATACTGATTTTTTACTTTATACATTTTCGTTTACAATTACATTGGATATGTTCATGATTACCTATGATTTCGTGATAATCTTATGTCGTGTCGTAATATTACTAGATATTCAATTTATATGTGTTTATTAGAATTTTAGAACACAAGAGGCGTCTGCATTGTCACCATATACACAACAAATACTGTTCCTCTCATTATTCCTTAAACACACGTTTTCAAACAGACATTGAAGGTTTTGAGAAAAAAGCAATCTACATCTAATCAGCAACCCGTTACTGATAGATGCATGTGAATTGAAGTTGTAGGAGAGTTGGATGGAAGGGAGGATGTGAAGCAAAGACAGTTTACTGCGCTGCCACTGCGACGTCACTATTGCTAGTGATCACGATGACATTTTTGCCGATCCCTGCTGTATGCACAGTTGAGTTTGAGACTGGTCTTGAGATTGTCTCAAGACAACGACATAGAATTCGTATGTATAGTCGTTTTTTTTTTAATCGATCACATCTTGATAGATAAACGAGTAGACATTCGAACTTTCAGGGGGGCAGACTGTAATTCTGACCATTATTTGGTTATTGGAGAAATAAGAGAAAGACTATCAGTAGCCAAGCGAGTAGAGCAACAAGCTAATATTAGTACATTCAATATTCTGAAATTAAAGGAAGAGGAAACTAAGCAACGTTATCAGGTCGAAATTTCAAATAGGTTTGCTGCTTTAGCAATTTCCGACGAAGTTGAGGGAGAGTTAGATGTTAATAGCACGTGGGAGAATATCCGAGATATCAAATTGCAGCTGAGCAGAGCATAGGTTATCATGAAACTAAGAAAAGGGAACCGTGGTTTGATGAAGATTGTTCCATTGTAGCAGAGAGAAGGAAACAGGCAAAATTGAAATTCTTACAGGATCCAATTGAGGAGAATCGAGAGAATTATTTCAATGAAAGATGGGAAGCAAGTTGTACACTTAGGAATAAAAAGAGAGATTACTTGAAGGAAAAACTGAATGCGGTAGAAACAAATAGTAAGAATAAAAACATTCGGGATTTATATAAGGGTATAAAGGAATTTAAAAACGGATATCAGGCAAGGGTAAACGTGATCAGAATGAGAATGGTGACTTGCTTGCAGACTCTCATTCAGTCCTGAACAGATGGAAAAACTATTTTGGACAACTACTAAATATACATAGGCCAAATGGAAAGGATCAGGACGACATTCAAATACAAACAGCTGAACCATTTATACCCGAACTCACATTTTCTGAAGTCGAAATTGCGATAGAAAATTTGAAAAAGTACAAGTCTCCAGGTATTGATCAAATTCCGCCAGAATTAATACAAGAGGGTGGAAGCGCATTATCTAACGAAATTTATAAGCTTGTACTTGCAATTTGGGAAAAGGAAATTGTACCAGAACAATGGAAGGAGTCCATAATCGTACCTATTTTTAAGAAGGGTGACAAGACTAACTGTAGTAACTTTCGAGGAATATCACTTTTGTTGACTTCCTACAAAATTTTGTCCAATATCATTTTGAGAAGATTAACTCCATATGTAGATGAAATTAATGGGGATCATCAGTGTGGTTTTAGGCGTAATATATCGACTATTGATCAGATTTTTTATATTCGACAGATATTGGAGAAAAAATGAGAGTATAAGGGTACAGTACCGGTACATCAGTTATTCATAGATTTCAAAAAAGCATATGACTCAGTTAAGAGAGAAGTTTTTTGTAATATTCTTATTAAATTTGGTATTCCCAAGAAACGAGTTCAATTAATTGAAATGTGTCTTGGGGAAACTTACAGCAGAGTCCGTATAGGCCAGTTTCTATCTGATGCTTTTCCAATTCACTGCGGGCTAAAGCAAGGAGATGCACTGTCACCTTTACTTTTTAACTTCGCTCTAGAATATGCAATTAGGAAAGTTCAGGATAACAGGCAGGGTTTGGAATTGAACGGGTTACATCAGCTTCTTGTCTATGCAGATGACGTGAATATCTTAGGAGAAAATCCACATACGATTAGGGAAAACACCGAAATTCTACTTGAAGCAAGTAAAGCGATAGGTTTGGAAGTAAATCCTGAAAAGACTAAGTATATGATTATGTATCGTGACCAGAATATTGTACGAAATGGAACTATAAAAATTAGAGACTTATCCTTCGAAGAGGTGGAAAAATTCAAATATCTTGGAGCAACAGTTACAAATATAAATGACACTCGGGAGGAAATTAAACACAGAATAAATATTATTCGGTTGAGAAGCTTTTGTCATCTAGTCTGCTGTCAAAAAATCTGAAGGTTAGAATTTATAAAACAATATACTACTGGTTGTTGTGTATGGTTGTGAAACTTGGACTCTCATTTTGACAGAGGAACAGAGATTGAGGGTGTTTGAGAATAAAGTTCTTAGGAAAATATTTGGGGCTAAAAGGGATGAAGTTACAGGGGAATGGAGAAAGTTACACATCGCAGACCTGCAAGCATTGTATTCTTCACTTGACATAATTAGGAACATTAAATCCAGACGTTTGAGATGGGCAGGGCATGTAGCACGTATGGGCGAATCCAGAAATGCATATAGAGTGTTAGGTGGGAGGTCGGAGGGAATAAGACCTTTGGGGAGGCCGAGACGTAGATGGGAGGATAATATTAAAATGGATTTGAGGGAGGTGTGATATGATGATAGAGACTGGATTAATCTTGCTCAGGATAGGGACCGATGGCGGGCTTATGTGAGGGTGGCAATGAACCTCCAGGTTTCTTAAAAGCCATAAGTAAGTAAGTAAGTAAGTAAGTCGTTTTTTTTAAGACGCGCTTGAGATTTTCTCAGGATTTCTTAGGTAAAGTCCTTTTCATATCTTATGTAATACATTTTATATCATGTATTTTTAATGCTCAGAAGACTGAAAATTTATCTTTTTGTTTGTTTTTAGATTTTTTTTGGTTTCTTTGGGATTTTTATTTAATTTTTAAGTAATCTAATTTATTTTATTGCCTTATTTTCTGGCTAATTGTTACTGTACTTACTACAGCTTTTTGGGAATGTACAGTCTTAGAAAAAAGTTTTGTCGCACAGATATTGTCGCATGATCAAACATACAACTAAACAAAACTAATTTTTTTACCTCAACTAGTCCTTCTCTTGTGAATGTATATTGAGCAAGCAACATTTTGTTTAAGTAGCATTTATATATGATGGGTTATAAAAATGTGAATTTCACTACATTTCCGTTAGAATGTGTTGTAATAATAGAAAAACATAAAATATTAATAAAAAACAGACCAATATAATTCCTCTGTCCAAAATGAAAGAAAAAATATGCAATGCATACAATGAAAAAGGCATTGTTATTTAGGCCCTACTTGCAAGAGAATGCACTTACAGTCTTTTTTAATTTATATACAGTATATATATATATATATATATATATATACAGAGTGTTTCAAAAATACGGGGCATAATTTAGGTATGTATTTCCCACATGTAGACAATCAAAATAGTTCATTACAACATGTGTCTGGACATGCTTCATTTCCGAGTTATGGCCTTCACAACATTGAAATTCACCGGAATGTTTTTCTTTCCGCAGGTCGTTGTCATTACAGAAGATGTTCAAAATGTCCACCTCCTGCTTGAATACAGACCTCACATCGATGTCTCATTGACCTGCGAACATGATCCCAAACTCCAGGAGTATTGCGTATGTCCTCAGATCATGCCACAATTCGATTCCGAAGGGATTCCAAATCAGGCACTGAAGACGAATAAACCAATGATTTTAAATGGCCCCATAAGTAGAAATCGAGAGGGTTCAGATCAGGTGAGCGTGGAGGCCAAGCAACTGGGCCACCTCTACCTATCCATCGATCAGGAAACCTTCGATCCAAATACCGGCGAGCCATACGACTGAAGTGTGCAGGAGCGCCATCATGCAAGAAGTGAATGTGTTGACGATTGATCAGTGGAGTGTCTTCTAAAACATGAGGTATGGTGTTTTCCAGGAAGTTTGTGTACGCCTGCCCCATAAGTCTGTTTACAAGTACATGGGGTCCAACTAATCGATCACCAATGATACCGGCCCACATGTTGAGGGAGAATCGCACCTGGTGATGAGATGGAACAGTTGCACATGGGTTTTCATACGCCCATACATGCTGATTGTGGAAATTTGTTATGCCATCTCGTGTGAACTGTGCTTCATCTGTAAATAATACTAAGGCAGGAAAGTTCGGATTTACACCACACTGCTGCAAGAACCACTGACAGAACCTAACTCGTGCAGGGTAATCTGCTGGTGACAGGGC
Source organism: Periplaneta americana (assembly GCF_040183065.1). NCBI lineage: Eukaryota > Metazoa > Arthropoda > Insecta > Blattodea > Blattidae > Periplaneta > Periplaneta americana. The sequence goes on from NC_091117.1 coordinate 108,302,448, forward strand.
CTGTACACGTTGCAAATGATAAGGATACAATTGATACTCCTTCAACAGTCTCCAGACAGACGTATGAGAAACATTGACTTGCAACGCTACCCTTCGTGTGCTGATAGAAGGAGTCATGTTCACAGCCTCCAAAATCTCCTCCTGTACTTCTGGAGTTGTAGATCTTGGTCGTCCCCTTCCCAAACCAGGAGAGTTAAATTTTCCATACTCGCACAGACGGTAATGGAGACATACAAATGTCTTCCGATCTGTCGCTGTGGGTACCTCTCCTGGTACAAACGACGAGCCAGCGCAGCATTGCCGTCCACCTTACCGTACATGAAGTGTATCTCTGCCAGCTCTTGATTTGAATACATGTCGCACAGTCTAACGCCTACACAACACTGAATGTAACCTTCGCCTCGGAATGAACTGTCAGAGTGCCCTCTTAATGTCTCCTTTGACAGCAACGACCTGCGGAAAGAAAAACGTTCCGGTGAATTTCAATGTTGTGAAGGCTATAACTCGGAAATAAAGCATTTCCGGACACATGTTGTAATGAACTATTTTGATTGTCTACATGTGGGAAATACATACCTGAAATTATGCCCCGTATTTTTGAAACACCCTGTATATATATATATATATATATATATATATATATATATATATATATATATATATAGATATATATATTTGCAAAATCTCTTATATAGATTAAATAAATTACAACACACTATCACATTGTTACATTTAGAGGCAGCCATACACTTTATAATTTCACAACATTTTAAAAAAAGAACTAAAATTTCTATGAAGTCTAACAGATACAAGAAGTTTCAGAAAAATTGAGCAATTTTTTCGAATCAGAGGTCATAGCTTATAGAGATTTTCTCATTATCAATCAATCCTCCGAAAACATGACCAAATTTACACAGTTCATCAACTAACTGAACTGGTACTTCAAAGCACTGCAGTACCTCCCTTGAATCCACTGTCGTGGGAAGTTAGCCCAACTAATCCAATAATTTACAGTTTGAAAAACTGGTAGCAGAAATACTATAAGAAAATATGTTTTGCAATTAGTAACTTGATTCATTTTGTGCATGATCATCACCATCCAGGGACTCTTGTTGCAAGATGGGTTATCTCAACACACATTCATCTTCGCCTTGATTCTCATATCAACAATCAGTTCCCAAGTTTAGTGATTGATTCTGAAGTGAAAAGTCAAAACTGTCGTTGAAGAAAGAAAAAGTCACTGACTAAAAAGGAAATTACAGACATTTATAAAGATAATATAATTTAACATTCAGAGAATTTTTTAAGTAAAGGATGATACATTTGTCAGACATAAATTGTAATAATATTTATAATATAATATTGTTTTGTGTAGAAATTCACTAAATTCCATGTATGTTGATAATTTTCTTAAGGAAAATTTTTTTACAAATTTACCTTAATAATTTTATTGCTTGTATTTTCATTCAGTAACAAGTTCTTTAAATTTTATAATTTTTTCTCAGCAAATATGGTATGATATTATATGAAATTTTAAGAAAAAAAAATGTTTATTTTTTAAATCCTTTGTTAAAAGAGTGGAAGGTCCTAGGTAAACGAAGACCTTATTGCTCTCCATTATCTTCATTACTGGAACAGTTTAGAAACACTTCAAATTAAGGATCTGATACTAAATTAATTTTTACGACGAAAAGGAAAGTAACAAATTTCATATAATTGTTAGAAAACAGTTTTTTTGTCTCTCCCGTAAAATTGGTATTTTTGGACTTGCCAATTTAACAAATGACGATTATATTTTATTACAAACATCTATGTAGCCTATTGTGTGATCCAAATGAAGAGATGGACATGGAACACATTAAAAGATATAACCATTGCTACAAGAAGATATCACTATATGGTACTGTATTTATCCTATATTTACTTTGACTGAAGAAAGGACCTGGATTCATCAATTATAAATTGTAATCATGTTTTATTTGAAGTAGCAATTGTTAACAGGACAGCTCTGAATGTGTGTTTTGATGTAGTAGCCTTTGTAGAAAAATTAACTACGTACATGTACAATGTCGTGGAAACATTCAAATAGTTTTTGTTACGTACTGGTATCTTAAAACTGTACTGAAGTAACAGGTCCTTTCTGCAATCATTGATTCAATTGTTCTTTTGTCAAATCTATTTTGTATTTTATTTATTCCTTTCTGAGGTTGTGTAACTCTTCATCTTTCCTTTGACATTGCAGTCTATTCTAGCCATGCTTGTACTTTTTTCTTGAACACTGCCATTCTGGTTACAGGATGTGGCCAAGCTTTTGTTTGTTTCTACAGAGGTTGTTGCAGGCATGGCAGCTACTTCACTCAAATCATCCATGTTGTCTAGCATGTCTTCTGGTTGTAGGGAAGGTCTTCTATATTTATATCTGTAAGTCATGGCTGTAAATAATAATAATAATAATAATAATAATAATAATAATAATAATAATAATAATATAATAATAATAATAATAATGATAAATGATAATGATAATAATAATGATATGATCACAGTGGCGTGCATTCAGGGTAAGCTACTGAAGCACTGCTTCGGTAACAATATATTATGTCATTATAATCATACGGTTATTCAATAATATCTAGATAAAATCATAAGATTTCTTTAAAACGTATAGAACTTAGAGCTATATAATACGTTACATTATTGGTATGAGCATTGTGAGTGAACCGAAGCATTGTCACTTCTACATTGGCTGAACAGTGAAGGAATTGTGTGCGCACCTCTGATGAAGGTCACGGGCTATGTGCGTCTGCACCGCACAATCCGAAGCAAGCATGGATTGTGACATCTTTCAACTAACAAGGGATGCTTTCGGACCTTCCGACGAAAATCGTCACGAAACTTTCTGGGCTGAACAAGCATGAGGCCAAAGTAATTGGTGTGAAGTGTGGCATTTCGCAATCATTTGCTACCACTAAAACAAGGCGTATAAAAGTAGGGTTCACAACTGTAATGTTTGTAGTCATAAGTTATGAAACACACTGTACTTGAGAGATATGATGTCATTTTGTGATAATGTGCATGCCTGGTAGATCTCCTGCCTTGTGTAAATAAGTATGTTTTGTATAACCGTAAGTGGCTAGGTAGTACGATTCAGGGCATGGGCCTGTTTGTGTGTTAAAGAATACTGTAGGTGAAATACGTGTATACTATTGTATGTTTATCAAAACAAGTTGTAACCCTCATGCTGTGGTACAGATACTGGTGAATGAGGTGACACAGAATTACCCAGCGGACAACATGCATCCAACATAATCAACAGGCGAATTGCACGGGAGTTATCATCCTGGAGAAATATGTCAGTGGTGTCGGAAGGACAGACTTTGTGGTGTAATAGTGATGGAACATCGGACACTTTATCTGAAGATAACAACGTGCTCGGTAGTCCAGTTCATAAAACGGCAACCAGTTCCAGTTTCTATGAACCATCACCTCCCAAATTCAAACGGAAAAGTATCCACGAGCAGTTCTCTAAAATAGCAATGCAAAGGATTTATGACAGTGTCAAGATTGGAAAGAAAAGCGTTGCAGCAACTGCCCAAAAATTCAAGACATCACCAGCAAAAGTGAGGCAAATAGTAAAGGCTCTTGAAAGAGGTGGTAGCTAGAAAACAAACATGCTTGCATTCGAGAGCATCATATGTAGACCAAATTCAGGAATGCGCGTAATGTTGGAAACGCAATTCACTACTGGCATTTAAAGACTTGGGAGAAAGAAGCAGCTATTTTCATGGGCATTCCCAGATTTAAAGCCAGCAATCATTTCCTTCACCGATTCAAACGCCGCTCCAAAATAACATCACGCAAGATTACAAGATTCATTACTAGGCGGGATGTTACTCTTGATACCGATGTGAGGACCAGAGCATTGGAGTTTGTGCGAGAAGTTACGGACTACATTTCTGCTAATGTAATCGATGTCGACATGGTGTTGAATATGGATCAAAGTCGATTTGAGTATGAAATTACCTCAAATAGGACACTATTAATGACCAGAAAAAAGACAACGGAAGCAACTGTTGAAAGCGTTGCATCTACTACTCACTCCTGCATCATTCAGGTCCTTATTTCCATGTCAGGACGCCTCGCAAAGAAATTGTACATCTGTTTTCAGGAAGCGGGTGGTAAATTTGGTAAACGTGTTTCCGAAACATTACAATGTAACCAACCTCCAAATATAGAATATGATTGCAGCACCAGTGGTAAGATGTCAACAGCTCTCATGCTGTCCTGGATGCGTGAAGTACTTCAACTGGAACTAAAGGGAGCATCGCTTCTGCTGCTGGATTCATGGTCTGGTCAAACAGACACAAGTTTATCGGTGAGAGCCTTCGGAAAAAGGGATTTAAATTTACACCCAAAAATCATACCACCTAAAACCACAAAGTACTGTCAGCCTCTAGACGTCTACTTCTTTCGCCAGTACAAACTATTTGCGCGACGCATTGAAGAGAACATACGTCATGATGAGGGGAATGCCGTCAAGCTGCATGAGAGGATCTTCATTTTCAAGTTGCATTCCTTGATATACAATCAGTTGAGTGCACCACAGTACCAGTCTATGCTTCGCTATGCATCTGGATACGTGTCACAGGACATGTCACTTCCGTTCCGTAATGTGTTGGACATAAATTTTGCTGGTCTTGACAAATGCAGCATTCCTGACTGTGATTGCAGTTCCGCCATTATTTGCTCGTGGTGTGAGATTCAACTTTGTTTGCAGCACTGCCTCCTTACACCACATTACCATGAGATAGAATGAGGTACATATATGACAGTTTACAAATATCTATCTGTTGTACATAATTTCGTCATTTACATGTATCATATTTCACAGGTATGATGATGTTAGGCACTCTATGACTACAGCATCCCTTGGAGAATGCCTGCAAGAGCAGGGAGACGAGTACTGTCGGTGTCTCAGAAGACAACGAGCGCAGAGTGGATAATGGAGTACATTACGACAACAGTGCAATACTTGTACTACTTGTGAGCGGAAATATTATTTCCATCTACTAGCAGTGTAAGTATTGCACTGTTGTCGTAACATTATCTGTTTACCACCCTTTCTTCTCACTCCGCGTTCGTCTTCTCCTGAGTCACCACTATACCTGCATGTTGCTTTCTTAGAGTAGTATGATGCCACACCACAGTCTAGGATATCGTTTCCAAACCTGTAGTTCGCAAAGCCTCAGGGGGTTCGCAAAATATTTCAAGGGGTTCGCCAAAACTTTTCTGTAATGGCGGGTTTCGAGGTTAGGCCTATTATTGTTTTCTTCATTTCTGCGGCATTGTCATAATAATAATAATAATAATAATAATAATAATAATAATATATTAATATTATATTAATAATATATTATTATTATTATTATTATTATTATTATTATTATTATTATTATTATTATTGTTATTATTATTATTATTTTGAAATTAAATTAACCATAATGCCCCTTGTTACATATGAGTAACATCGGGAATTTATCACATTATTTCCACAATAAATTAATATTTACCGTGAATGCCTGATTTATAGTTATGTAACAACGTTAGGAATGCATTTGATTTCACTACAATGGAAATTTAGTCTGCCAGCTTCTTTGTGTTCTAACAATACTAACAACAGTACTGTACCACGACCCAACTAAGGAGTGGATACATGGTGGTCAGGCCTTTGATTTTAGATGTTAATGTGGAATTTCAACAAACTTATATTTAATTTTGTATTTTCAACAATAGCCGGTAGGTACTGCTTTTTCCCTTGTGGCAAATGCAGTAAGTTGTCAGTTGTATATCAGAATCGTTTCCATTCAGATTAAAATGGATAACTGGTTGAAAAGTGGAAGTTTGAAAGAGAAACAGAGTTTAACAAAATCGCAAGTTAGTGTTGTGTCAACAGGTCATTCAGCTTCTAGTGATGTGTGTCAATCCGACAAAAGTGAATTGTGGATAAAGAAAAGAAAGTACGATGATAATTACATTAGGTTTGGATTTTCATATATAGGTGACAAGGAAATTTTGGAAAGAGTTCGTGCCAGTCCTTCTTTTGCGATTCAACTTGACGAATCGACTGATGTTGCCAATTTAACCATTTTGTTACTTTTCGTCCGTTATATTAATGGGGAGTCTGTAGAAGAGCAGCTACTATTCTGCAAACCCTTAAAAGAGAGAACTACGGGAGGAGATATATTTAAGTTAACCGACGAATACTTTTGCTGTGTAGGCATTTGTTCAGATGGTACGAAATCTATGACAGGGTGTTATGCTGGGTTTGTTGCCAAAGTGAAATCGGTAGTGCCGAACGCTTCTTGGTCACATTGTTGCGTTCATAGACAGGCTCTTGTTTCTAAATGCATGCCCGATGAATTGAAATGTGTGCTGGACGATGCAGTGAAAATAATTAATTTTATTAAGACTTACCCTACAAATTCCCGCATCTTTGCAGTGCTTTGTGAGGAAATGGGAAGCATTTATAAGTGTTCATTTTCTCACACCGAAGTTAGGTGGCTAACTCGAGGTAGAACTATTTCCAGACTGCATGAACTTAAAGACGAAGTTTACATTTTTCTCACCAGCCATGCCTTTCACAAAGCAAAGTACATGGAAGATGAAATCTGGCTTCAGACTTTAGCTTATTTGGCAGACATTTTCTAAAAAATTAACAGTTTAAACTTAACTCTCCAGGAGTCAAATATAAACGTTTATATTGTGTGAGACCGTATCGAATCATTCATTAAAAAACTTAATTTTTGGGAAATGAGTTTCAATAGAAATCAAACCGAGTGCTTTGATACCCTTCACGACTTCTTGGTGGAAAATCAGCTTTCTTTGGACGAAAATGTCAAGAACATGGTTAAAGAACATTTGAAGGCACTTGGAAAAACCTTCAGAGAATATTTCCCTTTCATGTCCAATAATAATAATTGGATTCGCAATCCCTTTGAAGAGTCAACAATTTTAGAATCTACATTAAGCGTAGATGAAAAAGAGCAGCTTCTTGAAATTTCCACTGATTTTCAGTTACAGAAAAGTTATAAATCTTTGTTATTAATTGGTTTTTGGTTGAGTTTAAAGGAGTTCCCAGTGTTAGTGAATAAAGCCATAACGGCTTTATTACCCTTTTCATCCACATATTTGTGCGAAAAGTCGTTTTCTTCATATGCCTATTAAAAATATAAATACAGAAACAGACTTTGTGCTGAAAGTGATTTGAGACTTTATTTAACTTCTGTGGTTCCTGACTTCAAAGCTCTGTGCCATGGAAAGCAGGCGCAACCTTCTCACTGAATTCCAAGGAAGAGGTGAGTAATTACAATGAAAACTTATATTTATTATTGCAACTAGGCCTACACGTTGTGTAACTTTTCAGCTGTAACTAGAGTAACTATAGGTTTTAACCATTAAGGGTTAAGTTAATTTAAGGTTATTAAACCTTTTGCTTGGAATTCAATTTTATGCATGTCTACTGTATGTATATTTAAAAGTCAGTGGTTCACCCAACTCAGATCGTTGTGGAAGGGGTTCACGAGTCGAAAAAGGTTGGGAATTGCTGATCTAGTATATACAGTCACGAAGCTTGAGTTGTGAGAGTGCTAGGAACAATAGACTGTGCCGGTACTATTTCGCATTATCTGTAATGAGGCAATATTAGCGATCCTGGTGGTTAGCAACTACCTATGGATGCATATTTACTACGTATTGAGCTTCGTGACTGTATACAGGGTGTTTCAAAAATACGGGGCATAATTTCAGGTATGTATTTCCCACATGTAGACAATCAAAATAGTTCATTACAACATGTGTCCGGAAATGCTCCATTTCCGAGTTATGGCCTTTACAACACTGAAATTCACTGGAACGTTTTTCTTTCCGCAGGTCGTTGTCATTACAGAAGATGTTCAAAATGTCCACCTCCTGCTTGAATACAGACCTCACATCGATGTCTCATTGACCTGCGAACACGATCCCAAACTCCAGGAGTATTGCGTATGTCCTCAGAACATGCCACAATTCGATTCCGAAGGGATTCCAAATCAGGCACTGAAGACGAATAAACCAATGATTTTAAATGGCCCCACAAGTAGAACTCGAGAGGATTCAGATCAGGTGAGCGTGGAGGCCAAGCAATTGGACCACCTCTACCTATCCATCGATCAGGAAACCTTCGATCCAAGTACCGGCGAGCCGTACGGCTAAAGTGTGCAGGAGCGCCATCATGCAAGAAGTGAATGTGTTGACGATTGATCAGTGGAGTGTCTTCTAAAACATGAGGTATGGTGTTTTCCAGGAAGTTTGTGTACGCCTGCCCTGTAAGTCTGTTTACAAGTACATGGGGTCCAACTAATCGATCACCAATGATACCGGCCCACATGTTGAGGGAGAACCACACCTGGTGATGAGGTGGAACAGTTGCACGTGGGTTTTCATACGCCCATACATGCTGATTGTGGAAATTTGTTATGCCATCTCGTGTGAACTGTGCTTCATCTGTAAATAATAATAAGGCAGGAAAGTTCGGATTTACACCACACTGCTGCAAGAACCACTGACAACCTAACGCATGCAGGGTAATCTGCTGGTGACAGGCCTGTACACATTGCAAATGATAAGGATACAATTGATACTCTTCTTCCAGACAGTCGTATGAGGAACATTGACTTGCAACGCTACCCTTCGTGTGCTGATAGAAGGAGTCATGTTCACAGCCTCCAGAATCTCCTCCTGTACTTCTGGAGTTGTAGATCTTGGTCGTCCCCTTCCCAAACCAGGAGAGTTAAATTTTCCATACTTGCACAGACGGTAATGGAGACGTACATATGTCTTCCGATCTGTCGCTGTGGGTACCTCTCCTGGTACAAACGACGAGCCAGCGCAGCATTGCCGTCCACCTTACCGTACATGAAGTGTATCTCTGCCAGCTCTTGATTTGAATACATGTCGCACAGTCTAACGCCTGCACAACACTGAATGTAACCTTCGCCTCGGAATGAACTGTCAGAGTGCCCTCTTAATATCTCCTTTGACAGCAACGACCTGCGGAAAGAAAAACGTTCCGGTGAATTTCAATGTTGTGAAGGCCATAACTCGAAAATAAAGCATTTCCGGACACATGTTGTAATGAACTATTTTGATTGTCTACATGTGGGAAATACATACCTGAAATTATGCCCCGTATTTTTTAAACACCCTGTATACTAGACTGTGGCCACACTTTGCCCCTATTTTTTTTGTAGTGTTGTTCAAACCGTCGTGGTCAGAGACTTTCTCTGTAATTTCAAGTCACATGTGAGAGGTTGTATATAGAGAGTGTAAAGTGTATCAGTAACAGTTATGTTTTCTGCAGTGTAAATGTTTGTCGAATGTGTGTGAAAATGTATTAGTGTGTGAAGGTACCAGGTAGTAACTAATAATACAATACATTATATAATATAGAAAATGTCTACATGTATTATAAAAGAGGTTGTGTTAAAGCCCTTTTCCGCTCACTCTTTCTCAGAAAAAAATTAGATAATTAAAAATGGATGGCCAACACCAGAACTACCGAACTTGGTTCAAAAGACCAGTAAATTTACTAGACTTTTCAGTGTAATATGTATAGCAAATGTGACTGGTTAGCCGGCAGCGCTGAACTAAATGCGGTGTTTTGCTGGTATTGTCTGTTGTTTGGAAAGGATAGAAATACTAGTTGGACCAAAACTGGGTACACGCATTTGGGAAATTTAGTAAATTCTATAGCCGAGCATGGGCTGTCTGTTAACCACCTACGATCATCTGTAGCTATAGCTGCTTTTGGGAAAATAGAATAGAAATTGCACTTGACCACTAGCTTAATAATGAAATATCTCTACACAATCAAAAGGAAAAGCGGAACAGGGACATCATTAAAAGGCTTATTAATGCAGTATGTTTTCTGGGAAAACAAGAGTTAGCCTTTCGAGGCCATGATGAAACAGCAAATTCTATTAATCGGGGCAATTATGTGGAATTGCTGAAGTACACTGCAGAATATGATCCTCTTTTAGCAGAGCATTTAGAATCCTCTACTGTGTTAAAAGAAATTTCTAATCGAATTCAAAATGACCTAATCCAAGCTGTAGGTTCAACCGTTTTATCAGCTATAAAGCAGGAAATTACTGATGTTCCTTTTGTAGCCGTCATGGTTGACGAAACTTCAGATGTGGCAAATAAAGCACAGTTTTCTATTGTCCTGCATTATGTACATGAAGGAGAGATAAAGGAAAGATTCTAGGGGTTCTGTGATATAAGTAGTGACAAACACGCCCAAGCTATTGCAGAACTTATCCGGCACTTCTTATCAGAATTCGGATGTAATGAAAAATTGATTGCACAAACGTATGACAGTGCACTGACGATGGCGGGAAATTTGAATGGAGTACAAGCATTAATCAAAGGCACACATCCAGAAGCCCTATTTTTTCACTGTTATGCCCATGCACTAAACCTCGTCTTGTCTCAAAGCACCAGCCAAATACCTGAGTGTAAAATATTTTTAGTACGCTTAATGGACTTGCAGCTTTTTTTTCAAGATCACCAAAATGTGCTAACTTTTTGGATCAATTTTTGCAATGTCGTCTTCCACACATCCGTCCAACGCGATGGAATTATTCATCAAGACTGGTAAACACTGTGTGCAGGAGCAGGATTCAACTTTGTAATGTGTTTTGTGCTATGCTAGAACACCCTCAAGAAATTGAGTCAGATAGTTTAGCACCAATTAATGGCTTTTTGGCACTTTTGGAAGATTTCAAATTTTTTTTTTCTCTTAAATACATTTGATAAAATATTTACCTTCACCGATGTGTTGTACAACATCCTACAGAACCAAGCAAATGATATTCTGTACTGTCACAGAAAATACAAGAAACTCGCCATTCCATAGCAGTATTACATAATGATTATGAAGTGGTTTTCCAAGAAACCGTGTCTCAAATAGGTGAGCCTTCGAAGAGGAAAAATATCAACTATAAACGCATCTATTGCGAAGTGTTTGATAATATTGATAACCACTTGGATTTAAGATTTCAAGATCATTCTAAACTGAAATTTTTAAATTTATTGTCGCCTCAAAACTATGAACAATATACTAACCAATTCCTCGAAAGTTGCTTTCAAAATCTCATAGATGCATATGGAAAATTTTTCGACATCACTCGATTGAAAAATGAGCTGATTAGTGTACAGCAGTGAAGAGTTTAGAAATAAAACCATGAGTGAACTTGCAAAACTATTGAGTACTAATTGAATGCTAAAAAATGTTTTCACCAGTTTAATGTGTTAGTGACATTACTATGTACAATTCCTGTGAGTACGTCTTCAGTAGAAAGGTTGTTTTTAAATGCTGAAGAGAATCAAAAGCTACTCTCGAAATTCTACTGGAGTAGAGAGACTATCTCATCTTGGAATTATTTCAATTGAAGCGCATCTACTAGGAGCAGTCAGGAAGAAGAAAGAGTTCTTTGAGGAGATGGTTACCAAATTTGCTTCCCAGGAGAGAAGATTGAATTTCAGTTCTGTTGATCTTGCTGTGAGAAGTTTCAAGGGTGAGTTTAAAGCCAGAAGCTTGTTATTTTATATAAAATGTTGCTTAATTGTAGCTTCAAGAAATATAAATTTATATTAGGTCTATTTTAATATATATTCTTTTAAATTAATATCAGTTATGATTTACTATTGTTTACCTAACAATTATAATATTCAGTGCTTCCGCTGTCTGATTGGTCACCGCACACCACTGATTATTGATGATGATGATGTTGAGGATGATGATGATGATGATGATAATAATAATAATAATAATAATAATAATAATAATAATAATAATAATAATAATAATAATAATTGGGAAGCAGTACAACATAAAAATAACATTATTTTGTTTTATTACAAAATAAAATTAATTACTGTATTAAAGGACAACGTTTTATGGGTAAAATGAAAAACAATGGCATTTCATCAACATCTTCTTGGATTCCAGAATCGAGTATTGCTTTTGATTTAACAATGAAGTCATTTTCCTTCATGCTTCCCAATATTTCGATGTTGTCTTGAGCTATTTGAAGGGCTGTGGAGCTTGTCAGATGATCCATATCCATTTCCTGATCCTGACAGCATAACAAAAAAATATGGTGAAGTCAGTACACCAATTCTGTGAAGATGCTTACTTAAACAATCATGGCCAGTGAGTAGCCTGAACATAGCAACAGCAGATTTACGAGGAAGTTCAGGGATTAGACTAGTGTTTTCCAATAGATTTTTCCATTTGGTATTTTCACTTTCTGCTAATATTTTAATATTGTAATTGTGGTTGATCTTGCTTTTGATGATTCATTTGACAGATTTAGACTAGTATTCTGCAGTGGCGTAGCGTCAATGTAAGCTAAAAAGCTTAGCTTCCCCAGTTAATAATAATTTCATAATAAACCTGCAGTTTATGGAGAAAATTATTTATTAACTTTAATAGAATTTATATTTACGCTTTAATAATTGTGATGCGGCAGCTCAGGATTATTTGTGATGCAGCAGCAAACAAGAAGCCTGCACACACCAGCTTCCAAGCAGACCGGTTTCTTCTGTGTAATCCATCCCGCAGATTTTCCATCCCTTTTAAACTACCCTAGTCGCAAGGCTCGAAAAGAAGCTAGCTTTAACATTTAAAATAAGTAGTTTCCGAGTTATCCCTATTCGTCAGTTGTGTTCAGCTGAAGTGTTAGTGTGCATTGTGGCTGATATAATAAATAATGAGCGAAATAACAGTTCCTGACACTAATTTACTTGAATTTTTTAGGACAATTGTATTATCAAGACTGACTTACGAACAAAAGTGTGATTTAAAAAACAAATGACCGACTCCCTTGCTGTCAATGAAGGACACAACCAAAAGACAGACGCATACTTACGTAATGATACTAATATTGTGATTTCTCTAAGTATGACAGGGAGTGAGCTAATGTTATACGTATACGTGTCTATTTGTTAGAGATATGTGTAAACCGTGAAATCGTATTTTATTACGTCTCATTTGAGGTCATGCCTTATTGGTGTTACTTACGATGTTCCAACCAATCTTCGACTGCTGACTTGAAATTGACTACTATTTATTTTAAGACTGTATTTTTGTAATACATTTTCTCATATTGCATGAAAGACAACTTGAGTTAGCTTCCCCTGCTCAAAATTTCATGCTACGCCACTGGTATTCTGTTCAATTTTGGAGCATACTCTGAAAATAACTCCTGATATTATTATGGATGAGAACCATCTTGTACAGTGCGATGACCTGGATCAGTAATAAGAACAACAGTGGCGTGAAAAGGGTCAGTAGAATGTATTAAGACAATGCTAGAGAACATAATAACTTAAAGCTTACTTTAAAGGATATGAAAAAATCATGTTTGAAATATAACAAAAATAATTAGTAAAAATGTATATCTGTAGGGCAGACGGAAAAATTTGTAAGGTCATTTATTATATAAATATAATAACTACCAGCATATTAAGGGAAGAACACATTTTGAGAAATCTTCAAAATTCAGATGGTCAAGACTGGCTCAAAAGCTAGCAGAAAATGTGTAATTGGTGATGGTTTGTGCAATAACTGAATAGAATATAATCTTCTAAATTTAAGGTGTAGATTACTGCTGTAACATTTGGGCACAAATGGCCCTTTGTGTACCCCAAAAACTGCAGATCAACTCACAAGACCACAATGCGTTTCCAGCTTTGCTGTGCTACTGGGATTAATTTCCTCAAAAGATACAATGTTTGTTTCCCGAGATAACAATGTCTGATTTGGCTTAGATCTGGGCAATCCAGCAAAAAGTAAAGTCATAACTCGGCCTCTATCCCACATTTCCTACAAGTTGAGTCATCATTAAGGCCCAACATATGTAGGTGCTTATTCAGATGAGTGTTCTGTGAAAATTCCAGTTAACCATCCTAAAAATTCTCCCCTTCCCAATGCCAGGAGTTGTTCAGTTCAGTCAGGTTTAAATTCTGCATAAGTTTAGCCTGTTATATGGCTGGTGTAGATCTCCAGGCTCCTAGTAAGCCTTTCATCATGTTCTCCTTTAGAGCCTATTTGATTTTACACATAGAAATGCCAACCAGCGGCATGTGGTGATGACGTTTTCGGAGAAGCAATTTCATGAAAACACTGTATGTAGGCAACAGGCATCGAAGCCCAGTCGAGCAATGGCATACATACAGGCACCGTTTCCCTTCACGTCACATTACCGCATGCCACTGATGCCAACACAGGGTACCGGGCCATAGTTTTGGATGGAAGTTCCTTCTTGCCAATAGGCCGGCTTATTATTGTCATACATTCCACTGTGTCCTGGGACATTTGGGTAGGGTTTTCAGGCTAGTTCTGCATTCTTCAACCAGCCTGGAGTCGACTCTGTGCGCACTTAGCACACTCTGTGTAGTCTGGCTATCGGAGCAAATGAGATATTCAGACCTTGCCATGATCTATTTAGATTTTCCTGAGTGCAAGCTACTATTATAAACACTTCAGCTTGCAAAACCGTAGTATGTATATTGACCAACGAGGATATATATTCTAGTCCTGGGTCTTATGCCATAAATCCCTGGTCCAGTACCGCTGTCAGTTCTGGAGTCATCCATGAACCACACCAGACTACGACGTGGAAATTGGTTAAGGTGATCTCCCTTCCATTCTTTTCTATCAGGAATAAAACAAACAGGATAATTTACTCGTTGAACAGGAATCATACTACCCTGTCTCGTAACAATAACGGGATTGATATCAGTTGCCATTTTTCAAATAAGTGTACAACTAAGTGCTTCATTCCTCCTATCCACTGGCCAAGGCCATAGAGTTGAGAGACAGCTTGTATGACTACGTTTTAGACTGCGAGATCCAGAGGAAGCAAACTAGCAGGACCTCGAGATCTAATATCGGTGAAGTCATCATGCCTCCGGCAATATTTAAACACGCAAGCCATTGTATAGATACAAGGTCGTTGCTTGGGAATTCAAAGTCAGGGGCCACCATACCATTGCTGCATACATAACCATGGACGTAGAACAGCGCAATGGATCCAATAAAGGATTTTCGATTTGGCTGTAGCCCCAAACTACACACAAAGGCTTGTCTGCAGGCCCAAAAGGCACCAGTCGCCTTTGTATGATACTCGACGTGAGTTTTCCAAATCAGTTGAACATCAAGACACACACACATACGTATCGTTCTGCCAAATGGCTGGTCTTTCACTACAAATCCAGCATTCTTCAATTTTTCCTATTTTATGCCATCCTTTTAGTCTCTGCATATTATCCATATATCTTCATTTGATTTCTTCTTCTGCCCCGAAATCATCTCTCGTTTACCATTCCTTTAAGTATATCCTTCACTGGGCAGTTTCTTCTCAGCCAGTGACCCAACCAATTTCTTTCTGATCAGTTTCAGTATCATTCTTCTTCATCCAATCTTTCAAACACAGCTTCATTTCTTATTCTGTCTGTCCATTTCACACATTCCACCCTTATCCATATCCACATTCAAATGCTTTGCTTCACTTCGTCGTAATGTCCATGTTTCTGCTCGATAAAATGCCACACTCTGCACAAAGCACTTCACTAGTCTCTTAGTTCTTTTCCCCAAGTTCCGCAGTTGAAGATGCTCCTTTTTCTTTTAAGAGCTTCTTTTGCCATAGCTATCTTCCTTTTGATATCCTGGCAGCAGCTCATGTTACTGCATTTAGTAAACCCCAAATATTTGAAGCTGTCCACTTGCTCTACTGCCTCATTAATACTCGCATTTCGCACGTTTTCGTCTTTATTTTCTTCTTCGTCTTGTTTGCATTTATCTTCATCCCATACTGCTCACAGCTGTCACTTAGCTCCACTAGCATATCCCTTATTATCATATCCTCTTCTGCTAACAACGCCATTATCTTCAACAAATCTTATGCACTTTATTCTTCTTCTTCCTACTATCACCCCTCCAATATTCTGAAAACAGTTCTTCACTAAATCCTCCAAGTAGGTGTTGAGTAGGGTGGGTGATAAAGGGCATCCTTGTTGTACTCCTTTCCCTACTCCATTTCCTTCAGACATTTCTTCTGCTATTCTGACTATGATTCGTTGTTTCATATAAATACTACTGAACAGGCTTCTCTCTTTCCAATCTACAACTATTTTCTTCAGGATTCCCATCAGTTTTCATTAAGGATTATCCCTCCTAAAGATTTAAATTATTTAAAACTAAGTTGTTACCAAATAAGAAAACTCGTGGTCATTTTCTAAACAAAACCATTTCGGATTTATTAGGATTTACACCTAATTTCCCCTTCATGCACCAAGCCCACATCTGTTCAAAGCCTTCATTTGGAGCTCAAACAGCATGCTAACATGACATCCAGAGATAATATAACTAAATCATTAGGATAGACCTGAGGGTAAAACTCCGTCCTATTAAGATATTAATGTATAAGGTCGTCTATCACTAGATACTACAGTAAGGATGATAATATTCCCCCTGAGGGCACTCTCTTGTGACAGACACAGTTATTATGCTGTCATTAAGACATGCTTTAACAATTCCCTGAAAGTAAGGTGTTTTCTATACCTCTTCTCTCTGTAGCCTGACATATGGAGTGAAAGGATGTATTATCAAATGCTACTTTGATATCCAGCGAAACCACCGAAGCACTGTGGTCCTGGTTTAATGCTCCTTCATTCCTTAAAACAAGATGATGAAGGGCACTATCAGTGGATTTCACAGGCTCAAGGCATATTGTCTATCATGGAGCAGATGCGCTTTCAAGGCACTTCTTCTTTTGTATCTGTCGACCAATTTTTTACACTGACTTTAACATAAAATACAATAGACTAATCAGTCAATAGTGGTACGAAAATTTATACAGGGTGGAAAGTGTTCAATAACATTAAGTTCACACACTAAATCCTTAAGATAAAAGGAGTAGAATCTTCCTTCGCCATTTTACGTCCTTCCTTTTTATTTAGTAAGAAATCGATTTTGTTTCTAGAAGAAATTGCTACGTCGCAGTGAATTCAGTACCTGGTCAACAGACAGAAACACTCTTCCCTGCAATACTGATGGCAGTCACGAGGAGACACATTTCTTAGAAAGCTTAAAAGCTTTAAGGTTCTGTAAGTTCAGAAAATATATCAATAGGAAAGTTAGCATCATAACTGTCAAAAATCTTACAATTTAAAAATTCTACAAACTTCAAGTGTTTCTGAGATTCAAATATCAATTCAAGTTTTTAGCCATAACGGTGTCCAAACTCCACAAAATATTTTTGAACACATGACACAAATATCTTTCTCATTACAGTTTCTCCTTTTAGACCTTGGATCTTCTCCCTCTTTCATCAGTGATTACATTAAAATACCTTTTCTAGGGATTCTTACTTTTCTCCTTCTGTTGACTTTGCAGTTAATGATTCGGAGTATTCCTTCCACTCTTTATCACTACAAATTTGTCTTAAGCTGGGAAAGGGAATTATCCAGTAAATGTTTCAATTTATATGATTCAGGCATTGAATATTTATCTAAGAAGAATCTAACTCGATACGTTATTTAAAAAAATATTACAAATACATTGTTGGATTGTCACTATAATAAACAATAACTAGAAATAAAACTGCACACACTGCAACAGTAGAATTTACTTCCTCAGATAGCAACAATAACATGTGGGCCAAGGCTTCTGCTTGGTGTGAGATGGTTACAACTAGAGCCAGTCAAATACGCATTCAGTCTCACTCAGATCTCGCTCCCTAAGCTTTCCATTCCCGTTACTTCCACAACGGCATTAGGGAGTGCAGAGGGGAGTGGGAGGGGAATGCCAAGGACTGCACAGGAGTAGAATGCAAGCAGGAGCGAACAGGAGTCCCATTGTCTCACACTTTAGTGATCAGTGAAGTACAGTCTTCATAAATAAATAATGTGTACAATGGCTGCAGAAGCTAAAGAGAATGTATTAAATAAACTAGCTGATGGAACTTACATTCTACTAGAGAAACCGGGTGTAAGTCATGGTAGCACTAGCTGGGAGAACTTCAGGGTAAGCATTTTATGAATCCTTGGTGCTTAAATTGTAGCATAGAATTTACGGAAATTAAGTTATACTGTATTTTACTTCGACTAATTTTTTCGAAATAATATTCTTCTTGTAATCATGAGATTTTGTATTATTTTGAATGCTAAAAGCCATGGAGATATTTCACTTATAGAATACTGTGGCGCCATGTTTTAAGATCCTGGTCTCATTGGGGAGTTGCGCGTGCATCCGGTGAGAGGGCGCAGGGAGGCGAGACTCGAGCTTCAGTGGGTGCTGTGGCACGGCCCAGAGTGAGGGGAAGGAAGGCTGCGGGACGGCGCCTAGCAGAAAGAGCAGAGGAAACCTCAGAAGCGGAATCCTCTCGCAGATTCGGAAAGCCATGCGAATCAAAGGTCCGAGAACATGTGATTTAGTAATAAAAGCGCGAGCAATCTTCGGAGCAATGAGTGAGTCTGCTGCGAGAGAGTTAGTTAGTTAGTCTTCAGTCAGCCTTCAAGTTTTGGACAGCAGCGAGCAAGGATCTGAGTTCGATGTGCAGTAAACTTGAGTGAGTCTGTAACTGTGGCAGTATCCAGGCAAGTGCGACGTATCCAGAAGGCTTGGGTTCGAAGTGCAGTGAACTGTATCTGGAAGGCTTGGGTTCGACGCACAGTGAACTTGAGCAAGTGAGCTAGAAGAACTAGCCAAGGCGAACGAACTGTGGACTGACAGTTTTGTTCTGCACATAGTTCTTTGTGAACATTAGTTGAAATTAGGAGTACATTGTGTTCTTCTCCTCAATAATACACGTGTATTGTCATTGTCGCTGTGTGGAGTGCAATAACGACTACTGTGTTGCTGTGTTGAGTAGAATACATATTGTTGACAGGTGTGTGGTCGAAGGTAGAAATAAAAGTCACATGGTTGTATAAAAGTTACAATACATTATAATTTATATATATTTTTAACGATTTCAGTTGGTAGTTCAAGAGAGCAATTAAGGGCATCTTCAAAGATAGAAAGCATTGAGAAACCTCACGACAATTAACTACAAATAAATAAGGGTGATAATATGGTGGGGAACCTGTGTTCCTCTTTCATGTTAAAAAAATCTTGGTTACCTTACAATGACAACAATTTAGTGATATGTTCGGCGAGCTTAATGTTGAAAGCATGGAGTATATAAGAATCGATAATGCTTTTCTAGTTGGTGTCGCAGCTAATAATTTCAAAATGTAAATTTAATTTAAAATCTGTGGAAATAGTGAATAGCAGAAACAAACAACACTCATTCAAGGATCTATGAGTGAAAATGAGAGATTGTGGAATAGACAAAACTAGGAGAGAATCATCATAACTGCGAGTTTGTTTAGATCAGCATATGTGATGGCCAAACCGAAGTTGTCATTCAGAACTTATATCACAGTAATTGAACTGCAGAAGTTACATGAGGTTTCAGAAGGGAACATGCTACACTCCTATCATGCTTGTAAGAATATTATTATGTTCATGGAAGATGAAATGAAACAAATTCTAGTGAAGTATACACATTACCGAATCATATTCTAATTTTAGTTATCATGATAGACGAAAGTACAATAATTTCTAATAAAACTTGTTTAATTTTATTTATATACATCTCTCTTCTGAATAAGTTTCGTGTAATTATTATTACTATTTTTTATATTATTGAATTGGAAAGTGCGACGTGAAAAGGAATCCTAGCCAAGTATAACATCACACCAAGTATAACATCACAAAAGAGATACTTAAAGACTGTTGGGAGGTTTTGCAACAGACGGAGCAGCAACAATGCAGGACTGTTACAAAGGAGTAGCTGCTCTGCTGCGTAACCATTCAAAAGAACTTTGTTGTGCATTGTATGAACCACAAGATCGAACTGGCTATGCATGGTGTTATGCGTAGCATGGCAGAAGTATTCCATACACAGTCTTTGTTAAACACCTTATATTCTGTATTTTCTCAAAATTCCAAAAATCACAGGCTACTAGAAGACGCATCAAAAGAACTGTCATCTGAAATACTAAAACTAGGACATGTGTTTAATGTAGAGTACGTAGGGTTGCTTCCTCATTTAATGCTTTTCGAGCACTTACTGGAAGTTAGAGTGCTTTGGGATTTCTTTTCACACAACACAGTCGAGATGGCTGCCAAATGTCCCGAGAGCATTCTAAACTTAAAGGTATGGTAAAATGCCTGACAAAATGGTTGTTTGTAATGGAATTGACTGTAATGCATCAGGCTCTAAAGATTTTGAAAGCTCTGTCTTTGTATATGAAAAACCATAGTAACAGCTCTTACAGCAAAACAAGAAATTGAAGTAACATAAAAAAATCGTTCATTCACTATGAGTGGAAAAGATAATTCGGAAGTTAGAGTAAGACCATACATTCCAAAGAAATCTCAATTAAAGTCCCCAGTGCTCATCAACAACAAAAATTTGAACATTTCTGAAAACAAATTTTTCAATCATTGGTGAATAATATTAAGAGCTGTTTTGAAAAATGTACTTTTTTCGGATGAAGCAGTCTTAAATCCAGCTACATGGCCCTTAGATGTGTTTCATAGTGATATGTCTATACCACGTTTATGTAGAAAGGTAAAATACAGTGTAAGCGAAAACATGCGTGCATCACTTGTGAAGAACTTTTATATCTACAAGGAAAATGGAAAATACAAAATTCATCCCACACTCTGTGTAGAACCTTGTAAATGCAGTTGAAATTGTTCCCATTTCTACAGTCAGAGATGAATCTGATTCTGACTGATCAAAGAAACAAGTTACAAGTTGAATCACTTTAAAATCTACTTCTTACTAGTGGCTTGTGCAGCAATTGCTGCAAACTAAGTCCATAAAAAGTTCAAATAAAAATTGTTCAGATTTATTTTCAATGAAGAATACCAGACATTTTGATAGTTATTTGCTTCCATAATAGTGAAACATACTCCCTCTGAATGTTTTTTTTTTTTTGCCAAATACTTTTCCTTGAACCTATCCGTCTTCAGTTCTTGAGTTTCAATGCGAAATCGCTAGTAACAATGTCAGGATGATCAGTGGGTTTTTCATATGGGAGTAATGCAGTAGCTATTTCGGGTCATTGCGGATTGTATGTCAAAGTTAAGAAAATGTAAGGTTTGTCATGCTTTGAACAAAAGACTTAGCATCTTGGTATAGCTGCTGCATGTTTCGTGAACTACCCTGAAATGTAGAGGGCAGAATCACTTTTTCCCACTAAGAGATCTTGCTGAGGTGATCAAGAGACTACAAAATTTTGCAGGTCTCTTATTTTATCAATAAGTAATACCTTTTGCTCTTTTCTTATGAATTGTAATTTTTTGCGCTTCTTCCAGACAATACTGATCTATCAAATACTGCTGGATTAATTTGTGTAACAATGAATGTTATTCGTATATTTTCTGTAATATAGGCTGTTGTGAGGAATTTATTGCTGAGATGTGGAAAATGAGGCGAATGATATGTCAGAGTTGTAGAATCTTATATGTGCCTAAATAAAATTGTCCATCGTAAATCATTAGCAGTTTCAGTGTTTCATTTGTAGCTGGTTGCTGGAAATAAACTTACTCATCACGGTAGCAAGAAGTGAAATGGCATGCTATTTTCCCTACAACAAAATATGCTTGGCAGCGATCACAAATCTAATCAATTAAACCAAAGAAATATGAAATTAATTTTGATGTAGTTTAAAGGCGCAGCTAAAATAGGAAGCATGACTCAATTACTACCAAGGAAAGTTAGAGAATCAGACATATAAATATCTATATCACACTGCTATTACATATATGAAAAGGACCCACACCACTTGATTAATAATTGTAAAAGTATTTCATTTTTAATAACAATATTGTTACCTTACGTAAGTTTTATAGTTTTCAGTAACATAAGTTTATATAGGCCTATAGCCGTTACTCAGTAAATTATAGAAATGAAGATCTAATATAAAATATTCTTTCTCTGCGTCTACTTACATAAAGCCCCAAAAGGTTTCACTTGCATTAACTATAATAATATTTCATTTTTAATGGTAATAATGTCATCAAACATTCTTAAGTTTTGTAGTTCTTAATATCCAATACACAGCTGTACTCGGAAAACTACAGACCAGAGAATCAGGCCTGTAAATTATTTTTTATACGTTATCAAAAAATTGCACAAATGAAGATCGACATATTGGCATTATGATGAGAAAGAATCTGAGCCGTCTGAACTCTATGTCAGCAATCCTGTAGGTCATGGCCTTCGTGTAATAGCCTATTGTTTACTGTAGTGTGTGTTTTGTTTTATTCTGAAATGCAACACGGCCGACTTGATGCTTGCTTTGCTTAAGGAAGCGAACATCAAGTCGGCCGTGAATGCAATAAATTAGTTCTCAAAACTGACGAAAGATGGATTTTGGAAAAAAGGAAAATGATGTAGGAAAATTGACATTTCACTGAAAACTACTATTTTTCCGAAAAACTTTGGGTTCCAAGCTTCAAAATGAGGGGTCATTTATTAAAATCCGTTCAGCCATTTTCCCGTAATTTCCATTACCAGTTCAAATTATATATAAAGATATCAATAAATAGTTCACCAGTACATTGCTTCAAGGCAGAAAAGTTCACAACATGGATCAAATCGAAACATCACAGCACTCTGAATAACCAACAGGAAAGCACCATCCAGTCAGTACATCATTCATCTCGTCTCTTCAGTTGATTTACCTAAGTCTCATATTTTACATAAGTCTGATACTATCAGAACTTGTAGGAATAAAGAATATTATTTTTACTAATTAACAAAGAAAATACGGTAATAGTTTATTTTAAGATATTCTGTTTTAATAAGTCAATAATATTTTAGTTAATGTAAGTTTCTTTGTAGCTTTAAGTCGGTTTTCAGGGGCAGCATGATACATATATTTGAATTTTTAATTATAGCAGTGGACTCTTGGTAAAATCACAAATAGCACACTGGGTTAATGCATATAAAGGAACTAATATTTCTCAATAACATTATACAGACCTTCTACAACTCTTTTTAGCAATCTTTGACCTCTAATTGTTACCTGGAGGCCAGAAACTGGTAATATTAAGAAAAAGTTGAATATCCATTTGTAAGAAGGAGAAAGGTTTTTTAAGGTAGGATGTATACTCATAATGCAATGATATGTATCTCTTGGAAATGTTCTAATTTAGAATCAGAACCAATATACAAACCAGAAAGGCAATATTATTTATACAAATTTGTTACAAATACATTTATCATACATAGCTTCACATTCCGTCACACAAGCTCTGATGCTGATTTTAATATCTTTCATGAGGCCATTCCTCAAATAAAACAATCAACAAATGTTGTTATTGTCCTTGCTACAGAAATTCAATTCCCCTTTCAAAGCACCACAAGTAATTTTGTGACTCTGGAAAGTATACATCAGGTAGTCAGTCACATATGATGATAGTGATGAGGGGGTGAACTGTAAAATAAAATTACAGACTCGTTGGTTTATGTAAAATTTTATTGCAGTGCGAGTTTGAGTTCATATTTATTTGATATCATTAACATATAATTTCTATAGTAACAAATTCAAAAATATCCATGATTCTATCTGCAAAAAAATTGACACATCTCAGTCATTACTATAATAATTTTCCTTATATAAAAAGTAACATCATTCCGAAATAAATATGCAGGCAGGAAGAAAATGTTAAATTCCCGAAGTTACTGTAGAATGCAATTCCACATTACCTGTGTTAGGATTTGGGAACAGGGGGAGAGACAAGATGGAATGAGAGCCACCACATGAGTAGGGGCTGAATTCCTGCAACAAACAGCAGGATATAGAGTCTTCGCTTGTTGCCGCTGTTGTGGATATAAGGGTCATGATGGTGGGGTGAGCTACCCACAGGCAAAATCTGCACTTTAAGAGTACGTACCTGAAAAAATAAAAGAAACAGACTGACACAATTACGTGACAACATGAGGTAGGTTTGTGCACTCAGTAAGTTTTAGTGGATGAACAATATTCTTTTCTGACAAGAATCAATCTGAAAAAAAGTTAGTTTTTTTTTTCCACCCCGAAATGCAACAGTACATCATGATAGATGCATCTGAATGTAATGTCCGAACCATAAAATGCAGAAATACTTGGAGCCAAACAACGAAAAGTTCTCTATAGTTATTACCAGTACTTATGATTATAAATAATAAATATTTCTTATGAAATTCTGAAAGTCACTTAAAATGCGTCAAATGTGAAATATAGGTCACTTAATATGTTATGTATTTGTAATTTCTCCTTAAATAATGTTGGGTTATCATTCAGAAGAGTACCACAGTTCCTCGCACAGGAATAGCCTATGTGAATACATAAAACCTACACTTTAACTCACTTCAACATCACTGAGTTAGTTCTATCCACATCTTTCTGTACACTCAGTGCAAAGTACCATAACTAATAACAGATTCCAAGTTCAAAGTTCCTCTGCAATCAGTAGCAACAATGGATCATAAGGAATTATATTACTGCAGTATATGCCGAACTAAACATAAACTCTTCCGAATCCATTCAGGCTAATTTATATTATTTTAAATAAAAAAAGTGCCACCACATTTCTTATACATATGAAGCTAACTTCTCCTTCATCAATTCAGCATAATGTATTTCACAGCAAGTGCATTTAGTGTACAGCATGAATCAGAAAAACACCGAACAATTTTCAGAAAGGACTCAGGACACCTATACAAGTATTTTGAAATAGGAAATATATAATTATCCACTGATAACTGGTTTTTAATGTTGTAACCATTAAAAGTGTTTATGCCACCATCGAGATTAATGACATTCTGCTGGACGGGTATATATTATATACCAACAGGTTCTAGAATACATTTTACCAACACTTCTGGAGAATGTTCCATTAAGAGTATGTGAGGAAATGTAGTTTTAGGGTGATGGGGTTCCAGTGCATTTTAATCATGATGTGAAGATTTTCCTAAATGTAATTTATCCTGGTCACTGGATTGTCAGAGGAGATCCTACACCTTAGTCAGCACTTCATCAGATTTGACACCTACGATTATCTTATCCTGTAGAGATACATCAAAACTCTTGTGTACAAGACTTTCATCAGATTTGACACCTACGATTATCTTATCCTGTAGAGATACATCAAAACTCTTGTGTACAAGACTTCAATTGATACAGAAGAGCTGTTAATAGTCATAATTGAGGACCGTTTTTGCAAAACCTGCTAACTGCAAAATTTTCAAAATTGAGATTTTGGTGGATTAGTTAACATAAGACAGACCTCTACATGATGCTAAAGGCTTCTTAGGAAAATCTTATTATTTCCTTCACAGTAGTGTGTCAAAGTGTGATCGTTTTTTTAAAACTTGCTTTCTGCTATGTGAGAGCTATAGCAAAACTTGCAGTTATTTCAGTTTTATGTGTTTCCTATAAAATTTAGTTTTTTCAGTTAGCAAGTTTTGCAAAAACGGCCCTCAATTATTCCTGCATTTAACAATATTTGCAATATGCCTAATATTGTTTTAAAGAATTCACCAGTCACTGCCATGGACTATGAATCGTGCTCTGAAGTGATTAGTCTGCCTTACAGCATGGGCAGCCAAATGTCTCATCAGCATCAAATCACTTGAATAATGCTGCTTGCTTAGATTTATGACCTCAGGAGGAAAAGTTGAAGGTGGTGGTAGTAACAGGAGTGGTAACTAGGACAGTGGCGGATTATTAATATGCTAGACATCATTGGAGAAGTTAGTGTATATTCACTATGTGGAAGAATGACTTGTTAATGAAAGAGATAAATTATAAACTTCTAAGCAGTATAAATTTATTTATTCTAAATAATTAAACAGCTTCAAACTACGTTAGAGTTGTTTGCAGTTTTGAACATCTGACCGACATCTATGGCTGACCACTAGGATCCAGAATACAAAAGCACAATTTCATTTGCAGAGAGAATACAAAACAAGGATAAACTTAAAAATAAAGTACGAAGTGTGATCATTAAATTCCGAGACCTGTCCCATTAATGGAAATAAAATTACCTGATTTAATTTGGCTGCCATCCCCTTGGGAAGCTATACACTGATCCCAAAATGTCTGCCATTTTCGGAATGCCTCCTGGAAGTCGCGTTCTTGAAGCCTGTCAAGCACTTTTTGCGATTCACGTTAGATCTCCTCCACAGTATCAAAACAGTGACCCTTCAGCTTCAATTTCATCCTTGGAACAAAAAAAAGTCGCAGGGGATCAAATCTGGTGAATACTGTGTGAGGAATGACGATCATCTTGTTACGGATGCAAAACTGGTGTGTTGCAAGAGCTTTGTGAGTTTGCGGATTTCGTCATGGAGCATCCATTGTTCTCTGTCCAGAGTTGTGGTCATTCATGTTCAAAATGGACGTGAGGATCATTATGTACAATTTGTCAAATTTTTCGACATTTTCGGCACTGTTGCACGTGTGTGGCCTCTTGTTTTCTAGCGATATTCTGCCATTTCTGAAACGCGAATGCCACTCAAAACACTTCGCCCGACTCACTGCTTTCTTCCCGTAGGCTTGCTTCAAAACTTCATGGGTTTCGGTTGTCAATTTCCTGAAGAATTTTATGTTGGCTCTCTGCTCCAGTTTTGAGTCCATCATGATTTCGCAAATGTGTGGATGTACATGCTAACAAAACCTTGTGTAACATAGGTCTCAATGAAGATAGCACTTTGAAACTTCGTGTTCCGTCTCTTCTAGGTCATCTAGTGTTACTACTGCGCGCACGTGCCAATCACGTGATCCCTTCGCCCACAGCAGACACAGTCTCGGAATTTAATGATCACACCTCGTACAATTTGATTTGCTGAGAAACATGCGATAAAAGTATAATGAACAACAATTGAAATTAATTATAACTAAAAATTCCAAGTGAACTGATATGAAGTACATAATAATCATTACTCAGATGTGTTCATAAATACAATTTTAACAACAAAAAAAAAGCTCAAATTAGTCCTCGTCACATAATGTTTCAAGTAACGTAATACTGAATTGAAATCAGGAGTTATGTCTTACACTGACAACCATAACTGGTCACAAAAATGTCCGCCAGTCACACTTGTCCTTTATTTTAGATTCTACAGTTTTCATTCGTAAGAAGCTCTGCTCACAGATATACAGAGTGTTTCAAAAGTGATGGTAAAAATTTAGGGATGAGAAGTAAAAACGAAGAGAACCAAAATGGTTCCAGTAACATGGTTCTGCAAATTAACCATTTACGAGATAATGGCGTCATTCCACGTCAAACAGGACAAATTTAAAGGAAATTTAACCTTGATGTTTTTTATTTCTGTCATACTTTTTTATTTGATTGAAAGAACAAAAATAAAACATACGTATATTTTTATTTTCATAAAACTTGATTCTTGTGAAAAGTATTTAAATTCAAAACTTACATAATAGTGTGCACACTGTTATATATAAATGGTAATATCTCCGTTACTAATTAACGCAATTTATTCAAATTCGGCTCATATTAAAGCTCACAAGATATACTTTTAGCATATCTGACCTTCAATTACATAAAAATTTTTGTTGTATTTTTTTCTAGAAAATATATTTTTAAAATGTCTTTTTTTTTTTAAGTTTGGAAACTTTTTTCGAAATATAGAAAATATCACTGCATTCCTTAGTTTCTCAACTATATGCGTACAAAATTTCAAAATGGGATATACATAAATGAATTTGCAATAAATTAACTTAGCCAGCTGGGCGCACACTGTTGAGTAGGAGCGTCACTGCAAGACCGCGTCGCTGTGTATGGAAACATGTGTACACACAGTGTCAGTATGCTATACACCATAAAGTCAACTTACGAAATACGTAAACACTTTTGAAGCACAATTATTAACATAAAATCCCACACAACTAACTTAAAACACATAAAAATAAGTCAACAGGATTGGATAACTGTAACATCTTTTAAGCAACTCAAATACATGTTTACTTTCGTGGGACAAACGATAATCTTTAATTAGTGCTTCAGATTTTGAGACCAGTATGAAAGCATGTAATGTTCTCGTGCCACTTACTGCTTTTGCCCTCTCATATCGAGAATGCAGTAAGTTACATTCATTTTTATGTTCATCATTGGTGAAAAATAGAAAATGAATTCCACTAATATTCTTTTCAGCCCACTCAAACAATTTTCTTGGTGTCGTAATGGGGTCCTGATGTGGCTGAAGACTTGCTGTTGTTGCTAGTCTTTTAGTGGTGCCGCAAATCCCATCACAAGGGCCATTCCCATGTGAAGTTCCAAAAAAATGCCATTCAGCACTTATACCGAAATCTTCTTCGTGAAAACACAGACTTACAAAATTTTTTCAGTTTCTGTATTGGGCACTAGCCCCATCAGAAAAATAAATAACTCTTTTCACATTTCCTATTTCGTTCTTCAGAAACTGTATTAATTGTCGTTCAAAAAGCTGGACAGCATTTGTATCGTGTTTAAGACACTCTGAAATTGGTACAAAGTTTTTATGTTTTAATTCACTTTTGTCTTGCGTGAGGAGCTAGGGCTTCTTACTTGATCGAAAGTTCATCTAAAAATTCTTCTACTGAAGAGAGAAAAATTTCTAAATTAGTTCAGTCAACAGTTACCCATTGTTTGTAATTGACTATATCTATCATTTCTGTTTCAAACGCTTCCTGTAAATATTGAATTAAGTCTGCTGTTAATGGACAATTTTTACACTTTCTGAATCAGGGGATGCAGGGTTACATACAATCTGTAAAATCAGAACTTTGTAATTTCTCAGTGCCCGTTCTAGATTGGCTGCCAATTTCACAATGTTTCCACCATCAATTAACAACTTTACATTCTCATGATAACCACACACACAGACTGAATGAGTACCAATGGCTCCAGGAAGCACACATTGTTTTGGTCTTAGTTCCGCAAATTTTGAAAAACTAATTTGTATATCTGGATTTTTAACCTTAAAAGCCCAAAATGTTTCTTTTAAATTTGATAACTATCTTTTCTGTTTCTGTACTTTGTCACTGTCTTCTTTTACAGAAATGAAGTTTTTCTTTCCAGCCATGATGCGGCTTACATCATCATTAGTGTAAAGGTCAAGTACTTTTTTCACTATGAATGTGTCTAAAGTTTTTCCACTTCTAGATTCTGGAGTTGAGAGAATTCCCCTCTCTGCAGCTAAGTTTTTTGCAACACAGATCATGTGATTAGATGTATCAAAGTGTTCCCTAATTTTACTCTATGGCCAGACCTCAAATATAGTCAAAATCTGAATTTTAAGTTTTCTGTCAATAGTGTTCCTGAAACACTCTCCTAGCTTATTAATTATGTCACTGCTACTCTTCTCATCTGGTGTTGTTTCAACTTCCTTTTTCTCAACGCAAAAAATCTTTTCCTTAAGCTTCTGTTTTATTTTCTGATATTTCCATTGGGGATACTTCTTCTGTCTGATAATTTCTTTTTCTTAATTGGTTGTTTCCCCCATTGAGACTAAACTTTCATTAAACTTATCAATGTCCGTCACTGACACCTCTGAACTACTTGACGCACTACATTTATCAGTTTCCGAATTGCCTGTTGTTTCTTGTTCAATGTTCTGGACACTAGAACTGTCTAAGATATCAACACTGCTGGTTTGAATGGCACTTGATTCATCAACATCTGACATTAACGAAATTTTCTTATGACAGTTTTCACAAATCCTAAGATTGTATGACAACTTAATATGTTGCATGTTCAATTTTTTAAGCATGTTGGAAGTCACGCACCTTAATTTCCCTTTCTTAAACCTACGACTGTGGTTGCTTATTTTGAAAGGATTAAAACACTGATAATATCTAGGTTGTGTTACATTACTCATTGTGATTAGGCTGCACACTAATAATTGCACCAACTAAAAACAATAACAGAAACTACGCTATACACACCCACAGTAATACTATAGTACTGTGTTATTAATGCCCAAACGTTTGAAAATCTCGGAACAAACTGAAAAGAATTCATTCCGCCTTGGACCTGGTTTAAATATTATATATCCCATCTAAGCTTCTCCAGACATAAACAAAGAGAACTGACAGTCGCCAGTGTGGTGATAACAGACAAAGAGAGCAACTGATAGTTTATTGCTGGACAAGCTTCAGTCAGCAGTTTGACAGTGTGGTGCTGCAACAGAGCTCTGTGCGCGTATTTATTTAGTATTTTTTTACTCTGTCATCTATTGCTTTCCCACTATGAAATTTGGTATACTTAAGGATAATTAAATGGAGAACATGGTGATAACTTAAAAATGGTATTCTAAGTTTCCGAACATTATGAGCATCAAGATTTATATAATAATTATGGCATAAAGGACTGTTAATATATAAAAATGGAAAGTGAATATACACAGGCTAAAAGGCATATATTTAACCTTTCAAATGAGACTAACCTCTATTTCATACGATACATGTAATGGGAGAAACAAATATTTATATATGTCAATGTGTGCAATTTTTTAATAATTTTGATGCTATATAAATCTCAAA
Organism: Periplaneta americana; assembly: GCF_040183065.1. Classification (NCBI taxonomy): domain Eukaryota; kingdom Metazoa; phylum Arthropoda; class Insecta; order Blattodea; family Blattidae; genus Periplaneta; species Periplaneta americana. The sequence goes on from NC_091117.1 coordinate 108,333,144, forward strand.
ATAATCAGAATTGGGGCTAACAAAAGAATATGGGTCTCTTATTTTTACCCTTAGAAAGCATAAAAAAAATTTCAAACAATTCTAAAAATATGATGTCAAAAATGTGTCCGGTTTGACGTGGAATGACTCAATGGCATTTTGTACTGGTTGGGGCCAGCTTAATACTAAGTACTAATTCCAACAAAAGCAGTGATAATTTTATTAATTTAACAATTACAAGACAGTAAAATTCATAATTTTGGTTCAACACCACAGAAATGTTATTGAACGTACACAAAAGAAACATTTTTGTTTGAACAATAGTGAAGTTTGTGAATAAACAAAGTACAGCACAGTCTGAACATGTAAACTGAAGAATTTTACAGCAAGTGTTCAAAATGCTGAACATGCACTTGAATACATCTGTCTAGTCTTCTATGCAAAGACCCAAGAATGCACTTGAGCAATCCTGGGTTATTCCTCATTTGTTGCAATTCTTCAAGTGTGGTGGTGTCTGTTGTGTAAACTAGCTTTTTGCCTAACTCCATACAAAAAAATCCAAAGGATTTAAATCTGGTCCTCCTCTATCTAGATATCATCTCATACTTAAAAGAAAATGGAATGGGGAGAGTGCAGCATGTATGTGAAGCACTGATGTTGCCACTTTACTGTATCCAGGCGCTCGGTTCACTGGTGGCCCCAACCAGCAAAGAAATGGCATTACAGTGGAACCCCTATTATCCGTGGTAATGAAGGGGGTTGACTGAACACTTAATCGAAAAAATCGGATAATCCGTACCATAAAATATTTTCTTCAATTATGTGAATTATGTGAGCTTTCGTCATTTTCTCCGTGGTCTTGTGTTTAATACGTTTGGTAGTGAATTAGAAGTTCATCAATATAAGTTCGGTTGTTAACAACGTATTTGTAAAGGGTAAGAAAACTCCTTTTAATGGCTGTCATCGGAAAGATAGGAATAGTAGAGGTCTCATGTTGTAGATTTCCATACTGTATACACTCTATCTGTCCCGTGCCGTGGCGTTGCGGTCTGAGGCTTCCCGTCTAGAACTCGCGTTACAGAATGCGTGCTGGTTCGAGTCTTCATGGGGAAGAAATTATCTCATGAAATTTCGGCCAGTGTATGGGACCGGTGCCCACCCAGCATCGTGATGCACTTGAGGAGCTACGATAGGTAGCGAAAATCTGGTTTCAGAAACCAGCTATAACGGCTGGGGGGGGGGGTCATCGTGCTAACCATACGATATCTCCATTTTGGTTGGATGATCGTCTACCTCTGCTTCGGAATGTGGACCTCAGGCCAGCAGCTAGCTGGTCGGTCTTGGCCATGCAAAGGGCTGTAGCGCCATGGATTTACTTTACTTTTACTATACACTTTATCTCTGATTTTTATTAAATCAATCTCGTATTGTGATGCGGAATGACCCACAGTTTCTCTTTCTCCAAACCACTTAAGTATATGCATTTTGTTCGATACTTAGGACAACACGTTTTCTTTTGACAATCATGGAACACATTTTATCTCGAAGTTATACAGTACAGCAACTCGAACAGTAGAACTGTGTAAGTGTAAATGCTTGTAATAACACTCTCAAGAAAAAATGCGTATACTAATATAACGTACAATAGTATCTACTTCATATGTTTCTGTAGCGAAAAATAAATAAATAAAGGGAGAGAAAGACAGTCGGATAATCCGCCAATTGGTTAATAGAATGACGGATAATCAGGGTTCTACTGTATCTCGTAAATGGTTAATTTGCGGACCCATGTTTACTGTAACTTCGTTTTTACTTCTCATCCATAAATGTTTGGCCATCACTTTTGAAACACTCTGTATGTAGTTACAGATATACTTCCGATATTTCGGTATTTATTCTCATACAATAGTTTGCATAGCTCAATATCTTTAAAGTTGCAACATTTTTGCTTAGTTATTATATCTGCTTGTAATTATTTTATTACCACATTGCCATAGGCCACTGAATTTATTCTCAAAATATTATCTAGAACTACTAAAGTAAGGAGTTATAAAATCATTGTCCCACTAATTTTCGTTTTGGTTCAAATACAAGTACTTGGACACACTCAAACGATCATGCTCTATATACATTTGAAAATAACATATTTCGAAGAATATTTGGTCTATAGTAGGAAATGGAGAATTCGAAAAAACCGGGAAAACTGAAGCCTCTTCCATGAATCTGACATCGAAGTAAAAGGCCATATTTGGCATAGAAAAGAAACTTCACTGTTAATGACTGCCTTTAATTTGGAATTGAATGGCAAAGAACCTCTCACAGGTTGAAAAATCAAATTTATCAAGATATGGACGATCTGCTGATGCAGCTGGGGATAGGCTTGGATGGGGGTGTATTGTCTGTGAAGCTAGAAACCTTCTCAGGTTTAGAGAGCCAGTTAAGTATTTCAGCTCTTGTTAGATAATAAAACTTGATAAGTTTTTGTACAAAAGACAACAAGCTTGATGTATAGCCAGAGGGACACACAGATTGTGATGTAGAAATTAAACACAAAACGACATCACTAGAGAGTAGATAACTTTCTCTTAATGATGCTACATGGTATTCAGAGCTGATAAGGCTATACTAAAGCAAAAGAATGATAAGAATGTCAATGTACAGTTACTGATGGACAAAGATAAGAGGCCAAAATATTATATGCAGGGCACGGATATTTAGTTACTAAAAGCTAATGTTCCAACTAGCCACATTCATAAATGAAAACCAATCAAACTAGAATTCCAAAAGCAGCTGCAGTACTCAAATGTAAACTGATTTCAAGCGGAAAAATGACAAGAAACACAAAATGCACAACTCAAAAATCCTTTCAACAAGTAGAAAAACAATATTACCAGACATCTTCCTCAATCAATCCTATAGATTATGAGAATTTCAACTAGCAACTGGAACTTCAAGGGTTCTCTGGAAAAAAAGCCGAAACACACGCCACCCAGCTAAAGAAAATAGCATTTAGCAACAATAGCTGAACCAGATTGATGGACAGTGTATACTGATAGATCAAGACTGGAGACCAAAGGAAATGCTGGTGTTTACTACAAAGGATTCACACACTACATACCAACAGACAAAGGTAAATCAGCCCTCGAAGGTGAATGCAAGCTATAGAAGTAGCAATACTAAATTGAATGACCAGAATCCATAACTTCAGCAAAGCTATCAACCTGGAAGTCTCCAAAGCAGTTATAGAAACAATAGCATCAAATACCGCATCTGAAATCCCATCAATAACAGAAAGCAGGAAACTGCTAACAATGCTTAGAAGGCAACAAAAACACATCATACTGCAATGGATCCTCTCACACATTGGATTAGTAAGAAATGAATGAGTCGACCACCTGACAAAAGGAAACCAAAATATCACAACAACCCAAACCATCAAAGCTAACACACACCATAATATACGAAATCAAAACAAAACTTGATCAAATTTATATTAAGCACATCAGAACAACATACCAAGGAAAAAAGTGGATCAATATAAATACCAAAGGAAAACCCCGGCAATCATTAAACCATTAGAATGACATAGCCAAATTTAGGATTCTAACAGATCATGACTACCTGGCACACCACTTGAACAGGATGAAAATATTTGACAAGGACACCTGTATGTTATGCAACACTGACACCATAATGCAGAACATCTACTTCAGTGCAGCACCCTAAGTAAAGACAGACGAAGTGCACAAGATATAACTAGCCTGTATTGGGAAGCAAGAAGAAAAATGGTGTAACTACTAAGACCGGGTCATTGGAAATCAACATCATATTTATAAATGAGTATGTAATATTCCATCTCCATGTATGGTGGGTCCCTATCACCACGGCATGGCGCGTCCTCAGGTTGCGGATAGAGGAGACGGCCTCCAGATATGGAGGGTAGCTGCGAATATATTGAATAAGCAGTCGTGGACAGCCGATAAGGGGTGGTCCTCCAGCTTGGGGGTTGGGCGAAGGGCTAACAACCCATCACCGTAAAAAACAGCTTGTTACGAATCCCTACAATAAGCCTCGGAATAGGACATTCTCTGGCACGACCACAGCAAAGGAATAAGGTTTTGAGATTTGGCACTTGGAACGTAACTAGTCTTTATAGAACAGGAGGGGTAACATTAGTAGCAAAAGAACTAGCTAGATATAGAACAGACTTCGTGGGAGTACAAGAGGTTAGGTTAGATGGGAATGGCATATCACAAATAGGCGATTACCTGTTGTATTATGGGGAAGGAAACATTAATCACCAATTAGGGACGGGATTCTTTGTTCATAAAAGATAAAATCAGCAGTAAAAAAGGTCGAATTTATCAGTGACAGGTTATCATATTTAGTACTTAAGGGTAGATGGTGCGACATCATAGTTATAAATGCTCACGCAACTACAGAAGAGAAAGACGACCATATAAAGGATAGCTTCTATGAGGAATTGGAACATACTTTTGATCAGTTCCCTAGATATCACATGACAATTTTATTGGGGGATTTCAACGCTAAAGTAGGACGGGAGGATATTTTTAGACCAACTATTGGAAAAGAGAGCCTACACGCAATTAGTAGTGACAATGGAGTTAGATTAGTCAACTTTGCCACATCGAAAAATTTAATTGTCAAAAGTACAACATTCCCCCATAAGGATATACATAAATATACTTGGACTTCTCCAGATGGATTGACACACAACCAAATAGATCACATCTTGATAGATAAACGGAGACATACTAGTATAGTAGATATTCGAACTTTCAGGGGTGCAGACTGTAATTCTGACCATTATTTGGTGATTGGAGAATTAAGAGAAAGATTATCAGTAGCCAAGCGAGTAGAGTAACAAGTTAATATTACTAAATTCAATATTTTGAAATTAAAGGACGAGGAAGCTAAGCAAAATTATCAGGTCGAAATTTCGAATAGATTTGCCACTTTAGAAAGTTCCGACGAAGTTGAGAAAGAATTAGATGTTAATAGCGTGTGGGAAAATATCAGAGATAGTATCAAAATTAGAGCTGAGCAGAGCATAGGTTATTATGAAACTAAGAAAAAGAAACCGTGGTTTGATGAAGATTGTTGCATGGTAGTAGAAAGAAGGAAACAGGCAAAATTGAAATTCTTACAGGATCCAGTTGAGGAGAAGAGAGATAATTATTTCAATGAAAGACGAGAAGCAAGTCGTACACTTAGGAATAAAAAGAGAGGTTACTTGAAGGAAAAAAAGTATGAGGTAGAAACAAATAGTAAGAATAAAAACATTAGAGATTTATATAAGGGTATAAAGGAATTTAAGAACGGATATCAGCCAAGGGTAAACGTGATCAAGGATGAGAATGGTGACTTGCTTGCAGACTCTCCATCAATCCTAAACAGATGGAAAAACTATTTTGCGCAACTACTAAATGTACATAGGCCAAATACAAATGATCGGGACGAAATTGAAATACAAACTGCTGAGCCATTTATACTCGAACCCACGCTTTCAGAAGTCGAAATTGCGATAGAAAATCTGAAAAAGTACAAGTCTCCAGGTATCGATCAAATTCCAGCAGAATTAATACAAGAGGGTGGAAGTGCATTATATGGCGAAATTTATAAACTTGTATTTGCTATTTGGGAAAAGGAAATTGTACCAGAACAATGGAAGGAGTCCATAATTGTACCTATTTTTAAAAAGGGGGACAAAACCAACTGTGGTAACTTTCGAGGAATATCACTTTTGTTGACGTCGTACAAAATTTTGTCCAATATTCTTTTGAGAAGATTAACTCCGTACGTAGATGAAATTATTGGGGATCATCAGTGCGGTTTTTGGCATAATAGATCGACTATTGATCAGATTTTTTGTATTCGACAGATAATGGAGAAAAAATGGGAGTATAAGGGTACAGTACATCAGTTATTCATAGATTTCAAAAAGGCATATGACTCGGTTAAGAGGGAAGTATTATATTATATTCTTATTGAATTTGGTATTCCCAAGAAACTAGTTCGATTAATTAAAATGTGTCTCAATGAAACATACAGCAGAGTCCGTATAGGTCAGTTTCTATCTGATGCTTTTCCAATTCACTGCGGGCTAAAGCAGGGAGATGCACTATCACCTTTACTTTTTAACTTCGCTCTAGAATATGCCATTAGGAAAGTTTAGGATAACAGGCAGGGTTTGGAATTGAACGGGTTACATCAGCTTCTTGTCTATGCAGATGACGTGAATATGTTAGGAGAAAATATACAAACGATTAGGGAAAACACGGAAATTTTACTTGAAGCCAGTAAAGCGATCGGTTTGGAAGTAAATCCCGAAAAGACAAAGTATATGATTATGTCTCGTGACCAGAATATTGTACGAAATGGAAATATAAAAATTGGAGATTTATCCTTCGAAGAGGTGGAAAAATTCAAATATCTTGGAGCAACAGTAACAAATATAAATGACACTCGGGAGGAAATTAAACGCAGAATAAATATGGGAAATGCCTGTTATTATTCAATTGAGAAGCTCTTATCATCCAGTCTGCTGTCCAAAAATCTGAAAGTTAGAATTTATAAAACAGTTATATTACTGGTTGTTCTGTATGGTTGTGAAACTTGGACTCTCACTCTGAGAGAGGAACATAGGTTAAGGGTGTTTGAGAATAAGGTGCTTAGGAAAATATTTGGGGCTAAGCTGGATGAAGTTACAGGAGAATGGAGAAAGTTACACAACACAGAACTGCACGCATTGTATTCTTCACCTGACATAATTAGGAACTTAAAATCCAGACGTTTGAGATGGGCAGGGCATGTAGCACGTATGGGCGAATGCAGAAATGCATATAGAGTGTTAGTTGGGAGACCAGAGGGAAAAAGACCTTTAGGGAGGCCGAGACGTAGATGGGAGGATAATATTAAAATGGATTTGAGGGAGGTGGGGTATGATGATAGAGACTGGATTAGTCTTGCACAGGATAGGGACCGATGGCGGGCTTATGTGAGGGCGGCAATGAACCTTCGGGTTCCTTAAAAGCCATTTGTAAGTAAGTAAGTAAGTAATATTCCATCTAGTATAAATAGTGCTGCTGGGTTTGAAAGTAGTAGCCAATTGTAGCGAATGGTTAAACACTGTTGTTTACTGTTTAAGGGGTTAGGTACAGCTTACAGCAGTTAAATTTTTGGAAATATTCCATATTCTTTTCCTCTATTACTGTATCTTGTACAATAATTAAAATTAGTATGTGTAAAACATTGTCCTTCTGCTATATGAGAAAAGTATTTTTACAATTTAAAAAAAAAAAAATTGTAATTTTTTTTTTTTTTTTCAAAATTCAGTTCACTGTGCAGTGATGAGGCATTTCCCACATAACTTAAAAACTATCCAACATTCTGTGATGAAATTTTTCGTGTGTATTTATGCATATCATATCTACAATATGATGCAAGCCCACTTCTCTACCTTTGATCAATTGTCTGATAAAAAATAAATTCATTAAAAAAATGTTCAAATATCAGTAGGCTATTTTCTTTTAACACAAAATAAAAAAAATATATTATTTATTAGTTGAAAGAGCATGATATTGTAAATATGAGTTTCAGCAATAAAATAAAAAAGAACATGAAAAGTTTATGAGTTATGAGGAAAATGCTTCATTACTGCACAGTAAACTGCAACTATTTTGAATTAAAAAAAATACTAGTGGCTTGTGCAGCAAATGCTGCAAACTAAGTTCATTAGACGTTCAAATAAACATTTTTCAGATTTATTTTCAATGAAGAATACCAGACATTCTGAAAGTTATTTGCTTCCATAATAATGAAAGATACTCTCTCTCGAGCCAATACTAAAGAGAACTACACATATAAATATCTACACCACACCACCATTAAATATATGAAAAAGACCCAACCCCACTTGATTAATAACTATAAAAATATTTGATTTTTAATAATATTATTATCTTACGTAAGTTTTATAGCTTTCAGTAACATATACTATATATACTATATAGCCGCTACTCAGTAAAATATGGAAATCAAAATCTAATATGTTATTCTCTACATCTACTTATATAACCCCAAAACGTTTCACTTTCATATCATCAATATAGCATTAATATGAAAAATAGTCACATCATGGCATTAACTACAATAATATTTCATTTCTAATGGTAATAACGTCATCAAACCACCTCAAGTTTTGTAGTTTTTAATATCCAATACACAGCTGTACCCAGAAATTTACATACCACAGAATCGAACCTGTAAATTATTTTTAGTAAGTTAAGTTTTTAATAACCAATTTAATTTGAGCTCTAAATATGTCAGCATTCTTGCAGATCATGGCCTTCGTGTAATATTGTTTACTGTGACCAGCCTCATGGTCTAGTGGTCAGAGCTTCTGGCTATAGTTCATGAGGTCCCGGGTTCGATTCCCGGTTAGAGCACAGGAATTTTTCCTTAAAGGGGATTATTCCTGTCTTCGTCCATGGTCTGGAATTTAGGTTAAGTTTAGATTTAAGACCTTTCCTGGCACCACATTATCATAATCATCCTATCACATCATCGGGGTAATGTAACTCCGCCTTCCAGGCGTCCCAACCTCGGAAGTGGGTTACAACTAAGCCACGGCCAGGAGAGAAGACCAGAAATGTCGAAAGACAACTTGGTGGCATTGGATTAAAAAAAATATTGTTTACTGTAGTGTGTGTTTTGTTTTATTCTGAAATGCAATTAGCTAGTTCTCAAAACTGACGACAGATGGATTTTGGAAAATAGGAAAATTATCTTGAAAAATTGACATTTCACTGAAAACTACTATTTTTTCTGAAAAACTTTGAGTTCCAAGCTTCAAAATGAGGGGTAATTTATTAAAATCTGTTCAGCCGCTTTCCTGTAATTTCCATTACCAGTTCAAATTATATATATAGATATAAATAATTTTTTTTTTAATCGTAAAAACATTTTTTTCATATAGCAGAAGGACAGTATTTTACACATACCAATTTTCATTATTGTACAAGATACAGTAATGGAGGAAAAAAATGTTGAATATTTCCAAATATTTTACTGCTGTGAGCTGTACCTAACCCCTTAATTGACGAAGTTCACACCATCCCATACTACTGACTATAGCTTCAGCTTATGTAGACTTGTGAATGACTTTAGTAGTCGTTGCTCGCTTTTCAAACTCAAGTTCAAATGGAACAGTCTCAACTGTTATTTGCAAATAACAAGCACATTTCACTAGATTCATTCTTTATTCTTTGTGACCCAGCTCTGCTCTGTCAGATTTCAAAGTGTACTGAACAAGACCTCAAAATGGTTCCAGCTAACATCATATCCACTCAAGTACACTCAGAGTTATGTGAGCTCTTCTCACATTGGAAACTCACTTAAATTTAATTTGTTGGCAAGACGGATATAAGCTCGCAGATAGATGAGAGACACAAATTCCAGTTACACGTTCACAAAAACAGACAAAATCCAAGCAGGATAATTGACTGTCTGAAATTTTGTGGTCGCCATGAAATTGCTCTTCGAGGCCATGGGGAATCACAAGTTTCACTAAATAGTGGAGTCTTCTTAAATTTTAGCGAAGATAGATTGCAGTTTGAATAAACATCTACATAGAAGACTCAGAAGTGTCTAAGCGCCACAATTCAGAACGAATTACTTGATTGCATGTATGATGTACAGTATATAGGGAGGCTCTTCAGGAGGATAATAATAATGCCATGTTTGTATTGGTGCAGGCTGATGAGACCACAGATATTTCAAACAAGATACAGTTAGTCATTGTTCTCTGTTTTGTGCACGGCTCAAATAGTGTAGTAGAGCGTTTTCATAGCTTTGTTCAATTACATGATAGATCTGCTGAAAGGATTTCACCCTGTGTTCTACAAGAATTAGAACTGTATAACCTGAAATATAAGTTAAGTTAGTGGCCCAAATTTACCATCTGTTATGCGGGGTACACAGAATGGAGTTTAGAAATTAGTAAGAGATGTTTACATCTTTGCTCACTTCTTACACTGCTATGCACATAAACTTAACATCTTAATGCAACAAGTTTGCTCTAGCATCACACCAATAAGAATTTTCTTTGCAAACTTTCATCATTCTCTGCATTTTTTTCTTTATCTGGTAAGAGAACTGATTTACTACAAGGAGTTTGTGGTCGACGGCTGCCACGTCCTAGCCAGACTAGATGGAATTTTAAGAGGACAGTTAAGTGCTGTTCATGAAAACAAACAAGCATTATTAGAATGCTTTGAAACAATTCGAAATGATCTGGATGGGACTCATTGTCGATAAGAGAAGCGAATGGACTGATCAATTATCTTGAAGATGAAGAATTCCTTTTTTTCTTGAAAACATTTCACCAAATAATCCCGTTGATAGATATGTTTTACAACATACTGCAAAAGAAAATCACCACAGTAGTTTCTATAAGACAACATCTTCAAAAGTTTTGCAGTGCTATTGCTGATATAAAGAAACAGCTCACTCGAATGCAAGTTGGGGACACTGAAATATAAATGGTCGCAAGAAAGGGAAAAGGAACATAAATAAAGTAGCTTGTGCTGGACAGAAAAATAGCCGAGCATAATTGTTATACAAGTAAAGCTAATGCAATTTTATGAACAATAATGAAATGACTTTTTAGTTTTAGTGTATGCATGGCAAACTACATTCCAAATAGCCTCGGACAAATTCTAGGACACGAGACGCCACTGGACAAATTAAATTATTGTTCAACAAGCCACACCACACACTGCAACTGAAGAGCTGCTGGGAATTGCATATCACAATCTCGTGGGGATTTCCCTCCAACTAAACATGTGAATTATGCATACCGAAAACTCCATTGCGGTAAATTGAGCTTCGTCACTAAACAAAATGAACTGATGTAACTCAAGATCACCATTTATCCACGCATAAAACTGCATTTGTCTAGCATAGTCCTCTGGCTGAAAATGTTGAACTTGCTGTAAATGATAGGGATATAATGTATTCCCTCATCATTCAGTGTTCTCCACACACTACTTTGAGAACACCTAGTCATCTGGATATGATCGTGCGAGGACTTCATTGTACCAAACAAAAAATATTTTCGCGTTCTTCCTTACTCTCGGCTTATGCACACTCATATGCCATCGTAGCACTGAAGGCTGAATCAGTATCTTTCAGTGACTGAAAAATATGAACGAAAACACCAGTGGCAGCTTTCTACAATCTGGAAATCTCTTTTGATATTCGTCCACAGCCTTTCTAGTATTCCTGTCACGAAAGCCATACACATAAATCATAACTGTGTACTCAATGTTGGAAACTGAAATGGCATTTTTGCTAAAACAAACACACTGAATGAGAGACAATGATTCACTACTACAGTTGATCTTGCTTTGTGTTACCGGTGTTGCATTGTCTTTAACCCTGAGTCCGTTCCCACCCATTTTCCCGAATTCGCATTCCTGAACGGTCATTTTCCCGAATGCTACTTTCCCGAATTTCATTTACTATTCAATTTCCCGAATACATTATCCGAGAAATTCCCCAACATTTGATTACTTTGATGTCATGTACATCAGTCGCACACGAGTTCGTGGCAGAAGGCCTACTCAATATGATATGACATTGTGGAACCAATACAAACCCACATTAAATAATGGACATCGAACAAATAATCTGTCGGAAGGCTTCCACAATCGTCTGCAAGTAGTTTTGGGAGACACCATCCAAGCTTCTATACTGCTTTGACTGAGCTCCAAAAGGAAGAGAGTGACATGAGGCCCGTGATTGCGGAATTCACATTGGGTAGACGCGTGAGGGCACAACTGAAGAGAGAGTGGCTACAACTTCCAACACGAATACGAATTATCGTGCAGGATTATCACACCTATGCAGCCGATAATAAACACTTCGATTACCTGAGGACACTTGGACATTATTTCACTTTGTAAAGAAAAAGTGTAAATAATTATACCATAATAAATTATATAAAATACATCTGTGTGGTAATATACACTACTGTATTATCGGGAAAATAGAAATCAAAGAAATTGGGAATGTGGATTCGGGAATTTTATATTCAGGAGAATGGAAATCAAAGAAATCGGGAAAATATCTGCCAGCAATGTGGATTCGGAATTTTATAATCGGGAAAAATGCTACTAGGGAAAATGGATGTTCGGGAATGAGGATTCGGGAAAATGTTCGGGTATCCTCTGACCCTGATGTCACGAGACTTTGTGTCGATACTTTATCGCACATAGCTCCAAACATCGGAGAGAGAGAAGTTCACAAGGATGAGTGTTACAGAAGAAAGAACTGTGATTTTATCCAAAACTATTAAAAAACGGAAACACTTTCTTCACTATGACGTCAGAAATCAGATCCTAGAGTATTACACGATCTTCGTGAATCACCCTGCATATGTATTTTTTCATAATGTTTGCACTGTTCTGTCATTGAAACAAGAGTGAAGATTAATGAACTTGGTTCTACTTTTGAAACAATTTTGAGTTTTCACTCGTCTTTAGCACTGAAAGGCTTTGCAAGTAATAAATCTTTAACTTTTGGACATATTACTATCACTATATGAATCCAGTCCAACACCACAAGATTAAATTAAACCATAGTTTAAATTCACTAAAGCATTCTCGCTAAATACTTTCATGGATAGTGACGACCAGTCATATGTTCCACTACTTTCACTCAGTTTTTGCCTTCTCCGAACCAGTCAACCGTCCATTCACAATGTGCATAGAGACAGTAATGCCAGTTCATAAACACACTGGGTGCTATTCATAGACATTTCGCTAGCCGCACTACGAGCGTGCTAAACTAGCCCTGGCTATCGACTGGTTACTTGTATGGGATTCATATCACTCGCTAACACTGGTTTATGAATACGAAAAACGTTAGTTCGCTGATCATCCACTGGAAGCCAGCGCTCAGAATGTCTATGAATACGGCCCACTAAGTCTGCTTACAATACTAACGGACTAACCTCAAAACCCTAGCATTTAGGTATATACATACATACATACGTACATACATACATACTCGTACATAGTGTTCTGCCCAAGGCAGATCTTACACTGCAAACCCAGCATTCTCCAATCTTTCTTATTTTCTGCCTTCCTCTTACTCTCCACATATGATCCATAGATTTTAATGTTGTCTATAAATTAATACCTCCTTCTGCCCCGAACTCTTCTCCTGTTCACCATTCCTTCAAGAGGCAGTTTCTCCTCAGCCAGTGATCCAAACAATGCCTTTATCTTTTCCTGATCAGTTTCAGCATTATTCTTTCTTCGCCCACTCTCTTCAACACAGCTTCATTTCCTATTCTGTCTGTCCATTTCACATGCTCCATTCTTCTCCATATCCACATTTCAAATGTTTCTAGTCGCTTCTCTTTACTTTGTTGTAATGTGCATCTTTCTGCCCTCATATAATGCCACACTCCACACAAAGCACTTCACTAGTCTCTTCCTTAGTTCTTTTTCCAGAGGTCCATAGAAGATGCTCCTTGTTTTTGGTATATTAAGGCACATTAAACTGCAGAACAGTGACTCACTCTATTTCACGAAAACAAGGCGCTATTTAGGTAATTTTAATCTGAAAGCAGTGCTTACTACCATGTACTGTGAGTCCCTATCACCATGGCACGTCCTCAGTTGCGGATTGAGGAGACGGCCTCCAGATATGGAGGGTAACTGTGACTACATTGAATAAGCAGTCGCAGACAGCCGATGAGGGGTGGTCCTCCAGCTTGGGGGTTGGGCGAAGGGCTAACAACCCATCACCATAAAAAACAGCTTGTTACGAATCCCTACAATAAGCCTCGGAATAGGACATTCTCTGGCACGACCACAGCAAAGGAATAAGGTTTTGAGATTTGGCACTTGGAACGTAACTAGTCTTTATAGAACAGGAGGGGTAACATTAGTAGCAAAAGAACTAGCTAGATATAGAATAGACTTTGTGGGAATACAAGAGGTTAGGTTAGATGGGAACGGCATAACACAAATAGGAGATTACTTGTTGTATTATGGGGAAGGAAACGATAATCACCAATTAGGAACAGGATTCTTCAGCCATAAAAGAATAAAATCAGCAGTAAAAAAGGTCGAATTTATCAGTGATAGGTTATCGTATTTATTACTTAAGGGTAGATGGTGTGATATCGTAGTTATAAATGCTCACGCAACTACAGACGAAAGACGACCATATAAAGGATAGCTTCTATGAGGAATTGGAACACACTTTTGATCAGTTACCTAGACATCACATGAAAATTTTATTGGGAGATTTCAATGCTAAAGTAGGACGGGAGAATATTTTTAAACCAACTACTGGAAAAGAGAGCCTACACGTAACTAGTAATGATAATGGAGTTAGGTTAGTCAACTTTGCCACATCAAAAAATTTAATTGTCAAAAGTACAACATTCCCCCATAAGGATATACATAAATATACTTGGACTTCTCCATATGGATTGACACTTAACCAGATAGATCACATCTTGATAGACAAAAGAAGACATACTAGTATAGTAGACATTCGAATATTCAGGGGGGGGGCAGACTGTAATTCTGACCATTATTTGGTAATTGGAGAACTAAGAGAAAGACTATCAGCAGCCAAGTGAGTAGAGCAAAAAGTTAATATTAGAAGATTCAGTATTCCGAAATTAAAGGATGAGGAAACTAAGCAACATAATCAGGTCGAAATTTCAAATAGGTTTGCCATATTAACAAGTTCCGACAAAGTTGAGGAAGAGTTAGGCGTTAATAGTGTGTGGGAAAATATCCGAGATAATATCAAATTTGCAGTTGAGCAGAGCATAGGTTACTTACTTACTTACTGGCTTTTAAGGAACCCAGAGGTTCATTGCCGCCCTCACATAAGCCTGCCATTGGTCCCTATCCTGAGCAAGATTAATCCAGTCCCTACCATCATATCCCACCTCCCTCAAATCCATTTTAATATTATCTTCCCATCTACGTCTCGGCCTTCCCAAAGGTCTTTTCCCCTCTGGCCTCCCAACTAACACACTATATGCATTTCTGGATTTGCCCATATGTGCTACATGCCCAGCCCATCTCAAACGTCTGGATTTAATGTTCCTAATTATGTCAGGTGAAGGATACAATGCATGCAGCTCTGTGTTGTGGAACTTTCTCCATTCTCCTGTAACTTCATCCCTCTTAGCCCCAAATATTTTTCTATTTATTATGAAAATAAGAAAAAGAAACCGTGGTTTGATGAAGATTGTTGCATGGTAGTAGAAAGAAGGAAACAGGAAAAATTGAAATTCTTATAGGATCCTGTTGAGGCGAATAGAGATATTTCAATAATTTTTTTAGTAGGTTATTTTATGACGCTTTATCAACATCTTCGGTTATTTAGCGTCTGAATGAGATGAAGGTGATAATGCCAATGAAATGAATCCGGGGTCCAGCACCGAAAGTTACCCAGCTATATTTCAATAAAAGACAGGAAGCAAATCGTACACTTAGGAATAAAAAGAGAGATTACTTGAAGGAAAAACTGAATGAGGTAGAAACAAATAGTAAAAATAAAAACATTAGAGATTTATATAAGGGCATAAAGGAATTTAAGAAAGGATATCAGGCAAGGGTAAACGTGATCCAGGATGAGAATGGTGACTTGCTTGCAGACTCTCATTCAATCCTGAACATACGGAAAAACTGTTTTGTGCAACTACTATATATAAATACGCCAAAATTGAAATACAAACTGCTGAGCCATTTATACCCAAACCCACAGTTTCTGAAGTCGAAATTGTGATAGAAAATCTGAAAAGTTATAAGTCTCCAGGTATCTATCAAATTCCAGTAGAATTAATAGGCCTACAAGAGTGTGGAAGCACATTATCTAACGAAATTTATAAGGTTATACTTGCTATTTGGGAAAAGGAAATTCCATTGAAAACAATGGAAGGAGTCCATAATCGTACCTATTTTTAAGAAGGATGACAAGATTAACTGCAGTAACTTTCGAGGAATATCACTTTTGTTGACGTCCTACAAAATTTTGTCCAATATCATTTTGAGAAGATTAACTCCATATGTAGATGAAATTATTGGGGATCATCAGTGTGGTTTTAGGCGTAATAGATCGATTATTGATCAGATTTTTTGTGTTCGACAGATAATGGAGAAAAAATGGGAGCATAAGGGTACAGTACATCAGTTATTCATAGATTTCAAAAAGGCATATGACTCGGTTAAGAGGGAATTTGGTATTCCCAAGAAACTAGTTCGATTAATTAAAATGTGTCTCAGTGAAACGTACAGCAGAGTCCATATAGGCCAGTTTCTATTTGATACTTTTCCAATTCACTGTGGGCTAAAGTAAGGAGATGCACTATCACCTTTACTTTATAACTTTGCTCTCTAGAGTAGTGGTTCCCAACCGGTGTGCCCCGGCACCTTAGGGTGCCACGTGATCGGCTAAGGGGTGCCGCGAGATATTGAAATAAACCAAAAAATTACTATCTACTTAAGCCTAAAGTTTTGTAAGGTCTTGAAATAAAATAAGTAAAATTAATTACTCTCATGCACTACAAATCAATTCATTTCGATGATTCAATTATACTTGTATCTGGTTCCGACAGGTGCCATTACAGCCAATCCCTGCCGAACATTTCCGATTCAGTATATTAGTATAGACTACTTGCTTCCTCACGAACATTCCCGAGACTTCGACAGAACAATATATAAAATTGTACGAGTTCTGCTGCCGCTTTCAATTGTTTTCTTCGCGTTGATTCACATGTTTTGCTATGGATAAGTTCATTGTTAAACATAAAAGCCAGGACAGTGAAAGTGAACAGTCGGCTCCTACGACTACAGTTTCTCCAGAACCATCAAATGCAACACATAAAGAAGACAAACGAAAGAAAAGATCATACCTGGACAGTTATTTAGTGTATGGAGTCAAACCCTATCCCTGTGTGTTTAGTTTGTGGCGAAACACTCAGCAATGAGGCCATGGTACCTAGCAAACTGAAGCAGCATCTTACAACAAAGCATCCTAGTGTGTCCCAGAAAAGTGTGATGTATTTTTCTGATCATAACTGACACTGATATTGAAGCCTTGTTTAAAGTAGGAGAACTGATAGCTAAAAAAAAGAAACCTCTTACTCTTGGAGAGGAAATCATAGTCCCTGCATGTAAAGTTATAATTTCAACAATTCTTGATGAAGGAGCAGCTGATCAAGTTTTGAAAATTCCTCTCTCCAACAATACAATCAGCTGCAAACAAGTCTTGGAGAAAATAAAAAGTGACAGAATATTTGCTTTTTCTAGTAGATGAGAGTATCGATATTGGTGACAAACCGCAACTCCTTGGTTTTATCTGATATATTGATGATAATGATATTAGTGACCAGTTTCTGTTCTGTAGACTGCTGGAGACTACAACCACAGGCCATGATATTTTCGTTTCTATTAATTCCTTTCTCAATGACCATGATCTTTCATGGAAAGAATGTTGTGATATATGTACGGATAGTACACCATCTATGTCTGGGAAATATAAAGGTTTTACTGCCAGAGCTCTTAATGAAAATACATCCATAATTGTAACTCACTGTTTTTTGGACAGAAAGGCATTAGTCATGAAAGCGTGCAATGAAGATTTTGCTCCAGTGTTTAACCAAGTTGTGAAAATGGTGAATTACATGAAGTCTCGACCTTTAAAAATGCAGGATTTTTTAACAGTTATGTCGCGCAACTGATGCAGCTCATACCTCTTTGTTACTTCACACAGAAGTAAGGTGGTTATCGCGGGGTCGTGTATTGAACCGGTTTCTCAAACTCAAAGAACAGGTGAAAACTTTTTTTAAGGATGAAAATCAAGACACATTTCATCAGCTTGATTCTTGATGTTTGGAACTGTCGTATCGGGCAGATATTTTTCATAAGGTGAATGAACTGAATGTTTCAATGCGGGGTTGACAGGAAATAACAATTTCCTCAACCAATAAAATGAAAGGTTTTAAAAGAAAATTTAGTTCTTGGAGATCTGGAGTTCAGAAAGGAGATCTGTCGAACTTTTCACCTCTTGTGTAATCTGGCAGGAGATAAAGATCTGGGTAAGCTGAAAGGCCGCATTTCTGATAACTTATCAAGATTGCAAGATGTATTTTCCATCTATTTCCACTATGAATCTCGACTGGGTTGTCTCACCATTTAATTTCTTAGATAGTGCGAAGGAAATAGATTTCAGTGCTTGCAAACGAAGATAAATTTATTGAACTTTGTGCTGATTCCACATTCAAAGGTAAGTTCACCAAGAGTGAGGCGTCGGTGGCTGTTTTTTGGCTTCAACTGAGAGAGGAGTATCCTAACCTAATGAAGAAAGCAATTAACGCAATTTTTGCCCTTTTCAACATCCTATCTAAGCAAGCAAGCCTTCTCTGCTATGGTGACAAAATGCAAAGCAAGAAATAGACTGAATAGCCCTGAGGATGATTTGCATGTTTCATTGTCAAGTGTAAGGCCCATATCACGTATCTGTGCTATAAGCATCAATCACAAGTTTCACATTAATGATTAATCGAACAAAACTCTATTGCTGTATTTTTACTCAGTGATTGTAGTAAAGTATTATATTATGATGTACATTACTTATTACATAATCTTTCAATAAATGGATATAATAAACTTGCCCAGGATAACAGAGAGGGTTTGGAATTGAATGGGTTACATCAGCTGTTTGTCTATGCAGTTGATGTGAATATGTTAGGAGAAAATCCACGAATGATTGAGGAAAATATAGGAATTTTACTTGAAGCAAGTAAAGAGATAGATTTGAAAGTAAATTCCGAAAAGACAAAGTATATTATTATATCTCGTGACGAGAATAATGTACGAAATGGAAATACAAAAATTGGAAATTTATCTTTTGAAGAGGTGGAAAAATTCATATACCTGAGAGCAACAGTAACAAATATAAATGATACTCGGGAGGAAATTAAACACAGAATAAATATAGGAAATGTGTGTTATTATTCGGTTGAGAAGCTTTTATCATCTAGTCTGCTGTCAAAAAATCTGAAAGTTAGAATTTATAAAACAGTTCTTTATGGTTGTGAAACTTGGACTCTCACTTTGAGAGAGGAACATACATTAAGGGTGTTTGAGAATAAGGTGCTTAGGAAAATATTTGGGGCTAAGAAGGATGAAGTTACAGGAGAATGGAGAAAGTTACACAGCACAGAACTGTACGCATTATATTCTTCATCTGACATAAGGTGCTTAGGAAAATATTTGGGGTGGGGGTGGTGGTGGTGGTGGTGGTGGTGGTGGTGGTAGTATTTATTTATTTAACCTGGTAGAGATAAGGCCATCAGGCCTTCTCTGCCCCTCTACCAGGAGATTACAACTATGATATGAAGAATAAAATTACAATTAATATTAAATTTACAATTACAATTACAATAAAAATTAAAGTACAACAAGATTACCTGATTAACGGAAGCTAGACAATTTATCATGGAAGATAAGAACAAAGAATATTTTTGTATTTACTGAATTACAAATTAAACCTAGAATAACAAAATTCTATAGTGATGAAATTACCATATATTGAGATATTTTGTGATAGATTAAGAGAACTATTTACAAGAAACCATATCTGAATGAGTCTCAATTACTGACCAAGTGCTTAGTAAGTTTGCGTTTGGATTCAATTTTATTTCCACAGTCCCTGATGCTAGCAGGTATATAGTGTTAGGTGGGAGGCTGGAGGGAAGAAGACCTTTGGGGAGGTCGAGACGTAGATGGGAAGATAATATTAAAATGGATTTGAGGGAGGTGGGATATGATGATAGAGATTGGATTAATCTTGTTCAGGATAGGGACCAATAGCGGGCTTATGTGAGGGCGGCAATAAACCTCTAGGTTTCTTAAAAGCCAGTAAGTAAGCAAGTAAGTAAGTAAGCAAACAGTGCTTACTGTATATGGATACAACCATGCCTCTGACTTTGAAAAAATAATTATATTACAAAGTAATAAAAACCAGAAAGAATATGAGACACTGTGGATATACTGGCTAGAGTCGGGCAGAGTGCCTCATATTATCACCCGTTCTCGGTTGCGTAATCACCGCAGTCTCGCCCAGTGTGCGAATATCTAATGTAGCCAAATGACTCATTGATAGAGAACACGAGATTCTCTTAGTTCCGAGATTACCGATACTAAGTCACTCTCGACAGTATCGGACGTCTAGACAGGACTGTAGTAATGATAAGGAAGCAATGCCACTCGAGTCGTGCAGTTCTATAGGAAGCACTAGCTTATACATTTCCCGGTTCTTTAAATATATATCATGTCGTAGCTCCTATAATAGTTAATCAATTGCGCTGTAATTTTTTGGATTGATAGCTCAATGTCTAAGGAAAGCATAGAAAAAAAAAATCGAACTGAAAATCTTTTTTGGAAAATGAGAAAAAAAATATTAACTTCGATGGAGATTGATCTGTTCAGAATAGACATTTACATCTTCACCTTTGGTAAGCGGCAAACTTTTTTGTTTTTCACGTTAGATGGGGGGGTCAAAGCGAGAGAAATGTTGAGAAAGAATGGAAATTACTTTTAAAAGTGATGGCCACTCAAAATCTTTACTGGTTCTCGAATAATGGCGAGTTAACCTGTTGGTGCAGAACTCATGACTCGAACGTTTGTTCCGTAAAATTTGTACGGAACCCTTCAACGCATGAAAACCCGTTATTGTATGGATGGTATTAAATGGTATTTTAATATGAGTAGTTGAAAATGAGACTATATAGTCCAAAATGGTTTACACTTTACAATAATTAGGCTATCTTTTATAGCAACTAAATAAAAAAATAGTTTGTAACACAATGATATGAAACATGAAAATATTAAAAGCTGATTCACAATAAACCGGGAACGGAAACGGCAACGAGAACTAGAACGGAAATATTGTTAAAATAAATGTATTTAAACGTGAGCATTCACAATTAACTATTCTGAATGCTCACATTTAAATACTGTACATTTATTTTAACGTTATTGCTGTTCTTGTTTCCGTTCCCGGTTTATTGTGAACCAGCCTATACTATAGAAACTTACACTTTCTATTGGTGTGCACGTTATAAATTATTGTTACAGAACAATCCTTATTGTATTGTAGCCATGTTGGAATATAAAATGATATAGGCCTATATGGTTTACAATAATTATCCTTATGTTATAGGAATGAGAATAACAAATTAAGAATTAATAAGATTTCTAATATGTTGTACCTAATGATAACTTTGAAGCCAATAATAATAAATAATAACCATCATAATAATCCTGATAATCATAATTTTGATCATCCTAATGATTATGATAATGATAATGATGATAACAGTGATACTAATAATAATAATAATAATAATAATAATAATAATAATAATAATAATAATAATAATAATCCATCGCTGTAGAGTAACAGTTAGCACACCTGACTGTGAAATGATCGGGTTCCGGTTCGAATCTTCGTTGGGACAAGTTAAGACTGGTTCACAATAAACCGGGAATGGAAACAGCGATAACGGAAATATTGTTAAAATAAATGCATTTAAATGTGAGCATTCACAATTAACTTTCACGTTCCCGTTCTTGGGCTCCGGCAATCTTCTTGTTAATTGTGAATGCTCACATTTAAATATTTATTTTAACATTATTTCTCATTGTCGTTTCTGTTCCCGGTTTATTGTGAACCAGCCTTTACCTGGCTGAGGTTTCTTGCCTCAACCCATTGAGAGCAAATGCTGGGTAACTTTTGGCGCTGGACCCTGGACTCATTTTGCTGGCATTATCATCATCTCATTCAGTCGCTAGATAGCTATAACAGTTGATAAAGCGTCGTAAAGTAACTAATTTAATAATAATAATAACAATAATAATAATAATAATAATAATAATAATAACCCTCTTTTATTCTCTGTTATTATGATAAAGCAAATATAAATGATACTCAGGGGGAAAAGCAGAATAAAATATGGGGGGAAATGCCTGTTATTATTCGGTTGAGAAGCTTTTGTCATCCAGCCTGCTCTCAAAAAACTTGAAAGTTAGAATTTATAAAACAGTTATATTACCGGTTGTTCTGTATGGTTGTGAAATTTGGACTCGCACTTCGAGAGAGGAACAGAGGTTAAGGATGTTCGAGAATAAGATTCTTAGGAAGATATTTGGGTCTAAGAGGGATGAAGTTACAGGAGAATGGAGAAAGTTACACAACGTGGAACTGCAGGCATTGTATTCTTCAACTGACATAATTAGGAACATTAAATCCAGACGTTTGAGATGGGCAGGGCATGTAGCACATATGGGCGAAACCATAATATAGAGTGTTAGTTGGGAGACCGGAGGGAAAAAGACCTTTGGGGAGGCCGAGACGTAGCTGGGAGGATAATATTAAAATGGATTTGAGGGAAGTGCGATATGATGATAGAGACTGGATTAATCTTGCATAGGATAGGGACCGATGGCAGGCTTATGTGAGGGCGGCAATGAATCTGCGTGTTCCTTAAAAGTCATTCGTAAGTAAGTAAGTAAAGCAGAAGGACAGTGTTTTAAAAATACTAATTTTCATTATTGAACAAGATACAGTAATGGAAGAAAAAAATATTTAATATTTCCAAAATTTTACTGTTGTAAGCTGTACCTAATCCCTTAATGTATTGTTAGGCCGGGTACACACAGAATCAGACGCGGCGCGACGCGACGTTTTGTCTCGTGGTACTTGTCTCCCATTGATTTCTTATGATGTGGTGCACACAGAATCAGACGCTGCGCGACGGTCGCGAGCAGACACAAGGCGACACGAAGAGACAACATCGAATGACTGCTTGAAGTTCGTCGCGAGGAGACTGTCTGATAGCTGCAATGTACTGCGCATGCGTTAGTAGTGGCTATGATTGCACGCTTTCATTATCTACAAAAAATACTATTGTTGTGCAGGGCACATTATTCATAATGGAGCTCGATGGGGATAAATTAGTTGATTTAGTACAGGAAAGATACATTCTGTACAATCTTTGAAACAATATCACGAGAATAATGTGGTTTCTGAAAATATGTGAAAAACTGCAAATGAGATGAAATCACCAGGTGAATAATAATTTATAATAACACTGCGTAACAAATCTTAACATTTTTATTTTGCGCTAGACACGTGATATATGTTTTCTACATAATTTGAGCCTCCTGAATACGAATATGACAATAAAAACAGTTGTTGGTTACGGTTTTTGAGAAATTTTGGAATTTATATCTATTTAAAATAGCTATTGTTTTATATAATGACAATAAGGCTAAATATTCACTGTTCAGAAGATTACAACTTCCTTTTTCTGCATTTTCTTTTACACTGGGCATCAGGTACATCATGAGCTAAAGTCCAACAATAGTCTGCTAGCATATTGGTACTCCATTGTCCTTGGTATCTTTTCTCCATAGTTGAAATTTCTTGGTGGAAGCGCTCATCATGGTCATCACTGAAATCGCACAATTCTCGGGAAAAAAAAGTCAAGATGTGAGTGAAGGAAGTGAATTTTCAGGGAAATTTTACAACCCCTAGTTTAATACGCCAACAGTAAATTTTTCACTAGTTCTTCATAGTTCTCATTTCTACAGTTATCCAGAAAATTAATTCAACCTCCTTGAATGCAATCCAGACGGCTGTCTCTTTTCCTTCCAACAAAGATTCGAAGTGATTGTCCATTATTTCTCTAATTTGTGGTCCATTGAGAACTCCCTCTTTTATTTTTGAATCACTAATAGCAGGAAATGTTAAGGAATGCGCTCTGGTCCAAGTCCTCTTGGGGGAAGAAATTTTCTCATGAAATTTCGGCCAGTGTATGGGACCGGTGACCACCTAGCATCGTGATGCACTTGGGGAGCTACGGTAGGTAGCGAAAGCCAGATATAACGACTGGGGAGATCATCGTACTAACCACACCATACCTCCTTTCTAGTTGGATGATCGTCCACCTCTGTTTTGGCATGTGGACGTGAGGCCAGCAGCCGGCTGGTCAGTCTGGGCTCTTCACGGGATGTAGCACCACGGATTATTAATAGCAGGAAATTTTCCTGGATATTTTAAAATGCTTCAGTTTTATAATTTATCCCTTTAACAAAATTCTACATTAACCCTAACTTATTGTGTAAAAGGGGTAAAATTACTTCGCTTTGAGGTACAAGGGGTTGATGTATAATATTTTTCTTCTTTGGCTCTAGTGATTGTCGTTTTATTTTATAATGCTTATCTAGAGCGCGAGTCCACACCTGTGGAGTAACGGTCAGCGCGTCTGGCCGCGAAACCAGGTGGCCCGGGTTCGATTCCCAGTTGGGGCAAGTTACCTGGTGGAGGTTTTTTCCTGGGTTTTCCCTCAACCCAATACGAGAAAATGCTGGGTAACTTTCGGTGCTGGACCCCGGACTCATTTCACTGGCATTATCACCTTCATTTCATTCAGACGCTAAATAACCTAGATGGTGAAAAAGCGTCGTAAAATAACCCAATAAAATAAAATAAAAATAAAATATCTGGAGCGCAACTGTCCAATTCGTACAGAAAGCAGCAACATTTTATATAGCCTAATTGCATTCCAAAAAGCAATAGCAATGCTGCAACCTTCAAATCCGCACATATAAACCATTCGTACTTTAAATATTATCATTAAAGCACACTTTAAAGAAATAGCCTACACGTCCTACACAGAATACTAACACCACAGAAATATCCTGGTAAACTGAAGCATTTTCATACGGCGAACCTGTTTCTTCCCCTCCAAATGGAACCGAAAAGGCCAATAAAACAATTTCCGTTTCTAGAAGTGGTTTTGACATGGTGATATATTGCAAAATATAAACTACAGTAATGTAATTAAGCTCACCGTGAAAGAAATGCACATCTCAAGTAAAATCAGGTAAACTCAAGTGAATTTATGCCGCGAACCTGTTTCACTCCCTCGAAATAGACTCGTAGAAGGGCAATAAAATAATTTCCCTTTCTACAAGTGCTTCTAACATGGTGCCCTACATATACTACATTTGTTTTCACATAATGGTTCTTCACATTTGTAAAACAAAATAGTTACACACGAAATACGGTGATTTTTAAATAAAATGCATAGAAAATTAATTATATTGTGCATCTCGAAAACCCGAAGTGATGGAACATTTTGCTTATTATTTTTTAATTCAGGAGGTCGAAATTAGTAAGAATTTGTTAGTTTTATGTCTGGTGCAAAATGACTGTTGACCAGTGTAATTTGTAGTAAGCCTAATTCTCTGCTCTAAACTATCACTCATTATTGATTTAATGTATTATTTTTCTTTATTGTGAGTCGTGAAGTAGTCATAACATAAAAAATGACGTTTGTGCAGTACATTTTAATTTTAAGACTCTTTCAATTGTAGCCTATAGATTTTTAGGAACTTGCGTCCTTAGGAAATAATAAGCAAATACAATAGTACTTTTCATATAGACAGTCCTCTATTATTGACGCCATTTTCTAGCCTAGGCCAGTTTTCCAATCCCACAGCCAGGAAATCAGTTGTCGCGAGCAGACAGTTTTGAGTTGTCGCGAGGCGTTGTAAAGCAAAACGTAGCGTTGCACAGCGCCGTGTCGCTTCGCGTCTGATTCGTGTGCACCCGGCCTTAATGGAACAAGAATAGAAATGCAATACATCGGATCAACATTTGAACGGGTTGGAATTGAACGGATTACATCAGCTGGTTGACTATGCGAATGACGTGAATATATTAGGATAAAATCCACAAACGATTAGGGAAAATACGGGAATTTTACT
Organism: Periplaneta americana; assembly: GCF_040183065.1. NCBI lineage: Eukaryota > Metazoa > Arthropoda > Insecta > Blattodea > Blattidae > Periplaneta > Periplaneta americana. Next base: position 108,359,021 of record NC_091117.1, read on the forward strand.
TGAAGCAAGTAAAGAGATAGGTTTGGAAGTAAATCCCGAAAAGACAAAGTATATGATTATGTCTCGTGACGAGAATATTGTACGACATGGAAATATAAAAATTGGAAATTTTTCTCTTGAAGAAGTGAAAAAATTCAAATATCTGCGAGCAACAGTAATAAATATAAATGATACTCGGGAGGAAATTAAACACAGAATAAATATGGAGACTTAGAAGCTTTCATCATCCAGTCTGCTGTAAAAAAATCTGAAAGTTATAATTTATAGAACAGTTATATTACCGGTTGTTCAGTATGGTTGTGAAATTTGGACTCTCACTTCGAGAGAGAAACAGAGGTTAAGGGTGTTCGAGAATAAGATTCTTAGGAAGATATTTGGGGCTAAGAGGGATGGAGAATGGAGGAAGTTGCACAATGTAGAACTTCACGCATTCTATTCTCCACCTGACATAATTAGGAATATTAAATTCAGAGGTTTGAGATGGGCAGAACATCTAGCAGGTATGGGCAAATCCAGAAATTCATATAGAGTGTTAGTTGAATGGCGGGAGGCAAAAGACGTTTGGAGAGGCAGAGACGTAGATGGGAAGATAATATAAAAATGGATATGATGGTAGAGATTGGATTAATCTTGCTCAGGATAGAGACAGATGGCAGGCTTATGTGAGAGTGGCAATGAACCTCTGGGTTCCTTAAAACGCATTTGTAAGTAATTATGATCAATTTGTGAAAGGATCTACTCTATTTCGTAATTCTGTTCTTCCTCTTGCAAAAGTGTTTCCAATTCACATTCAGCATTTTATCAGTTGGGAAACAAAAATATCTTTTGTCAGAGTCTTTGGTCCTTTATAATAATAATAATAAGTATTAATTATTTTATTTCGTCCTTACACAGCACAATAATTACCCATGCTGATGATGCCGTTGCATAACAACGAAACATCCAGATGTGAATGCGCAATATAATAATAATAATAATAATAATAATAATAATAATAATAATAATAATAATAATAATAATAGTCGTGTGATATCCATTACTATAGCGTATAAAAACACTATCGAATGATTAAATACAGAATGTCAACGAAATGCTGATAGCGAGAAAGTATATCATAGCTTCAACCATAACTTGTTATTGTTTTAGACTAGCTTAGGATTAGGTAACGACTGAAAGTGCTGCATTATTTTGCTTCTCAAGAAAGGCAATAAATAGTTAATTAAAATAGTGTGACTTCTGTAAGAATGTCGACAATCACAATGTGCTGTATTATTGCTACCACACTGCTGTGCCTTCTTAAATTACTTTATGAACATTAATATTTCAGAAAGAGTCACGAATTGCAGTGATGAGATGCAATTAAGCCGGCAGTCAGTGTATGCATTTCATAATGATAAGTCGGCCGTGCAATAACAGGCCGGGATCCGGTATTCCTCGTTCCCGAGTGTGCCAATCTCGAGAATACGATTCTCGGAACTGGCATTATCAGCCAGCTAGTATTGCCTACGAGAACGAGTGGGAGTAAGAGGCTGTTTGCCCGACTCTAATACTGGCAAACTCAACAAAGAATCTCACTTGTGAGTTCACCCCTAATATTCACAATACCTCTTATGAGGAGGTCAGAAACAAAGGGGTACAGGTGACATTTCTAAATAAATGAGTTAAGTGCATCTGGGAAGCTAAAGGATAAAAAATTTTAGAGGTAGAGGGATATATCTTTCAACAACATCTCACATTAAAATTTAAAATTAAAGCTTAAACATTTTCAAACACATTTTCTCAAAAGTAACTAAAGTGCACTTATATGCCTTTACTTCTAACCCTTTATATGTTATTTGTAAAATCTATGTTGTAATATAAAAGTTTTTACTTCTGTTCACCACCTCGCCTTATTTCCCCTTCTTTCTGGCATATACATGTCTTTAAGACTAAAAGTAAAACTAGTGATTACAGGATAAAATATACTCACTAAGAAGAAAGCAAGAGAAATGCTGCAGTAGATGAGTCCAATGTAATACCCTGTCTTATGGAATACCAGGCTGAGCAACACTGCATAGATTATCCTGTAAACAAGCCATGGGTGATCACAATTAATGAAACTCTCCAACATGAATACAACTCAATGTTGAACACGCAATTTAAGGAAAGCCGTCAATTTCACATACTACTAATTACAATGAAATAACAGAACAGCATAACTGTACAAAGTCACATTTCATTACAATATTATAATAAATCTTAGTGAGTGTCACAGTTCGCCAATTCACTATTGGCAGCATGATCTCTACTTGCTGGATTGTTATTGGTAATTCCTAGATAGTGTGGTTTTGCAATGAATTTGAAATAATAATTGCTCATAGTCTGCAACCAAAACTACAGAGTACTTTCGAACTGCCAGTAATATCACATGAGCACCATGTCAATGTGCAAATTTGTGTATCATATTAAGCTAGTTCCAATGAATGGTAGATTTACTATTACTCTAAATTTGTGAACTGTTTCTTGTAAGAAATGAAGACTTAGTAATGATCTAGTCTATATTTACAGTATAGGGTGACCAGATTCACACTGATAGAAAAGAGGATACAAAGCTTCAAAAGGGAGGACATTGTTCGAAAAAGGGACAGAAAATATGTACTTAGATTTAGGCTTAGGCCTATATTACACTGTAAATTACGTCAATATCTATTTTCTTACAAAATATTTACAGTACAGTCAGCCTGGGTAGCGTAGTCGGTATATCACTGGCTTTCTGTGCTCGAGGTTCGGGTTCGATCCCGGCCCAGGTCGATGACATTTAAGTGTGTTTAAATGCGACAGGCTCATGTCAGTAGATTTAATGGCATGTGAAAGAACTCCTGAGGGACAAAATTTCGGCACACCGGCAACGCTGATGTAACCTCTGCAGTTGCGAGCTTCGTTAAATAAACCATAATTTTAATTTTTTTTACAGTACAGATTTAGGCTTATATCATACTTAAAAGTATGTTAATATTACAAAATAATTATGGTAAAACTTAATAATAATGATTTTACAGTGAGCTACATGAAAGTTAAGGGAACTATAGAGAACAGGGAGCGCAAAGATCTCATCATAACACGATGGTACTCATCACAACACGTCAGCCAATGGTGTAGACCACAGCAACAACTGCGAGCCACGATCCATCCCGACCTTAAATACCACAAGGCAACCAGCCACAGTCCCAGTCGTTCCCAGCACACTAAGGAGCTCTTTGCGCTCCCATGTGCCACACCACTGACGATGTCTGCCAGAGCAGCAGACGAAACGTATGGTAGCAACAGTGCCAACAGAACATGGCTCTTTAGCCCGGATAACTTCAATCCATAATCTGACTTACATGTTTACAATATATTTATATTAAGGATAGTAACTTCTAACTGACAGGTGCCACTATTGCATGTTAGTAGGGTTATCAGACGTCTGGAAAATCCTGGGCATGCCCTACTTCTGTCCAGGGAATTTCTGAAAAATCTGGATTTTCCTACATTTTGATAAACAGATATTTGGACGGCTCAGAGTCCAATAGTGTTAAGTCACTATAGAGGGTGCTTCAAAAATACGGGGCATAATTTCAGGTATGTATTTCCCACATGTAGACAATCAAAATAATTCATTACAACATGTATCTGGAAATGCTTCATTTCCGAGTTATAGCCTTCACAACATTGAAATTCACCGGAACGTTTTTCTTCCCGCAGGTCGTTGTCATTACAGAAGATGTTCAAAATGTCCACCTCCTGCTTGAATACAGACCTCACATCGATGTCTCATTGACCTGCGAACACGATCCCAAACTCCAGGAGTATCGCATATGTCCTCAGAACATGCCACAATTCGATTCCGAAGGGATTCCAAATCAGGCACCGGAGACGAATAAACCAATGATTTTAAATGGCCCCACAAGTAGAAATCGAGAGGGTTCAGATCAGGTGAGCGTGGAGGCCAAGCAACTGGGCCACCTCTACCTATCCATCGATCAGGAAACCTTCGATCCAAGTACCGGCGAGCCGTACGACTGAAGTGTGCAGGAGCGCCATCATGCAAGAAGTGAATGTGTTGACGATTGATCAGTGGAGTGTCTTCTAAAACATGAGGTATGGTGTTTTCCAGGAAGTTTGTGTACGCCTGCCCCGTAAGTCTGTTTACAAGTACATGAGGTCCAACTAATCGATCACCAATGATACCGGCCCACATGTTGAGGGAGAATCGCACCTGGTGATGAGATGGAACAGTTGCACATGGGTTTTCATACGCCCATACATGCTGATTGTGGAAATTTGTTATGCCATCTCGTGTGAACTGTGCTTCATCTGTAAATAATACTAAGGCAGGAAAGTTCGGATTTACACCACACTGCTGCAAGAACCACTGACAGAACCTAACTCGTGCAGGGTAATCTGCTGGTGACAGGGCCTGTACACGTTGCAAATGATAAGGATACAATTGATACTCCTTCAACAGTCTCCAGACAGACGTATGAGAAACATTGACTTGCAACGCTACCCTTCGTGTGCTGATAGAAGGAGTCATGTTCACAGCCTCCAAAATCTCCTCCTGTACTTCTGGAGTTGTAGATCTTGGTCGTCCCCTTCCCAAACCAGGAGAGTTAAATTTTCCATACTCGCACAGACGGTAATGGAGACATACAAATGTCTTCCGATCTGTCGCTGTGGGTACCTCTCCTGGTACAAACAACGAGCCAGCGCAGCATTGCCATCCGCCTTACCGTACATGAAGTGTATCTCTGCCAGCTCTTGATTTGAATACATGTCGCACAGTCTAATGCCTACACAACACTGAATGTAACCTTCAGCTCAGAATGAACTGTCAGAGTGCCCTCTTAATGTCTCCTTTGACGGCAATGACCTGCGGAAAGAAAAAACATTCCGGTGAATTTCAATGTTGTGAAGGCCATAACTCGGAAATAAAGCATTTCCGGACACATGTTGTAATGAACTATTTTGATTGTCTACATGTGGGAAATACATACCTGAAATTATGCCCCGTATTTTTGAAACACCCTGTATATCCAATTTTGAGATACTGGGCTTGAGAAATTCCTTATGATACGTTTCTTCAAAAGCATATTCAAATAAGTCAGTTGTAAGACTTTTAACCAGAAGAGAGAAGCATATATTAATGTTTCTGAAAAAATCACATAACATTTCTGTGGTCATTCAAGTAAGTCAAGAAATTTTGTACTCTGATGCTGAAACTCATTTATTTGATTCAGACATTTCTGCAGTCATCATAACCTGTAATTTCAGCCAACTTTCAAGTGAACTACACAGAGTCAAATTAGTTTGTGAGCTTTATTTATATTTATTTTATTTATTAACTTAGTTCACCCAACTTTTAAATATTACATACAAAAATTCTTCTGAAATCTCAAGGTGATGCTGCACACCGTGAATACCTATTCATAGAAATACAAGCCAGCCTACAGAAATGTCTTGTAGCTGTTGTTTATAAGTCTCTCAAAGCAGGGCATTTATCTGACCTAGAAAGTCCATTAACTAACCTTTTACTGCAATATGAACACATTCTGATTTTCGGTAATTTCAACACCAATCTTCTGGCCCTTAAATCAAATGGAACTAAGCAACTGTGTAATGTGTTAGAAGTATTTAACTTAAAACTTCTTCCCTATAACCCCTCCCATCACACAACTACTACTGAAACCCTAATTGATCTAATTATTACAAACAATTCTGTAACATCAAGGACAGTTGCCTGTTCCTGGAATATCTGCACATGACTTAATATTCGCAGGGTATTCTCTTCAGTGCTCAAAAGCTGCAGCAAAATTAATTACTTACAGAGATCTAAAACATGCTGACAACAATCAACTAATTTCTGATGACAACTACCATGGCATACAATATTTAACTTAATCACTGTTTATGAAATATTAGCCACTTTTAATAATATGATGATACAATTATTTGATAAACATGCACCCTTAAGGAAAAGACGTGCTACTCATCTTCCCACCTCATGGATGATTTATTGCATATGTAACCACATAGCATCACAATACGCCACCTACTGGAAGTATAGACACAACAAATCTGAGGTAAATATTTAAAACTATAAACAAATTAGGAACAGAACAACGCAAAGTATCAGAAATGCCAAATGTCGCCATGCTTTCAGTCTTGTTGACTCCTCCAAAGGCCAATTCGTTCTTCTGTACTCACTCGGCATCACAGACTTGCCCGGATGAGATGGGCAAGATCACCAAAACTGGGGGAGAGAGCAATGGGACCTCACGTTCTTTTGTGATGAAACACGCATCTGTTTATACCCAGATGATTGTTCTGTGAGGGTGTGAAGACGATGGAGAGAGTATCGTGTTCTAAGATGGCATCATGTATGGTCGCCATATGCCACTTGTCCATCAGAGGTGCGATGACAGGTGCATTGTATAGAAACAACATTCTCACACCAATTGTGCAAGGCTATGCTTTTCGTCCAGACTTCACACTAGTGGATGACAATGCTCGGCCTCACAGAGCCGAAATTGTGAACAAGTACTTCATGATAATGGTATTCAAAGAATGGAGTGGCCACTCAGTTCATCACACCTAAATTCCATAGAGGGAGCTTGGGCATGGCTGAAAAAGAGTGGTGAAGGAGATATTCCAATCCTGTGGAGATGCTTGGCCAAGCAGTCGTGGCCTGTAAACAGTCTAAAAATTGCAACTGCATTCTTCCTTGGGTATCCAGGGATGTTTTGGGTTGAGACAGATTCCCACATTTTATTTTTGGAAATTTGGAGATGATGATTTGTTATAATTTTATGGTATTGTGAAGTAATCATTCTTTCTGTTGCAAAATAGGACAATTGTGTAGCAGGTTTTTGAATAGTACCACAGCCCTTTTTGGCAAGATAATCAGCAACGTCGTTGCCAGTCAATCCGGAGTGTGCTGGTATCCATTGAAAAACTATTTTTTTCTTTAGGTTGTTGAGGTGAAATAGGCATATCCAGCACTCAAGAATTTTAGACTTTTTGGTGTTAAAGTGGATATTATAGCTAAAATAGCTGCTTTTGAGTCAGAAAGAATTACTGCATGCTGGAAGTGAGTTATTCTGTACAGAAGATTTTGAAGTGTCGTAGATATGGCCTTGACTTCTCCATCAAAATTTGTAGTACCAAATCCAAGGGATTTGTAAAAGGAGAACAGGCCATGTAGCTCCAGCACCTGCTCCGATTTGATTTGTTAGCAAGGGGCTGTCAGTAAAAATATGGAGCCATTGTTGTTCTGGGAATCTTATATGGATTGTTTCTAAGGCTAATGATTTCAGTACATCTTTCGGAGTGTCATCTTTTTTGACATCCTCCAGTAGATCTGTATAATGTTCTTCAAAATATGTAACTGGTTCTCAGTCAATAAATTGGTATTAAACTGTAACAAAACTAACATAATTCAATTTAAATCCTGTCCAAATTCAATGTCGCAAATTTCTAGCGCAATAATAATTAATAATAGATCCCTATTAGAAACAACAACAACCAAATTTCTTGGCTTAAAAATCGATAATGTGTTAAACTGGAAAAATCATATTAAAGAAATTACCCCCAAACTAAATTCAGCTTGTTTTGCTATTAGATCTATGCAAAAGATAGTAAATATCAATACCTTAAAAACAATATACTTTGCATACTTCCACTCGGTAATGAGTTTTGGAATAATATTCTGGGGAAATTCCACAGATAGTAACAATATATTTCTATTACAAAAAAGAGTAATTAGAATAACAGTAGGTGCCAAATCTAGTGAATCGTGTAGGACTGTTTTAAAAAAACTACAAACAATGCCCATGGCTTGTCAGTATATCTTTTCATTAATAATCTTCCTCGTATATAATCGTGAAAACTTTGTAACTAATTCAACAGTTCATAGCATAAATACACGTCAAAAAATGACTTTCATACTCCATCGGCAAGTCTATCGTGCTATCAAAAAGGAGTGCGTTATATGGCAGTAAAAATTTTTAATAGCCTCCCTATCGATATAAAAAATGAAACTCAAAACATAAAATTATTTAGGGTCAAATTAAAGAAGTACCTAATTTCTCACGTCTTCTATTCTGTAGGTGAATTCATGACATTCAACAACACTTCATGAAATTGATACTAAAACTTTGTGTTGTACTAGAAGACTATATTGTAAATCTCGTCTGTATATATTTCATCTAGACTGTGACTATAAATTAAGACTTTATAATAGTATTAAGTTTTTTGACTTGTTCCATATTCTAGCTGTAAAGCAATGTATGAATACCATGGAATGTTAATAAATACAATACAATACAATATCTAGCATTTGTAACGGGTTTACTTTAAGGAGTAGATTTTCTTTGTTAGTAGGGAGAGTTATCTGTTGTTTGATATCGTGAACTTTAGAGGGAAAACTTTACTGTGTTTTGAGATTTGATGTAAATTTTTTTTTCTGCCAGGTGTTGAAGGGAAGTCTAATTAACTTTTCATACTGTATAACAGCAGTCTTTTCTAGTTCATATTGAAGAGGTTGTTGGTTTGTTAGTATTTCCATAGCTGCTATTGGGGTAGATTTTACAGCCCCTCTGATTAGTCTGAGGCTTTGGTTCTGGAAATATTGGATTGTGTTAAGGTTTGCTGTTATAAGAACTTCACCACAATATGTGAATAAAGATTTTATATACACATTATATGTTGTATTTAGTGTATCTCTTGAGCATCCCCATTTTTTTCCCCCCGACAGCCTTTTCAATAGTGACAGGCATCTTCCAGCTTTTTGTTTTATGTATTCTAAATGTGTTTTCCATGTATGTTTAGTGTCAAATATCATTCCTAAATATTTTGCTATTTGTGTTTCTGCTAGGGGTTTTCCATCAAGGGTTAGTTTTATGGTTAATGGTTTTTTCCGTAATAAACATAAAAACTGTGTGGATCATCATATAACACAAATAATACAATAATTCTAGGTTCGAATATTCACTGAAAATGAAAGTTTGTGCGAACTTCCTAGTGTAGCAAAACTGTGGAAATGTGGTAGATTTAAACTTTTTTTTTACCTAGTCGAAAGTGCCATTGTTTTGGTATTGCTGGTTATTTGGGTGCCGATTACGAGGGATTTTACTGTACTTTGAAATCACAGATAGAAATATCAATTGTTTGACTTCTCGTTTTGAAACAGAAGCTTACAATTTCTTGCTGGAAGTTGAGCAATTTATACTTGGAAGTAATGCAAGTAAAGACAAAATTGTACAATTCTATGGAAAAGATATTATAGGCTCTGACCATCTCCTGCTTCACAGAGGAATGCTTCATGAGATGCTGCAGAGTGAAGGAAAAGTCGTTGAGAACAAAGAAGACCTTATCAGTCACTTCAAGCAAGAAGTTCATCTTGGGAACATGCTCTCAGAACTGTACAAGTTTTTAAAAATTGTGATGACAATTCCTGTGTCAACAGCAACGGCAGAGAGATCTTTCACAGATCTTAAAAGACTTCAGACCTATTTACGTTGAATTATGGGACACAGCAGAGGTGAAATTATGTAAGCATTTTACATGTCTACAAGGAGGCTGCTAAGGCGTTAGTTCTGGAGATGCCAGATGAGTTAATATCAAGAAATGAGCAAAGAAAGAGGTCATTCCTTCAGAAAATGTATTTGTAAATAAAATTATACTGTTGTGTAATGTTTATTTTTCTACTGTTAGGCCTACATGTGAATATTTTTAATGCATACAAACATTCATTTTTAATTTTACTTATTCTTTTCACTTCGAAATCCAATGTTCTTTTCAAGTCAATATAAATAAATAAGCAAAGAAAGAGGACATTCCTTCAGAAAATGTATTTGTAAATAAAATCATACTGTTGTATTATGTTTATTTTTCTACTGTTAGGCCTACATGTGAATATTTTTAATGAATAGAAACATTCAATTTTAATAATTACTTATTCTTTTCACTCCGAAATCCAATGTTCTTTTCAAGTCATTATAAATAAATAAATAAGCAAAGAAATATAACTTTCCTTCAGAAAATGTATTTGGGAAGTGAGTTATGTTTTTTACTTTTCTACTGTAGGACTAAATGTGAATATTAAAAAAAATAGCAATGTTCACCTTATTATTTACTGTTTTCGTGTTTCCCCTCCAAATCCTAATGTTCTTTTCAGTTAAGCCTCTTGTCCCCCCCCCGCCCAAAATTAATTTTAAGTCGGCACCACTGCTCCTGGTTGAATGTAAGACAAGGCCCTATGGCCTTAATTCTGCCATGTTAAATAAAACCATTATTATTATTATTATTATTATTATTATTATTATTATTATTACACGAATGTGAAATACATAAAAAATATAAAATGAATTAACAAAACGAAACTAAGAACAATAAGAAATAAAATAAACTGACAAATAGAAAAACTAAAATAGCAAATGAAATATCACAACATTAAGTTGTATTGCTTTTAATTCAGATAATTCTGCAAATGACAATTCAGAAGTCTGTGGCAGACATGATGATGAGAATGCAGGTAGGTGTATTGAAGATCAAAATATTGGGAAAAACAAGGCTCATGGTAGAAAAAGGAATAGAACTCCTGGAAATTGGAAGAGAAACGTAAACAGTTACTGTACATACAAAGAGATCTGTAAGTGTGAGTTATAATAATAATGGGGCAGACAACTCCAGGACAAGAATTCAGTATACAGATTGTAAATGTAATGTACGCAGAATGTACTTTCCCAAGCATGAGAAAAATTTTCAAAACTTTTCATGCTCTTGCATCATCCACATATTAGACCTAGTGGTCTGTTATGTCTCTATTCTTCTTCCTAAGTTTCTGCGACCTCTTAAAACGTATGATAAAGATTTGTTTTGGCAAGTGCGTATAGGTCATTCTGGCAACATGTTCTTTCCAGTTCAGTCTATATTGATTTATATGTTGAATAACTGAGTCCATTTTTAATTCTTTGAGTATACCCTCATTCCTTCTGTGGTCAAGCAGGGAATAGCCAACAGTTCTTCTCAGGAACCTCATTTCCACTGCTTAAAGTCTTCCTTCATCTGCCCTCGCAGATCATAACAAATTATATACATTCGTGGTCTAGTACAATGTGCACCAATTAAACAACATCGAATTAGAGATTTTTCTAAAGATGCTAAATTAAATAACCATCAGTATTTCCTACATACAGATGAGTCATCAAAGAAGTATTCAAGAACTTTTCCTTAATACGTATAATTCAAATTAGTGATTCTAGACTCTACAGGTGTTGTAGTGAACCCTCTGGGAAAGGCTTTCATACTTAGGAAGGTCATTACTGAGAGACATCCGGTAAATTTGACGAAAAACCAATGGTTGATCCTGCAAAAGGTGGACCTTATATCTAAAGATATTCTTTAAACTTGTATTGTAGAAGGAAAGTGAGTTTCATGTGATCAACATCACCAAGCAAGCAAGAAAGGAAAACTTGCAAAACTGTCTTCAATACCTGAACAATCACTATACATTGCTATTAGGCCTGTGAAATGCAGGAAAAAGGAAGATATGACAGACTTGTTGCCATACATAGTGGTACTACCTATTGTTCTCTACCAAGCTTGAACAGCAATACAACCAGAACTCTGGCTACCAGTACTTCTAACAGAGAAGTGTTAGTGATCACAGTGATGATACCGATTGCTATTGTGATTAAAAGACCTGGAATTATACTTGCCAAAAATATGTTGAAAAAATTTCAGTGAACAAAAACAATAGTCAATAATTTTTTATCTTTTCGCCTCTAATAATTATATTTATTAACCGACACTTTTGTAAGTATGTATTAAATTACTCAATTACTGTCACACATATATAAATGATTAGTTAATTATTAAATCTTAATGGAATTTTGGAATAAACAATCTCATAAAACCCTCATTTTCTCTTTTCCTTTATTTGATGACTTACACTGATTGGCTTTTGAGTTGTCCATTTATTACTAATATTTTCGGATTGACTCGAGAAAGAATAGAATTAGCCGCAACTCACTGCGGCTATCATCGAACATCACAGTCATTCAATAGCCTCTGCTATCATGGCAATGAACAAAAGATGTCGCAACAGCACAATGTCAGATTACAAGTGATTTAATAGGGTGAATTTGAATACAAAAACATGCAAGGGTGATGTTCAAAGGAGTATTCGTTGTCTACTTTGAATCAATTTCTGCAAGAACAAAGTTCTGTCCTTGAAAAATTGTCTTCCAGTGATAAGTGGGTTAGGTATTTCAGTGGTAGCAAGCATAAAAATTTCTATTTTGAAATGCTGAAATTAATAGAATTTTTATCCTATTCCTAAAGAGAACACTAATGTTGACAAGGTATATGCACTGATATCAGCACAATGGACAAACCAAAAGAGCAGTTTATTGACTGACTCACTGAAAGTTGTTGTTTTAGTGAAATATTATTTTATATTATATGCAGAATTTCATGATTATATTTCAAAGAAGTCTGATATTTTGCGTAATGTCAGTCCTTCAGAGAAATATAACTGATTAAGTCCATTGATAGTTATTCCATGTGCGATGGAATATTTTAAGGAAATATAAAATGTATATATGAGTAGCTTAATATCAAAGACAGACATCTGACCTCAATCGAAATTTAGATAGCTGTGGTTTTTTATACAATTTTTCATGCTCTTTTCAGTTATAGTGAAACCATATGCAAACTCTAACACTACATTTATAAAATAAATTGTGTTAAATATTACAAAGAACACTGTGAATTTAAAAATTGCCTATAGATCAAAACTATGGGATGACAGATGTCCGTCTTTGATATTAAACTACTCATATGATATATATCTTTAGTTGAATTTTAGATGTTGATGTTCAATTTTCTTACATTATCCTATAATGTCCTACATTTCATTAAAATGATCTGGTAACCCTACATGCTAGCAAAGTTCAAAAAGGTTCTGTTTGACCATATCTGAAGGTAATCATTTCTATATTGGTTTTAATAAATAAATAATTTAGGAAGGTAGTAGCATATATTTTAATAAACTCAGAGACCACCATGCTCCAATTTCTTGCAAATTTGTTGTACCGGACAAGAATTGGCTGTGTTATGTTCTCCAATACTTACCCAACATATTTGTATCCTCCATATGCTAATAGATCCAAAGTTTTCAGATTGGTCTGTATGTTGGTAATATACAAAGTAATTAATTCAACTAGAATTTCGAACACTGTCCAGGCAAGCGCTGAACTTGCTTGAATCCCTAACATTTCTGGAGAGAACCTGAAACCGAGATATAAATGGATAAGAAAATCAGAAACTTAACATCAATCATAATTAACAGTACCATAAAGAATATTTTACTCAATTATGAATATTTAAGATATCATACTACAAAGTCATGTGAAAGATACTTGCGGCATTTGATCAATTAATACCATAAACAAAATTCTCAAACAGGACATTGTATTATCCACCTACAGTTCCTACTTTCAAATTCCAGACAGTTTGAACTAACCCTTGACACAGTCGCTCTATGTACTTGTATATTATTAGTTAAGAGTTGACACATGTGGAGCTAGAAATATTGGTCTATAACATATCCTGAAGTGAAGGCATGAAGGAATACATTACATTTACAGGTTAATTTATTCCTCCATGGTGATGGTTTTGTTCCCATAATAACCACAGCTTGCTAAGGTTATAAATGAGGGGCTCACAATCAAAGTGGACCAAGTCCACCAGTGATCAGTTTGAATATTAATACAATTTCAGATAAAGAAAACTTAGATTTATTCATTGCCATAACAAATTAAGTCCATAACTCATTTGTTACTCCACAGAGGGCAGCATTTCCTATGGAAGGTGAAGGTTGCTAAGCATGAGCCAGGAACTTTAAGACTCAATTTCTCAAAATTATTCCAGAGGGACTTGGTCTACTCAAATAATACCACCATGACCTGAGTCAAGACCTGTCCAATAAGAAAGAATTTCGTTATATAACATTATTGAGATTGAAAGCAATAGACTGTACATATTTAAGGTAGGTAGTGGTTCTGGCTCTAGACAATCAGAATGTACTTCTATAATAATAGGTTGAACACAAAGTATTTTCTTGATTATAAACATATGTAAATGAAAAATTATGATAGATGCAGGGATGCAATCTTCAGCAAATGATACCTCAAATTACAGTTTCCATGCATACACTTCAATATGTGCTCCATTTGTTCCCAGGGGACATCTAATCAATACCCAATTTCATGTCATGTTTCTGACAACATCTCACTTTTTCGACCCCCAAATCCGAACATTGTGTCTCCTGACTTATCCAGAGGCATGAAAGATTGCCTCATCAGGAAAACAAACTTGCTTAAGGTAGTCATTGTGTTGTTCAATTCATTTCAGAATGTCCACAGCAAATGCAGCAGTTTGGGAACAGTCATCTGGAAACGAAGCTTGCATGATTTGCACTTTGTATGCATGGAACTGCAGCCATTTGTGCAAAATTTTAACCACAGTCCTCTATTATCAGGCAGTACATCTCACTTGACGGTTATGTGTCAGAGGAAGAACAACTGTTTGTATGCATCTGAAGTCTGATTAGTGTAATATGTAGATAGTGGGCGACTTATGCAATGGAGGGGAAAGGAACTGGCTACCCTACCCCATTATCTCCTGGCCTAGTTACCTCATAAGTGGTGCCTTCTTGGTATCACTTATGAGGTTTAGATCTGTCTTCGGACAGTTGACTAAACAACAACAACAACGCCAGCAGCAGCAACAACAACTCTGAAGTATGCAAAGTTCATCTGATGCAAGACGCGTCGATTTTTTCGGACACCAATAAAAAAACAATATGCATAGCAAAGACATTAAAGGAGAAGATAGCCATCTTCTTCTGATTCACATGTTAACTAAAGAGACAAATTGCATGCAGTACTCCTAGTGGCTGGACCTGTAGAACAAGCGGGAATTCAAAATAGAAATATTTTTATAGTGACAATTCATTAATAAAATAAAACTTTATTGAATCTGTGTTGTACAATAGCACAGAAAATATTATTATTATTATTATTATTATTATTATTATTATTATTACACTGGAATAAATATACAGAAAACATAATATTTAACATCTTACCTTCTTTTATTAAGGCAAAAATAAAACAGCTTTATTACCTAATCAAGTATAATTTTCTTTGATTTAAGATTCTTGGAAAAATGTTTCTGTCCTCTCAGTTCATTTTGTTGCTGCAAATAACACTTCATCAACATATTGATGCATTTATAAATAAATATCTGAACACATTCATTACAAACAATATTTCAACTTTTGGGATTTCTATGCTTAAATTTTGTCTTCACTTGTTTTCTGCTCTGACACAAATACAGTGTGATATTGGAATTGAATACATTCCATTCTTATTGTTTCATACATACCAATGGAAATTTCATTAGGATATTGCACTTTACAATTTTAATATTCTTTAAAATGAATGTAGGTATTATAATCAAGTTTTTTATCTCTGCTTGTTAAGCATTGTGACACTCCTCATGAGATAATGTTTTACACAACCATTCCAAAAATATGCATTTGAACACGGCTGAACATAATGAACAATAAAAATATTTTCTTCAATATTTACAATATTAGAAACTACATTTATACTTAATGGAGCAGTGTTAGTGAATTCTGATCTCAATAGTAAACAACCGCTTGCATTAATAGCACAGGTTATTGTCTTCTGACGGCTCCAGTATCTGATTAGTCATTACTAACCTTGCTGTTGATTTGAAATTAGTAGTCAGGAGTTAAGGTGCGATCACATGTCGCTACTTTTACAGTGCTGCAGTACAAAATACTGCGCAACTCTCGTATTGTGACATGTGAACAACAGTGCAACCCGAAAAGTTTCAGCTGCCGAACCAGCTGGTTGCTACTTTTCCATGCTGCGCACAGCTTAAAAGTAGCGACATGTGGACAGGATTCTCAGGGTTGCAGCCACAGCATTTTTGATATCAGTTTTGTTGAAACTTTTGCTGTGGTTGCGTCCAATGTTGCCACCCAAACGTGCAAATGATGCTTTGTATTGTTTGGATATATTTTAATGTTTGACGTGATGAAAATAAATGATTTGTAACAGTTACTAAATGTACAACACAGTCAGAATATATTTGTTGATGATATAACCATTTTAATTTTCCGTAGCGTAGTTTCAAACAGAAGGGTTGCCAAGTTTGTTTACGAAAATATGCCATTGGATGTGAAGTATATAGAAGTTTTTCTAATTAAATATAAATAATGTCAATTTCTGAATACTAATTAGACAGAAAAATAAATAATAAACCTACTTGAATCAAGAGAGTGCTTATGAAATTCGCAAATGCTAATTCTCACAACAAAAAGTGAAAGACTTGACAGAAATTGTTAGTACAATACAAATTTCAGAAAAAAATGGACTGTATTCAGACCCAATACAATAAATAAGGGTTAAAAAATAATAATCTTCCTCTCGCAAAAAGTTCTCATATCGTAACATTAAGGCCTATTCATCCCCTTTATTGTAGTTCTTGAAGGAAATCGTAACTTCAATTTGTTCTGTATTTCTATTTTTTCTTTGTCCCAGATCTTTTGCTTTTTGTTCTCCATTTTATAATTAAAAGAAGTCATAAGTAAGCTATCGCATGAGTTTCATACTCTGAAACTCTAATGTGAACATAAACACAAAATGTATTGAATAATCAACAAGATGCAAAACTGCAGCTAAACTGCGGCTGCAAAAGTAGCGCCTTGTATGTGAACGGACTCGCAACCTCCAGTCGCAACTTTTGCAGCATTCAGGTTGAGCAGCACACTACTTTTGGCTTATGTGTGAACATGACACACAACTTTTGCAGCTGCAGTACAAAAAGTACAAAAGTTGCACAGCAAAAGTAGCAACATATGACCCCCTTTACTCCTTATCACTGAAAATAAATTTTCTAAACAGTCTTGGGTTAGTCTCCTGGTTAACAGATATTCAAATCTGAAGTTATTCTCTAGATTCTCCCAGAATAGTTTCAGGGCAGAGATATTTTCAATCCAGCCCTTTACACAATGTGGGTGAAATTTTCTTCTGTTACATACAACCATATAGACCAAATAATCTCTCATTGAATCTAGGAAATCCCACTGGTTTGATTCATCATTCAACCCACAAGCAAGTTCATTACAGTGTGACCATGTTAACAGTCAATCGCGAGAAGGAAGGTAAGAGCGCTACAAGCAGAGTGGTCGGGGGTGACCTGGGTTGGCAAGGAATGAAGGAGAGGAGATCGTACAGTCAAGTTTACAGTACTGTAGAATAGCAATAGCGGCACAATGCATTTACTAAAACTAAACAGTTATCTTCAAGTTACTATTACGTCTGCCGCTCATGAGTGATGAATAATGCTGTTTATGCCAATAATAATAATAATAATAATAATAATAATAATAATTTAGTAATAATAATTTCATACCTTATTAAGCTTTATGTACATCTAGACTGGAAGCAGATGATTCGCTATCAGAATCGGAGTCACTCCCGGAATCCAGCCCACCAAGACTAATGACAAGTTGCTCGATTTCGTCGTCCGTCAAGTGATCACGTTCTCAATAAGCACTTTCGAGTCGTTTTACATGAGTCACAGCGTTTTTCCACTCGTCTACTGTTGCACTTGACACGGCTTGTATTGTGCGATTCTGTATTTCAGCTGCACTCTGATCCACATTACGATTCGCAATTCTCCATTTTATAATACTCCAAATGTACTCAATGGCGTTTAGGTCGCAATGATACAGTGGTAATCTTATAGTTTCATGTCCGTACATTTCGAAAATAGAGTCTACTCGGTACTTCGGTGGTGGACGTCGAACCCGCACAAGGTCCACTAATTCTACCTTCGTCATGTCGGCTTCATAAGCAACATTATGTCTGTCCAGCCAAGCTTGAATTTCTGCTTTTTTCGACGCCATTGTTGGAGGTTTATCATACTGCACGGAGTGATATGGAGCATTATCCAAAACAATGAGACAGTTTGGCGGGAGATTGGGGATGAGCATTTCTTGGATCCACTTTGAAAAATTCTCAAAATTCATTTCATCGTGGTAATCGCCACTCTTGGTCTTCGATTTGAAGATTAGAAATGCTCCAGGAACAAACCCTTCTTCACTCCCAGCATGAACAATTATCCAGCATTGTCTGACACTGTCATTCTTTAACACACCATCCGTTGTATTGTCTTGCCAACATTTGCTCATGGTGTAAGTAGGGTGAATTCACGTTTCATCCAGAAATATCACTGTTTTCTTGTTCTCACCTGCATTGTCTTTGCTCTCCATTCAACAATATCATTCCTTTCCATTAGAAATAATCTTCTATTCTTGCATTTCTTAAATTTAAATCCAATATCTCGAAGCAATTTGCGCAAGAATTCTCGTCCTCCAAGGAAATTACGTTCACTTTTTAGAGTGGCTAACACATTTTTTAAAGTTGGAACATCCTTCTTTATCACATAATAATTGTGAACTGTTTCTCAAATTCCAAACAAATGGAAGTCTATTTTCTTGGAACTGCATTTTCGTTTCTTACCTGGGAATTGTAGTTTGTCACCAGCAATATCCACTAATTTCGATTCTTTTCTAATTTTACATATTGTGGATTCGGATTTCCCAGTAAGAGCATCAGCGCGTTTAGTCGCATTTTCGATGGGATGTTTAAGTGTTCCGGAAAACTTTTCTGAATCACAATACTCTATCACTTTTCTGATGATCTCACAGCCCTCGCTGTGAATAGTTGGTTTCACTTTGGAAGACATTGTACAATAATTACCGCTTACACAATCACGTACATAGCGCACTATACTCACTGCACAGACTGTACGTTTACCCACTAGCTTATCTGGGTTCAAGAGAGCATCAACTAAACATAGGCGGAGTGCCCTCTTACCCTCCCTCTCGTCGCCTGTGTTAGTTCGCATACTTTCTGCAATTTTTGTTAGTGTGGTCGCACAGTAGGCACATAATTCTTATCTGAATGAAAATGTCAGAGAGCTTGTCAATTCTATCTATAAAAATTGCTGTTGGCAGAGCATCTAAAGGCATGTAATTCTTAGAAACATTTGTCATGATTCTACTGCTGACAGAATGACTAAATATATAAGAGGCAAGGCATACATGCATGGGACTGAATGGAGGCAATTCTATGCATTTTCTTTTTAGCATAGGTGCTAACCTTCATACCCTATCTTTATCTTTTTCATAAAAGTCAACTATGTATCTCCACGAACAATGTCCATCATCACTTACAAAGTCATATTTCTTAAAATTGTTCCTCAATGACTTCAGAAGATGTGTAAATCATGGAAAAAGTAAACGTTGTTGTTATTTAGCTACTTCAATAAATGGACGCTGTTCATTTATACCAAATGACCTCATTCTTAGATTATTTGCAACTTAATCACAAACAACAACTTTTGGAACAAAATCTGCTTTCATTGCTTTATTAACAGCACACAAGACAACGCGTTTAAGAATATCACCTGACATTGTATTCTTACTCAGAAAGTAGATACCCAATTTACCTGTTTGAAATTAACTTTTAAGCCTCTAACTAAAATTTCATGAGTTCGATTTGCAAGCTCAAGAATATGATTAATATTTTCATTAAGGTCCCAATTCCACAAACCCATCAAAAATATCACTCCTAGTATTGTACATTATGTTTTCTTTAAGGGACATTTCATTCAGAATAATGGACACCACATACTGTGAAAGCTCTAACGTGTCTGCTTTGATTTTCATCAGTTTAAGTGTGTTGACTTAGTGATGTTGGCAAGTTTTAAACAAGATCGGTTTTATTGGTTTTAAACCAGAATGCTGTTTAAAATGGTTTTTTATCACGTTTTATTAGATTAATTGGTTTTATTAACAAATGAAAAAGATTCTTGACACAAATTGTAATAATAAAAATGAGAATACAAATAGATAATAATAATAATAATAATAATAATAATGATAATGATAATAATAATAATAATAATAATAATAATAATAATAAAACTCACATTGTTCGTCTTTTCAAAATTAAATACTTTTGAGCTAGAAAATCTGAAAGTCAATTTTCTTCACAACACATGCAACAAATACTGTATAATAAGCAATACTAATAATAGGAAGAATAAAACTTAAAAATAATATACATCTTTTCTCTTGTCATTTTGAAAAATACCATAGTTAGTTAAAACTACAAAACAAATATCTTCCTTATTTCTTGTTGCTACACTGATCTTGCTCAGTAGTAAGCTCTGAATTCGCTGGTTTAGAACTAGTGAACTTAAGATTCCATCTTACCATTACAAGTTTATCCAACCTTTCAGGACACAGCCTATTTCTGAGTTTGGTATGAATGTTGCCATGAGCGGACCAGTTTCTTTTGCATGCAGCCAAAGAAAGTGGCACATTTAATATTCGTGAAGCAATTGAATATAAAGCCTGTCCAGAACATAAGCCTTTCCATCATGAGAAAGGTGTTAATGGCTTGCAGCATCCCATAATGAATTTCTTGCAAAGAATTCTGTAGAAACCTGAAACTCTGCCAAGTTAGCTATGATTGCTGCACTGTTTAAATCAAGTTCAGCTTAGTGCTGTAACCTATACCATTACCAACGTCTTCTTTGCATAATATAGCACTTTTAAAGTGTGGGTCCAATATATTTCCAGCAGAATGGATGTACTTAATTGTCTTCACTTTCCTATCTCGAATGGCCGTCATTACAGCCTCCTCGTCATCAAAAGAGAACATTGAACTCACCTGCATTGTTACATTTAACTGGCTGGTACTTCTTGCACGGACATCAGAAAAAAACAGGATTATCTGCCTTAAACTTTGTAATAGCGTCTGAAAGTGGTTTCAATACTTCAACTGCTTGTTCCAGGTGCTCCCATGTCTCATCTGACAGCACAAAAGTCTTCAAAGATTTTTCAGGAGTTAGAAGAGGACAACACAATAGTTTCCAGTAAAACTGCTTTTTTGTTTCGCACTAAAATTTCAAAGTAGAGAGCTCGCCCATCTTGTAGGAGACGGAAGTTTCAATGAAACTATATGTCGTCATATTTCTCTTTTGTTTAGTTTCCAGCATTGCAAGTGGAACGTGGCTGAACTTGAAATATTTTACAATTTATTATTTTGGCTAGTGAGTAAAGGTCACCCACTGGTTGTAATCCCATTACATATTTCGTCAATAAATTCAATGCACGAACCATGCATTCATAAGCAGAAATTTGGGGGTACTGTTGTTGAACTATTTTCAATGTTTTTGGCACTGTCTATTATAACTGAAACAAATTTATGGTTACTGAACTCATTTATCACAGTAATCATATTTTCAGCAATAAACATACTGGTTTCCTTCTGTTCACTGGGGCGTATGGTTTTTAAAAATACTAGTTCTGGTGTTATTACAATAAAGTTCATAACTTTGTGTGTTGTTGCATCATTCCAACCATCACATATTAAAGTGAGGGAATGGTCTTCTTGTCTCTTTTTTAGAGCAACTCCTTTCAAACGATTGTATTCAATTTCAAGTAGATTCCCACCAATAACTTGACGACTAGGAGGTTCATATCCGGGTCAAAGTTGATGGAAAACGTTTTTCCAGTACTATTGAAGCTCCGTCATATATAAAGGCATTGATGAGGCATACATCGCTCTAGCAATGAGTTTGTCTAATTCATTATCATAATTATGTGTTGTTGTGATGATGTCTGTAAAATTTGTAGCGACAACGAATGTGAAGATAAGAGTCACAGATGTAGATGAAACAGGTAGTGTTGAGAATGAAGTAGAAGGCGTTGTAGAAGTTGATAATGAGTCTAACTGTAATGGATCTGAAGGAAGAACAATTTCATGAAGGGAGTTTGTACGCTTGGTTGCTATTTTACTCACATTTTCAGCTTCTGTTTTCACGGCTTGTGGACAAAGACCACAACTGAAGATATGCTGCCATAAACGAGATGCCATTGCATATTGGTATTCTTTCCTGCAATAATTACACATCGCTTTTACCTCTGTGTTCCCTTCACAGACTGCTGTTTCAAAATGATTCCAAATACTTGAACAAGGTCTCATTGTACTCACTAGCTTACACAGTACAGTATCACGACACAACTTTTTTTTAAATAATTTATTGATCGATCAGCACATTTAGCGCTATACAGATCATTTCTACATAAAATATAAATACAATACATGACACTGAATTGAGGGCAGCCTAGATTGGGCTCCTCAATGAACAAAAATAATTGTTAAATAAATGATTATTTACATAGGTTGGTGTGATGATAAATTTTGATTATAACATGAGGTCCATTGGAAGTCTGCTCTTGATTCTGGTGGGAAATGTGGACTTCCTTCCGAGAGAGTAGTGGATAGCGCCTGGAACATTTTCTAGGTTGTTATAGAACTTCTTAGCTTGTGAATGAATAAACTGTTTGATTGTGTCAATACCAGTTTCTCTGTGTAGTTGGCTGTTACGGACAAACCAAGGAGAATTGAGTGAAATTCGTAGGACTTTATTTTGAAATGATTGGATGTGTTTAATTTCACTTATTGCAGCTCCACCCTAGACAGGACAGGCATAAAGCAATAGAGGTCGTAATAGAGATGTGTAAAGTAGCATGCAATTTTGTAGCTTTAGAGATGTTTTCTTGTTGAGGAGTGGATATAATTTAGTGAGTCTTGAGTAGGCCAATTTAAGTTTGCTGTTGATGTGATGTTTCCAGATAGATGGCGATCTAAATGCACTTCAAGATATTTTACAGCTTCATCCTTTGGTTTCCACGGTATCACGTTGGTTGAAATATTTATGCATGGAGAATTAGCAGGACGACACAAAGTAAATATCATTGCTTCACATTTATTGTAGTTCAATGCGATGTGCCAATTTTCAAGCCAAGGGCATATGATGTTTAACCCTCAACTGGTATCGCTTTTTAAGTGTACATTATGATATCAAGCAATATGGGTCTATATTGACCCATAGATACCAGTTCAGGGTTAAGGCTTCCTGAAGGTGATTTGGGGCTATGTTAATGTTGCGATGGGTTGCATAAATAGCTGTATCGTCTGCATACATAGCAATTTGTGCAGTTGGTGTTGCAGGAATGTCCGAAGTATATACATTGAATAATATCGAACCTAAGATAGAGCCTTGTGGAATGCCAGCACTAATAGGCCTAACAGAGGAGTGAGTACAACCCACTCTGACTGAGAATGTGCGATTTGACAAGAAACTAGTCATTATGTTGCATAGGTGATCTGGAATGCCAGACCTGTATAATTTATACCGAAGACCTTTATGCCAAACTCGATCAAATGCTTGAGTGAAGTCAAGAAATGCGACTGCAGTCTGTTCTTTCTTTTCAAATCCCTGTGCAATCCCTGTTCAGTGATACGAAGCACTTGATGATTGGTAGAATGATTTCGATGAAAGCCAAACTGATATGGAGGTAGGATACAACTGGTTATGGACTACAAGCGCCGCACTGAACTGATCCATCAGCTATATTATGTATTTATGTACAAACAAGACATCTAGCGACCAGCAGCATACACTAACAACCCTAGCGTCTAGCACACAGAAGTAAAATGCCCAGATGTATATGCAAAATGGATAGCATATAATATGATGTTTGAGTTGCATTCAATAAATCAAATTAATCCTAGTACACAGAGTTTTAAACGGATTAAAACAGTTTTTTTTTTACATCATTATGTGATGTCATTGAACCCAGGATTTACATCTAAATTTTGCAACCATTTTCGAAGAGATGACAGACAAGGAAGAGATATACTAATGTATGTAGGACTTTGTAACATTTAGAAGAACGATAGTACAATGCTAATGCTACTGTTTTATCATGTTCCAAGTATCTTCTATCCTTGGCTCTACGAATTGACTAGCCATAAAAGCTATCTTGGTTACAATCCCAATAATACTTAATTAGATCTGAATATGTCTCAATTTTACTTTGTTTCAGAAGCCCAATTTCATGTTTCAACTGTCTGATAATTTTATTCTTTCGTGAAATCACTCTCTGCGCTCTCCTTAACTTCATACTCAAAATCTTAATCTTGTCTTCTGCACTGGGTATTCTGTCTCTCTCTTCAGGTTGTGACTTTTCTGGAGCACTGTCTGTATTAATGCTGCTATTATCAACACTGTCTTCTCTCTTCTTTTTACGTCAGCTGGCTCTGTTTGTTGGTACTGAGGTCCAATCACTTGGCAGATTCAGGGATGGAACTGTACCAGGTTTCAGTCTAAAAATATCAGAAGTAATAAAGTCATATTAGAATAACTTTCCATACAGAAAAATTTATAAGTTCTCATAAAAAAATTAGCCTACTAGATTCTTAAATTTACCCCTGACTAAAGAGTTTTGGATTCCTGAAATTTTTCTCGATAAAGTGATCTGAACAAATTTGATAGGTCTTGTACATCTTGGAAAGTCCTTCCCTTTTATATAAAGCATCTAGATCACTCCTCCTGCATTTCAGCACCCACAGATCACATCTGCAAATACAAAAGCTTGTATTAGTAAACTTAATTCAACAGTTAACTTCACTTATATTAAATTTGTCATTTTACTTTGTCAGTACAGAACAGTCTAAATATACATGGAGCATGCATAAAGTACAGTAATTTATAAATTTGTTTAATTATAACAAATCCACAACTCTGAAAGCAAATGCAATACTCACACATTTTTATCTCTCGGGAAACAAAAAAATTACCATGAGCTCTTTCCAATTTCATAACTGCTGCACCCAAAATTTGCACAAAATTTTCCAAAGATGTCTGATGAATTAAACTGGACACACAGACAATCTGGAGTGAAGAAGTAATTATAAATTCTCTGAAGAAGTAAAGAACACTGTATTTAAAATATTACAAAATATACGAGCACAGCTGTTATGATCTCCACACTAGGTCGAACCACCTGGATTGCTGTAGTCGTCCTGCGATATATTGAAGAGATGGCTGTCTTCTCTTTTAATGTCTTTGCGCATAGCATCAACAGTCTCGTCTCTCACTCCAGGTCTACCACTTCTCTGGTCTCAAATACTGCCAGTCTTTTTAAACTTTACATACCACTCTGATGATGGTTTTCACATATGGTGGATTTCATCCATATTCCCTCCGGAATTGCCGCTGAACTGTAATGGGCTACACTGTTTCATGATATCATAGAACACACTGCGCTTTTTCCTGCATAGACACCATTTTGACACTGAACTGTACTGTACTGTACTGTACTGTAGTGCTACATGTAAAGAAAGAAAACTCTATGAATCAGATAATATAATACCACAACTTTCATTTTTCTATCTAAAGTAGTTTTTAAGGTACAGTAGAGACATGGACAAATTATTAGCAAAATTAGAGATTTTTGGCATAATTTTACAAAATTTGACTTCTCAATTTAGACCGCAATTGAATAGTCAAATTTTGTAAAAATATTTCATAAAACTCTTCAATTTTACTAATAATTTGTCCACATCTGTAATTATTCATAATCAGGGAAAGACTTTGTGTTCACCCTGTACACACAGAAAATCTTAACACTGGACAGTTCCCTCTGATATAAAAGTAGAAATTACGTGAAAACTGTAGCTGACAATATCAACAATATACTGTAGATATTCCTCTCATTCTATTTCATCTGCCTTTATACACTCAACACTAACAACAATTTCATCTATGTTGTTATGTTATGTTTCCACTGCATACAGGGCAGTACATTGAGAAGTGGTGCAAAATATGGAAATCAAAATAAGTAATTCTAAAACAACAGCTATTATTTTCACAAAATGTAGGCTTCAACCTCCACCACTAGTATTTCGTCATGTACCATATGTTAACAAAACAAAATACCTCAGTGTAATCCTCAATCAGTCCCCAATTAAACAGGAAGGAGCATATTTTAAGAAGTAAATATACAGTCCTCCGGTGCCTAAATGAACTCTGCATATGTTATTGAGCACAGTGCTAGTTCTACATTGTAAATAAACTCTACAGTATAAAGTCTATCCATAGCCAAATTACATATGCAGCTCCCACCTGAGCATTTGCACCTCATACTACATTTCATCATCATCATCATCATCATCATCATCATCATCATCATCATCATCATCACCATCATCATCACCATCACCATCATCATCATCATCATCATCATCATCAAGTTGTTCAAAATAAGATCATCAGAGAATATGACAACTACATGATTCAAATTCAGATACATGATAACCTTGAGATACCAATATTTCTAAAGAACATCCAAAAACGAACTCAGACATTTAATTACAAGAGGAGTCCAAGCTTTGGATACCGATTTTGTACATCTTTCATGAGGTCAATCTAGACAGATGAAAGGAAACAATATCCATTTGAAAATCCCGTTGAGTGAGCCTTAATTTTCTAGGTTGTAGTTTTGAATCAAGACAGGATAAGATTCAGAATACAGGGTCGTTCCATGTCAATTCATCCAGAAAATTCTGAAAATGTCACCCAATGTCAGGGATTTTCATAAAAACGTGTTGAATTGTGCTACAAGCATATCTATGGATAGTCTTACAATTTGAATGGATTTTGTGGATTGGTTGCAGAGTAGTGACTATTGAAAGTTACAGACTTTGTATCGAAAATTGTTACATGTTAACACAGAATATTCTGTACCTTCTACAGTTTTTGAGCTAAACATTTGATCTTTTGAAATAAAACTGTAGAACGACCATCTTCTGAATTAGAAATGTAGTTTTCTAATTTGAGTTCGTGGTTTATGATATGATATGATATATATTTGATGTCAACAATTACATTCATTATAGATATATCTTTGTAGACGCTCTTATAATTTTGATTCATACCCCTTACTTATATTCCCTCATTACTGTGACTTCCTCTTTCCCTTACACTCATGCACTATTTATTATAATCTCTTACTTCTGACCCCGTCTAAAGTGATCTATAGTTCCATCTTTAAAGCCTAATGATTTCATTTAGTTCATTCAAAATTGACACTTTTACAACTCCTTTCTTGATTTCCAGCTCACTTATATCGAACACACTCTGTTTCTAATAATACTTGTTGCTAATCCTTATTACGCCATTATCCAATATGATCGTTATTATGCCTGTTTCTTAAGTGCATTACATTTTCTTATCTCACTTATTTTCTCCATGCTATGCTTCACTACCCTGACTAGCCTCCTCCACCATACTCCTTGCCCATTTTCATTACCTTTATCATCTCACTTAACTTTCTACTACATTCTCCTAATTTATTGTGTATTTTACTTACAAAATTATCTATATCCTTAACCTTTGCTGGACCCAAATCACCAACTTCACCTGTAACTGT
Organism: Periplaneta americana; assembly: GCF_040183065.1. NCBI lineage: Eukaryota > Metazoa > Arthropoda > Insecta > Blattodea > Blattidae > Periplaneta > Periplaneta americana. The sequence continues at coordinate 108,386,499 of NC_091117.1, forward strand.
TATATAAACTCGCCTTCTTTTTCCTTCTCTTCACATCGCCACATTTCATCCCTTGCATTGATAAAAACATTTTTATATCCCATTTCTACACTGACTTTCATTCCCCCAAAGGTACTTAATTCACATCTCGAATCACTTGAATTTTTACTCGTATCACTAGACTTCCTTACACTTATGGCACTTAAACTGCTCTTATCTGTTTTCTTCTTATGTATTATTGTACTCAGCATTTCCTTCTCCTCGTTCTTCTTTTTCATTTCCTGGTTCTGTCTCGCTTCCACCGACATGATGTGCTTGTTCTGCAATACAGCAAATTCTCCGTCATTCATAGGTCACTGGTAAATGATCTTGTTATGATAGTTCCTTTCCCCCACAATTGCTGACTGAACAGACTGTCCATCACCTGTTATTCATTTTTTGTCCCAGTTCGAATTCCGAACTCCTCTTAACCTCTGTTAGCTGGACTAGTCAGTATTAATCTATTCCAATGATTTTGTCTTTTTTCCATACTTTCCAATTTGTGCGATAACGATGACTGCTGCATATTATTATCCTACTGACCATTCTTCTTACTCACAATCGTAATTCCATCACTTTGTCCGTTAGTACCTAGCCCCTCGTGTCCATTTTTTCAGATCTCCTCTGCTCTTTTTCATGTTGTTGTTCTCACTTCTTCATGTTTAATACAAATATTGGGTGATTTCCATTTTCCTTACAGAATTCTACGTCATAGAATTTCCCATTAATTTTTAGTTTATCTTCATACAGTACAACTTGGTACAAAAAAAAATGGCAAAGTGTCCATTCACTTTTGTTGCCTTCATGAAAGGGAGTAGTAGCTTCCTCTTACATCTGATCTCGTAGCTCAGATCTTTCTCAACCTCAATCCCATTCCTCACACTCTGTGTAAATTCCTTAATATTTTTTCTTTGGTTATTATGTTTGAGAATCTTATCAAGATAGGCCTGTTATATCCTAATCCAATTCTATATGTCTCCTCAGTGTCTTCTGTTCTCACCTCCAGTTTAAAGATCTCGTAGCATACTTTGCGTACTGCCTCAGTGGTTTCTATTGTGAATTGACATCCCTTTTCCTCTACTCCAAAGAATAACATTGTACTTTTTCTTAGACTTATTTCGTATTGCTTAATTTTCCTCTTCATTTGTTCTATTTCTTGCCTCAACAATTCAATCTTCTCACTGTATCCCTCTACATTTATCTTAACTCTTCCAATATCCTGTCTGTTGTAACTTCACTCACTATTATTTGTCTTTTCTTCATTATTTAAAGCTCCTATTTTCCGACCTACCAGCTCTTTCGTACCTGTTAATATTTCATGCTGTTCACTCCTATACATTTTCACAGTCTTGGATTGTATCTGCTTCCGTAACATTTCAGAGGGCAATGCCTTCCCTACTTGCAACATCACAGTCGCGCTCAAATCACGTCCATTAACCACCAAGACTTATTGACAACTGTCGTGGTTTATGCAGTCAGCTTCTGTAAGTAAAATTAAATTGCGAAAGTTCACAATTTTTTTTTTTCATATTGCCTTCAAATACCATAAAATGTCTATGAAATAATTATGGACTCATAAGATTTTAACAGGATAAAATTGTTTTGGAGAAACAGTGGGTGGTATTAGAACAGCATGTTTTCAGTAGAAGGGAAAATGTTAGTTGTTATCGCCATAGTTTAATATGTGTTGTCATTCTCTTGAGGTAAATTTGAAGGCCATTGAAGCAGTTGACAGGTCAGCCACTTTCGCTCTGATATTTATGTTCAAGCCAAGCAGTTGGCAGAATTGCCACTTTATCTCTCATATTGTTTAGAAGTCAAGATGTCAGATTCATTCATTCATAGTGTTCTGCCCAAGGGCAGGTCTTTCACTGCAAACCCAGCATTCTCCAGTCTTTCCTATTTTCTGCCTTCCTCTTAGTTTCCACATATGATCCATATATATGTCAGATGATGGGTGTAAATATATGAAGTGAAAATATAATATAACACGTTGTAAGTATATATTATATCTCTCTAAAACGTTATTCTATTAGTAAATACAAATTTACAACTCAATTGAACAGATTACAGATTGGTTGCAGCTAAGCAAAAGTTTCAATCAGCAGTTCAAGCACTTCAAAATAAAATCAGTAAAATTTATGATACTGGATTAGCAACCAAACCAGAACTTGAGACAACAGAAACTAAAATCAGTAAAATTTAGGATACTGAATTAGCATCAAACCAGAACTTGTGACAACAGAAGAGAATGTGCAATAGAAATCACAACATCTTGATGAGTTAATGGGGCAAATTAAAGATAAAATTAAACATGTCAACATCCATAAAGGAATTAAACTACTTACATGGTACAACTGTTGTGGTCTAGAAATAAAGTTAGTGAAATGTTTGAAGTTTCTGAGTATACGATACACCAGACACGTGCACTTGTGGCTGAAAAAGATATTCTAGCATTGCCCGAACAAAGGAAAGGGAAGAAGCTCTCAGAAGAGACAACCAAGAAAGTGATTGATTTTTACTTGAATGATCAATCTTCTTAATGTATCCAGCTGTTTGCTGACAACATAAAGTCCACTGTAGTCTATTCAGTTGTTGTTTTTCACGAGAAATGAGGGATATTTTGATCGGTGTTCATTATAGATGCCTGTTGCTAGTAGCCAGAGGTGGGATGTAGTCAATATATACTGCAGGGCTTAAACTTGTTGTTTAAGCTAACAAGTAACAAAGAGGTACCCACATAAGCTGCATTACCACCAATGCAGTCCCACTATATTTTTCATTTAATATTGAAAAGAACCATATAATGAGACAAAGAGGCAAATATAATACTAAAAGGATTGAAGTATGGTGTCAGTCCAATGCAGAAGCAAAATCCATTCTCTGTAATATAAAAAATGAGGCAAAAAAATAAATTCCATGTCTCATTGGGTAGTACATCTAAAGACCGAGAATTAAAACGAAAAAGCAACATTAACGAAAAAGATATAGACACTCTAAAAATTTTACAATGGAACTCTAAGTCTTTAAGAAACAAAATGGATTTATTAAAGCAAGAAGTTCAGGACAAAAAGCCTTCTATAATATGCATACAAGAATCTTTTCAGATTGCTGATATTTTAAAATTTTACAAATTTGCTGACTACAAAATTTTTAATCTGTTTCATGAAGATAGAGGGGATGGAGGTGTTGTTACCATGATCCACAACTCCATTCATGTAATTGAATCTAAACACCAATTTAAAGGGTAAATTGAATACATTAGAACAAAATTATTACTTCAACATAATAATTCATTTTCACTTGTCAATGTATATATACAGTAGCATGCAAATTAATCCGAACAACGTAATTACTTATGCAAAAACACTCAAACGGGATAAAAAAAGGATCTAAGACATACCTCAGTAATCTATGTGGCCTCACTTGTTCCTAATAACAGCTCTGAGACGATTTGGCATGGATTCCATTAATTTCCCACAAATATTCATTTCTTCGTCGCGAAACCATACACCAATGAGGGCAAAAATCATCTTCTCCTTTGTAGAACAATTCATTTTTTGCATTCTTCTTTTGCAAATTGACCACAAGTTCTCAATGGGGTTAATGTCGGGTGAGTTGCCTGGCCAGGGGAGTACCTGAATATTCTTCTTGTTGAAGAATTCTGTAGTTTTTCGAGACGTATGGCATGGTGCCAGGTCTTGTTGGAACACACCTCTGCCATCCGGAAATGATTTTTACAGCTGTGGTACGATTCTGGTTTCCAATAAGTGAATATATTTGTCAGAATTCATCATTTCCTTGATAGGTATTAATGCTCCAGGCCCTTCTTGTGTAAAACAACCACAAAACATTACTTTAGGGGGGTATTTGGGTGCTTGTTGGAGATGAGCTGCTGTTACTTTTTCGGATCCTTTCCGTACGTAAGAAACACGGTGGCTGTGGACCTTGAAATGAGACTCATTGGAAAAAAGTACATTCTTCCAGCCATTCACTGTCCAGTGTTGATGTAATTTTGCCCACATTAAGCGTTTTTTGCACATAACAGGGGTTAGCAGTTGCTTCTTAATAGGCTTACGAGCCCTTCGTCCAGCTTCCAAAAGCCTACGCCGCACTGTTGTGACATGAATATTCGCCCCAGTGTAGCCATTAAGTCGCGGGTTAAGTTGACAGCAGTTAGTCTAGGATTTAATTTACTTTTCCTGACAATTAAACGATCATCTGCAGGTGAAGTCTTCCTTTTCCGGCCACAGTTTCCTTTTTTCTGGGGTGTGATGGATCCAGTCTCCCTGTATCGTTTTATGATCGAATTAACAGTAGCCAAACCGATGTGACATTCTGCAGCAATTTGCCTCTGTATCATAGAAGAATGCTCTGCTAATGTTATAATTTTAGACTGTTTTCGTGTAGTTGTATCCATTTGTGAAGACGACAGAATGTACACAGGATTGTAGTATTATGTCTTCAACACAACTGAAATGCTTATAAGTACAAAACGACAGGCAAAATGTCACATATTATAAAAAAAATAATAACGACAGACCTTCAACAATGGAATTACACGTACTACAGATGTCAATTAAAGTGGTATGAGCAGCTGTGAGGCCAACAATGACAGAAAATGTAAAAATATGTCGTGTTCAGATTAATTTGCATGCTACTGTACCTCCAGGCCTAAACCTAGTAATGGATGATATAGAACAATTGATCCCATCTGATCGCAAGTTTATCATAGTTGATGACTTTAACAGTAAACATCACATATGGAATAATGGACCTTACTTGGATGATAACAATTCAAGAATAATGCTCGGAATGAAAGACAAAATAAGTATAAGTAAAACTGTTTATAAACAAAAACAGCTTGTTTTAAGCAATCTGTCAGAGCTGCATTCTTTGTTCAAGATAATATTCCCTCACAACAAGATAGGTTTATCTAAATTTGCAATCCTCAGACCTAAAGAGTGTGTGCTTGCAAGATCCTCAAGTACATATGCTGTCTGTGCGTGTGTACAATTCATCAGAATGTTCATATGAAAGAAACTTACCATGATCTGATTAAACTTATAACTTGTGACATAGTTACATAACAGAATTGTGAAAAGTGCCCTAGCAATCTTGTCCTAAACAAAACATAACCAACAACAATGCCCAGATGACTTTGATCCTGATGAACCAATCCAACAGATAAGAGTACCTAAACATGGTTATTGAAGTAAGCACTTTCTCTGAATTTTGTGATTTACTCATACAAAAAATTGAGAAATTCATTCTACATTTATTTATAGCAAAAGTACAGTCATCTTATTTGAAAATGTTAAAAGAGAACCTGGATAATGAATCAGCTACCATTTTATTGGATTTCAGTGAAAACTACAGTTTTGTAATTCAAGACGAGGCTCCAAGGGTTTCATTGAAATACAGGTAGCTGTACACTTAAATGCTGCAGTGGTATATTACAAGAAAGATGTAAGATTTTATTCAAAGTGCTTGTGCACAATTTCTGATGACATGGATCATGATGTATCTTTCGTTTACCAAACTCAAAAGATCACACTCAATTTCTTGAAAACAAAGCTCTCTTTCACATGTTAAAACTGTAAAATACTTCTCAGATGGTTGTGCTGCTCAGTACAAGAACTGCAAGAATTTCATTAAAATATGTAATCATGAAGCAAACTTTGGTATGAAATATAAATGATCAATTTTTTCTACTAGCCATGGAAAATCTTCTTCTGATGGAATTGGGGGTACTTTGGAAAGGATGGTTACGAAAGCCAATCTACAAAGGCCATTTAATGAATAAATAACCACTGCATCACAAATGTTCAACTTTTGTGAGGAGAGTCTCAAGCAGATTACTGTTTTTTTGTACCAAAAGAGGAAATGGTTCAAGTCCGAAATAATCTTACTGAACAGTCTGAAAATGCAAAAAGTATTTCTGGGACACGCTGCATGCATCAATTTGTGCCTTTGTCTACATATTGTGACAGTCATGAGTCGATCGTGTCCCACAGAGGTCGGGGGTGCACGAGAAAACGCTGTGAAGAAGGTTGCGGCCTCTCGGGTCTGGAGGGGACAGACGTAAGAGGGGGAGCGAGGTGGAGGCGTGGACATGACGAAGGGTGAGGGGGAAGTAAGCAGCTGGTAACTGAGGGGAGAAATCCAGAGAAGTCTGGATAGGTGTCATCCTCTCAGTATCTGAAGACTGTTCGCGAAATCGTAGTCTCTCGAAGCTATGGTTTGGTTATAAACGAGGAGACGCAAGTTAGTGAGTAGTCGTTGTTGTAACCGTTGGACAGCAAGCCAGCCAGTCTTGTGTAGCAGTGAAGCCAGCTTCGAGACCGGAGTTCGACTTGAGTGTGTCCGCAGCTGTGTGAGCATCCGAAGCCCTGAGTTCGAGTGCAGTGGACCGTAGTTGGAGGACCTGAGTTCGAAGGTCAGTGGACTGTCTCTGAAGGTCTGGGGTTCGAGATACTGTGAACTCGAGTGACTGAGCTAGAAGAATTAGCCAAGGCAAACGAACTGTGAACTGAGAACTGACAGTTCTGATTTGTAAATAGTGCTTTGTGAACATTAGTTAAGATTAACAGTTCATTGTTGTTCTCAATAATCCAAGTAAATTGTCATTGCCATCTGTTGAGTGCAATAACGAATACTGTGTTACTGTGTGGAGTGGAGAGTGTATAGAATTAAATTGTAGAAAGTGATTATTATTGATGTGAGAATAAAATTACATTCTTGTTTTGTAATAAAGTTACAATATGAAATTGGAGCAAAGTGATTAATAAAGTTGTGATACAGACTACAGTGTGATATTTAAACCTGTTGTAAATCCAAATTTCAAGGCAAATTCTTATGGAGCTTGTATGTATGAATCTTTGTGGTATGTGGGTTTTATTGTAAAAGTTAATTATGAAGGTGATGCTGTAATAAAATTCATGCATATGGGCCCTCTCCATCATTTTATTGGCCTGACAAGTTCCATTTTCAAACATTTTGTACCAAAGTGATGTCAGCAAAGCTACAGCAAGGACCTACACTTTAAATCAAGATTCTTACAAGAGAATTGAAGCCAAACTGTCTCAGTTGTAAAATGTTACATCTTGTTCACCTTTTGAGAAATGTTGTGCCTTACATTTCTATATTTCTCTGCCAAAGAGTAAGTTATCATTTCCCCATTATAAATTTTTTTGTCTACAGATATAATACTGTGTTCTCATTACTGTACATAATTTTCAGCACTTTCTAAGATGTGGCACTTTGGAAAAAAAGTTAATTTCCAATAAAAGGAAAAAAAAAAAAAAAAAAAAAATTCTAAAAAGGTAAAAGTGTCTTAGTAATAATTTAAATGTGCAATTTTTATAATCTCCAATATAAATCTCAGTTACAGAACAAGTTTAATAAAATCCAATGATTACATTGGAAACTGTGGTGTTATTTGTAATTTTTTCAACTGCTGACATGCAACTACATTCATAACAATTTTACTATTTTTTGCTTCAACAACTTCACGGATTTCAATACAATTTTAAAGGAAGCCATTCACTGAGGTAAGTAACACATATGCAAAGTCTCAGCAAAATTGGAAACAGTGGATGACATTGTCTGGATGAATTGACATGGAATAATCCCACAGGCATACGGGAAATGTTAAAAGTTAAAAATAATGTTTTGGAGGTGATTTAAGACAGAAGACTGAGATGATATGGACATGTTATGAGAATAGCGGAAGAGAGAAAATTTTAAATTCACATCCAGAAGTTACAGACGAAAAGGAAGACCAAAAGATAAATGGATTGACAGAGTAAAGAGAAGCATGCACAATCACAGGCATACAGAGAAAGATATGGGAGACAGATATTTATAGAGAACTAAAATTAAAGAAGCCAGAGATATTCATCAAACATTTTTTTTAATTTATTATAGTCCACACGTGTGGAGTAATGGTTAGCGTGTCTAGCCGCGAAACCAGGTGGCCCGGGTTCGATTCCTGGTCGGGGCAAGTTACCTGGTTGAGGTTTTTTCCGGGGTTTTCCCTCAACCCAATACGAGCAAATGCTAGGTAACTTTCGGTGTTGGACCCCAGACTCATTTCACCGACATTATCACCTTCATCTCATTCACATGCTAAATAACCTGAGATGTTGATAAAGCATCATAAAATAACCTACTAAAATAAAATTAAAAAAATTCTTTATACCCGATCGAGTAAAACTCATATTCAGAAGCTATACAAGAACAGATACAAAATACCCTTATGTTGTGCATCATAGTATAATAAATCACAAAGTTACAGTCTGTGAAAAACATATAACATGACAGGAAATAAAGAAAGAAAATAAATAATAACAGTAAAGTACTGCTGAAGGATAGGATACCATACCCATGCATTTTGTACATAACCATAAGTTAACAAAGATAAATGAATGTAACTATATTATAAATCAAACTATTATGATAAATTGATATTGCCAAAAATGTATCTGAAGATGCCATACCAAGCGAAAACATTAATACAAACATTATATTGATATTTGCTGGAACTATCAATAGTGTATTCAAACCCTCCCAAGTACAAAGACATACAAGACTGAAAATCTACAAAACTCTCGCACGACCAGTTTTGGCTTATGGCAGTGAAGCATGGACACTAAGAAAATGCGATGAAAGACGGCTAACAACTGATCGTATTTTACTATTTGTCCCAAAAGGTCGAAGAAATTTAGGAAGACCTAGGAAACACTGGCAAGAGACCATAACAGATCCACTGGGGTTTAACACTTGAAGGCTGCTGCTGCTGCTGCTGCTGATGATGATGATGATGATGATGATGATGATGATATTGATATTTAACACGTAAAATATCGCGTGTTAATGTAACCGAAATTGATAAATTATAACATTGAAAGTAAACCTTTTAAATATAAAAAAGAAAATGTTGCATGCGAAGACTGTGGATACAGTTGATGAGATTGACAAAAATGCTATCACAACAAAAGTGCACGTGTTTTTATTTCGAAATGAACTGCCTACAATAGACAAAGTACTTGCTTGTTAATGAAGATCCTGATTTACTGGATTATCGAAGAACAGTTATTACAGGAACTTCATTTCAAGTATGTTTGTTGTGGACATGACAGTATGTTGATAGACAAAGATAATATTATTATGTGGAGGCGAGATTTTTTACGGACTATAAAATTAATGAGGCAAGAAGATAGGAAAACATATTACACAGATGAAACACGACTCAATGAAGGATACGCCAGAAATAAAGTTTATGTAGATTCGTCCATTTCGTCTCCGCAGCAAGCCTTTTTGTTGGGATTATCTTGTTGTTGTTTTCTAATGCCAGGCGTTTGACAATAAAGTCATTTGACCTTTTGCACTCCAATATTTTTCAAAGATATTATCATGACCAGCCAATGAAGCACAGATTATTATGGGATTATCTTGTGGATATACACTAAGTCCCTCTCAGGAGAAGGGTAATGTTTGATTATTGCTCATATTGAAAGTGAATCGGGCTGTGTGGATGGTTGTTTGTGAATAATGAGTCGAAAAAGAAGTGGTGACTGTATTGAAAGTTGAAACGTACAACTTAGATAAACATTTTAACCATTGACAGCCTGCAACACTTTTTGCATTCTGTTTTACACACAAGACCTGATTTTGGTTATTCCTGTTTGCTACTTGAAGACTGCAAGAATGCTATTTGTCTTTACTTGGCGGTCACTCAACTCGGCGAATGGACAGTACAGTGCATCTGTACACAGACTGCCTTGCCCTCGGCTAGATATCAGGGCAGTGAGCAGACTCTATGCACACGAGAGGGCAATGGGATAAAGACCTATGGTATAGGCTAAATACATTTTTGTTTGAGATAGTGTCACAATCCATTGTTATTTTATATTTGTTATCATAACATTCTTTTTTCAACATAGACTTATAGTGTTTTAATTTTTATTTATTTATTATACCTATAATCTGGAGTTGTAACTAACACGTCTTTTGAATAGTGATTAAAAGTTAGTTCGACAAAGTTCTATGTGCATATACACCTTTGTAACTTTCCTGAAGTGTCAAATTTAAAGTTACAAGATTCTAACTGCATCTTCAGTATCTCAGATTCTACCATATAAAAAAATATTTTTCAAAGTCAATTCGTAAAACTACTTTTAATTGATATCTAAGAAGGTTTATAAAATTATTTTGAAAAATATTCATAAACAAAAAAAAGTTATAGTAAATGAAACTTTTAAACTCAATTTTCTCAGAATAATGGTTTTTGCAGTTAGAACCATGTCAAACCAAGCTAGTGATATGTTACTTTGCTAATTAATTATCCAGTATGGAGTGTTGTGCACTATAGGGAACTCTTACCCATTTAACATATAACTTTCTCAATGAGCATATCATGTCTCCAGAGTGGTGTGTTATAATTTTGAAGTTATTTTCAATAAAATTATTTAAGCATGTTTTTTCTCCTGTGTGGTGTTGCACGTTATTTTGTAGTGTAAGCTGGACATTAATAAATAATGTGTCTCATTTTGAAAGTTGTTGTTTTCTAGTGCCAGGCGTTTGACAATGAAGTCATTTGACCTCTTGCACTCTAATATTTTTCAAAGATATTATCATGGCCAGCCAATGAAGCACAGATTTTGAGTCATTTTGAATGTTTCATATATACTAGATGGCACTGCGCAGTTGTGCCCTACTTTACCGAAAATAATAGCAGACAGCATCCAGATTCTGCTGTCTCCTAGAGGAGCAACAGTGCATGTGTGGGACTTTGAATTCGATTTGTGCTTCGTTCATTTTAGTGGATAAGTATAAGTTGTACATTAATAATTTTGGGTAGTATTCTCTGAAAAAAGTTCTAATCATTAACATTAGGTATTGCTTTTTACATAGTATGTACTTCAAAATGTCAAAACAGAAGTCTCAGACATCCCAAAATACTTTTGTGAGCCAAAACAAAATTCGGAGATTTAATAAGAATGGAAAACTCGTTTACAAACTAACAATGCAATCATTTTGGCAGCTTGACCAAGGGAAACTAGTATCGAACACTTTGATCATTAATTCTCTGAGGAAGTTAAATAGCTGTGGTGTCTGTTAGGAAGATTTTTAAGCCTAGTTCACAAGAGTCCATAAAGGACTAAACAATACATCTTGTAAACAGCGCATTAATAATATGTAAGTGGAATGTGCATAATTCCTGGATAAACTGGCTAGTAAATAATGAACAGGAATATTCATACATTATCCAGTAATTTAGGAGAAATTGCTGTCTACATAAAGAGGACACCATGCTGAAAATCATATTTTCAGATGAACTGTTGCAGAAAACTTGTATTTCCATGGAATATTGAAAGTGAAAATGAATAAAACAAGCATTAGACTAACAGAATTGCAGTCTGTCACTCTGGTAAAATGATTAGCATGTCTGACTGTGAAGCAATCACGCATGGGTTTAAATTCTGATTGGTAAAAGTTAGCTAGTTGGTTTTTTTCCAAAGTTTTCCCTCAACCAATTGAAGTAGAATTGAATAATTTCAAGGGAAAAATTGTTCCGGGGCCTGGTATCGATCCCGGGACCTCTGGTTGAACGTACCAGTGCTCTCCCAACTGAGCTACCCGGGAACTCCATCCAACACCGTCTCAACTTTTCCCTTTATATCCACACAACTTGCGTGGGCTGACGAAACGCCAGAGACCCACATCGAGTGCACACAAACTCTGTGTGACTTGGAATTGTGGTTTTCTGTTAACGTACACAGTGACGTATATATTATGCAAATCCAGTCTTTCAGGTAAAGCTTCCTTAAAGCAAATTTGAATAATTTCAAGGGAAAAATTGTTCCGGGGCCAGGTATCGACCCCGGGACCTCTGGTTGAACGTACCAGCACTCTCCCAACTGGGCTACCCGGGAACTCCACCCGACACCGTCTCAACTCTTCCCTTTATATCCACACAACTCGCGTGGGCTGACGAAATGCCAGAGACCCACATTGAGTGCACACAAACTCTGTGTGACTTGGAATTGTGGTTTTCTGTTAACGTACACAGTGACGTATATATTATGCAAATCTAGTCTTTCAGGTGAAGCTTCTTGTAAAGCAGATTTGAATAATTTCAAGGGAAAAGTTGTTCCGGGGCCGGGTATCGATCCCGGGACCTCTGGTTGAACGTACCAGTGCTCTCCCAACTGAGCTACCCGGGAACTCCACCCGACACCGTCTCAACTTTTCCCTTTATATCCACACAACTCGCGTGGGCTGACGAAACGCCAGAGACCCACATCGAGTGCACACACTCTGTGTGTCTTGGAATTGTGGTTTTCTGTTAACGTACACAGTGACGTATGTATTATGCAAATCTAATCTTTCAGGTGAACACACAGAGTTTGTGTGCACTCGATGTGGGTCTCTGGCGTTCGTCAGCCCACGCGAGTTGTGTGGATATAAAGGGAAAAGTTGAGATGGTGTCGGGTGGAGTTCCCGGGTAGCTCAGTTGGGAGAGCACTGGTACGTTCAATCAGAGGTCCCGGGATCGATACCCAGCCCAGGAACAATTTTTCCCTTGAAATTATTCAAATCTGCTTTACAGGAAGCTTCACCTGAAAGACTAGATTTGCATAATATATACGTCACTGTGTACGTTAACAGAAAACCACAATTCCAAGTCACACAGAGTTTGTGTGCACTCAATGTGGGTCTCTGGCATTTTGTCAGCCCACGCGAGTTGTGTGGATATAAAGGGAAAAGTTGAGATGGTGTCGGGTGGAGTTCCCGGGTAGCTCAGTTGGGAGAGCACTGGTACGTTCAACCAGAGGTCCCGGGATCGATACCCGGCCCCGAAACAATTTTTCCCTTGAAATTATTCAAATCTGCTTTACAGGAAGCTTCACCTGAAAGACTAGATTTGCTTAATATATACGTCACTGTGTACGTTAACAGAAAACCACAATTCCAAGTCACAGAGAGTTTGTGTGCACTCGATGTGAGTCTCTGGCTTTTCGTCAGCCCACGCGAGTTGTGTGGATATAAAGGGAAAAGTTGAGACGGTGTTGGGTGAAGTTCCGGGTAGCTCAGTTGGGAGAGCGCTGGTACGTTCAACCAGAGGTCCTGGGATCGATACCCGGCCCCGGAACAATTTTTCCCTTGAAATTATTCAAATCTGCTTTACAGGAAGCTTCACCTGAAAGACTGGATTTGCATAATATATACGTCACTGTGTACGTTAACAGAAAACCACAATTCCAAGTCACACAGAGTTTGTGTGCACTCGATGTGGGTCTCTGGTGTTTTGTGAGCCCACGCGAGTTGTGTGGATATAAAGGGAAAAGTTGAGACGGTGTCAGGTGGACTTCCCGGGTAGCTCAGTTGGGAGAGTGCTGGTATGTTCAACCAGAGGTCCCGGGATCGATACCTGGCACCGGAATAATTTTTCCCTTGAAATTATTCAAATCCGCTTTACAGGAAGCTTCACCTGAAAGACTAGATTTGCATGAAGTAGAATTGCTCGATAACTTTCGACACTGGACCTTAAACTCATTTCGCCATCATCATTACCATAGGCTGGTTAAGTTCTAGTGATGGGGTGTGATTTGCAGACCTGTGATTTTGCTGCTGTGATAAGTTTGTGACTGGTTCCGACTGTGACTATAGTTCCAAAATCACAGGTTCGAGAATTTGCTATCTCACAAGAAAACGTAATTCATAGGTATGGTGACTAATGTACATAATTATATGACAGCTCCAGAGTCTAGACAATTGCAAGTCAGAAGATTAACTTGAAAGGACAACATATCTGGGATCTAATTAACTATCATCCCACTCGAGGGGTTAACGAGGACAACTCTTTAATACTGAAGCACTCACTATCGATTATATTCTTCCATGAATGACTCACCTCCATAAACATTCTTGGGACACATCGCAGACTGTGGTTTGTTTTTAGCATACTTGCCATGTTAATCACTATTGTTCATACACGACATGGCAGTGATATATCAATTCAATTCACAGAAGAGCGGTGAACATAAACAACTGTAGGCTCGAGATGGGAAGCATTGAAATGTTTTGATTAAATATATTGCGAATTTATATAGTCCACATTGCTAAAGACCATTAATTTAGAAAAATTTAACAATTCAACACTCATAACTGATTTCTATAAAATCTGAAATAATCGAATGTTATGAAATATGTGAAAGAAAAAACCGAACACATCACTGGTCACCAGTTAGAAGTAATGCTTTGGGTCTCAAAATGGAGATTTGTGTTTGGTACATTACAAACTGTACTATGCCTTTTAACTGTAATGTTTAGATTCATTCCGGTTTTGTTCTGATATACATTCCCCTTGTAAAGAACAGTTATATTTCTTAATTTTGTAAAATTACCACAAACTGAAGACTTGAAGAACCCAGACAACCTGGGACCTTCAGCAACAAGCAACTTCTACATCGCAACTGATGATGACCTTACCATTGGAAAGTGGCATGTATTGCCTGCCATCATCTTTGATGAATGACTCTGTGAATGCCAGGGAGTTACAATGTTCCCAATCACCAAGAACCATTCAAACACAGAAATCACACTGTGACAAAATCACTTATTATCATCTATCACAGCAATTTTTCCAGAGCTGTGACAGCAAAATGCTGTCACATCCCACTTCTAATAAGTTCATGATGCAGCATGCTGTTGTACATGAGTTCAACTGTTCAGTGACAAATATCACTCACAGAACAGGAATGGTAAGCATTATCTCTCAGGCTGCAGTGCAAGCCTTCAGGTCCCTCCTCTGTAAGGAAAAAAAGGGGGGAAATCAGAATTCGAACTTACCTATCTTGCATACCAAGTACTAGGCCTGCCACAAGAACGTATGTTACATATGCCATTGTGGGTATATACAAATCTGGAGCATTTATTTCATAACGTGGCTGAACAGGTTCATCTTGTTCATACTTAACAGACCAGTCCTGAAACAGAAACAGGGAATGATATATCTGCATATGTTCAGTTACCTTACATTTTAATTATGTATTTACATATCCTTTAAAGTAAAGAGGATGCAGATACATGGGATCTTGTAATGGAAGTAATAGAATAATACTTGCTTTTTAGTTCTTGTTACTGTACATGTTTTCATTATCAAGCATGAAAACTATTTTATGTCTCCTTTATACATTTTGCCGCTACTTGGTTAAAATTTTAGTGAGGCTAGATCCTTCAATAACTTAAATCAAATTCTATTGGGTTGAGGCAAAAGTTCGTAATTTTTTTTTTTTTTCAAAGGGCCTAGAATAAATTAATAATGTAGTTGCTTTCCTATTTCCTTTCTTTCAGCTCTTGCAAATTTCGATGGCAATTTCGATTGACAGTTGTATAAAGCATATACTGACAATAATTATACATTAACAGTAAGGTAATTTTAGTGAAACTAGTAAACATATGTGTTGTTAGAAATTATTAAAATTTCAATTCGTTGATTTTTCCTTTAAGTTTCAATAAATAGGCCTGTGACAATGGAGCATGTTTACAGTGAAAGGAAGCCAACTTAACACAGGATAATACACACAGAGTAGGCAGCACCACTCAGTCCTGTACAGTATATTCTGCAGAAGAGAATAATACACACATTCTTCTGGATTACTTTCTTTCTTTATTTAACTTCATTTCAACCATTAGAAAATTAAATTCAATATATGTGGACTTACATGTATTGTCTATTGTGTGTTTAGTTTGTGATTACAGTGAACAACAAGATGCATTCTCAAAGTTTCGAAAGCGAACGAGTGTCTACTACTGTCTAGTATGAATTTGAATGCAGAAAAGATGCGTTCAACAACTGTCGAAACGACAGACGCTTATGTGAAATATTTGACATCATTCATTTCGACATCCAAATTATCTACAGTGAATTTGTCACCCAACAGAATATTAGCTACCTGACAGAGTGAACTGAACCCATTATTTTTTTGTAATACATATTTCATTTTTGCACACACTTTGTTGCTCCATTGTCTTGTATACTATTTAGTTTAGACACAATATTATTCATTATTGAAATATGTTCCACCAGTTTAACTCCACTCTTTTCTATACTTTCAATTGCAAGAGCAATAAATTCAAAATTTGACACAATATGACATTGTTTTTCAATACTTGGGTCACAAAGAAGTAATTGAACCACAACTACTGTATAGAAGTTGTATCATTCTTGTCGAACATATCTATCACCTTCTTTACACTGGAAAAATGTTCATGCAAGTATCAGCATGCTTGCAGCTAGGATCCCCACTATGTTAAAACAGGAACAAGCAGAAGAGGCACTCCAAGACACTCATTTCCGAAGGTAGTAATACGAGCTGAAGCTTTTACAAATACTTTCTTCACATTTACAATTAGCCTATCGACTTTGGAAACTGGCATCTAACCTCCTCTGCTGTTCTGTGGCAGGCATGAGCGAGACAAGTGATGTGTAGGCCTACCATCTTTCTGTATGTTGTTTTTAATATAGTTACCACCTTTAATATATAGGATGCTGCATTGGTAACTATCAGAAGTACTCTATAATGCTCTATACCTGATGGTCATAATAACTGCACTGCATGTTGAAAACCCCCACATATTGTAGAATTGTTTACAGCATTTATCACATCACATGAGAGGTTGGTTCATCTGGGCCTTCTGGATCCAGAGCCCCAACAACCATATTAACTAACAGCATCTGTCGTCTCATCAATTGACACCCACATGTGCTGATTTGTTAGTTTACCTCCGATCTCATGTGTTGTAAATTTTCTCGACATAGTATTTCAGTAATGTAGTCTGATGTGGAATTTCTCTTCCAGTGTATTTCTGTGAAAACTCGCGTTGTTAAATGGTATGTCAGCACACGTCTTCATAAAATGTTGAATTTGATATAGGGTCTTTCTGCACAGTCCCTTGTTCCAACCGTTTATGTTTAATTGTGTGAGGGTGTATCAGAAAGTAACACACAATAATTAAAAAAAAAAAAAAAAACGTTTAATAGGTAAACAAAAATAAAAATACAAAAATGAACTCACATCTTTTAGTTACTTTTTTAAATAATGTCAAGTTTCTCAATACATTTCTCCCATCATGGTACCAGTTTCAGTATACCCTGTTCATAGAAGTCTGTTTCAGTTTGAGTATAGCCATCAGCGGACAGTTGATTGCACTTCTGCATCAGTCACAAAGCGATGGCCGGCCAGGAATTTCTTCATCGGACCAAACAGATGAGTTCTAAAGACAGTACAAAGTCTGGACTGTATGGTGGATGCTGGAGCACCTCCCATCCAAATGTGTTGATTTTCTCACGAACAGAAGCCGCAACATGGAGACGAGCATTATCATGAAGAAGTTTGAAATTGTCAGCATTAATATTACAGCATTTGTCATGAAGGATACGATACAACTTTACTAACGTTTGAATGTAGGCTGCAGCATTCACTGTGATCCCATGTTTAGCAAAATCCACTAACAAAACACCATGCATATACCAGAACACTGTCACAAGCACTTTCTTAGAAGATTGGGTCACTTTGAATTTTTTCTTTACTGGAGAAGCAGCATGTTTCCACTCCATAGAGGCCTGCTTTGTTTCGGGTGTGTAGTGATATGCCCAGGACTCAACACCAGTTACAGTTCCTTTCAGAAAGTCATGCCCTTCTGCAGTGTAACACCTTAAGTGGTCCAAGCATGTCATCATTCGCTGGCCCTTGTGCTCATCTGTCAGGTTCTTAGGCACCCAGTGGGCACTAACTTTATGAAATTTCAATATGTCATGCACAATATCATACATTGCATTGTATGAAATAGTGAACTGTTGAGATAAGGTTTGCAGTTGAATCTGTCGGTCATTCAAAAATTGCCACCTCAATGCCTGTGACATTCCGCTGGGTTGCAGCTGTTACCGACCACACGGAATGTGGCGAATCACAAAAGTTCTCATGGCTGTCTGCGAAGAAAGCGCACCACCTGGAGATGTTGTGCTCCATAGTCTTTCTCGTACATGCCACACATGTCCCTGTGAATTTCACTTGGGTTATGTCTGTTAACCCACAAAAATCGCACACTTCGCTGCTCTTCATAAGTTGACAGTAACATGAGCACCATCTCTGTTGCGTAGTTCATGCTTCTCTCGCTAGAAGCTGCACATGCAAAACAAATTGTGTCTATAGCAAAAACTTCAAACTATATCTCGGTGAAATGTCAACATCCCAGCCACAATATTAATGCAGAAAAAATTAATGTGCGTTACTTTCCAATCCACCCTCGTACTCATGTGTCTTTGAACATTATATTCCTTGCTTTTAGCAGACATAAAACTGATATTGCAAAGTTTATAATAGAGACTGTTATTTAGAATGCAGAATACGTTGGCACCATACTGTGAAACTAAATATTCTAGTTTTCAGAACTGTGTTTCTCTCCTTCTGAACCATACTGTGGTGCACACTACATAACAGTTTGTACTTCACTGAACTGTACAACGGGCATTATGTCGTCTCCGTACACACATACACTTGCATACTCTGTGTATATCCTGTGGTGAGTTGGCTTCCTTTCACTATAACATGCTCCAATGTCACAGGCCTACAACAACATATTTATAAGATTAAATGATAAAATACCAACTACTGTTTCGTATTCTTAGAAGTTTCATCCTATTAGTCTTTAGAACTCATTTGTATAATTTAAATTTGTTTCTAACTCTTTGTTATCCACCACTATGGAGTAACGGTTAGCATGCCTGACTGTGAAATGAGTGGGTTCAAATCCTGGTTGGGACAAGTTACCTGGTTGACGTTTTTTCCGGGATTTCCTCTCAACCCATTAAGAGCAAATGCTGGATAACTTTCGGTGCTGAACCCTGGACGCATTTTGCTGGCATTATCACCTTCATAACATTCAGATGCTAGATAACCATAGATGTTGATAAAGCTTCATAAAATAAACCACCAAAAAGCAAAACTCTTTGTTGCCAGAACATCCTTCTTATAATGATCTCTCTCTCTCTCTTTCTTGTTGGAAGTCTCCCGCCTATGTATTAATTGATCTGATTAACATGACAAAGAAGACTGCACTATTGTACAAACATTCTACAGTTCTCACTTGTGTTCTGATCCACCATGAGTGACAAATAAAACATACTTTGAGGCAGTCAGATTTAAAAATTTAAGGAAAGAGAGCTAAAGGCCACTAGTGTTATAATATTTATAAGTAATACTTGACACACACTTTAAATTGATGCATCAGGAGAGCGAAGGACACTTGCATGTAGGCCAGAATTCGACTGTGTTTAATGAATCAATTGTGTGTTTTGATGGTAGTGATGTTGGTGCTCTTGAAGGAAGCTGAAAACAGACATGTTCCTATAAACACCACCAAACACAGCATCACTGCACTGATTCACCTTGTAGACCCTTGTTTGGACTATGATCCCACTAAATGGAAAATCAAGAAACTACATGATTTTGTGCCTATTCATGGCTTTCAACAGAAATAAAATTACAGACTTAATAAAAACAGGACATTCAGGGAGCAGTAAAACTTCATACTATCAACATTTATAGGCTGGGGCATAAGTCACTGTATCCATACAAATTGCATACTTGTTTAGTCAACTGTCCGAAGACAGGTCTGAACCTCACAAGTGATACCAACAAGACATCACTTATGAGGCAACTAAGCCAGGATAATGGGGTAGGGTGGCCAGTTCCTTTTCCCCTCCATTGCATACATTGCTGATTAGCTACATATTACACTAATAAATTGCATGATATTGTCATTAATATAACATGAATACTTTGCATATCATCTGGTGACATTTAGCATTTTATGGCAGCATTAAGAACAAAACAAAGGACTGGTAGAAGTGATTAATGCGACAAATATTGCGCCAATATAACAAAGAGTTCTGTTGGACGGGATCTTGAACTTAAGCAATCATAAGGTGGCAGATACTAGTAGCTTTTCGATTGAAGAATGCTTAGTTGTAGGTATTTGCATTCAAGAAAGGCCGCACACTGGGCAAACAATGCAACCAATGATGAAGCAGTTCCAATTGAGACTTTGGAAACCAGATCCAAGAAAAGCAACAGTTTTAGCCTGGGAGGAAAGAGCATTTGGTTCTGGTAGTGCCAAACACAGTCCTTGAAGTGGTCGACTAGTCAAGAGATTCAATTCATGTGATGATTGTGTTACCAAATCCATCAAACAGTAACTTCGTAAATCAAAACAGAAGTGAGCATCAGAGCTCGGACTTCTCATGTCCAACAATGCATAATCACATAAAGACGTGGTGAAACCATTTCGACTTGTTTTCGTCATCGAACTTAGTGATAGTGATATGAAGAATGTAGTGAAGCAAGTACTTTATTGCTTTAGCAGTTTTCTACAGTTTTCTCTGAAGGAAATGTCCTGTTGCAGATGAGTGTGGATTTACCGCATCATGCACAAATGCTACGTCGTTTCCTGGGCAAAGGAAAATCACATATCACAATGGAGTTGGAACATAATCCATCACGTTTCGTTGTAGGCAGGAACAGATTATTCCAGTCTTGATAAAAAAAAAAGGTACAAGAAGCAGTGAACATCAACACATTCTATTGGACTGCTAAGCAACAAATGGACTTATCCTCGAATGTTGACCATTGGAAGAGGAGGAGGAGGAGGAGGAGGAGGAGGAGGAAGAAGATGAAGAAGAAGAATAGGAAGAAGAAGTTGCAGAAAATTGTGTTGTTAGGCCATATTTTTTAAGGACCTGTTAACAGAACAATCCGTCTAGAAATGCTTAACACTTGGCTAATATCTCAACTAACAGAAAATGTATTTATGAATTGGTATAGGCCTAGTTTCAGTTTAATGGTGCACTGCCCTATTTCACACTGTTCGTGACTTTCTAAATCACAACTATTCAGAAAGATGGACTGGCTGTAGGTCTCAACATCACTATGACCTCCAGGAGGTTCCAATTTGACCACATTGGACAACAGTCTGTGGGTATACATAAAAGAGATAGTGACTGCAAATCACTATGACATTAAGTGAATTATTCGACAAACCTTCATCCTCACGAGATAAATTTTACTTTTCAATGTAACATCCACTGAAGTCTGGAAAGCATTAAGATGGATTAAAACAAAATAACATGGTACATCTGTACAATTCTTTTGAATAAAGTAACTAACATTATACTTCCTACACTGACTCATACATTCAATTTTTCACTCATAACCATCACATACCCTAAAATTTGGAAAAAAGCCATAGTGCGACCCCTTCTGAAAATTAATTCTACTTCTGCTCCCAGTGATTTTAGACCAATTTGCATTTTTTCTAATCTCTCAAAGGCTTTGGAATATATTGTTCACAAGCAAATAACAGATTACCTTAATTCTTACAATCTTACAAATCCCTTCCAGTCAGGTTTCAGGTCAGGGCACAGCACAACTACAGCCCTTCACAAAATTACCGAAGATGCATGTGAAACAATGGACAATCGACAAGAGAGAATATTAACATTACTTGATTTCAGCAAGGCATTTAATTCAGTTGATGTAGATATCCTTTTGGGCAAGTTACATGTATTGTATTTCTCTGAGAGCAGTATCACCTGGATGGAATCTTATCTTCGCTATCGCTTGCAAAGTGTTTCTCTAAATGATTGATTTTCATCAAGGTGCATTGTGGAGACTGAGATTCCCCAGGGTTCTGTTTTAGGGCCTCTTCTATTTTCAATATATATGAAAAATGTCTCAGAGTTAATACGACACTGTCGGTATCATCTTCATGCGGATGATCTATAACTGTATATCCACGCCAGTCCCGATTTGGTGAATGACAGTATAAATAAATTAAATTCGGATTTAAAATCTGTAACCTCTTGGTCACAGAAATGTGGATTGATTCTGAACCCTGAAAAATCACAGGCTATCTTACTAGGAAATCAGAGACTTCTATTGAAATGATAATAAAAAAAATTTGTTCTTCCCATTGTAGTTGTAAATAACAGTGAAACCCCGTTAGTGCAAGTGTGAGAAATCTGGGTGTTCATATCCATGAACACTTAAAACTGGGTCACACAGACTAAACGTATATGTAAAAAAGCATTTTCTATACTGCACTCACTTCGACGAATAAAAAAATTTTCTTCCTTCCAAATTAAAATAAATCTTAGTCCAGACACTCATCACACCACAGTTCGACTACTGCGACTATTAAGTGATATCAGCTAAGACCTGAACCAGAAATTACAGCATGTCCATAATGCCTGTGTTTGGTTTATATGTAATATCTGTCTCTAAGTTCATATCTCACAGTCTTTCAATGAAGTCTTGGCTCTGGCTGGCTGACAGACGCAGTTTGCATTTCTTTTCTCTTCTCTACCAGATTTTGTATACATCAACCCCTAAATACCTTGCATCATGATTTCATAATCTATCCACACAACATAATCTGTATACCTGGTCACAACACGACACTCTATTGTCAGTCCTTCTCCACAGAACTTCCGCGTATTCTTCGTCTTTTACAACAGATACTATCTGTTCTTGAAATTCATTACCTACAGATGTTAGGGACTGCCCGACCTAAGGCACTTTGAAAGTGAAACATCTTATTCTAGAATGCACAGTGTCCCAGGGTATATATTAGAATTCACAATTGTAACTAGTTTATAAAATAATCATGCAATTTAATGTGTCATCTAGTTTAAGTAAGTATTTAAGTTCGATAACCTTCAGCTTATGCATATTTTTTTTGTTTTGATTTTGTCTTAGGTATACCTATAACTTTCTTTTGTATTAACATTATATTATCCTCTGGTTGAGTGCCAGAAAAAATAAAGCATTATTATTACTATTATGAAACTCATGATGAACAAGTTGGTATGACAGTCGGCTTCACAACCATGACACCAGCGATGTTATGCAAAATGTCGCAAAAGATCTAAAGATGTATCTAACTCTGCAGTGACTATGACAGAAGTCAGACAGACCTGATAGATCAGTAGTTATGTATACTGTTTTCGCTGTAAGAAAAATCCTAATGTAAACATAAGCACGTTGCTGTCATACCCGTGATTGGCTCCCAGTCGAAACACTCACATGACGCAGGAAAATATAGTTCGTATTTCGAAACCACAATCTTGTATTATTTGAAAATGAAATATTGAATTCTAGTTGTTAAATACGATTAAACATTTAATTTTACTCATATGTAAAACGCTATGTAAAAGAAAAGCTAATTTATATTTTGTTATGTACTATGAATGCGGATGAATACCAACAGTAATACCGAGATAGTCTGTTCTTGTAACAAGCTGGCGTCACTTGAGCTCGTAATTGTTCACGTAAGCACGTGGTACTGAAGTATGGCTTCTGTATCCTCAACTGTCCATTGTGAAGACATAAGACTTAAAAATAATTTAATTACAGTAATTATAAGATAAATGTTTCCTAAGCAAACGAATGCATAGTAGTGAGGTTAGGCCTACTTGACGAGTAACATGAAATGTTCAACATGAAACAGAATGTACAACAGTAGACGGGAACATGTACTGAGAATCTATGGCGCTAAACAGTGGCCAATGAAGCCTCACTTCAGTCACGTGTTATTGTTTACATTAGGATTTTTCTTACAGCAAAAAGATTATAGGCATATGCTGATTTATAGTCCATCCTGCATTGTTGAAGAATTCATACTTATCTTAGCAAAAGCGTTGAAAAGGAGATTGTTTCTAAAACAAAAAAGGCTAAATACCTCTCATTAATAGTAGATTCGACAATTGACCTACCACAATCGAAACCCTTTGCAGCATAGTGGTTGATCAGAACAACCACAGTTTTATTTCTTTCTAAATTTTATAGCGCAGATGTTTCACTATGGAACCATCTCCTGAGTATACATAGAGGTGCCATCTGTGTTTTGAAATTGTGTGTAGAGTTAAAATTTTGAAAAAAAAAAAAATGATCGAAGCTTTGTTATGATCCATAATATGAAAAACACAAAAAAATAATTTGTGCTGCAAAGGGTTAACATGCTACAGTTATGTTATACATACAAGAAAATGGTTCCACCACTGAACTTTCTTTTTTTAATTTCTACCCAATACTAGTCATAAGGTAAAATAATTATTCAATACGAATAGTCCATGCAGCAGCCTAGATTATTACAATTGGATACTGGTAATTAGGGACAGAGCATCTAGAGGCTTCAGTGACATCACTGCAGAAAAGCCCACACACAGCAGAATTGTTCTTTGCACAACTAACTGAAAATGGTGACCACTTATTTTCACTAATACAGCTGTGCTCTCACAATACTATAACTTCCGTTCAAAAAATGTTTTACAGATGAATGGTACCATACCTGCTAGTGCGGGAGGAGGGGGTGGTTGAACCACTGAAAAGTAACGGTCTCCAAGCTTCTAGATGCTCTGTCCCCAGTGTAACAGGATAATTCATATGACAATGCTAGATACAAGATGAACTGTAATGTCATTAACTTCAGGGGGTTATTCTTTGAGATATTTCAAATAAAAAAAGTTGAATACAATTTTGCTCGTTTTTGCTTCCTTTTCGAGATAAAAATTGTTTTATATTAAATATTTCATAGCATGTTTTGGGTAAGCTATTAATTTAATTCTCAATATGCTTAGTCAGTTTAAGAGAGCAATGTTCATTCATTTAATGTTCTGCCTAAGAGCAAGTCTTTGACTGCAAACCCAGCTTTCTCCAATCTTTCCTATTTTCTGCCTTCCTCTTCATTTCCTCATATCGTCCCTCCTCTGGCAAACTAGCGAAAGTGAAAATAAGCGCCCCTGCACTTAAGGTCTATATTGTACTAAGTACTAAGTACAATATAGACCTTAAGTGCAGGGGCGCTTATTTTCACTTTCGCTAGTTTGCCAGAGGAGGGACGATATGATCCATATATCTTAATGTCGTCTATGATCTGATATCTTCTTCTACCCCTAACTCTTCTCCCGTTCACCATTCCTTCCAGTGCATCCTTCACTAGGCAGTTTCTTCTCAGCCAGTGACCCAACCAATTCCAATTGAAGAGTTTGGGGGAAAAACGATGAATGTCACAGTTTTCTTAAGGTTGATGTCAGTATCTAATTCAATGGATCACTGCGAAATTGAATGTTGTTCTTATTAAAAATGGTAAAAAGGAGAATTATCATCACGAATACAGTAATCCTTTCCTTTATTTTCTATAGAAACAGCACTACATCTTGCAGTTATAGACTCAATTAGATCATTATGTAATCCTTAATAGAAATGTGACATTCATCGTTTTTCCCGCAAGCTCTTCAATTCCTTTTCCTCTTCCTGATCAGTTTCAGCATCATTCTTTCTTCATCCACTCTTTCCAACACAGCTTCATTTCTTATTCTGTCTGTCCATTTCACGTGATCCATTCTTCTCCATATCCCTAATTCAAATGCTTCTATTTAGTTCTCTTCATTTTGTTGTAATGTCCATGTTTCTGCCCCATACAATGCCACACTACATACAAAGCACTTCACTAGTCTCTTCCTTAGTTCTTTTTCCAGAGGTCCACAGAAAATGAGAGAGCGATGTTTAGGATAATAAATGATTGGAAGAAATTTAGTTTTATCCTTTAAGTATGGAGAAATTTCATCCAAACAAATGTAATTTTTCGTTCTGCAAAGGAATTTTACAATGTTACATTTGTTCAGATCAAATAATAAAGTACTCACTGAATGGGTAAAAGGAAAGAAGAGGAGACCCAGTTTCCTTGTGACATATCCTGTATCAACAGCAAAATAATATTTTAGTCTTGAAACTGGGACATATTTCTCCAGCTCACGATCAACCAGCTGCTTTCCTGAACCAACCAGTGCCTGGCCGTACTGCATTGCAACATTGGCAACGAGAGGCTCGTTCAGAAACTGACTTGGAATAGAGAAACCTTGGTCCATTGGTGGCGCATTTGCATGCACATGAGAGTAGTCTGCAACAGAAAAATAAAAAGCATAGTACATATTGATCTAAAGAAATCCTATCAACCATAGGATTCTCCATACCCATTTTGGGAAGTCACTACATTACGTGACATTGCATTACGTGACTTAAACTGCTTGGTAAATTTTAAGTACATATTACAGTAATGAGTGTTTATGCTGAGGATGATGACCATGCATCTCGCAAGGCCATGTGTTATGATGAGGGTTAAAGTGTACGGTTGATATGGAATACAAGCTCTCTGCTGAGTCTGTAAAAGCAGTTGGCTAGAGAAGATGATTTTTAAGAAAATATCCGGAAAAGAATGCCGACACAGACACATTACTGAAAATTTTATGAAGAAGTTCAGATATGCCAGATCAGTATCAGACAACTAATATCAAAAGAAATATAACATTCTTATTGATGAGAAAATTAATGTTGTTACGGCAAGGATAGATGCGTAGAAAGTCTGTACGTTGTCTTGATCAAGAAATAGGGATTTCAAAACCCTCACCAAAAAATAAGAAAAAACTTTTACAGCTTAATGCACTATTATATAGCCACATGATTATAGAAGGCAAGCACATTTTTGTAATTGGGTTCATCAAGGTATGCATGTTGGCATCTTAACTCCACACTTAAATTTACTTTGTGATAAGTCCTGACTTCATTTAAATGGGAATATGTCATCTTAAACTCCAAACAAAATTCTATTCTCTTTCCTAATAGAGACTTTTAAATTGTTATTTTGTAACACAGACACACGGAAGGATATAACTGGAAATTTTTACAATAGTAGCCTACATACTGAATCAACTGGCTATGCTTAAGCAAGACTAATTTATGGTACAGGGTGATTCGGAAGTCCCAATCTATTTTCATGAAACTGAAGTTTCTTTTATAGGTAATATAAACCATGCTTACTAAAGAAAAGAGAAAAGCCATAGTTTGTGGACGGTTAAAAGGGTTTAACTTATGTTCAGGTCCAGGCGGTGTTTTTGCTGAAATTTCACAAACCTGGTCCATCAGGGGCAAATATTAGGATATTAATGAACAAATTTCTCAGAATGGTTCCTGTATTGGATGAAAGAAGTTCAGGAAAACCAGTGACACCGGCAGAAACTGTGCGCAGCATACAGGACGCAAATGAACTTAATCCTCAAGCCTCAACACATAGACTCAGCAGAGAGCTTAGTGTATCGCAATCAACCACATGGAGAATCTACGGTTTAAGCTTGATAAACGTGCCTACTATATCCAGGTGTGGTATGCAATTGAGGATGATGACTATGCATCTTGCAGGGCCATGTGTTACGATCTCTTTGAGGCTTAAAGTGTACGGTTGAAATGGGATACACCAAGCTCTCTGCTGAGTCTGCATGTTGAGGCCTGAGGACTATGTTCCATTGCGTCCTGTATGCTGTGCACAGTGTCACTGGTCTTCCTGAACTTCTTTCATCTGGTAAAAATACCGTTCTGAGGAATTTGTTCATGAACACCCTGATATTTGCCCTTGATGGACCAGGTTTGTGAAATTTCTGCAAAAACACTGCCTGGACCTGAGCTCAGATTAACTCTTTCAACCATTCACAAACTATGGCTATTCTCTCTTCTTCAGTAAATAGGATTTATATTACTTGTAAAAGAAAAATGTTACACATCAGTTTCCCGAAAATTGATCAGGACTTTTGAATCAGCCTGCATACTCTGGCAGTGGAGGTGGAGCAATAAATAAGAGTGCAAGAAAATGTGGGCCCGGGTGAAAGCTAATAGGGGAAAAATTATATTATGTTTGTTCATATATAATTTTATACGACTTTCAATAGGTTAAACCATACATGGTGTGCCAAAAAGCCATGCTCAGATAGTGTTTATATTGAAGTGACTCATTTGTTGCAAGCAAAACTAACTAAAAACTACTATAGGCTACATCTTGATTACACAACTTTTAACACTATATCACTTCGGAATATATACTATATTTACTTTCACGTGTTAAAATTAGGTATCTTGTTGTTGACTATAGCGAGTTCAGAATAAGAAGGCATATGGCCTAAGCCAATTGAGTGCTAGCAACAGTTCGACGTTGTCACACGGTGCACAGTGCACGAGACGTGGAAGACAGAGACAACAGATAAGGACAGAACATATCAGTTGCAGCCCTCTCACTGAGCAAGTGGGTCGAGACCTGTTTCTTCATTGTGTGTAATGCTTCAATATAATTACTCTTACTGAAGTAATTCTCATCTCAATTTTTATTACTTCTTCGCTTCATAGATCAGTAGCTCTTGGAGTCACTGACTTGCGAAATAAAGTGACAGATATGTAGAATTTTACTTTGCTAATGTCTGAGAAAGAATGATTTAATTCTTACTCAGACTTCCTTGTACAGCAAAGCTGATTTTATTATTGTCTGTTTCTCCAGAGGAAAGATAAGGTACAGTTTGTTTGTAGGGGCAGCCTAAGAACCTAGCGATAACAAAACGAAAACATATCTGTAGATACGTAATTTAGTATTTACAGTAAGTTGGAAAGTATTTTATTTTTCCTCCGTTAAATGACGCCTATATAATTTAATTTAATTCTCTAGCTTATAAATACCTAGGGATCCAGGGTTCTACATTCTGGTTACAAATCTGGTTATAATGCAACGTAATCATAATGTGTGTTCATATATAATTCAGTACTCATACTGAAACTGTAGATTATTTTATATTTCTTTGTTAAACTAAGTCTATCTAATTTTATTTTATCATCTAATTTTTACATATCTAGAGGTCCAGTGTTCCATATTCTGGTTAAGAATTCGGCTATAAGAATATAAGCATATCTGTTCATATGTAGGCCTAATTCAGTACTCATATTGAAACTGAAGATTACTTTCTTTTATTTTGTTAAATCAAGTCTATCTAATTTAATTTAATCCTCAAGCTTATACCTACCTAGAAGTCCAGGATTCTATGTTCTATCACTCTGGCCTATGGCAATATAAACCTATGAGTGAAGGTAGTTGAACAGAAGCGAATATGAAAACCATAATCCAATAATATCGTTAATATATTGAAGTTAAAATTGTATATTAGAAAAAAACGTATAAAGTGTAATATATATATAACGAAAGGTGTTTAAAATAGAAATTGAGTTTTGGAATTATAAAATCTCCTCGTTCCTAACATGCCTGTATTTATTTTAAAAGTGAAATGTAGTTAATGTGCTTCATTTTATAAAGTTTTCTAATGCTCTTAAGGAAGAATGTTATTAATGCTCTTCGTATAATTAATGGAAAAAGAGGCAGGAGTGTTTATGTTTACAATATCATCCAAATATCTCATATGTTTCTGCGATATTTCGTCTTATACCATGTATAATATTTCAATGAAAAGTGAAAATCGTACCTATGGTTATTCACAGCTTTCTTCTTCTTTCCACGTTCTATTATAAGGCACTGCTAACACATACTACTAATGTATTTCAAATATCGTACGATGAAGTAATACACGGTTCTGAAAATTTTACAAATAATTAACACGTTTGTTTTGCGTTATTTTCCAGGAGAGGTAAATTCAAGTATACCACCTATTTTAATTATCTCTTTGTCCTGTCCGAGAATATGAGATAACGTATGCACTTCTAAACCACACGCCTCTGCAGTCAGATTCTTTGTTTGTGAAGAACTGACACGCACTGCATCATAAGTTAGTCCTTTAAAAAAATTATATACAAAAATACCATACTCCTCGCTTGTGATTTTAGGACTATCCTTTTGCGTATAACAGATGAAACATCAGAGCCAATTGCAATCCCTTCAAGAGACATTGTTATGGTAAGTTACACATTACACAAGAGAAAACAGTCCACATCTGAATTTGAAAATAAACAGATTCTATCTTCGATTACAGAGCAAAATATGTTCTATGCTGTAGGTTGGATATCTCTGTTTAGTCTTAAAGCGATAACAACAAACCAGTTGACATACAATTGCCATTCTTGTACTGTTGGATTCAGAATTCGGAGCTCTATCGAATGGCATAGCTTAAAATTCATTCATAGCCATAGAGCAGACGTGGGCATTTAAAGAGATGCGCTGTACTACTCTGATTGCTGCAACACGCATCACCTGTTAACGTAATACTCAGCGGTGGATCGCGTGAAGTATTGAAACACGGAACGTTAAGTAATTAAGCAGGACAAAAAGATACACAGTTTTCTACAAATGTTATTTTTATGAATAATGACAATGAAAGAAAACAAATTTTCCAAAACAAATACAAACTATTTTACAAAAAGCTGAAACATAACTGTATTTCTAATTTAAACAATTACTGTAAAAACCTTATCAAATGATATAAAACGTACAATTCCACAACAGTTAAAAAGTAATGACATAATCTGAACCTATTTGTTTTGAAAGGGCATCAGTCACTAATTTGCATCCTTTCAAAATAAAATTAAGAAACTAAGGAAAAATAGATTATTAACAAAATATCAAGCAGATTACTAAGAAACAGAAAAACAACAATTAGGCTATTTTTTAAACTTATTACTGTAGTTCTTTGTTGTTTCTGTCAATTTACGTCAATTGACTCATGCCCTTAAAAGAAAGGATTCGTTTATTCTTCTTCGTCACGTAAATCAGCAAGTGTTTCAAAATTGGGAGACATTGCAATTGTGAGCTGATAGAATAAATTTTCGTCTGAAATGCGTGATCTTGATTTGGATTTTACAATGGCCAAGTGAAGAAAAAAAACTGTTCACAAATAGAGGTTGAGCCAAACATAGAAGCAATTTTCATAACAAAACTCCGAAGATGTGAATATTTTACTTTGCAAAGTTGTTTAAGCTTATATACATCTAAACCAGCCATATTTGTGCACTTGCACTTGGGGTTTCGCGGCCAGACGCGCTAACCGTTACTCCACAGGTGTGGACTACTATCATTATAAAAAATAAAATAAAAAAATTTGTTCCATTAAAACGAGTCTTTTCATAATGTCGCTCAACGTGCTAGTAAAATTTTGTAGAATAATAAGCACCTAACGCTTTCCCCTTCTTCGCAACAAAAGAATTCATTTTTCCATTCTTTGTGGAAATAATATTTTTGGTCTTTATTTACTTCAGGAGCTTCCTTAGTGGGCGACATTTTTTTTAGTGAAATCCACCGCTGACCACCAGTGCTTCAACCGGTCGGACAGGTACCCCAGCTAGAGATGTGGAGGGAGGGAGATCACGTCCTTGCGTTCGACTCCGTTCGACATGTACTACTGATGCCCACGTCTGCCATAGAGAGAGAGAGAGAGAGAGAGAAAGTCATCCGGCCTTAATTAAGGATGACCACGAGGATCCGGAAATTAATAGCAAACAAATATAATTAATTAAATATGAATACTGTTCTAAAAATAAAGTGTAATAATTAAGCACCATTGATTATCAATTATAAGAAAGAAACTAATATGCGACGCTTCAGCGAGACTTTGCGACGATTTAACTAGGCAACACCGCTTCACTGTCACTGGCTAGTTGAGAAAGACTGTTTTGAACTAGCTCCGTCTTATATGCCTTCTTATTCTGAAAGCGCTCTAGTTTCAACTTGCTGTAGTTCTGTGCAGTTCTAAAGATAACCTACAAGAAGTTGAAACTAGTCAACAAGGTAGGCCTACCTAATTTTAACACGTGAAAGTAAATGCAGTATATATTCCGAAGTAAAAACTATTCCTAGGCTAAAAGGAATATTTTTCCACTTCATATACCTTATGTAGTAATAGTTTTTCTCTTTGCCGGTAGAGTTCAGTCAATCTTAATGTTGTGGTTACAAGCCATATTTTTTCATGTATGTGTTTCTTAGCTGATTGTTGATGATGTAACAAGTTTATTGTCTTTGTTTTGTAAGAAATGGTGGATACAAGCAGAAACATAATTGAAGAAAGTCTCATTGTTAGCATATAGGTTCATAAAAAAAAGAATGAACTGGCGAAACATGAAATCAGAGAAAACTTCTTTCAGCTCCAGTAAAGCCAATGTATGGAAATTGGAGAGAAAAACTTTCTCAAATGATTCTGTAGTAGATGCAAAACGCAGTTGAAGATCTCAAAAATATGTTGGTGATGGTGTCAGTGACCATCTGAATGAATCATTGTTTTGTTCACTGATGAAATCAAAAAGAAAGCAATCTGTGGAACTACAGTCCCAAGAACCTCGATGCATCACTGGATTAAAAAACCAGGTTATTATGCATATTGGCCAACTATCATAAATGAAATAAGTGATAAAGATATAGATATGTGATGTGATGCATGTGAAAATTTACTTGTTGCTTTTCCCACTTTAGCGGTTCGTCATAAAGTCATGATGACAGATGAATGTGTTGTGTATCTCAGCTCCCATTCCCAGGTTTATATCTGGGCCAGATATAACCCTCATTACTTTGAAGAACTTCCATAACACATCCTTCATGTTATGATGTGAGCCGGAGTTACCAGTGAAATTATCATTGGGCCATTTTTCTTTGATATGTCTGTGACTGGTAATCCAGAATTTGGCAGAGTTAGTCTTCTTAATACAGTCGTTAAACAGGAAGGGGTCACAGGATATTACTGAACTCCAGTTCGAGAATTGCTGAGCGGTAACTTTCCTATGTGGACCTCTCAACTGGCCTGCAAGAAGTCCCAACCTCACAATGTGCGACAACTGGCTGTGGTCCTACTTAAAGGAAAATCTTATTCGATCAACTCTGTTGAAGAATTAAAAAGAGAAATTCGACTATCTTCAGCACAATCGTCCCTGAAATGCTGAGGCAGGCAAGCAGACGCACATGGCAACACATCCAATTGCATGTGGAAAAAGATGGTCAACATACTAAGAGGTTAGACAATTGACAATGACACTAATAGGTCCATATAAGTTACTGTATTTTTCATTCATTATTGGAGAGTTCAATAAAGTTTTTGAAAGGCTTGTTGCATTCTATTATTTAATAAATTAATATATAAAATATTTTATAATGATTTTTGGTCCAGTCTGTAGTACTCTGAATTGAAGTTATATTCAAATCATATAAGAAACTAGTGGCTTGTGCAGCAAATGCTGCAAACTAAGTTCATTAAACATTCAAATAAACATTTTTCAGATTTATTTTCAATGAAGAATACCAGACATTCGGAAAGTTAATTTGCTTCCATAACAATGAAAGATACTCTCTCTGGAGCCAATACTGAAGAGAACCACGCATATAGATATCTACACCACACCACCATTAAATATATGAAAAAGACCCAACCCCACTTGATTAATAATTATAAAAATATTTGATTTTTAATAACATTATTATCTTACGTAAGTTTTATAGCTTTCAGTAACATATACTATATATACTATATAGCCGCCACTCAGTAAAATATAGAAATCAAAATCTATTCTCTACATCTACTTATATAACCCCAAAACGTTTCACTTTCATATCATCAATATTGCATTAATATGTATAATTAATGAAAAATAGTCACATCATGGCATTAACTACAATAATATTTCATTTCTAATGGTAATAATGTCATCAAACCACCTCAAGTTTTGTAGTTTTTAATATCTAATACACAGCTGTACCCAGAAAATTACACACCACAGAATCGAACCTGTAAATTATTTTTAGTAAGTTATGTTTTTAATAACCAATTCAATTTGAGCTCTAAATATGTCAGCATTCTTGCAGATCATGGCCTTCGTGTAATATTGTTTACTGTAGTATATGTTTTGTTTTATTCTGAAATGCAACACGGCCGATTTGATGCTCGCTTCGCTTCTCCTTTACAAAAAAGTGAAGGGTATATCAAGTCGGCCGTGAATGCTATTAGCTAGTTCTCAAATCTGACGACAGATGGATTTTGGAAAATGGGAAAATTATGTTTAAAAATTGACATTTCACTGAAAACTACTATTTTTCCGAAAAACTTTGAGTTCCAAGCTTCAAAATGAGGAGTCATTTATTAAAATCCGTCCAGCCGTTTTCCCGTAATTTCCATTACTAGTTCAAATTATATATATAGATGTTCCAATAGTATGTAACTAAGAATAATACTGTTTATAACAAAAAGTATAGGCCACTTGTTATTGTGTGAAACCAAATACATGCGTGCATGTAGTTTATGGTAAGTAAGTGCGCAAGTGAAAGCATACCGAGGGAGGGAAGCTTCTTCCCCTGACGTGCAGGTAGGTTTCACAAGATAACGAATGGCCTATAATCAGAGTGGTTCCCAATCTTCTGAGTGTCACAGACATCTTCAAGCTCGTATTTCATTTTGGTAGATTCCCAAAATATTTTGTGTAATTTAGGCTGGTAATCATTAAACATCTGCATATTACTCAAACATCCTTAATAAACTGACACTGATAGGTATTAAATATTTCAGGTTTAGCTTTTATACCATATCTTTGCTGAGAAGAATGAAACCATAAGGTTATGAGTGGTATGATTGATTCTTTATTGTGAAAAATTAAACCAACTTTTTTTATTTACCATAAGGTTATCAGTGGGGTGCTTAATATTGCTTTGCGAAGTCTGGCTCAATTGTAGATGCTCTAAGTCTTAAGTCTAACTCAACATTACGTTCACTCCTATATTTGTTCTTCAAACAGACCAGAGCAGAAAATGTACTCTCACTCAAGTATGCTGATGCAAATGACATTGTACATAAGGGCCAGGAGATACAACAAATCCGAAAAATTAAATATATGTTACAAAGTTCATAGCAAATTGTTAAATGAAAGATTAAATACCGTATTTTTACAAAAGGTTTCCTTCTAGAAATCCAAATCAAATTTATAAAAGGAGGAAACATGCATCAATAACGATTAATCAATAGAAAAAAGAAGGGAATTTAATTTGATAAGTATGTGGACTTTTACACTTTGTAAAAGCATCTGATACAGTAAAGAGAACTTTACTATTCAAAAAATTTACATACAGTAGAAACAAATTCATAATCGTTATTACATGACATAATAGAAATACATCGAGCTACAAACATAAAAATAAAAGTAAATGATGAAATACCAAAGTTTAAACAAATTAATAGAAGCGTCAGATAGCGTTGACCACTGCCATCTACATTATTCAGGCCTAATATCTACATAAAAGAAATAATTTCTGAATGTAATAAAATTATAGGCTACTAATTATAATAAACATAACACAAAGGTGAATGCTATATTAAATATCAATGAAATGGTAACATATCTAATATGGAAGATGATTTACAAACATGTGTTTTTCTTTTGAACAATAAATTTTCAATTATTTTGATATGAATATTTCAGTCTCTACATCTAAAACTTGATATAGTTTTCTATCTCTTCTCTATTTAACCTCCTTTTTTTTTTTTTTTGTTACTTTATACCCTCTATTTCCTATTTATCTATCTTACTCTTTCTAATCTCATTTAACTATTAACTATATCCTCTCTATTCATTATTCACTAGTTTCAATATTGTTTTCATGAAGTTCATCTCTTCCGCAATTGCCATCATATTCAGCCACTTGATTCACTATCGTTCAATGTTCACTTATTCCATCTAATCTATATATAGCCTATCATGAGCATATAAATTGTTAGTGTTCATAAAATATGAGTTACTGATAATTTTAATATTATGGGAAGCATTCTGGCAGTTGGCATGAATGATATTTTCTCCATGCAGCTGATTTCACCAGCTGGCAAGCGCATGTTATCACAAATAGTTAACTGCAAACATAGCAATATAATGTGGCAACTTTATCCTAACCAGTGCTCTTAGTCCCTATTTACACTTGCTATTTGTCGCGCAACATCAAGCGCTTTCTGTCAGCTATATGTAGCATCATCGTTTACACTTCGCAGATTTCTCGTCCACAAGTCGACGCAAGTTGTCGAGCAACGTCCTATATCAAGCGCTTTCTGTCGGATAAATGTAGTATCACCGTTACCTCTTGGCAGATTTCTTGTCTGCTACTCGAGGCAAGTTGTTGAGTTCGAGCAACATTAAGTGATATGGTGAGCCCTTTAAATGAACAGAATGGATTAGAGCAATATAAAAGCAGCTGTTTTAGCTTCTACAGCTTCAAGTGTTTTGTTAGCTTCCACTAATGTGAAGAAAAAAAAAAAAAAAAAAAGAGACTGGGAAAGGAAATGAATATCCAGAAGGCAGGAGAAAGGGTTATTTCAGGTTCTCAGTAAATATTTCAAACTGGAACAAAATTGTTCAATAGAGATTTATTGTATTAAAATGAATTGTAAGTTTAATTTTTTTTCTTGCATATTGACTTCTGATGTTATTTATTTTTGTTTTGATGTCGGAGGGAATAGTATTGAGATGAACAGACCCCAAATTTTTACAAATAAACTTCAGTGCATTTCCCCTCCGAATCCTATTGTGATAGTCCTTACTTATGATGTCATATAAGCATGGACATTGTTCGTAAAGCTTGATTAATTTCATTACTTGGTTTTTGTTCCACTCTGACATGATGCTACAAAGCGCGTGGAAACAGAGAAACAGCTGAAAGTTGTCTGCTACTGCTTTTTCCGAACCATGTTCGGGTCCTGTCATGTGAATTCAGCTAGCCCACCTACGGAAATGTCGCACAGAAATAGAAACAGCTTCTACCCAGCAGATGTCGAAAGGGAAGGAACGAAATCCGTACTGTGCATGCGCCCGCACTATAAGTCGCACGACATTAAGCTAGTGTAAATAGGGACTAAGACCTGCCATACCTCCAAGTTGCCAACCTTCGAAAAATTTTAAACCACTTCTTGCACAAAAGAATCACCAATGGCAGCTAGAATTAATAGACTATTGTACTCGTAATAATGAAGAAAGATGCACAATGTGCAAGGACAAACAGACTATTGTGATTAACTGATTAGCAAGATGCAAACTTATTAGGTACTGACTGAGGAAGAACCTGTGCTTTCCCCTGAGAAACTTTGCGAGAAAGCAGACAGATTTAAAACGTTTATCCAGAGAGTACTAAAAGAATAGAATAAACTCAAACGAGTTTCATTAATGTGATAATTTCTTTATATGGAAAGCAAAGTCAAATGAATTCAGAGGAATGATATGATTAATATGATTAACGAAAAGTATTGCATTATCCTATAAGAATTATCGCATATCACAGCAGGATTAAAATTATCGCATATGCGATAATTTATCACATGGTTGACAATGCTATATATTCCTCTCTCCCTGCTCCACTCCATTCGACCCACACTTTTCATAATGACAGCAGAGGATGACGACATATGGATGTCCTCTATTCGCTTTTTAAGAGTGCAAAGATTTAAATCAAGATTCAAATAATGATTTTAATCAGTTAATTTTTATAATATAAATCAATGATTTAATTCAAACTATTTTTATGATAAAAATTACTGCATTTTTTTAAATTACCGGTATATTTATTATTAAATTTTTAAGTATAATTTACAAATACATCCTATGGGTTAATAATATTAACATATCCATTGGGTAAATAATTAAAATTAGTTTGTTTTCTTATTGCTTGTAGTCCATTGTTGTTCAAATTCAAACTGCTGTATTTTTTTTCAGTTTGTTTTATGTCACTGTTGAGTTAACTATAGTCGCGACACTGTTATTTCCGGCGTGACTCAGCCTCTTTGCTTACGTCTTAGGAAGTGAAGGCTCTATAAAGTCTAGGTAGGTAGTATCGTTCGCCATTTTTGTTCTTTCGTTCCCGAGCTACCATACAAGGAATCTATTTGCCACACCGTTAAACATTATCATGTTGTAGCTCCTATGATAATAAACCAAACGCACTGTAATTCAGCAAATAATTGAGCGGCAAATAACGTCTTCGTGTGCTTTCTACGAACGCCAACGAAAGAGCCAAAATGGCGGGCGATTATATTAAGTATTTATCGAGCCTTAAGAAATGAATAACTTCTTCATAAGCGAGTCACAAGATGCACACGTTTAAATGTAGCCGACCTGCAACGCGATTGGCTGCTGGAAATTAGAGCGAGTGGACTATAACATGTAGCAGTAACTTGCTAACAGAAGAGTCACTTTATTGAGTGTGTTGAGTGGTTCTACTTGTAAAAGTGTAGCAAGAATGTTGCTGTAACTGTTGTTATTGTTGTTATCTAATGCTGGGCTTTGGCATCAAAGCCATTAGCGCTCTTACTCTCCAATATTTCTCCTGTGTTGCTGTAACTTAAAATGAGTAATACAGGCTGAAAAATTAAACCAGTATTGGGAGAATTTGAAAACTTCCCACTTCAAGTCGAAAAGGCATGAAAGTTAAATGCAAATCATACGGTTTAGAAAGGCAGGAATTAGTTGCTACAATGAAGTTACATATTCAGAAACATAACAGCATAAAAGATTAATTAAGAAAAAAAATTGAATACTGCAACATCTAACAATGAAAATCAAAATTCAGACAGGTCCAGTGGTTGCACATTCAGAATCAAGACAAAAGAAGTTATTAGTTACAGATCAGCTATCCACTGAGAGATCATATTTGAAAATTAAGCGGTCTGTAACAAGTGAAAAACAGAAAGGGGACTTAGATAAACAACTCGCAAAATGTTATGCTACAAACAGTTTCTTCTCTTGCATTCAGTTGTAAGACAGAAGAACTGGTTAAAAATATGTTGTAATGCAGCATTTCTCAAACTTTTTTAAAGTGAGGACCACCTTTTTAAGTCAGAACAATTCCACGGACCACCTTAATCTTGTTCCATTACAAAGCATATTTATCATTTTTGTAGCATATTTTAATGCCAGTATACTTATATTTTGAAATAGAATTAATTATGATTATTAGAGGATTAAAAATTAATTTTTATGTAGAATTAATTAATTAAAATTAATTTAATCCTATTAATTTTATATATTAACATTAACTAATGTTAATGTTAACAGAAGAAAATTCATTTTCGTTTTTTTAAATAATTCTAGGCTATTAGATTTGGATAATCTTTACCTTATTAACTAAAAAAAAAAAATAAATAAATATTGGTACTCGTATTAATGAGATGGATGAGCCTGCCAATTCTTGCACAATTGTTCTATATTTGGATATATGCTGATAAGCTTAAGTTGGAGATTGTCACAGGCATCGAGTCGATTTCAGTACTTTGTTTTTATTAGATTTAGTGATGAAAACCCTTTCTCACATAGATACGTAGAAGCAAACTGAATTATAGGCCTAATCTGTACAGCACCATTGCATAATTCACTGTATTCTCTTTTAACTTATAATGATGTCCAGAAACTAACCATATCTTCCTCTTGGAATTTAATTTTAAGTCCGGAGTCATTCGAGAGTTCAATAAACTGTTCTCTTTTACTCAATGAAAGTTTATATTTTCAATATCACAATGAAAGGAATCACGAACCCATGACAATTCATCATATTTACTTGGAAAATAATTTTCAAATTGTGACCTCAGAGTTTCGACATGCGAATGTATATCATTGCACAATTCTTTTCCAATATTACAAATAACAGTAAATCCAAGTTCCAAATAGCCCTTGTCATATTTACGAAAGTGTTTTTTCTGTGAACAGCTACCACTAGGACTAGATATTTCTTTAATGACACTAGAATCCCTGATATTAATATTTTCACACACAGCTTCTGAACTATTAGCACTGCCTAAATGAAGTGTATCATAACATTCCTTTTCTTTTCAAAGATCCAGATCGAAGCCACTTTTCCATTATGTATAGTGTTGTTTGTTGTTGTTCAGTCAACTGTCCGAAGACAGGTTTGAACCTCATAACACCAATAAGGTATCACTCATGAGGCAACTAGGCCAGAAGATAATAGGGTAGGATGTCCAGTTCCTTTCCTCCTCCAATGCGTACATCGCCGATTAGCTACGTATTCCACTAATCAGACTTCAGATGCATACAATCAATTGTTCTTCCTCTGACACATATCATCAAGTGAGATGTATTGCCTGATAATTCATAGATTATGTATAATGGGCACAATTAGAAAGAGACATAGACAAATACTAGCGTGCACCACATAAGAAGGATTTCAAACAACTAACTGCTAACAGGCAAGTGACGAATAAACAATGCATAGAATTTAAGTTACCTTGTGATTGACTACAAAAAATATAATTAGAAAAGTATTGTAATCTGAATTTCTGGATCTGATTCGCCCGGATTTTAAAATAGGCGGAGTCTAACATTTCTCATATCATCATCTGGAAAAACAGAAATAAAAAAAAAAAAATATATGCAGAAACATGCCCAATTTTCAACAAGAAAATATGTAATTTGGCTTATTCTGTTATTGGTGTACGACGTACAGTATGTGATCATTTCAATGTGCAGACTGGGTGTCAGCAAAACTATTACGAAGGTCATAAATGCATGAAAAGGTTCGGTACTTTGGTCCTCTGTTATGAAGTCGGGTGGTTCCTGACTGGGTTACAGGCGCAGTGCCTGTAGAGTGGGAAGTCGGTAGAGGGGTAGGGTAATAAATTTCATAAAATGTCAGTACTGGGAGAAAAAGTGAAAGGTGATTCTCATGTGTCATTTCCAAACTCTTGAGATTTTCAGCTATAGTGTGATATGCAATTCGTCTGAATTTTATTTTTTCTTCTGTCTTTTTTGAAGGACCACAAGGGCAGACCTCGAGGACCACAGGTGGTCTGCAGACCATAGTTTGAGAAACGCTGTTGTAATGTATCATATCCCAATTTAAAACGTTAAAACATAGCATTTAGATTGATTCTTCATTATTCATCCTAGGTAGCCTACTTCATAAACAATGAAGCATACACCAATCTGAGAATAATTCCAAATATCTAATTTTAAAAAGTTCGATTTAAGTTGAATACTCAAAAGGTGGTACAATAGACAAAGTTATGAAACTCTTAATAGCTAGAGCATTATCTGCTGGTGTAGAACGGGTTTTTTCTATGTTTGGTGTTGTTCGTTCAAAGTTAAGAAAATGCTTCATCTAGAGTAGACAAAACTTCCAAGTCTGTGCTTTTATATAAGCACTTAAATAAGGAAGCTACAAATGCGGCTCAAGAACTAGTTTAGAAACAGGTTTGGTGTAAACAAAGCTTCTAATTTAGTTTGTGTTTTTTTTTTTTGTGTTGGTGTTTGTGTTTAGTTTAAGAACTTGAAGAACAAACTACAAGACAGAAGAACTGGTTTAAAAATATGTTGTAATACATACCGGTATATCATACCCCAATTCAAAATATTATTAAAACACAGCATGTAAATTCATTCTTCATTATTCAACCTAGGTACTTCATAAACAATTAATGAAGCATACACCAATTTCAGAATAATTTCAAATGATTTTAAAGCAAAAATTTAACTTAAAAAAATCCAATTTAAATCAAATAAATCTGATTTAATAAGAAAAACACTGATTTCGATTTTTTAAATAAAAATAATGATATTTTAAACCCTGCTTTCCAACAAAAATTCTGTTAATTTTATAGACAGAACGATAAAATGTCTAGCTTTCATTAATCAGATATTCTTGTCGTACTTTAATTTTTATTGTAATTGTAATTGTAAATTTAATATTAATTGTAATCTTATTGTTCATGTTATAGTTGTAATCCCCTGGTAGAGGGGCAGAGAAGGCCTGACGGCCTTATCTCTACCAGGTTAAATAAATAAATCTAATCTAATCTAATCTAAACTGAAGATATTTTCTTCACAATTTTGCCATTTTTCCATTTAATCTTATACAGTATTATTACTACTTTAAAAAGATTTTTATAAACAAAAATGTTATGTGTAAATCAAGCTGTAAAATAATGCTCACATTCTACATGAAGAAATTGCCTTTGCCACATAAAACCTTATGTTATAAAGCATGGCTAGTTGTTAACTGAATACCTAAATAAGACTTTTTTATGTATATTTAATGTATTTTTACAAATAAACAATAACTGTGACACAATCAATACTTGAGAAAAGCTTAACCTGAAAATGAGTATATTGGAAACCAGTATATGGGTGCAGGGAACAACTAATTGCGATAATTTTCCACAAAGTTTATAATGTTATAACTTAAAAGGAAACAGAATAAATGTTTCTCAATTTGAAATTAACTATTAGATGCTTTATGGTTGTGCTAACAGATGGAGTTACTTGTCAACAATGTGAGGCTGAAACGTGTGTTCAGGTTACTGCCCAGTGACAGTCCTGATGTATTTTTATATTTGTGATGATTGGTTAATTAATATTAACCTGGCACACTCACAATTACACTCACATTCATACAAATTTCCAGACTCTAGATACCCAGGGAATTCTTCTTCTTCAAGAAAAATTCACCGAGAGCTGATCAACAGACCACGGAGGCAGTCTTCGGACATTGAACTCTCGATTGTGAATGAAATTTCCTGAGAAAGTGCGAGAAATGTGTGTATGGAGAAGGACAACATTTTCAACATCTCTTATGATAAGGTATGAGCTTATTATCATTGTGCTTGTAACTGTAACTATGAGAATGTGAAGCAGTAGTGGGGATATTATAACTGTTTCGGCGGGAGTCCAAGCTGCTGTGGCCAGCGTGCAAGCCCCATGCACTGGTCGCAGTGTGAAAGAAATGCACTGTACAATCCTCCAAACAATGTACCCAACTTGAACTTCTTAGAAATTACAAATAGAACTATATTAATTGCAGACTTTAACGCACATTCGATATTATGAGGTTATGTAGATACCAATCACTCAGGCAAAATCATAGAAGACTTTCTAAATACCAACACATTAGAATTAATATATAATAAAGAACAAGATGCTGCCTATATGCACACACAGGTACCACTACTAACCCAAATCTACTTATGGTGTCTTCTAACTAAGCAGAAAAGACAAAACGAAGAATCCTTGAAAGCTTGGGTTCGGATCACAGAGTTGTATTAACTGAAATTCAATTAAACAAAAAACAAACAAGATACAAATTTAAAATTCTCGGAATTTTAAAAAAGGGAACTGAGTAGGGTATAAACTGAAATTAAAAGAAACATTACCAAATGAGATTGAAGAAAATTTAAAATCATCAGATGCAAGCAACAATCAAATTTGCAAAATTTTGATTGAAACTGCAAAAAAATATTCCCACATTTGGGTTGCATTAAAAAAGTATTGATTATTCAATCTATCTTAAATAAGAAGCAATTAATTGAATAGGCCTTGTAGTGCTTGACTATAATTATTTTCTAGGAGACCATGATGTGCTCATATAAGGATCAAGACATACCAAACCATTTTGGTCAAAAGAGCTAAATCAATTAAAAAAATGAACGAGAAAATGCTGAAAATAAAAGACAGACCTAGTATATTAGAATGGAAACAAAAAGCAGCAATCTTCGAGGAAAGTGTAATTTCTGCAAAAATAACTACTTAAAACACATTTACTGAAAAACTGCATTACAGAAAAGATGTTAATAAAGCCTATAGATTTCTATCTACAACGCAGAAAGAAAATATCCCAAAACAACCTTTGTTACATGAAAACGAAATAAAAACAGATGATTAAAAAATTGCTTCTTTATTTAACACCAAATATGTGTCACTCAGAATACTAAAACCTTATAAAAGAGAGCAGAAAATGATTAAAAATGAAATAAAAAAAAAACAAGAAAAACAAAAATTC
The DNA here is from genome assembly GCF_040183065.1 of Periplaneta americana. Lineage (NCBI taxonomy): Eukaryota > Metazoa > Arthropoda > Insecta > Blattodea > Blattidae > Periplaneta > Periplaneta americana. Next base: position 108,430,188 of record NC_091117.1, read on the forward strand.
TCACTCAAATTCAATAAACAAAATATTTTACCAACACTTCATCAAATCAGAACTTGATGCAGCAATCCAAAAAACTACGAGGGATGTTCCGAAAGTAAGTTTCATCATTTTTTTTCACACAAACTTTATTGCCAAATAAAAAAATACACCATGACATCATGAACTATAAACCTTGCACTATTTTTCGACATAGTCGCCACTGACATTGAGACATTTGTCGTAGCGTGCAATCAGTTTGAAGAAACCACTCTGGTAAAACTCGGTGCCCTGCGATGCAAGGAATTGTCGCACAGCCTGCTCTACCTCATCATTGTTTTGGAAGTGACATTCCGAAAGTGCAGCTTTCAATGCAGGGAACAGGTGAAAGTCTGATGGGGTAAGATCGGGGCTGTAGGCCGAATGATCCAATCTCTCCCATCCGAAGCGATGAATGTGATATTGTGTGAGTCTTGCTTTGTGTGGTCTTGCGTTGTCGTCCAAGAGCACAACACTTTCACTCAAGAGCCCTGGTCTCTTTCGTTGAATGGTGGACATGAGTTTGGTGAGGGTGTTGCAGTAGCGTGCCGCATTGATGGTCCCTTCATGGAGGAAATCCAGGAGAATGACACCTTTTGCGTCCCAGAACACTGTGGCCATAACCTTTCCTGCGGAGGCTGTCACTTTAATTTTTTCATCACTGGTGAAGTGGCATGCTTCCACGTCATTGAGGCGGTCTTGGTTTCTGGGGTAAAGTGGTGCACCCATGTCTCATCGCCTGTGACGACTCTGAACAGGAACTTATTTCCCTCTTGCGCGTATCTCATCGTGTGATCGAGGCTGATTCCTATTCTTGCACTCTTGTCATCCGGGGTCAGATTTCTCGGCATCCATCTTGCAGAGACTTTTCGGTAACCCAACACATCATGGAGCATGTGATGGCCTGAGCACGACCAATATGCAATGTGGACACCACCTCTGATACCGTTATGCGCCTATCCACTAACACCATGTCCTGTACTCTGGCAATGTTGTTTTCATTTGTGGATGTGGAGGGACGCCCACTTCGACTTTCATCCTCCATACTCTGCCTTTCTTCACTGAACATGCAACACCAGCGACCAACCATTTGACGAGATATGACCTCTTCACCATACTTGGTCTGTAGGCGTTCATGGATGATGGACACACTACTCTCACATGCCCACTCATACCGGATAACAGCACGCACTTCCATTGGCGACCATGTTGTCAGCACACATCTGTTTGCCATCGCGATTTTTACTCGAATAACCTTGGGCATGCCGTTCAACTGCTATGCTCTCTTTCTCGGTGATCTGCACATGCGTCATTCCCCCTCCGCTGACACTATTCTGTTGTTGAATCAGCAACATGTGTACGCGTAGTTTCTTATGGTTATTGTTTAGCGTAGCAGTTGAACGGCATGCCCAAGGTTATTCGAGTAAAAATCACAATGGCAGACAGACGTGTGCTGACAACATGGTCGACAATGGAAGTGCATGCTGTTTTCCGGTATGAATGGGCATGAACGCCTACAGGCGCTACAACAAATGTCTCAATGTTGGTGGCGACGATATCGAAAAATAGTGCAAAGTTTATAGTTCATGATGTCATGGTGTATTTTTTTATTTGGCAATAAAGTTTGTGTGAAAAAAAAATGATGAAACTTACTTTCGGAACACCCCTCGTAATACCTAATAATAAAGCACCTGGATCCAATAAAGTTCATTCTGAATTTATAAAAAGAATTAGGACCTAAAGTTAGCAATTCTCTTCTAATATTCTAATATTTTACAATTATATTTGGAATACTTCAATCCCAGAAAATTGGAAAAAAGGCCGTTCTTATTACTGTACTGAAACCAGGAAAAGATGCAAACAATATTGACAGTTATAGGTTAATTCCATGTTAATGTATCCTAGTATCCAAAATTTGAAAGTGCATAAATAATCAATATCATTGCATTACTAGTTTCTTTAGGCATGTAATCTTTGGAATTAGCAGAGATAAATAGCATCACACATTATAATTATGTAGCAACCATGGAAGAATAAATATGGCTGTAGTAATGGAAGAGAAAGCTACCTGATTTTGATTGATTTTCTCTATTCTATACTGCATGTTATATGCATTTTTACCAGTCTCTGTAGTTGATTCTACACTCTGTACCATCCAGAAATGTTTTAACATGCCTACATTTTGTTCTAATTTGTAAGAAAGCGTGAAAGCAATCAGTTTTATAAACTGATGATGGACTGTTGTGTAGGTCACGAAAAAAGTTTAATTTTATTTGCAGCAGCAAAAATATAAAAAGTAGAATTTAAATTGACATTGTTCTTCTTCATAGACCTACATTACAACATCATACTGAAATTTGGCATGACTTTGTGTTTATTTATGTATAAAAAGCCATTAAAGTACTGTCGTGTAAGTCACAATTTCTGCTGAGATTCTATTAAAAATTCAAACAGTCTGAAAGTGGTCACCCTTTCACAAAAAAATTGCAATTATGGAAGTTCATGAGTTTTCAGACTTAAGCAACTACTTGAACATTTATAGGTTATGCCTTCAAGGATATGTTCTATTAATTTGAATTACACAATTGTGTTCTGGAAAAAAAATGATTAAATCCGCTGCTGAAAGAAAAAAGGCACAGAGAGAGTAGTGAAAATTATTAATTTGAGTATCAAGATGAAATTCAGTCTTTCCATTGGAATTCATCACAGTGCACTTTGTTTACTGCAATGGCTTATTACCAGGATGAAGCTGGATCAGCTCAGTCAGTGCCCTACATGCAGGGCTGGGCAAAATACTGACATCCAAGTATTTCAAATACAAATACAAAATACTTCAAATAATTGTATTTGAAATACAAATACAAAATACTTTAAAAAAATTAACCAAAATACATTTGTATTTCAAATACTCAAAATACATTTGTATTTCAAATACTCGATACATTATATAGGCCTAAAAAATTAAGAATATTACTGAAAATCTACAATATTATATTACCATTAAAAGTATTTTTATCTCGAAGTTTTATATAAACACTGTAATTGAACATTCTTCCTTTCCCAGTCAGCAATGAAATTATGCTACATATGAATAATTACTGCTCCCTTTCAAAACAACCAATTCCTCAAAAAGTTCCTCAGATAAGGATCCCCATGCTTGTGAATGAATAATCCTGCAAAACAGAATAGTCTTTCTACAGGAGCAGAGGAACACAAACTTGTATTATATTTATAAAAGTGTGTTACACTGTTGGGTAATTCTCTAGAGTGCACAGGGTTGTCCCTTTGCCATTGAAGAATTGTATGAGCTCATACTCCACAGCAGACAAGTTCTTTTCTTTTTGCTTTTCAAAGTCTGTTTTACTTGAGTTGAAAACATAAAAATTGTTTTCATCGTCTTCCTCATCTGAACTAACCAAAGGTGTAGCAGATAACTACTCAGTTGATTTCACACACATATTCTGTATCCTCTTCTTATTATTTGGTGAGCCAAATCAGGTAGCCATCTCATCTTAAATAATGGGTGGAAGCAAGCTGCCAAAGCAGCTCAATTTGCTTCTGGGATCAGATCAAACATTGCTTTAAATCTTGATGAAAGTGAACTTATTGGGATTGGAGTTACTTGGAATAGATGGCGTAGATTACTAGATAACAGAATATGTAATCTGTTTTTAAGGGAACTTAATGTGGACAAAAGTTGGCCGTAATAGCACGTCTTCTCATTTTGCATTAATTAAGGGCTACGGCAATGAGTTTCAGAACTTTATAATATTCTTCAAGGTACTGAAACTCAACATCTTTGAAGGTTAGCAATCCCAGTTTTTCACATATACTGTTTATATCATGTTTGAATTGCAATATTTGAGAGATTGAGTCATAAAGAGAATTCCTCGAGTTGGGCAAAGAAACTTTAATGAATATAATTTCTGAGTATTTGAGTCTCCTAGACGCATTCCATAATGCTGAACATTTAGCAAGTGTTGGGTGACGGATCCTTGATGCTGTTTGAGATTTCTTCATGGCATTAAGGAAATCAGTTGTGGCAAGAAAACTAAGTGTATGGCTAGCACAGCTGAAATGGGTAGACAAATAAGACAAAAGTTCATTCTTCAAATCCAAATCCAAAACTTGAAGAACAAGAAGAAAAAAATATTTTGAGTATTTGAAATACAAAATACATCAATTTTATGTATTTAAATACAAAATACTTTCGAAAATCCTTACAAATTACAAAATACAAATGTATTTCAAATACTGCCCAGCCCTGCCTACATGATTGCCAGATTATATACAGCATGATAAGTACGCTGTTGCAGTTCTTAAAGATGCCATATTGAATCACTTCCTGACTGAACACCCTAGGTTTCAATTGAATATGTTGAAATATCAGTCAGATGAGAGTGCTCAGCACTTTGAACAAAAATTTTCGTTATGTTTAATTACCCTGAATGACATCACAACATACTGCAATTTTTCAGCAACCTCTCATGGAAAGAGTTCAATTGATGGCCTTGATGGTACAGTAAAAAGGTGGGTCCGCAAAGCCATGAAAGCAAAATCCAAAGATCTCAAAATGTGCCAAATATATGTTTGTTGTACACAGATGAAGAAAAAGTTGTGCAAGAGAAAGATCGCTTGGACAAAATTTGGAATCCTTTCGGAAAAAAAAAAAATTAACATTCCATAAACAAGGAACACATATCATTTTGAATCAATAGCTCTATATAAGATTAAATGCCATCCATATGCTGGGAGCACCCATATCATTGTGTTTGATTTCAGGAATTGAAAGATTAAACATTTAAATAATAATGAAAACAATGATGATAAGCAAGTTATAAAGTGTGGAGGCTGGATTGTTTTACACTATGACGATAAAAAGAGTGTGAAGAATTTTGTGGGACAGGTAATGCAGAAGAAAGGCAAAGCCTCTCAGTCAAGTTCCTGAAATATGATGCAACATTTCGTAAATTTAAGTTGAATGTCGACAATGATTGATGGAAAAGAGAATATTGATATTGAGGTTGATTTGCATAAGGTGAAGCTGCAGGAACCAACTATTAATAACAGATTTTGGTTTAGGCCTACATTTAAGGAATCAGAATTAAAAAAAAATGTGTTTATAGGCCTTAGAAAAATGTAGTATTTGGATAAGCACTCTTATATGATTTAACAAAATGAACATCAAACGATGGCCTGGATAGTATAGTTGGTATGGCACTGGCCTTCTGTGCTCGAGGTTGCGAGTTCGATCCCAGCTGAGGTCGATGGCACTGAAGTGTGCTTAAATGTTACAGGCTCATGTTAGTAGATTTACTGGCATGTAAAAGAACTCCTGTGGGACAAAATTCCGGCACACCGGCAATGCTGATATAAACGTGGCAGTTACGAGCATTGTTAAATAAACCATAATTTAATTTTTTTAAACATCAAACAGACACCAGACAATATGTCATTTAATGATTGATATAAAATGGCTTCCATATTTAAATTGTTACTATTTCCTTCACATAATTATTAATTTAATTTATATTTGTATTAAAGCTATAGTGTAAGTCACAATTTGAAGTTGTGTAAGCCACAAAATAAAATATTTGCTATGTATAACTTAAACTGTTACATGTAAAAAAAAAATAATAATATACATACACAATCTATGTCTTATACTTTAAAAGATATCACGTCATCCATGTAACTGTAGTAGAAGAGCAGATTTTCAGAATAGCTTATGTTGGCACAGAACTACCTGTCTTTTTCATGTAGTATGTCACAATTAGTTTCTTTTCTTATAATATCCTTCATGTGTTATATTAACCATTTCTATCCTTATGGGCGAAAAGTACACTCTTTGATGAACAGTTCAAGACCTTGAAATGAAATTTTAATTAATTATAATTTGTGTGGTTCCATTTTCAGTTCCTTGAAGTGTATCCAATGTTGTGTCACATGTGGAATTAATCTACTTACTTACTTACTGGCTTTTAAGGAACCCGGAGGTTCATTGCTGCCCTCACATAAGCCCACCATTGGTCCCTAACCTGAGCAAGATTAATCCAGTGTCTATCATATCCCACCTCCCTCAAATCCATTTTAATATCTTCCCATCTACGTCTCGGCCTCCCTAAAGGTCTTTTCCCCTCTGGCCTCCCAACTAATACTCTATATGCATTTCTGGATTAGCCCATACATGCTACATGCCCTCCCATCTCAATCGTCTGTATTTAATCTTACTAATTATGTCAGGTGAAGAATACAATGCGTATAGTTCTGTGTTGTGTAACTTTCTCCATTCTACTATAACTTCATACCTTTTAGCCCCAAATATTTCCTAAGCACCTTATTCTCAAACACCCTTAACCTATGTTCCTCTTTCAAAGTGAGAGTCCAAGTTTCACAACCATAAAGAACAACCGGTAATATAACTGTTTTATAAATTCTAACTTTCAGATTTTTTGACAGCAGACTGGATGATAAAAGCTTCTCAACCGAATAATAACAGGCATTTCCCATATTTATTCTGTGTTTAATTTCCTCCCGAGTATCATTTATATTTGTTACTGTTGCTCCAAGATATTTGAACTTCTCCACCTCTTCAAAAGATAAATTTCCAATTTTTATATTTCCATTTTGTACAATATTCTCGTCACGAGACATAATCATATACTTTGTCTTTTCGGGATTTACTTCCAAACCTATCTCTTTACTTGCTTCCAGTAAAATTCCCGCGTTTTCCCTAATCGTTTGTGGATTTTCTCCTAACATAGTCATGTCATCCACATAGACAAGCAGCTGATGTAACCCGTTCAATTCCAAACCCTCTCTATTATCCTGGATTTTCCTAATGGCATACTCTAGAGCAGGCCTGCATAAACAGCGCTCAACGAGCGCGCGCGCTCCTTCGGAGCGGGAGAGCGGTGTTTACCGCTTGCCAAAACGGAGAGGAAGATACGTCAGAATGACATAGACTTGCTATAGGTAGAGGAGAGGGAAACGACCACTCAGTTATCTAGTGCATTGCAGTGTGTAGGCCTATTCTCAGTAACTGTTTCACGTTGCTTACCTACTGCTACAGTACAGAATGAAGGAATGTAAAAGACGGAACATAACATTTAACGATTTACAGCTCGAACTTATTGATCTTCAATGTGACCTAATAGCTAAAGATCGTTTGAATAATACTACTAGCCTGGTTGAGTTTTACAAGAATAAACATTAGCAATAATATCCACGACTACACAGGCTGGCTGTGATAATGATTGCTATGTTTGGCTCAACATTTATATTTGTGAGCAACTGTTTTCTATAATCAACTTTAATGAAGGCAGACATCGAACATCTGTAACTGATGTTTCATTATGATCACTAGGCTACTGTTCCTTTCAGCTGCCAACAGCATAAAACCTCGTCTTGATGTACTGTTAAATAAAAATATAACAAAATGATATTGTACATTTAAGTAGCTATAGAATTTCTATTACTTCTGTAAAATAAATATTTCATTATTAATTTATAATAGTCCAAGATAGTTTTGCAAACACTGAACGGGAATTCATTTCATAAGCACTGGTAACAGTACTTCCTTTTCTGTATATCTTGTACGAGATCACCACTTCTTCCAGTCCACTCTTACACAGAGCGCGGCTAATATCTGCATTCCACTCCTGAGCTATGAGCTGGCTTGGAGAGCACAAACCTTGTGCAGGCCTGCTCTAGAGCAAAGTTAAAAAGTAAAGGTGACAGTGCATCTCCTTGCTTTAGCCCACAGTGAATTGGAAACGCATCTGACAGAAACTGACCTATACGAACTCTGCTATACGTTTCACTGAGACACATTTTAATTAATCGAACTAGTTTCTTGGGCATACCAAATTCAATAAGAATATCATATGGGTCATTCCATATCAAATCAACAAGGCGCTCAACCCGACCGACTCAGATTTCTTTCAATATTTGAGGGTGTGTTTTACCTGCCGCGCTAACTAAAACTGCCGAGTTTCATATGTCATGTGCGTTAAGTTTTCTGTCAGTGGCGTTTGAAACATGAAGAAAAATCATATATTTGTAAGCACGCCGCTTCAATTAAAATTATATATCTCAACGTCTCTAGATAAATTTACAAAAATTGAGTGATACATTCTTAATATGTGATAGTTTTTATTGCTTATATTGTTTTCTGCATATATTCAATTACACTAAAAAAAACATGGTGAAACAATTTTCATATATTCATATTTAAAAATCCGGGGGTTCTACGCCTCAATTAGTGATATAATGAACTGATAAGTTTCAACTTGGAATCATCATAGGTTACAAAGATAAAAATTGTTATGTCACTGCAAGTGTAAGCTAACCATATAAGTCGCGATAATTATGTCCCACACATTCGTTGTATTTAATTATATTTGATCATATTCTTGAACCTCGCTATGTAATTTAACATGTAGTACATAATTCGAATTTTTTTAATTATTACCTCAAATAAATTATTGTCACATGGATTTTGTTAAACCTGAAGTTCTGTAAGAAATGCTTACCTTTCATTGCTGAGATGAAATAGCCTGATCATCTTTCCAGACAGGATGCTCCGTTGTTTCAGCTGCATTTTAAAACTGCTTAGCAAGTATAATACCCATCCTAAACAGCAGGACTGCATGAAACTTGTGTTCCAGGCACTGCAGTGGATTTTGCAAATCGAAGAGCAAGCATTTTTTCCTCTTCAGTATAGCTTTTTTCAGTCACATAAACGGTATTAATGTTTGGGAGATGATCCCTTGTCCAGTCGTAAAATTCCCTAGGTGTAGTTATTTGTTTATCAGATGGTCTCTGCAAACTAGCACAAGCCGCAAACCTTTTAAGTGTCCCACCTACAACATCGCATGCTCTTTTGCCATGCGATATGCAAAAATAATGCAATTGTGTTGGAAATCCAAAATCTTCTTCATGTAATGTGAGGTTCAGGAATTTTTTTCCTATTTTTATACTGAGCAGAGAATCCATCTGAGAAATACATAATTTTTGTGGTGAATTACAGATGTTTGTTTTAATGACTCCATTAGATATTTTTGAAACAGATGTACAGCTGTAGTGTCATGTTTTGGGCACTGTGAAATTATTACCAGATTTTTAATAGAGACTGTATCGGATGACGATTCGTTATAATATATTACGAAAGTATGAATGGTTGTTTGCACATTAGTCCTGTGGTATGACTGAATTTCATCTTGGATTACGAAATAATAGTTTTCAGCAAAGTCGCATAACACAACATGGCTGTAGAAATGATTTCATATCATGTAGAAACTTACTTTGTTCAGGTGATATAAATGAGTGAGTCAGTAAATCGCCAAGTTTCTCCAAGAGACAGTCGAAAAATTTGTCTTTGGGTTTCACTATGGTCTCAAGCATTGATCAGTCAGTTGTCATCAACTGCTTGTAGGTCACTGATTCACTGAAGTTTTATTCGAAACATTTCTCTAAACCCTCGCTTATTTTGAATGGTTCAGGACATTCTGTACATTTCCTGAACAAGCAATTTATATGAGGAGGATTGCACACCATAGTAGCCAAGAAATGTTGATAAGTTGGAAGGTATAAAGAAAAATTTTCTAGAAATCCACGTAGACCTGAAACTTTAATAAATTGCTTCCAGCATGAGTTTTACATTCTGATGAGGACACAAACACAAACAGTATAGTCTCACTAACTCCAGCTAGAATACAATTTCTTGGTCTAAGAGCTGAAAATTTGGAGAATATTACCTTCATTTCAGGGTTAGAAGTTTTAAACGCTGCATATAATTCATTTCTGCTCATGTGATTTACTCCCTGATTCTTTAATCATAACAAATATTTCTTACCAGGCATCATTCTGCTAATCTCGTCAGAACAACCGAATTCTTTAACTTTACCGGCAACAGCCGCAGGCAAGGGTTTTCCAGGTTCCGGATTTGGTGAACACAAAATTCCCTTTTCCTTTGCCAGGACTTTGGCTTTCTGAATTATGTATTCGGAAGCTGAAAGAAACTTTTTTTTTATACTGTATATTATTTACGCTCCAGCTTTTAGGTAGTAGTGTTAAAATGGTGATTTTCTCACTTTTACCTGAATTTTGAAAATTTTCCTGCAACTGAGACAAAATTTCAGAATCATGACTGGCTCCTCGGCATCTTTAATATCGAAGACTTTATCTTTTAAGACTTTTTCAATATTTTCAAATTTCTGTCTCTTATATTTCTCTTGTTGTAGACTTTCTTGTTTAATAAGGAACATACCTTGGTCAAAAAGACTTGTATTTAATGAACTTACATTTGCTGTAGAGTCTTTCTGAGGATTCTGCGTAATAGCATCATATTATATTTTTTTATTTCTTTGCGACACATAGCGCACACCTTTTGTTCCTGTTTTAAATCAGGAAATATATTAAGCATCCACAATATAACACTTCTTAAATTTTTCCTCTAATTACAATGCCCTGATTTCTCGAAGGGACTGCAGCAAACATATAACTTAACATGCGACTCCATTACATCGCACAAAACTACCACATTCCAAAAAAACTAACGAAACTGCACTTGAAACAGATCGCACATTTTGTATAAATTGAAGACTGTATAAACTGCCACTCATGATGGTCTGACAGATCGACGACGCAGATAATAATCAGAGAAGTACGAACTCTCACGCATGCAGTGTTGGTGTAAGATGGGTTTAAGTGCTACAAACCAAGACGTTGATATATTTTTTTTACTGATATTCCTGAAACGTTCCCAAAATGAAACTTACACCAAGGGGAGAATGCTCTTACCTCAATAACATATATTTTTCGCGAAATAATTTGTGCCCCGCATTTTTCGATATTCAATGTTAAAATGTGATTCACGTGACCATTCAATAAAGAATTCGATACTTCGATGCAAACCTATTTTTATTGAAAAGTATGATTCGTTAGCTTTAAAATAAGCCCAAGTTTAAGATTCTACCTCAATTAGAAGAGAAGTTATGAATTATTTTTGTTGACATAGTATGCAACATTTTTACATTTTTTCTCATATTGACAGAATTGCTGTATGGATATCGTGCATTATTGAGGGCTAAAATTTTACATAATTAATTAACTTAAGGTTCTTTACCATCCCACCAAATTTAATGAAAATCTGAGGTGGTCGGGTTGAAAAGTCCACTTTTTTGTGTTGATTTGACATGGAATGGCCCATATAAAACTTCTCTCTTAACCGAGTCATATGCCTTTTTGAAATCTATGAATAACTGATGCACTGTACCCTTATACTCCCATTTTTCCTCCATTATCTGTCGAATACAAAATATCTGGTCAATAGTTGATCTATTATGCCTAAAACCACATTGATGATCCCCAATAATTTCATCTACATATGTGGTTAATCTTCTCAAAAAAAATATTGGACAAAATTTTGTTACGTCAACACAAGTGATATTCCTCGAATTAATCTATATATATATATATATATATATATATATATATATATATATATATATTAATTAGCTATATAGCAAAGAGTGTAGAAAAAATGGTATCAGAAAGATTAACCTGGTACTCAGAAACAAACATTATACAGTAAAATCCCTCATATCCGACACCCAAGTAAGAGACAATAACAAAACAATGGCACTTTTGGCTAGGCCCAAAAAAAAAAGTCATTCATGCGAAAGGGAAGAGTCAGATGAAAATATGAATGGTTTTTGTGGATCGCACATGCCGTATATTGTGTTTACTCTTTACATTGTTCGTGCATGAAAAGATAGACAAAAAACCCGTCATATCCCTGGAGCAGATCAGGATAGCATCGGTAAGTTGTCAGTTGGACCTTGCAAACAATGCGCAGAGACGATATCTTTAAATTTACCACTTGATCTTGCCCGTTTGTTGGATGAGTCTAGATATGAAAGTGTGAAATTCTCTGTTTCTAGAGCATGCAAAAATTTCATTCAAGTGACAGATAGTATCATGGCTATTACAGTTAAGCGCTGCTGTTGCACAATGGATTTCGCGAAACGTAAGCAAAATGTTCTTATGCTCAAATCATTGCAGACTACTTCATTGTCTTCATAGTTCCGACATTGCTACACTGCTCTTCACATCAGATGACTCACACAACAGTAATTTAAAACTGTCATAAAGGTATGGTCACACATTGGTACTTTTGCTACACAACTTTTGTACTGCAGCTGCAAAATTTGCATGTTGTGTTCACACGTAAGCCAAAAGTAGTGTGCTGCATGCTACTTTTCAAGCTGCACAACCAAAACGTTGCAAAAGTTGCAACTGGAGATTGCAAGTTTTTTTCACACACAAGGCGCTACTTTTGCAGCAGCAGGCTAGCTGCAGCTTTCCGGGTTGACTTTTCAATATATATTTTGTGGTTATGTTTGCATTACGGTTTCGGATTATGAAACTTCTGCGACAACTTACTTATCTATTATTTGCTTTTCTGTCCTAACTAGTATTCAGAAATTGGCATTATTTTTACTATAAAGCTATTAAAAGTGCCTATATACTTAAGTGATAACCAACAGCATATTCACGTAATCAAAGTTGGCAACCCTTCTGTTTGAAAGTACGGTACGGAAAATTAAAAAAATGAATTATATCATCAGCAAATATACTCTGTGTTGTATATTTAGTAACTGTTACAAAGCATTTATTTTCATCACCATCTAACATTAAAATATATCCAAACAATAAAAGTATCATTGGCACATTTGGGTGGCAACACTTGTCACAACCACTGCAAAAGTTTCAACAAAACTGATATAAAAAATCCTGTAGCTGCAATCCTGAGAACCCTGTTCACACGTTGCTACTTTTAGGCTGCATGCAACGTGAAAAAGTAGTTAGCAGCAGGTTCAGCAGCCACTATTTTTCGGGTTGCATAGCTGTTCACATGTCGCAGTACGGGAGTTGCGCAGTTTTTTGTACTCCAGTGCTGCAAAAGTAGCGACGTGTGACCGTACCTTAAGGTTACAAAAACTTTTAGTATTTTTTACGCTATTATGTATTACTGTATTATAAGATTAATGTACATTACCGTATTCAGTACTAAAAATAAACATTTTACGTATTTAAAAACTTTGTTTTTAAAAATCTAAATGAAAATTACTAAATTTCAATATGGAAAAAAATGTTTGTGCAGTACAGTGTGTCTTAACATAACCTATAAACGTATTTTCCAATTATTCGGCAAAATCAGTTATCTGGCACTGGCTTTGTCCCACAGTTGCCGGATATGAGGAATTCTACTGTATAAGCATCTCAAGAAGGATTAAGAAGAAATTATTCATCCAACCAACAGGTGGTTTTACTAAGTCAAAGTATTAAAGAAGCATTTAACATTAACATTAAAAATATTTGTAAACTTTAAATCTGCTTATAACAATATTTGAAAAATTAATTTAATCAGAAAAATCCAAAAACTCTGGTAACATCATATACTGGATCTTCCAGTTCATCAGAAGTTACTCAAGGTGCAGTGTTAGTACAACACTGTTAACATATTATATATGAACGATCTACCAAATGAATTGGAAAGTTACTGATTAAAACTGCTCTCATTGCTGATGACCCAGTCATCTAGCACTCACAACCATCACACAAAATAAAAACTTTGGAAGCAACTGTTCAGGCAGCAATGGAAAAACGTCATTCATGGTGCAAACATAATTTAATGATGGTAAACACTGAAAAAACTACATTCCAATTCTTCTCACTGGGAAAGAAAACAGCTGAGATTAAATTACTTATGGAGACCTGAAATTGCAAAGAACAGAAAATGCAAAATATCTGGGTGTAGTCTTTGACAAACAATTATTCTGGAGAAATCACATAGAACACTTAAATGAGAAAGCAACAAAAAGATTTAAACTGTTGAAGAGATTGGCAGGAACAACACTAAAAACAACATACAATACATTCATAAAACCTGTCGTAACATATTGTGGTAAATTAATGATAACAGCCTCCAAAACCAACAAAGAGTGCTTTGAACAAACACAAAATTAAGCTATGCAGTTAATAACTGAGGCAATTAAAACCACTCCAACTGAAGCTCTACAAATCATTACATCCAACAAACCACTGTTGTTCAAACTTAAAAAACAAGCACTGCTAACTTATGAAAAGTTAATAAGACTCCAGAACTCTCAAAAATAGAAACAATACACCAAATCTAAACACACTATGAAAACTCAAATTGGATTCATACAAGCGGTAACAAATAGAAAGAAAATTTAGAAATGCCAGAGCACAAAGAAAATATATTGCATAGTAACAATCCACTTGACAACATTACAATTAATCATAACCTACATTTAAACGAAATCATTAACAAGAAAGAAATGTCTCCTGATGTAGCAAAGTATATTGCATTAGAAACCCTTTATACTAAATATCAGCTTAATGACTGGACACACATTTATATAGGTGGATCTCTCTTAAATAATAATGAAGGAAGTGGTGCTGGAGGAAATTGCCAGTTCTCCTCGTTTTATAAAAGTGTGGAAGAAATACTACTAACTTTGATGGAGAGATTGAAGCCATTTATACTTCTCTCTAAAACATATCTTTTAGTTACATCATTGCAAAAATACTGTCATATTATCAGATTCTAAAGCTGCAATTCAGGCAATAGCATCCACTACTTACTCCAAAACGAAGGATATTAAAGAAGTATATTCTATGATTGAGAAGATTCAAAAGCTTGAAAAAAAAAATAATTATGCAGCACATTGTAATATGCAAGGAAATGAAAAAGCTGTATGCTAGCTAAAAAAAGGCCCCAAAAAACTGTATCCCCTTATGAATCAATAAAACAAATAATAAAGAGGAAAATGAATTACAGTACAGTTATCATAAGTCGATGAATGAAAATTGTAAATTTAAGAAACTTTTGGAGAACCCTAATCAAATTCCTGAATTCCCTTGTAAAACTGCTGTTGCCACGTTTTGGCTTTTTACTGGACATGATTGTCTGGGCAAACATCTCCATAAAATAGGCATATTTCCAACATCACAATGTCCTCTTTGACCTAAATAGAAGAAATGGACATGAAACATCTGAAGCATTACGCAGCACTTCAGAATTTTCAAGATATCTCCAAATATTGGGAAGCAAAAAAGAGAATAACTTCACTGTTAATTTTTCAGCATTACATACAACAATACATGATGGTTACTACAATAAACAGAGAAGAGGGTGATTAAGTTACCTGCATTGGAGGTATATGGAGGCGGAACAGCACCTCTGTCATCGTACATGGTCATGTTAGGTGGCATGTTGCCTGGCATTGCTGACGCATATGGATTATATGGAGGAGGATAAGTAGGGGCATTCATGGCAGCAGTATCACTCACACGCTTCTTTCTGCTTCCCTTCTGAGCAGCTACAAAAAGCAGATACAATTATATTGTCATTTCATTAAATGCTATTTTATAATTCAATGACAAACATGGTCAGAGGACACTGCGTTATATTAGAAAATACACAACACATACCATTAAGTACAAATTATATTAAAATGACATTCTGGAGAATTTTGGGACATGCAGAAGCTTCAAAGGTTGTAATTAAATGCCTTCTAAATAGCACATTTCCTATTAATGGTAATTCACATTAACTTCAATGAATATTTTAAATTACAGGCAATAATATATTATTAAATTATAAGATTGATAAGACACTTGGATTCTCACTTTGAGAGAGGAACAGAAGTTAAGGGTGTTTGAGAATAAGGTGCATAGGAAAACATTTTGGGGCTAAGAGGGATGAAGTTACAGGAGAATGGAGAAAGTTACACAATGCAGAACTGCACGCATTGTATTCTTCACCTGACATAGTTAGGAACATTAAATCCAGACATTTGAGATGGACAGAGGATGTAGCACATATGACGAATCCAGAAATGCATATAGAGTGTTAGTTGGGAGACCAGAGGGAAAAAGACCTTTGGGGGGCTGAGACATAAATGGGAGGATAATATTAAACTGGATTTGAGGGAGGTGGGATATGATGATAGAGACTGGATTCATCTTGTATGACTTGAGGCTTTCCCGGCATTTGATGTAGAATAACTCTTCTTGGGTTCTCAGCCAGGTGAGTTGGAGATTAGCTTCCAAGCTTTCGACGGCTAGCTCTGCCATCTTCTTTAGGGATGAAGTGATGTGGGACCACGTCTAGCCGGTATATATGCAAAAGTAGGGCTTCCCGCTGCGGGCCAATCAGGAGCTAGTTCCTAGTCCCGACCGCCAGGCGCATTCTGGTTGGTGGACGTGGCAGCCAATCAGAGCTACTTGCTGGTCCCGACTGTCTTCCGTGTGCTGATGGTCTAAGAGTATTGATGGCAGGTTTCCATGCTGTACTCAGCTGTAGACCCCCATCTCTGTTGAAATTATTGCCATCTAGCTGGATTTCGATGGCTTCCTTGATAACTAAGTCCCAGTAACCTGATGTCTTGTCCAAGATGGTGGTGGCGCCGAAATCTATCTTGTGACCAGTTTCTAGGCAGTGTTGGGCTACTGCAGACTTATTAGGATAATATAGTCTTATGCTGCGTTGATGTTCCTTGCAGCGTTCCATAATAGTTCGTCCCGTCTGCCCGATGTAGCATTTCCCACACTCACAAGGTATTCTGTAGACACAAGGTGTCCTAAGACCAAGGTCGTCCTTAACTGGTCTCAGCAAGTTCTGGGTCTTTGTGGGTGGCTTATGGATGGTTTTAATCCCGTGTTTTCTTAGCATTCTGCTAATTTTGCCCAAGATGGGGCCATAGAACGGGATGTATGCCATGCCCTTTGTCTCCTCTTGTTCCTCGGCAGGTGGTTTGTCTGAAAAGGCCCTTCTAAGGGCCAAGCCGATTTCCCTGTTGCCGAAGTTGTTCTGTTGGAACGTCTTACGTAGGTGACAGATCTCAGAAGGGAGACTCTCTTTGTCCAAAATCCCTCTCACCCTGTTGTAGAAGAGTCGACAGGACCGTTCGTTTCTGTGCCGGATGGTGGTGGCTGCGTCCATTCAGATATAGATCGGTATGAGTCAGTTTCCTGTATACTCTGTGACCCAGTGTGCCATCTGACTTCCTGCAGATGAGAATGTCTAAGAAGGGGAGACATCCGTCTTTTTCCACTTCTTTCGTGAACTGGATGAACATCCAGTAAGTAGCTCCTGATTGGCTGCCGCATCCACCAACCAGAATGCGCCTGGCGGTCGGGACTAGGAACTAGCTCCTGATTGGCCCGCAGCAGGAAGCCCTACTTTTGCATATATACCGGCTAGACATGGTCCCACATCACTTCATCCCTGAAGAAGATGGCAGAGCTAGCCGTCGAAAGCTTGGAAGCTAATCTCCGACTCACCTGGCTGAGAACCCGAGAAGAATTATTCTGGATTCATCTTGTTCAGGATAGGAATCAATGACAGGCTTATGTGAGGGTGGCAATGACCCTCCGGATTCCTTAAAAGCCATAAGTAAGTAAGTAAGTAAGATTGATAAGAAATTTATAACTTTATTTTGTAGCTGTGACCTCACTAAGTTATGAATCATCCCGGAGTTGTCTCTATTTTCATTATTTCACCCATTTAGCTGTATGAATATTTAATAATTCGGTAGAAAACGTTGGTCAATATAACAGACATAAACGACATTGAGGATCACTGACAGGTTAGGTTTGGGATCAAGCCATGGTATTCATAGACATGACTATTGATTTTGAAACTACTAAATTCTCATGGAAATTTACTCTACTTACCTAGTAAAACCTTTGAAGTTTTCTGTGCTAACATTAATTTTCAAAATAAAATAATTTTGAATTTGCAAAAGGGACAGAAGTCAAAAACATGAGTGTTACGGAAGGAGAACAGTTTTTAATTTTTTAAAATTAAAATGTGCGTTACTGGAATGTTTGTTTACTATGGATACAATTCTTTATCAGGCAAATATATTTCTTCGTTAAGAGAAAATCACATGCTTCATTACACAATGAGAGAAAATCCCTAAAATTTAAATTTCCTTCTGTAATATTTAAAAATTTTTTTTTCAGGTTGCTTAAAAAAATATATATGATACTGGTTTGAGTAAATTAATCTTCCTTATTGACATTAAGAGTTACCAGATAATGATCAAATTGATGCAGGTATTACAAGTTTTTTTTTTATAAAATCTATGTTATAAGAAGGTAATGTTTTGTTGCAGAATGACTTCAGCTGTAAGAACTTAGTAATTTACGGTAAAATATTTGTTTTCCCTTCCTTTTTAGTTCAGCCTGCAGCTGTATTCCATTGTTTCTACAAGTAAACCAAATGAGTTTTTTTTAACTTATGCTAAAATCCAAAAATCAACTGCACAAAGGACTAGAGAGTACAGAACAAGGAGAAAGTGAAATTTTATTATTTATTTGTAGAATAAGACAAAAATGGGGTAGCTAGAGAAAGAAAATATACCAGCAAATGAAATTGTCATTCTACAAGATTTTGCACAAAATTATGGTATCTGTTATCACACAGACATCAAGCAGGCTCATTGGCATTCTACAAGTGTAATACCATTTACGTTTATTGTATATTATAGGGACAATGACAATAATTTAATCCACTTGAACTAGGTATTGTATTGTATCAGACTAGACATAATGCAGCACAATAAAGAAGCAGTTCATGTGTTCAATGAAGCCCTGTGAAGGAATTTTTGTAGAGATACTACAGTTAAACTTATCTCACATACATTATTTCACAGATGGAGCGGCAAGTCAATTCAAGAGCAAATTTATTTTGGGGGATTTGCTTTTCCAAGTACAAAATTATGGCTGCACAACGGACAGAAGATATTTTTGCACCTTGCATGGGAAAGACCAATATTATGTCATTGGTGGTGAAGTAAAGAGGGTAGTATTAAAAGCAGAGCTACAGAAGAAAGTAACTGTGAACATTGCTAAAGAATTTGTTAATGCAGCAATGAAACTGACTCCATCAGTAAATATTCTTTATGTACCACAGAACACTATTCACAAGACAAATACAGCCAAACTAAATTCATGTTGAGAGAAATGTAACGATGTCCATGGTATCCAAAATAATCATTTTGTTGGTCTAAAAACAATAACATACTGTTGCTCTTGGAGAAATCCTGCTTTTCTCTGAAAGAGAGTGATGGGAAAGTGGTATAATTTTTTTAAGATTTTGATCAAGTGAATCTAAATATATTCACAGGAATATTGCAGAAATGATTTCAGAAGATACTTTGTTCTGGTAAAATTTTCGTTTCACAGACAAGATTCTTTCTTCAGGTAGATCCTATTTATGCAATGTTCAGGAAGTACTGGAAGATGAATATAAAGTTACGGAAATAAAGTGTACTGGTATGGACACAAATCACACAGTAGACCTATTAAAATGCAGTGAATGATATTTCTGTGATTTCAAAAACAGACATAACCTTATCATTCCAAAACCATGAGTAATCAGGACAAAACGTGAGCATTATTATTTTAATGTTCCCAGCTGATATTAAGGAAGCTTAACATGAACTTGCAAATGTACAGTTTTCAAGTATTATACATGGGTCATTCAATAATTAGTGGCAACATCTGAATTAACAACAAAGAAAATATTTTTGGAACAGTCACATTGCTGCAGTGCTCAGAAGTAATCTCCTCCTCCAACATGAAGAACCTGCCTCTACACCTCAGGGAGATGACAGATGCCATCCACAGCATCTTGTTGTACTAATCTTCGAACAGACTGCTCTGCTGCTGCTATAATTGCCTGTCTGGTTCTAAAGCGAACTCCTCTATGTGGTAATTTCATTTTCGCGAAAAGGTCAAAATCACATGCACTCATATCTGGGGAGTATGGAGGATGCTCTAGAATTTCCCAGTTCCATCTGCGAAGTAAATTAACCACAGGGGCGGCTATGGGAGAGCGAGCACCATCATGTACCACAATAGGATGAGAATTCAGGAGATTTGGACATTTACTGCGCACAGCTGGTCATAAATGATGTTTCAGAAAGTAACTGTAATATGCACCATTCACATGATTTCCCGCAGGAACTGAATGAGTGATAAGAACATCGTCAAAATCATAAGCAACAATGAACATGACTTTAAGTGGATCCTGTTCTTGCCGATACTTTTTTGGCCGTGGGGAATCATTATGCCGCCACCATTTGATCGTCTCTTCAATTTTGGTTAGTAGCATCAAACCCAGGTTTCATCTAGATATGTCGAAGGAAATGCTTGCCTTTACGTCCATAGTGTTCTAAGTGCAATCTTGTTGTTTTCATTCTCTGTCACATGTTTTCCTCTTTAAGATTGTGTGGAACCCACTGAGCACAGATTTTCCTCATCTTTAACTTCTTCTTAAGTATGTGAAGAATCGTACCAGGAGCAATTCCAACTTCCCTTGCTAGTTCAATACAAGTCCAACAACGGTGTTCTTCCAGCAGTGCTCTTACAGTGTTCACATGCACATCATCACTTGCCAATTGAGTCTGTCAGCTCCATGTTTTTTATTAACATCTTCCCTCCTGTTGTGAAATGTATGTCCCCACCTAGTCACTGTACGATATGGTGAAGTCTCTCTACCACAAGCTTCCAGTAATGCTGTATGGCATTGTCGAGAATTCTTGCCTCTTGCAATCTGAATTTTAATTAAGCATCTTTGTTCGTATTTGCTAAACATTTTAGAGTACTACAGATAACAGTCTACAAATTAAACTCACTACAAATAACATGAGATTATTGTCTTCAAACTCACACATAACACACATCAGATGCTCTTCTTTCTCATTGTTATCAGCTTGCATCATTTACCGCTGACAACACCATATACAAACATTGTTGCCACTAATTACTGAATGACTCGTGTAGTAATGGAAAGGTTTTGATTAATCTAATCTCCAAATACAGACTTCAATAAAAGGTTGGACATCCTTTCCTTACATAACTTCCTACCGTAACATGACTCTAGGCCACCAGTGTAGCTCAGTCGGCTGAGGTACTTGCTTACTAATTTGGAGTTGCGCTCGGGCCTGGGTTCGATTCCCTCTTGGGCTTTTTCCGAGGTTATCTCCAACTGTAAGGCGAATGTCAGGCAATCTATGGCAAATCGGCCTCATCTCGCCAAATACCATCTCACTATCATTAAACCCATCGACGTTAAATAACCTCGTAGTTGAATAACCAAGTAAAAGAATTTTAAATGCCTAAATTATTATTTTAGTTCTCCATTGTTAAAAAATGAGAACAAAAATATGACAGTAATGTGTGTTTGAAGTTTGAATATGTATGTATACCTAATAAAATTTTCATTTTTTTTTTTTGACACAGATAATTATAATAGAGCAGACAACTAATTTCATTATCATTACTTTATCTTTTTAAATTCCTTCCGTAACACAGGAAACATTTTCTTTCCTCTTAGGTTTCTAACGTCATAAGTCAATTTGAACCACACTTTGAAAGAGTGTTACTAAAGAGTATTGTGATATATAAATGACACAATTGTAATGAGTGAGTTCTTAATATAATTTTTGCAAGAACGAAAAAGGCGAATTTCTTCTTTCCAAAACAGATTAAATACCATGGCCTGAACAAACCAAACTTAACCTGTCACTGATCCTCGATGACTGCCAAATTGACCAATATTTCCTACAAAATTACCGAATATTTCATAGTTCTATTGTGATTGGCTGTCTGTATGACCATATTTTCTTTTGTTGCCAGCAACATGACAATAGTCTACTTGATTCTTATGAATATTGTCGCTCCTCTCCAAATCCGCTACATGTATTTAAAAAGGTTTTGCAGGAAAAAGAAAAGGCATCGTCACTTTTAATTCCCTTGATTTTCAAACCTACTTTCGATATAATTTCAATCATAGAAAAATGATGAAATTATACCGAAAGTACCTTTGAAAGTCAAGTGACAATGTTTTTTTCTCTCTTCCACAAAATCTTTAAAAAAATAAATAAATAAACACACACACAGCAGATTTTGGAGATGTAGCGATAATATGTTGATGGTACTTCACAATTTACTTACTCATTTATGACTTTTAAGGAACCCGAAGGTTCATTGTCGTCCTCATATAAGCCCGCCTTCAGTCCCTATCCCAAGCAAGATTAATCCAGTCTCTACTATTATATCCCACCCTCCTCAAATCTATTTTAATATTATTCTCTCATCTACGTTTCGGCCTCCCCAAAAGTCTATTTCCAACTAACACTCTATAGGCATTTCTGGATTCATCTATACATGCTACATACCCTCCCCATCTCAAACATCTGGATTTAATGTTCCTAATTTATTATGTTGGTTGAAGAATACAATGCGTGCAGTTATGCATTGTGTAACTTCCTCCATTCTCCTGTAACTTCATCCCTCTTAGTTTAAAATATTTTCCTAAGCACCTTATTCTCAAACACCCTTAACCTCTGTTTCTCAAAGTGAGGGTCTAGTTTCACAACCATACAGAACTGGTAATATAAATGTTTTATAAATTAGCCTATAACTTTCAGTTTTTTGAGAGCACACTGGAAGACAAAAGCTTCTCAACTGAATAATAACAGCCATTTCCCAAATGTATTCTGTGTTTAATTTCCTTCCAAGTGTCATTTATATTTGTTACTGTTGCTACAAGATATTTGAATTTTCCACCTCTTCAAAGGATAAATTTCCAATTTTTATATTTTTATTTTCGATAAACAATGAACCCTTACACACAAAAAGTGAAGGTTTTGTTGACATTTAGTTATTTTGTTAACTTCTGGGGAAAGTATGAATATTGGTACGGCATTTTTTTTAAGTGCAGAATACTAGAGCATTCAATACTAATCAGCTTTTGCTCATGTATTCTTATGTCTATACCAATACTGGGTGAATCAAATCAGCAAGAACCACAACATGGCAACTTCGCTTATCGATGGATGTGCAGCTATAAGTCAAGGACCACAATGTGGGAAGGCCATTGCTGGAAGACAAAACAATGCATGTTGCTGTATCAGCTATTGCTGTATCAGCTGTTGCTGTTACGTTCATGCTAAGTTTATGAGTGGTTTAGTGTGAGACTCAAGACCTGGAACTCTGTGTGTGTGTTTTTTTTATTTTTAGACACGTAATTAAACAACATGTTCCATTACAGTTTGTAATACTACATGTTCTGGTTTACATCAATATTGCATGAGATCCACATTACTTAAGTTGAATTCCAGTTGTGTTAATTTGATGATTGATTAGCTATACCTGATTGTTGACTAATTACAATATAAGCTTGTACTGTACTGCTTTTTGTTTGGAATGCCTGAGTTTAGTAATGTTGTACTTTGTACAATTTGGGTTTTACTTCTTAATAAATCCTATTCTGTCTTACCTAAATCTACATTTATGTATTTACACTATGTACAGATATACTACTCTGTGTTCTACTCTACTTTAATTGTTTGTAAAGTCAATTGAATTCACAAATTTGCAAAACTCTTTTAAGAATCTTTCAATTAGGTCTCTTCTATCTGGTGGCCAAATTCCTCCCTTGGTTATTATGTTTCTCCATAGTGTTTGTCTTTCCATGTTGTATTTGGGGCATTCGAGCAGAAGATGGTCGACGGTTTGGTCTCCTCCTTCGCAGAGGCAAGTTGCATCTGGTGTTATGTAGAATCTATAGAAGTAGGCTCTTATTCTTCCATGTCCTGTGAGCATGGTCGTGAGTCCCGATATAATTGGGATTTTCGTAACTAGTCTCTCTGCGATGCTTGGAAAGTACTTCTTTGTTTCAGCTCCATTGTTTGTAGTTCGCCATTCTCGTTCCCATCTCCTCATGCTCTCTTCTCGTAGTGTCTTCAGTACTTCGGTCTTTGGCATCTTGTTGAAGGATACCGACTCATCGCTTCTGGCAGCTTGTTTGACAAGGTGGTCAGCTAATTCATTTCCATTACCAATATGAGCCTTGACCCACGAGAATGCTACCATCCAGTTGTTGCTTTTCAGATAGCTCAATACCTGCCTGATGTTTTCTATTAAGGTGCTGTGATTACTGGTATTATTAGCGAGTCTAGTGCAATTTTGCTGTCAGTATATAGAGCTAGAGTTTTAGGAGAATTGAGGTTCTGTTGCATTTCTGGTACTGTTTCTAGTGCCTTCAGGATTGCAAGTTGTTCTGCCTGATTGTTCGAGCATTTGTCATTAAGCTTATATTGTAATTGTTGAGATATCTGACCATTGAGTGACACCAGAATTCCTGAGCCAACTCCATCTTTGGACTTGCTGCCATCAGTATATATTTCCACAGCGTAATCTTTTGCCCATGTATTGTGGGTCCCTATCACCACGGAATGGCGCGTCCTCAGGTTGCGGATAGAGGAGACGGCCTCCAGATATGGAGGGTAGCTGCGAATATATTGAATAAGCAGTCGTGGACAGCCGATAAGGGATGGTCCTCCAGCTTGGGGGTTGGGCGAAGGGCTAACAACCCATCACCGTAAAAAACAGCTTGTTACATATCCCTATAATAAGCCTCGGAATAGGACTGATTCTCTGGCACGACCACAGCAAAGGAATAAGGTTTTGAGATTTGGCACTTGGAACGTAACTAGTCTTTATAGAACAGGAGGGGTAACATTAGTAGCTAAAGAACTAGCTAGATATAGAATAGACTTCGTGGGAGTACAAGAGGTTAGGTTAGATGGGAATGGCATATCACAAATAGGAGATTACTTGTTGTATTACGGGGAAGGAAACAATAATCACCAATTAGGAACAGGATTCTTTGTTCATAAAAGAATAAAATCAGCAGTAAAAAAGGTCGAATTTATCAGTGACAGGTTATCATATTTAGTACTTAAGGGTAGATGGTGCAACATCATAGTTATAAATGCTCACGCCCCTACAGAAGACAAAGACGACCATATAAAGAATAGCTTCTATGAGGAATTGGAACATACTTTTGATCATTTCCCTAGATATCACATGAAAATTTTATTGGGGGATTTCAATGCTAAAGTAGGACGGGAGGATATTTTTAGACCAACTATTGGAAAAGAGAGCCTACACGCAATTAGTAGTGACAATGGAGTTAGATTAGTCAACTTTGCCACATCGAAAAATTTAATTGTCAAAAGTACAACATTCCCCCATAAGGATATACATAAATATACTTGCACTTCTCCAGATGGATTGACACACAACCAAATAGATCACATCTTGATAGATAAACGGAGACATACTAGTATAGTAGATATTCGAACTTTCAGGGGTGCAGACTGTAATTCTGACCATTATTTGGTGATTGGAGAATTAAGAGAAAGATTATCAGTAGCCAAGCGAGTAGAGCAACAAGTTAATATTACTAAATTCAATATTTTGAAATTAAAGGACGAGGAAGCTAAGCAAAATTATCAAGTCGAAATTTCGAATAGGTTTGCCACTTTAGAAAGTTCCGACGAAGTTGAGAAAGAATTAGATGTTAATAGCGTGTGGGGAAATATCAGAGATAGTATCAAAATTGCAGCTGAGCAGAGCATAGGTTATTATGAAACTAAGAAAAAGAAACCGTGGTTTGATGAAGATTGTTGCATGGTAGTAGAAAGAAGGAAACAGGCAAAATTGAAATTCTTACAGGATCCAGTCGAGGAGAAGAGAGATAATTATTTCAATGAAAGATGGGAAGCAAGTCGTACACTTAGGAATAAAAAGAGAGGTTACTTGAAGGAAAAACTGAATGAGGTAGAAACAAATAGTAGGAATAAAAACATTCGAGATTTATATAAGGGTATAAAGGAATTTAAGAACGGATATCAGCCAAGGGTAAACGTGATCAAGGATGAGAATGGTGACTTGCTTGCAGACTCTCCATCAATCCTAAACAGATGGAAAAACTATTTTGCGCAACTACTAAATGTACATAGGCCAAATAGAAATGATCGGGACGAAATTGAAATATAAACTGCTGAGCCATTTATACCCGAACCCACGCTTTCAGAAGTCGAAATTGCGATAGAAAATCTGAAAAAGTACAAGTCTCCAGGTATCGATCAAATTCCAGCAGAATTAATACAAGAGGGCGGAAGCGCATTATATAGCGAAATTTATAAACTTGTACTTGCTATTTGGGAAAAGGAAATTGTACCAGAACAATGGAAGGAGTCCATAATTGTACCTATTTTTAAAAAGGGGGACAAAACCAACTGTGGTAACTTTCGAGGAATATCACTTTTGTTGACGTCGTACAAAATTTTGTCCAATATTCTTTTGAGAAGATTAACTCCGTACGTAGATGAAATTATTGGGGATCATCAGTGCGGTTTTCGGCGTAATAGATCGACTATTGATCAGATTTTTTGTATTCGACAGATAATGGAGAAACAATGGGAGTATAAGGGTACAGTACATCAGTTATTCATAGATTTCAAAAAGGCATATGACTCGGTTAAGAGGGAAGTATTATATGATATTCTTATTGAATTTGGTATTCCCAAGAAACTAGTTCGATTAATTAAAATGTGTCTCAGTGAAACATACAGCAGAGTCTGTATAGGTCAGTTTCTATCTGATGCTTTTCCAATTCACTGCGGGCTAAAGCAGGGAGATGCACTATCACCTTTACTTTTTAACTTCGCGCTAGAATATGCCATTAGGAAAGTTCAGGATAACAGGCAGGGTTTGGAATTGAACGGGTTACATCAGCTTCTTGTCTATGCGGATGACGTGAATATATTAGGAGAAAATACATAAACGATTAGGGAAAACACGGAAATTTTATTTGAAGCAAGTAAAGCGATCGGTTTGGAAGTAAATCCCGAAAAGACTAAGTATATGATTATGTCTCGTGACCAGAATATTGTACGAAATGGAAATATAAAAATTGGAGATTTATCCTTCGAAGAGGTGGAAAAATTCAAATATCTTGGAGCAATAGTAACAAATATAAATGACACTCGGGAGGAAATTAAACGCAGAATAAATATGGGAAATGCGTGTTATTATTCGGTTGAGAAGCTCTTATCATCCAGTCTGCTGTCCAAAAATCTGAAAGTTAGAATTTATAAAACAGTTATATTACCGGTTCTTCTGTATGGTTGTGAAACTTGGACTCTCACTCTGAGAGAGGAAACAGGTTCAGGGTGTTTGAGAATAAGGTGCTTAGGAAAATATTTGGGGCTAAGCGGGATGAAGTTACAGGAGAATGGAGAAAGTTACACAACACAGAACTGCACGCATTGTATTCTTCACCTGACATAATTAGGAACATTAAATCCAGACGTTTGAGATGGGCAGGGCATGTAGCACGTATGGGCGAATCCAGAAATGCATATAGAGTGTTAGTTGGGAGACCGAAGGGAAAAAGACCTTTAGGGAGGCCGAGACGTAGATGGGAGGATAATATTAAAATGGATTTGAGGGAGGTGGGGTATAATGATAGAGACTGGATTAATCTTGCTCAGGATAGGGACTGCTGGCGGGCTTATGTGAGGGCGGCAATGAACCTTCGGGTTCCTTAAAAGCCATTTGTAAATAAGTAAGTAATCTTTTGCTGGGTCGACATCCCCTATTTCATTGAAATTTGCTGGATGAGGCCATTCCTTTAGTGGCAGCACAGTATCCACGTTGAGATTTTCTTTTCTTTTTAGGACAGGGAGAGGGAGAGTGAGAGTGAAAGTGAGAGGGAGAGGGAGTGAGTGTGTGTGTATGTGCGTGTTGAAATGGAAGGATACAGTGATGAACAGTAAGTGTATTCAAACAGTATAGTGTGAAGACGATATTGCGAAAAGATTACCGTGTGTTTGTGTTCTATCTTGTTCAACAATTCAAAATCTTGTGTAAATTTCGGGAAATTGAAAGCGTCACCAATAAAAAGCACTACAGATGGCGCATTGTCCTCACCGAGGAAGCTTTGGATGTCACTGAACATTGCTTGAAAAATCCCCTCCATGATGCGATAATAGGAGTAAGGAGTGCATTAGGTATGAAAGAATAATAGGCTCCATTTTATTTTTAGATATTATCAATTCTTAAAGATATGTAGCAAATATTTTGCATTCCTTTTTTCATGAATTAACGGCAAGGGACAATATTTTGGATTTTTCCAGCAAGATTCAGCAACAGCATATGGCCTATAGCTGATAATTCCACGGATGTACTTCGTGAAGTGTTCGAGAATAGGATCAGTAGAACTGTGGCCCCATCGATCCCCGGACCTAACCCCATGTGATTATTACCTTTGGAGAACATTTAGAAAGTAAGGTGTATGCAACTCTTATACTCTGGAAGAACTGAATGATAAAATCTGGGAAAAATATTTTCTCTATTTCCCTAATAAAACTGCAGCAAGTGATGTAGAACTTCCTAGACAGGTGTCAGAAATGTTTGAAACAAAAAGGCAAACAGCTTCAGCATCTCCTGTCTAAATTTGGATGAGTAAAGTTCGTTTTGAGGTCTTACATAGCCTACACCTAATACTGTATAGGCTAGATAAGATAAGATAATAACTGCCTCCCATTGGAGGTAGCCCAGAAGGACTCAGTAGACTCTCCTACATGAATTTACAATATTAAATGTTTACATAAATTTTGTAGAAAGAAAATTAAAATAAACATATATGAATATAAAGTGAATAAAAAAAAAATTAAACAGAGTGAATATGATGACTCAGAATTTGGCAAGAGCGTTTCAAAACTGAAGTTATGATGTCAACAGTAAGTGTCTGTGGTAGTTCAAAAGTCTTCCTGAAGCTTTCAAAGAACTTGGGAATCACACCACGAGCTCCAATAAGAAGACCAATCACCTCAATGTCTTCAAGCTGGTATTTTGCTTTGAAGTAATCAACTGTTGGCAGATAAATGTTGATTTTTTCTTTATTGACATCCTCCAGCTGGCTACTCCCCATTTCAATCCTTATGGTAGGATCAATTATATATCCTTTCTTGATAGTCTGGGAATACGCTATGATGTCAATACGTCTAGAGGAGCCATTAGTAGCAAGGCAAAAAACTTCTTCTTCTACTATCCAAGACTTTTTTCTTAAAGCAGTTGCAATTAAGGATCGAACATGATGGAGTCTGGCATTTCGGAGGAGTAAATCTCTGTTACACTGACCTTGGACGTGGGCAAGGGTTTCAGTCTCTGGGCAGCCATGTCTGCACCGGGATCCGTCCAAAGAGCGACCAGGTACTCCTCTAACTGCTGCTAAATTGGCATTCATTTTGAGGCAGGTTACCCATTCAGATGTAGATAGTCCAGACTTATTAAAAATCCAGGCGTTGGCTTTAGGTACTTGGCTGTACAATTCTACACCTCTGCCTCTTCCAGGCATTACTTTCCATGATTCGAATTCTGCATTTCTTAATTCCTCTCTTAATTTCCTAGTCACAGATTTACGAAGTTCAACTGGACAAGGGAGACTTAGATGTTGACAGGAAGAATTAAATTCAGACATCAAAGGTGGCATACTATTTACATAAGGATTTTCATTCAATATTAAAGTGATGCAGATGTTGCAGTGTTGCAAGAACGCTTCTGACTAGTCCCAAACCTCTGTAGTTTTTGCTTGCATATAACATATTAGTAGGTGTATCAGATGGCAACATAAGCACTTAACAGAACTACGGATTAACTTGTCAATATCTTCTAAGAAAGTTCCTGGTAACTGATGGATAGGAGCCATTTGTAATGGGTAGATCAATTTAGGCCATACATACTGGTTAACAATGTTGAGCTTTTGATCTGGACGGAGCATGGAGGTGGATACTAAATTTTCCAAATCATTTTTCAGACTTAACATAAATGCCTCACGATCAAATGTTATTTCCTCATTGAATGATACACCCAAATATCTTATAGTTTCATCTTGTTTGAGCCCTTTTATGGAGCAATCTTCATAAAGAATCAGATCCTCTTCACGTAACTTTCCTTTTACATTATTAAAATATTAATGGAAGTTGATTTATTTGGATTAATGTGTAATCCAATGCCTTCTAAAATCTCCTTCACCATTAATACTAGGTCCTGAGGAGCTGACATATCTTTCCCTATAACTACTAAATCATCAGCAAAGGCAGCCATTGTTAGATTGTCTAAATTCTCAGAAACCTCAAAACCAAATTTATCACTGACTTGTTTCTCCGTAAGTTCTTTTAGAATAAAATCTATTGACATATTAAAAATGAATGGGGATAAAGGTGATCCTTGGAAAACTCCTTTCTGCAATACAATTGGATCAGATATGTTGAGTCATATCACGAATACCACACTGTATCAATAATAGGCTTATAACCACGCATCAGACGATAACCGAAATTGCAGCAGACAGTCTGAAAATCCACGTGGATTTGATTCACACTGCTACAAAATTATAAACAAATAAAACCTTAAGATTAATGTTACGGCAACTTTTTATAGATGGTTGCAAACATAGATTGTTACCAGGTTTCTTTGGGTAACTAAAACTACATACATTATTTGTCACAACTTAAAATGAACAAACACAATGAAATCTGCTACCAGTATGTTCAACTTTCATTAGTAGGCCCTACTACAAACGCAGATGTTCTGGCTCATTACAGACCTACTGTAATCTATTCTATAAACTACTTAAACAGAAATTAATCAAGTAGGGGAAGGCTGTTGTACCTAGGGCCAAGTTTTATCTGGCGATACTTCATTTATTTTCAAGGTTATGTGGTAGAATTTTTGTTTTCGCAGTTGACCACTTTAATTTCATCATTCAGCTGTTCTGTGAATGATTTACGTTTTGTTGAAGCAATCTGGAGAGGTTTTATTTTTAAAAATCTGTTTTTGAACCTAAAAAGTAAGTAATTGTCAAATTAATGAATTACCGGTATTTTTAATGGATTCTTTAGATACACGATTAAAACTTAAATCTATATTTTTAAACTCTGTTATTCTAGCTACGAATCCATGTGATTATTGGTTTGTTTTTGGTACCTCAGTCTTGAAAACTTGCTGAGATATATTTTACTGATTCATGTTGTACCTAGGGACGGTATACCTGGGGACCTCATTAGATTTTAAATACTTTTATAAATAAGTTATTCTTATTTATGAGTAATCAAAAACAGTATTTAGTAATGACTTTTATGGGGTTTCAGCTGTAGTGGAAATGCCATGTAGCAAATTAAAAATCAAGAGACAAATCCCGACAATGCTAAATTATTCTCCTCCCAGGAAAAGAATAACTCATAATCCTAAAAAAGGAAAGACAAGCGCGTTAACAGATATGCCAGAGAAAACCAAAACAGAAGAAAGAAAAAGAAAGTTGAGTGAAAAGAGAATTATGATGAATAGGCCTAAGTTCAGAAACGGAAGAAGTTGAAGCCACAAGTTCTGTTTCCAGAAGATAATTCAGAAGAGACTGCAGATGAGCCGAGGAATAGGCCTATGTTAGTTCTAATGATAATGATGATGAAAATGCCATTTAAACTGTAAATTACACTGCTCTAGCGAATTTAGAAGAAATAAGAAAAGAAAATTTTGTTCTCATTCGTGTGGCAGGAAAGAGAGACTAACTTAATTATAATTTTTTTGTCAGTAGAATTTGTAAGAAGATTTGTGAAACAGAATTTGAAGTTCAATATCTAAAGAAGTTTACTAAATAATATGACAATTTATTTTTTTTACGTAATGAGCAGTTAGAAATTGTTGATAATTAGAAAACAGTAAATTATCTGTAGTTTGTAGAAATATAAACGTAATAAAATATTAGTTAGACCTACATTAATATTATGTCGAACCATGTCCCAAGGTATACACCTAGGGACAGTATGTAGCACTTTAGAAAAATTTAAAAAATCTATAGGCTACACAAAATTATTTAATTGAAACCTTTTTTTTTTTTTTTCCTAAGATACTTTATACTTCAAAGATACTGTTGTTAATAACAAAAACTTATGAAAGCTTATACAAAAATTAAAATAACTGTCCCTGGATACAACAGCTTCCCCTATATGGTATCCATTCTCTCTGGTTTGTATGTATATTATCGGGACCATAAACTAGTCACAACAGCAAACCAATCACCGGAAATGTAATTTAATTGTAGGCTAACTCAAATGCATTCTTAAAATCTTTCAATAAGTGCATGAATAGCATATTTTCAGTTCACAATGTTCACACCACTACACTCTACATACTAATTAAAAAGCTATATAGGTAGCCCAGGTTAATTCACAAATGAAACCAGATGTGGTGAAGAAAGATCAAGCATGCCATAAACTAATTACACAGGCCAACTTAACTGCACTACTAGAGACGAAACTACTTTAAAATAAAAAAATAATGCAAAAATACTGCTTCATTTATAAATATAGGGCGCACTTTCGTACTTAAACTGGACAGTCCGAGTGGGTCTCTTAACCTAAAATTACATCAACCGGTAAATTAGCAAACCAGTTATAAATTTAACAACATACTATTATACAAAACACATTGTAATTTAACATATCACAAAACACTTTTATAATGAAAGTGCATAACATTCCACGTCTCCACTGAAAATATAAATGTGGATCTATTAAGCAAACTCATGACTAACTCATTCACCACAACTTATTTCACTGTGATCACCTACACTTACGATGTCTTGCACCCGACGTTGCATTGTAATTCATTTTTGACAGCCTTAACAAGTATGTATACAAAATAAGTTATAAAAGGAAAGAAATGTAGATTGTTTTTAAACTATGTTAAACTTCCACAACAGCTACATTACTGTCGACGCCATTCCTTGAACAACTTCCGCAACTTACGCGTCAACCCCACACATCCAAACAGAAACACGTCAGTGAATAGTTGTTATCGAGACTTGCAGCATGACCAACAAATAAAAAAGTGAGAGATAGGAAATAAAAATCAGACTACTGTACAAATAATATACAGAACAACACAATATACAATCGGGGGAGAAAAAAAAAAAAGGACAGGGGGCACCCGGGTTTGAACCGGGGACCTCTCGATCTGCAGTCGAATGCTCTACCACTGAGCTATACCCCCGACGACATAAACACCTTCGAAATTAATATTCTTCTAGTTTCTTCTAGTTATTAGCTAATTTTCTACAAGTTGTTATATTTAATAATTCTATTATTGCTAACAACAAATCTGTTATTTAAAAAGAAAAAGTAACTGATTGTTGGAAAATTATACACCACCTGACAAAGTTTAACAAAAGGATATTGTTTTTTTTCAAGGGGTAACCGGCATAATTATGGATTATATCATTATATGGGTACCGGTAATGAAGCTACTGACCGTCTTTCTAAGAAGGGACATAAAATCTTACAAAATCCTATGTCAACTTTATCATGTTTCAATAAAAAAAAAAAAAAAAAAAACATTAATGCCAAATCGATAGGTGAACTTTATTGGAAAGTACTGTATAGGGTATTTCAAAAGTCAGTTAAATCATTAAACAGCTATAAATATTATATTTGAAATAGGAAAAAAAAAAAAACAAAACAAAACAAAAATATAAGTGTTGGGCAAACAACCGGGTTTACAAAATATTGGGAAGATGTCCGCCGTTCTCTTGATCAACGTACAGCATTCTGTCTGCGACACCATGCACAGCATTTTGCAGATAATCTTGGAATATTGGCAAGTTCTTGCGAAATGGCATATTTCAGTTGCAGTAGGGTTGTTGGATGTGTCAGGAAAACTCGTTCTTTAAGGTAACCCCACAACCAAAAGTCGGCCGGATTGAAATCTGGAGATCGCAGAGTCCACATTGTTTGTGTGACCAAAACTACTTCAGACTTGACAGCTTACGGTGAAGGAGGAGCAATGTTGTCATGTTGTCAATCTCACGTGTAAGCGAGCGCGCTGCCGATAGAGTGCAGTAACAAACAGCTGACATGAACGTATATATTGCTAACCAATTTGTTTAATAGGCCTACTATGCATTAAAATTAATGTATATTATTATTTTTATTAGTATATTATTATTATTATTATTATTATTATTATTATTAGTAGTAGTAGTAGTAGTAGTAGTAGTAGTAGTAGTAGTAGTAGTAGTAGTAGTAGCAATAGTAATAGCAGTATCACCGGTATTCTTCAGTGTAATGTAATATTGCTAGAAAAGTGTTGAAAGAACTGAAAACTGTAAAACAAGTTTAAATTTAATACTATACCTTTACTTTTATGAGTGCCAGTATTCGTCCATGTAATATTGTTAGAAAAGCATCTTGCTGGAAAGAATTTATGTTAATGTTACACGTTTCTCTTTTTCCCGGAGTTTCAAGTCTTGAGGGCCCTGCGTCATCTTCATCTACACGGCCTTTTTCTTTTCTAATATCGCTAACAGCGCTTTTATTCATTTTAACACAAGCAGCAATTCTCATTACGATTTACGACTTGCGCCAAAGGTAAAAGAGGCCCACCATTATCTTTTTCTCTCTCAAAATACTCTCTTACGTTACACACCATCAGCTCTTGCGCTTGACTCTTTCATCTTGTACAATATTCTTTGTTCTCCGCCTGTCTTTCCTTCCTTCCGACATTGCACCAGTCACTTGTTTAGAAACTCTTGCAGAAACTAGAAAACACACGCTAGTCACACAATCCACCAATGACAACGAAGATAATATGTATAATACAGAATGTAACAACTTTAATGTTTAGAATTTCAGGAACATGTTCCCTGACACGTTCTAAGATAATGAAGAAGGAATAAAATTATGCTCACGGAGACAGCAATTATAACTAGAATAGCAAAATTATTAGGAGTAAGTATTCTTAAGCATACATTTCATGCTTATATTCGGTTTTCGGAGTTAGTACTAATAATTTCATGCAGTCAAACAAAATGCATTTTTAGGTTAGGTCTCGTGAATCATTTAGTCAAACCAATGAATTTCATATTGCCAGACAAAATACATAACATACGGTACTAATCTCTTTCTCGTATAGTTTGCTTACGAAAATATGTTACAGATTATTTAATTAGACTTAGAATATCCTTGCAACATAATGGTAAAGTACGTGGGATCGTGATTTTACTTCATATGGTGATATCTGGTAACAGATGGCAATATTTGCTGTTTAGGAAGTGTTCTTATGTGACCCTCACTATAGTGTTCGCAGTCAGTCGAAACACAACCATAACAATGTAGCCTACTAGTATTTTGAAATAACTAGCCTCCTGTACTTCGAATATACATAGACATGCACACAAATATTCACGAAAATTGTAACACATGCACTTAAGTTACTAAAACTGTTTTTCTACTTTACTTTAATAGGCCCTTTTTCGGGAGAACGTTTAATTCGATTCTCCGTTTTAAAATCTTCTTGCTTAAGTAGTTTCGTTTCAATATCTTGTAAACAGAGAGAAGGTAGCTAATTGAATGAACCGATGAGTCATTCCATGTCAAATCGCACAAAATTATACAAATTTTGACCTTCATATTTCTGATTGCGTTTATATTTTTTTTACCAACTCTATGGGTCTCATAAACCAACAAGTGTATTTTTATTTCCTCCTAAGTCCACATGTTTTTAAAATATTACATGTTAAAATTCGTTAAAAATGTCGCACAATGCAACATTTAAAGCGTCATATTTCTAACGATATTGATGTTAAATTTTTTTGAAAAATGCATTTAAAAGCTTAAAATACTGTCTTTTATTAAATATTTACTAACTAATTTTAATATAATTATTTCAAATATTTTTTTATAATTCAATTTTTAAAACATATACATCAATGTGAAATAGCCCTATTAAAAATATAAAAAAATGCCTACTATGTGCACTGAAGTATTCTTAATAATTCCAGAAAAAATCAGAATGGGATCTCCAATAGTTTAATGGAAATTTAATTACTTATGACAGAATGTGTAGCAGTCGGCGCAGCAGCAGTGGACGGGAAGCGTTAAAGCGCACTAAGAGGTTTATCGGCGCTGGATAATTGACTGAACGTTGCAACATTACACCCAGTACGGATCAAGTTACTCGAGGAAACACTGCTAATTTACTTATTATGATATCTTCAAATAATTGTACATTATGCTTTTCAAATGTTTATTTTCATTCACACTTTAAATTTTCATTCGCCTACCTTCTTTCTTGAAAGAAAATTGTTTTACTAAATCTTCAGTTTTTGACAACGGAATGAAAGAATATAATTTTAATGTACCAGTTCTTGGTTTTAGATTATGGTATCTGGCCTGCAAATTTTCAGTGTGGTTTTTGTGCTTATTGAATGGACAAAATATAAATGACACGTTAGAAATGTTTTTTGTGACTAATCAAACAGTTTTTTTTTTTTGGTGTTGTTATAGGATCTTGTATAGGCTAACTCTCGTGGCAAGTCTTTTAACAGTATCTCCAATGCCAACACATGGTCCTTTACCATGCGACATTGCAAAGAAGTGTCATTCAGCACTAATTCCATAATCGTCTTCATGTAAGCAATTATTTTTAAAATACTTTCTTTTTTTTTTTTTTTGTATTGTGAACTTGATCCATTGGAAAAGTAGATGGTTTTTTTCATATCGTTGAATTCTTGCTTTAAGAAATTGATTGCTTCGGATTGAAAAAAATGAAAGGAATCGGTGTCATGTTTCATGGTTTCTGAGATGACATTACTTTTGTAACGAATTTCTGTATCTCCTTTGAAATATACTACGAAAGGATTTATTTATTTATTTAAATATACAGAATAAAAAATATATTTACAAACAAGAGAAATAGAAATAAAATAATATAATCAATATAAAAAAGGAGATGCAGTAGTA
Source organism: Periplaneta americana (assembly GCF_040183065.1). Classification (NCBI taxonomy): domain Eukaryota; kingdom Metazoa; phylum Arthropoda; class Insecta; order Blattodea; family Blattidae; genus Periplaneta; species Periplaneta americana. The sequence continues at coordinate 108,466,967 of NC_091117.1, forward strand.
TTAACAAAATTTGAGACCGAATGAGCAGCGCTCGTGTTCGGTCACAGTTCAGATATAATATTAATAGGCCTATAAGAGAATATAAAATAAAATAAAGTAGGAAGTAAAATTAAAATTGCATTGTATTGTGGCTTGGCATATGTTCCAATGCACACCTTGTATTGAATCTTGTATTACAAATGAATAATTTTCAGAAAAGTCTGCAATAACTATGTAATTTTCAGGTTGTACCTTTCTTTGCATTCCGTCAAAAATAAAATATGGCTTGACTTTTGAATGGATGCTGATGCATCTTCTACATGAAAAACTTAACATGCTAGGGAGCCTGTTACTTTTGAAACTTTTCACGGGGGTATCGTTTTGTTGTATCTTTCTTTTCTTGATAGGGGATTCTATTGACATCAAACTCTTGTTTAATTCCTCAATATTACTGATTTCTAGCACTGTAGCCATAGAACTGCTAGAAGAAGTACTGGGATAATCACTTTCTCTACCCGCACTTTCATTTGATTCATGTTTATTAATATCACAAGAACTACCGGCCTCACATATAATTTCACCTGACCTATGCGGAAATTGATTGATTTTTACGGAACAAATCACATATTTGCACACTCAAAGACTCCTTTAAATTGAGCTTTATCAATAAGTCGCGACTTACGCGTCTTAGTGTACTTTTCTTTTTAAAAGCGTGATTAGGAAGGTAAATGGATTTAAACACTTGTTATATATTACGCGATCTTTACCATCACTCATGTTGTATAGAAGTCACGACACTGCGCGAAATTCAAACCCAAACTGATTATTTTTCTCTCCTGCCATCTGTTTACTGTCATAAAGTTTACTGCCTTACCCAGCCTTGCTATCATCAAACACTTGGCTATATTACAGTATAAACATATAACACTGTGAAGGGCTTCCCCTCTTAGCTGATCTGACAATAATAAAATAATTTTAGATAAGATATTTACTGTTCCTTAAGGTATTAATCATTTGATGATTAGTATGGTGACATCAGATGCAACAGGGAATTTCCACGGGCAGCCTTCTAGCCTATGGCTGCAAGCAGTTCATTAGCTGGGCATCGCGAGCGCGTGCATGCCTCCGGAAAATAAATTGTTACAAATGTATGGGTGCCGATCCCCTATTTATAAATGCAGTAGTTTACAGATAATACATCAGCGAACAATTCTATTTTTTTTTTTTTTTTTTCAGATTTTTAACTTGGCTATTTAATATAGTAATTTTGCTTTGAAAAAGAAACGATTAAAAAAATAGGCCAAATTTTAAATTTATTTGTGATAGGCCTAAAGTAATAAAAATTGTTGTATTTCGCCTTTCAAATGCGCCAAACCGCAAATCTCAATTATATGTAGACACAGAGTTCCAAGCGAGTTTATGTAACAGTGCGCGCATAATTTGCGTAACTTCAAATATTCATAACTACACAAATAATTAATAATTGTGAAAATAAAAAAATACGCGTCTCCTTATTTGATGTCTGGAATTCATGAAAAAAAATTTGACCATTTCCGAGAAGGTCGTGTTTTATTGCTGTGCGATTTGACGTGGAATGACTCCGATGCACCCTTTCGTAGTTATGGAATTCAGCATACATGAGTGAAGATGATCCTCAAAGTGAGTGTGAGGCCATCCAGGATGTGCACTAAAGTGTAAACTGCACTCTGAAGATAAACTTTGAAGTGAGTGTGAATCCATTCTAGATTAAGACTAAATAACCTGTAATTTGTATTCTTACTTAACAGATATTCTTTAATTTCACATATTCAGTACGTTATTTATGACGTAACTACGAGATGTATGTAAGAAATATAATTTTGCTAAAATTATTATGAACTTGTAAACCTCTGTAATGTGCGCTGTTCAATGCTAATGTTTAATTTCTGCTAAAATATAACCATATTGAAAGTATTTTGATAAAATAAACTTGTTCTCTGGAAAAGGGGCTTATAAAATGCTCAAATAAAAAAAATATATATTTATAACACTATTAAAGTCGCAATGCATTATTTAATAAATTTGTAGACAAATATTATTGTAACAGTATGCAAATTGTTATTTTGATAAAAGTGCATTCAAATTGAAATTACTTAAAAAAATACTTCATCTTCGTTTTCTCGAAACGTGCCTTTGGTTATGAGCCCTTTTTCCGGCTACCGTCTCAATTTATAACAACACAGTACACGATTTAGAAAGGAGAGTTGTTTGCAAAATAAGACGGCGTCGATGGCGATTCCCTTGTAGCCATGTTTCATTTATTTATGCCGTCATGTAGGCCCAGTGCTGTGTGTGATCTGTGCAGTGGCTGGTTATTATAATGTGCTAACGGAGCGCTAGTGGTGTGGCGTGCTTCCAGCGAATAGGGATTATAAAGAATGGACACTTCGCGTCGGTACCTTTGATGTAGCCGGACTGATTTCAATGACCTTCAAGCCAGCTAAAGCGTGAGATTCTGCTTTCTCCCTAGAGTTGGCGCTGACATCACACCAGCTAGCAGTCGACACAGCGGAAGTATAATACATATAATTAATACATCTAGGTACATTATGTACTCAAATAAAATAAATTGGATCCATAAAATAATAAATCCGTCATTAACTGTAATGTCTAGACTCTAGAGTTCCTTTATAATGAGAGTTGAGACGTTGACCCTAACAACAATTAAAATATGTAATGATTTGATAGCGCTGAAAATGGAAAAACAAAACTCTTACGAGAAGTAAAACCATATACCTATATAATATTATATACAAATATTAAACGAATTCGATACTTAATTTTATAATGCATTATATTATTTTATAATATAATTTATTATATATGAAATATAAAATATTATTATTACAACTAGTTTGTCACTGAGAAATAAGGAAAAGCTGTTAACTTGAATTTATTTGAAGCAAAGCGTTACTGGATTATGCAATAAGGTAGGCGATGTTTGGATCCTGTGTCTCAACTCTATTCTCAATTATTATCTTAGCGTATGCTCGATTACACTAACCTCTAGCGCTTGAAAGTGGAACTAAACGCCGGCGCACAGAGAAACAAAACACAGGAAAATTCGCTCAGTGTCCATTCTTTATAATCCCTATTCGCTGGTGCTTCTGTCTAGCGCTGCGTCGGTCGTCTGTTTGCGACGTCACTTCCGCACAAGCGTTTCCGCGCATGCGTACCAATTCCCCACACTGCCGGCTGCGAAGAAGATGCGACTGGACCCGAATTGAAGCGATCGCTCGCCGCCATCTTGGGGCCGTGACGATAGCGGACGGAAAGCAATGCTGATAGAACGCTGCTTTCTTGTGGTATAACATCATATAATCAAAGATAGTAATCTTGCAACTGTCAGTCAACAATCTTCGTCGTCTTTATGACTTCGGCGTATTTCTATTTACATAATCCATCATATCCGTAGGATGGGCTTCCTGAAATATATTTCAATAACCGAGTGAGAACATTAACTTAATCTTGCACATTGTGTGCATCTTGCGGTCGTGAAAATAGCGGACGAAAAGTAATGCTGATAGAACGCAACCGCAAAAGACACTAAGATTTATTACTACACTATAAAAAAAACAACCAAATATAAGCTAAAAGAGTAACAAGGATAAAAACAAATATAAACAGTGAAACGTAATCACCTGCATCCCTGTAGTAGGCTAGTCTACAACAGCAAATAATTGAAGAAACTGGAACTGTCAGTCAGTAATCGTCATCTTTGTGAACAACAAATATTAAGCTGTTATGCTAAAACTGTCAATTAAAAATTCCTGTCTTCGTGATTAGGCCTATTCATATTTACACAATTCATCAAATCTGTACCGATGGAGTTCCTGAAATATTTCATTAATCGAGTTAGGACATTAACTTAATCTTGCACACTGTGTGCATTTTGCTTAGGCCTAATAATAAATATTTCAATAAACAAGTAAATGCATCAACTGTTATTATTAAATCGAATATGTGCAAGAATGTCAAAATATTGTAACTAGGCCATATCTAGATAAGTATGAAAATAGCCTACTTAACCAGATTTATTTTGCACTCACCTATTGATTCATAAATAAAATTGATTTAGTATGCAGTTGTATGCAGCACAAGATCACACGATGGTTTCACTTATAACATGATTAAAATACTATATAAACTCTATATGTATAGGCCTCATATGTAGCACAATAGTAGTCCTACACTGTGATTTCACGTATATCACAGGAGGACGATTCATTTAAACTATATAAACACTATATACACACACACTATTGATTAAATTAATACGCACTTACTCCTAACACATTCAATAATACTGAATAACCTTCTATGTTATTTCAAATTAAGCGGAATTGTGATGTAAACATATTGTAATCACATGTCTCTCTGCCCCAAGATGGAGATGCCCGAAAGGCCCGAAAGTGTTCAATTTTTGGTCGAGAAACAGCGCTCGTAGTGAGTCTAGGTTAAACTATAAAACGTCTTTGATGCGTACTTTGTGGAACACGTTCCTATCGTTAGTCGCTGCTTTCTGCGTCGGTCGTCTGCTTGCGACGTCACTTCCACACAAGCGTTTCCGCGCATGCGTACTTTGTGGAACGCGTTCCTGTCGTTAGTTGCTGCTATTTTAACGGACTCCCGCGAAAAGATATGCCAACTTAGACCCCGTAACACGTAGATAATAAACTCAAAAACTATCTGCTGAGATTATATAAAAGTAAATAAAACGTATTTTCTTTATTTCAAAGTTATATCTTTAGCGGTGTCTAGGCAGCATTGTTCCGTCGAATGCTACGAACCAAAGAATATAGAAGGGAAGAGAGAAAGTTTCACCAAAACAAGGTAAAGAATAGCGTACCGCGCTGCACAATAGTGAGCACGGAGTTGTGTGATAAAGCAGGACAAAATATCAAGGAGGGGGGAGGTGAAGTGTTGTTCTGCGCATGAGCAGACACTGCTAGCCGGGCATTGGGAACAAGAGGAGTAGAATTCTACTCCTCTTGTTTGGGAATTAGCACGTAGAGTAAGGATGGATTCCATTGAGTCTATAGCACCGAATTATCGAAAATAGTAAACTATTACTTACTTACTTACTTACTGGCTTTTAAGGAACCCGGAGGTTCATTGCCGCCCTCACATAAGCCCGCCATTGGTCCCTATCCTGAGCAAGATTAATCCAGTCTCTACCATCATATCCCACCTCCCTCAAATCCATTTTAATATCTTCCCATCTACGTCTCGGCCTCCTCAAAGGTCTTTTCCCCTCTGGCCTCCCAACTAACACTCTATATGCAGTTCTGGATTCGCCCATACGTGCTACATGCCCTGCCCATCTCAAACGTCTGGATTTAATGCTACTAATTATGTCAGGTGAAGGATACAATGCGTGCAGCTCTGCGTTGTGTAACTTTCTCCATTCTCCTGTAACTTCATCCCTCTTAGCTCCAAATATTTTCCTAAGAACCTTATTCTCAAAAACCCTCAATCTCTATTCCTCTCTCAAAGTGAGAGTCCAAGTTTCACACCCATACAGAACAAGCCGTAATATGTTTTATAAATTCTACGTTCAAATTTTTTGACAGCAAACTAGATGACAAAAGCTTCTCAACCGAATAATAACAGGTATTTCCCATATTAACCCTTGAGAGCTCGCGCACGGTCTTTTCGACCGGGTGTGATAAACGTTTAGCTTCTGCTTCAAGGTCACTTGAGTTCTGCCGCTCACCCCTTCAGTACCTTTCATTCGACTCTTCCAGAATAAGATGTGATTGTTGTCATGCACTTTGCTATTGGTCAATTTGACTTGAAACTGTTGTTGTACAGACCTGGTCGTTTCAACCGTGTGCGAGTCATTACGCAACTTCGTATTGTTTCACTTGGTGTATAAGTATAATGTAGTTTTTTCTTGTATTTATAACTTTTCACATATACGTACGTTTTTGTCAGTATAATACTTTATTTTCACTACTGATCCCTGTACATTGCTGTGTAGAAATATGGATGAAGAGGGAGAAAGGATAAGGAACCTTATTGATAGTTTAGAAAAGGAAATGGCCCGGGAAGAAGAAACAAGAAGGGAAGCTGGTGCAGTCAGAAGACAATTGTTCCGTGAAGAAGAAATTATCAGACCAATTGATAGCATTGAATCGGACGTTGAAGAAGAAGATATGGTTGAAGAAATCGATCATAACACAGACTGCTCAATCAGCAGATGAGGAAGTAGACCTTGTTCCAGGTCCAATTTATACAGGGAAAGATGGAGTAACAACATGGGAAATGCACTGTCCACCACGTAACAGACGTATTGGCGAACGTAATATAGTAAGGTTTATACCTGGTGTAAAACAGGTAGCAAGGAGAGCATCGACTCCATTCCAGTGTTGGAAGTTATTTTTACTGACACTATCATTGATGAAATTGTTAGACATACAAATGAAAAAAATTGATAAAGTGCGTCCAAATTACAGCCACCCAAGAGATGCACTCAATACAACGAGAACTGAAATGGAAGCTTTTATAGGACTTCTTTATATGGCTGGAGTTTTGAGAGCATCTCATCTGAACCTGTTCGACCTTTGGTCTGCTGATGGGACAGGTGTTCCTTATTTCAGAACTTGTATGAACCGGATACGATTCAAGTTCCTGGTGACAGTTTTAAGATTTGATGATTCAAATACTCGACAAGAGCGCAGAAGTGTTGATAAGCTTGCTCCTATTCGATCTCTTTTTGAGCAAATTGTTCAAAAATGCTCCGAGAATTTTACTGTTAGCGAATACGTCACTATCGACGAGATGTTGGAATCTTTTAGGGGAAGGTGCAGTTTCAAACAATTCATAAAAACAAAACCGGCAAGATATGGAATAAAGGTATTCTCTCTGGCATGTGCAAAAACCTTTTATACACTGAATATAGAAGTTTAAGCTGGTAAGGAGCCTGAAGGGCGCTACCAAGTTGATAACTCTGCTAAATGTGTTGTGAACAGGATGGTGCAGCCAATCAGTGGATCCAGGAGAAACGTCACCACTGACAACTGGTTCACTTCAGTGCCGCTTGCTGATGAACTTCTAACAACTCATAAGTTAACATTAGTAGAACGCTGAGTAAAACTAAGAGGGAGGTGCCCCCTTTATTTTTGCAAAGTCATTCAATGGAAAATAGCAGTGTTTTCGGGTTCACCAAGGACAAGACCCTTCTGTCCTACTGTCCGAAAAAGAAGAAGGTGGTGTTGCTGTTATCCACCATGCATCATACCGATGAAATTGATCCAGACTCTGAAGAATCTAGAAAACCTTACATGTTGACGTTTTATAATTCAACGAAAGGAGGGGTGGACATGGTGGACGAGTACAAGGCTAGATATTCAGTTGCAAGAACCAGTAACCACTGGCCTCTAACTCTGTTCTTTACACTACTGAACACAGCAGGCATCAATAGTGGCATTATACTGAAACACAATATTCGCCAATTTGACATGTTTCGAAGAAAATTCCTACAAACACTCAGCAAGGAGTTGTCTAGAAATTATCTACTTGAAAGACTGCAACTAGAAAATCTGCCGTGTCAACTGAAGAGAAACATCAGAGAAATTACTGTAACTGCCGAAGAAAGAAATCCACCTCCATCTGGAGAATTTTTTTTTCAGTAGGTTATTTTACGATGCTTTATCAACATCTCTGGTTATTTAGCGTCTGAATGAGATGAAGGTGATAATGCCGGTGAAATGAATCCGGGGTCCAACACCGAAAGTTACCTAGCATTTGCTCATATTGGGTTGAGGGAAAACCCCGGAAAAAACCTCAACCAGGTAACTTGCCCCGACCGGGAATCGAACCCGGGCCACCTGGTTTCGCAGCCAGACGCGCTGACCGTTACTCCACAGGTGTGGACCATCTGGAGAAGATGAGGGTCCAGGAAAGTGCCATCTCTGCGATTGGAAGAAAAATCGTAAGTCTAAGACGAGGTGTAATGTATGCCGCCACTTCATCTGCAAAGAGCATACACAGTCAACTTGCACTTTTTGTGCTAATCCTGAAGAAAGTGCCGATGGTGATAATGATGACGATATGTAATACGTGTGAGGTCATGTGACTAAGTGAGTTCATCTTCTAATATTATTTTCTTCCGTGTTTGTTGAATTTAGGCCTATTTCACACCGATAATGACTATAATGAGTAGGACAAGTGGAAATACTTTCATATTTTTGTGTTACTCCTATACCAGGCCATGACGTTGATGAAAATATTTAACATATAATGTGATTTATATATTTTTCACAGTATGAAGAACACTCAAGGTTACTTGGATATTGGCATGTTCGTCTTCTTTTTAATACATAATAACAGTGATGTTAATGAATAAAATACAGTTAAATAATGTTTTTGTAACTTTTGTGCTAACAGATATTAGCAAAAAATATAGATTCCTCTTCATTTCCACGCACGGTCGAATCGACCGTGCTCGAGTCATGATGTAAAGTTTACAGGCGCGAGCTCTCTAGGGTTAATTCTGCGTTAATTTCCTCCTGAGTGTTATTTATATTTGTTACTTTTGCTCCATGATATTTGAATTTTTCCACCTCTTCGAAGGATAAATCTCCAACTTTTATAGTTCCATTTCGTACAATATTCTGATCACGAGACATAATCAAATACTTAGTCTTTTCGGGATTTACTTCCAACCCTATCTCTTTACTTGCTTCAAGTAGAATTTCCGCTTTTCCCTAATCATTTGTGGATTTTCTCCTAATATATTCACGTCATCCGCATAGACAAGAAGCTGATGTAACCCGTTCAATTCCAAACCCTGTGTTATCCTGAACTTTCCTAATGGCATATTCTAGAGCGAAGTTAAAAAGTAAAGGTGATAGTGCATCTCCCTGTTTTAGCCTGCAGTGAATTGGAAAAGCATTAGATAGAAACTGGCCTATACGGACTCTGCTGTAAGTTTCACTAAGACACATTTCAATTAATCGAACTAGTTTCTTAGGAATACCAAATTCAATAAGAATATTATATAAAACTTCTCTCTTAACCGAGTCATACGCCTTTTTGAAATCTATAAATAACTGATGTACTGTACCCTTATACTCCCATTTTTTCTCCAATATCTGTCGGATACAAAAAATCTGATCAATAGTCGATCTATTTCGCCTGAAACCACACTGATGATCCCCAATAATTTCATCTACATATGGAGTTAATCTTCTCAAAAGGATATTCGACAAAATTTTGTAGGACGTCAACAAAAGTGATATTCCTCAAAAGCTACTACAGTTAGTCTTGTCCCCCTTCTTAAAAATAGGTACGATTATGGACTCCTTCCATTGTTCTGGTACAATTTCCTTTTCCCAAATTGCAGGTACAAGTTTATAAATTTCTCTAGCTAATACGCTTCCACCCTCTTGTATTAATTCTGCTGGAATTTGATCAATACCTGGTGACTTGTACTTTTTCAGATTTTCTATCGCAATTTCGACTTCAGAAAGTGTGGGTTCCGGTATAAATGGCTCAGCAGTTTGTATTTCAATTTCGTCCCGATCATTTCTACTTGGCCTATGTATATTTAGTAATTGCCCAAAATAGTTTTTCCATCTGTTAAGGACTGAATGAGAGTCTGCAAGCAAGTCACCATGCTCATCCTTGATCATGTTTACCCTTGCCTGATATCCATTTTTAAATTCCTTTATACCCTTATATAAATCTCGAATGTTTTTATTCTTATTATTTGTTTCTACCTCATTCAGTGTTTCCTTCAAGTAATCTCTCTTTTTATTCCTAAGTGTACGACTTGCTTCCCGTCTTTCATTGAAATAATTATCTCTATTCTCCTCAATTGGATCCTGTAAGAATTTCAGTTTTGCCTGTTTCCTTCTACATACTGCAATGGAACAATCTTCATCAAACCATGGTTTCTTTTTCTTAGTTTCATTATAACCTATGCTCTGCTCAGCTGCAATTTTGATATTATCTATTAAGATCTAAGTCTTTCTCAGCTTCGTCAGAAGTTGTTAAAGCAGCAAACCTATTTGAAATTTCAACCTGATAACGTTGCTTAGTTTCCTCATCCTTAAATTTCAGAATATTGAATCTACTAATATTAGCTTGTTGCTCTACTCGCTTGGCTACTGATAGTCTTTCTCTTAATTCTCCAATTACCAAATAATGGTCAGAATTACAGTCTGCCCCCCTGAAAGTTCGAATGTCTACTATACTAGTAGTATGTCTTCGTTTATCTATCAAGATGCGATCTATCTGGTTATGTGTCATTCCGTCTGGAGAAGTCCAAGTATATTTATGCATATCCTTATGGGGGAATGTTGTACTCTTGACAATTAAATTTTTTGATGTGGCAAAGTTGACTAACCTAACTCCATTGTCATTACTACTTACGTGTAGGCTCTCTTTTCCAATTGTTGGTTTAAAAATATCCTCCTGTCCTACTTTAGCTTTGAAATCCCCCAATAAAACTTTCATGTGATATTTAGGTAACTGATCAAAAAGTGTGTTCCAATTCCTCATAGAAGCTATCCTTTAAATGGTCATCTTTCTCTTCTGTAGGGGTGTGTGCATTTATAACTACGATATCGCACCATCTACCCTTAAGTACTAAATACGATAACCTGTCACTGATAAATTCGACCTTTTTTACTGCTGATTTTATTCTTTTATGTACAAAGAATCCCGTCCCTAATTGGTGATTAATGTTTCCTTCCCCATAATACAACAAGTAATCGCCTATTTGTGATATGCCATTTCCATCTAACCTAACCTCTTGTACTCCCACGAAGTCTGTTCTATATCTAGCTAGTTCTTTTGCTACTAATGTTACCCCTTCTGTTCTATAAAGACTAGTTACGTTCCATGTACCAAATCTTATAACCTTATTCCATTGCTGTGGTCGTGCAGGAGAGTCAGTCCCATTCCGAGGCTTATTGTTAGGTTTCGTAGCAAGCTGTTTTTTACGGTGATGGGTTGTTAGCCCTTCGCCCAACCCCCAAGCTGAAGGACCACCCCTTATCGGCTGTCCACGACTGCTTATTCAATATATTCGCAGCTACCCTCCATATCTGGAGGCCGTCTCCTCTATCCGCAACCTGAGGACGCGCCATGCCGTGGTGATAGGGATCCACAATACATGGCATAGTAAACTATTATAAGTAGAATTTGTATTTTGTGCGTTTTTTTAACAATATTATTTCGACGATAATTTTGTGGTGTGCTACAGCACGTTAGCACGTAGGAAGCAGCCGCCACTGGGTCAGTCAGAGGCATTGGGTGTAGAAGAGGAGAAACAAATATCACAGTTAAATTTTCATCAAACAGAAGCAAAACTGAGATGTAATTTAAAGAATAAATAGAATGTGGGGGAATGAGAAAAATGAAAGAAGGTTAGTGGTGGATCTACATAAGCGTCTACCCCACACACAAATGCTCAAAGTTTGTACTTACGCAAAGTATGGACATTAAAACTATAATTACCGTACCGGTACTATCTTTGATAACACAGGAAACAAAACTAGCTGCTCCTTTTAGGAATGAAACAAAAGATGATAGAGGAGGAAATGAACCAGCTCCTGTTTCAATAATGGACAAACCACGGATGGATTCACTGCTGGTTAGATAACTGCCTTAGCCAAAAGAGAGATATCGTCATAATCATGTTTTATATGTGGTTTCCACTTCATGATTGCCACACTACATGACTGGATTTAGTTCATACACACTTGTGACAATAAGAACCTAGTCGAAATTTACGATATGGAGATAAGTGACTTCAGATATTTTGGAAACTTTGTAGAAGGAAGACAAAGTCTTCTTATTGAAAGAAAAATTAAATAATGGTGAAGCGTTTTCTTAGTCTTCTTGTGTTTGGATCCAAATAAGAAAAATTGATCCCAGGAAATTGTTTTACAAAACAGAATTTGAAGGTGGTGAATTCAAAACTGTGAATATGAGAAGGAACCTCAGGAAAGAATGTCTTCCCTCCAGAAACCTCGGGAAAGTATGTCTTCCCTCCAGATGTTCTGCAATTAAGATTCTGCATGAAAAGCATTTCTGTATTCAAATACAGAAATGTGATGATATGGAACTTGTTATTCATTCTATGGTATAGCCAGCCAAGTTCCAATTACCGATGGCAGGAGTCCGAGCTACTGAGCTCGTAGATGTCAACACAATTGTAGTGATAGCAGCGACCTCATCTCCAATCAGTAATAAGAAGTTGGTGGACCTATGATATACCTCACACTAGCCATTTTCAACACGTGTGCTGTGGCACACTGATGTGCCATGATTCCACGATAACACATGATTTATAGACTACACTTGCTTATGGATAGGAGGGATTTCTTATTTAGAATGTGATCTTAAGCTTTGAAAATATTCGTAATCACAAGTTTAAATATTCACCATTACTAAGTTTATTTGCAAAGTATTAAAATCTAAGAGTTAAATATGAAGTATCAAAATAGAACAGTTCAATATACTATTTTGAAATTGAATAGTTATTCATGAAGTATCAAAATTGCGGTTAATTGTAAAGTATAAAAATGGGATAGTTAAATGTAAAGTACAGAAATTGAACCGTTAATTTTACTTACAGTTTACTGTAGGTCGAACCCTGGTGCTATTCAGAATGATGCAATTTTTTGCCTTTCTTGTGAATGTCATGAAGATATGACTGCTGCTGCATGACCACTGCTAATGTCTATTGACTAATGACGACCCGTTTCGACACTTCATGTCCATTTTATAAATTCTCGAACTGCGCCCTTGTGACTTAACAGAGTGACGCTATTTTGCCTGCGAATCTTCTAAAGAAATGGTATTGCACTGACCGAACACCCACATTATTATCGATGCTTGACCACTGCATAGAATCGGCATTTCCTGTTATCACTTGGGGCAATATAGACTTACGGAACTGTCACAATATTCAAGGTATGAATCGTCTTCGTTTTAATTGAACCCATAGAAAATCGGAATTCAGGTAATCAGCAATTATAAATCGCTTTCTTTATATCTCGCGAAAGATGCTGATTGTAATAATTAATGTACAATCTACGTATTTTTTTATCATATAGGTCAGCAATTTGTGTAAGAATGGCTTTGCGAGAAATGCAAGTATACATACTTCCTGTCTTGTTCAAAGACTGGACCTTGATCCTGTTGAGTAGCTAAAATTCATGGCTTTAATCTGTCATTGCCTGCTGAAACAGGAAGCTTTGGTCGCGTGTATTAAGCGTGTCTTCTACAGATTAATCTGAATGTTGTAATAAAGTACGATTTCATTACTTTCAAATACAGTGAAAATATGATACTTGTCATAATTCTTGGGCACAACAATTGTAAAAGTTGTCATAGTCCACAGCTGTGGAGTAATGGTTAGTATGTCTGAACTCAGTTCAAATCCTGGTTGAGACAAGTTATCTGCCGGATTTTTCCGGGGTTTCCCCCTCAACCAATTGAAGCAGAATTGCTGGGTAACTTTCGGCGGTGGACCTTAGTCTCATTTTGCCATCATTAATTAACATATCATCATCATCCATACCACAGCCCGGGTTAAGTTCACGGTCTGGCTGCTTGGCTACCCAATCATTCACACAACAGTCTCAGGCTGCAGTGCAAGTCTTCGGGTCTCTCCTCCATAAAAGAGAGAGAGAAAAAAAAGGTTGTCATAGCAAAAATTGGAAAAATAAAAGTGAAAATAGTAGTAAAAAAATTGAATCCACAAGAGTCAACTTTCAGCGAATGCAGCACTGTAGGTGTGCGAGTGGCAGAGAAGAGAAAGACACACACAGTTAGGGTTGTCAGATCAGTAAAGTTAGAATATCATACCAACTTTAAAAAAATTTCGTATTTTACTTGTTTTTATGAAAAAGAAAATCGTACATTAAATAAATACCATGGTAAAAGATGTTTTCATATTTCCTAAAATAACAAAACATACAGTATAAACCCACTTATCCAAGGTTCCGTTTTACCGGTACCGAGGCACTTGTTTCATCAATGTAATGAATTAAATTAATGGCAAAATCGTAACAATGCGCTCCAAACTTCATTGTAAACTGGAGGCAATATGCATCACACACGTGCTGTACAACTGATCATTAATCTTTCTTTGGCAGGGATCGGAACCATTCGTGGATCTTAGAGACTACTCTATTAAGTACCAGTACTGTAGCCTACATACAAATCCCATTTTTATAAGACAAGTTGAATTAATTAAAGTTTTGCATTCCATCAGTAAGAACTATTTCATAATTTCTAACCTAAAACCATGATTTCCTGCATGTTCCATCTTATCCGAGTTTTTTGCTATCTGAGGTACCCTCAGTTCCAATTTCCTCGAATAAGTGGGTTTATATTGTAATACCATAATTATCACACTAATATTGCCTGTAATAATTTTCTATCATCTATATCGTAAATTCTAAATAAAAATAGAAAAAAGCATGTTAGTTTTATTTGTAAATAATGTGTATTTTGTTTCTCTTCTCAAAATTTTTTGGCCCATGTGCCCTTTCAGCATTCATCATACTATAATTTCCCCCAATGGTGACTAAAAAATACTGCATATAAAATTGAAAATATTTTATTTTATATCTTAATGCATATACATTTAAACTGTTTGTATTTTATAGCCCTCATTTACTTCTAAAACCCTCTAAATTCCCTCCTGGTTGGGAGTCACAGCTTCAGATTTTATGAGTGTGCCGTGGGATTTTAATTCACACCTTTAATATATCGCATGTTGAGCATGAAGATGTATGAAAATGCACATTCAACTTGATAGAAGTGGCAAGATTCATCAGAAAATATAATAATTTATTTATTAAACCTTCATAAAAGTATTCAGTCTATGTTTTGTTGTCTGAATGTATTAGGAAAAGTCAGTTCCATGTTAATTTATTATTCTGTACTGAACCAGAAGATGTTTTCTATTTCAATTTAATATTCTATTACTGATGTGTAGTAATATGATATGATATGATATATGATATATATTTGTCGTTAAGCACTTACGTCTGGTGAGATGGCACTTCACATATTTTGTATACAGTGCCATCCCACCTTATTACATAGCAAATTTATGCAAGTCATAACTTACTTCCTTCTCTCTTTCACTTATGTTCTCTTTAAATGTATCTTGGATGTGTAGTAATAGTTTTTGTTCTTCTAACCTTATTTTGTATGCTTAATTCATGTATGTTATCTCAAAAATTAATTTTCAAGAGTGTTTGTGCCTTTGTTGTGCAATAGTTTTCAGATGTATGGGTTAGAGCCCTGATCACATACATAACAGATTGGCCATTCCCATGTTAAAAACAGTAACATATGGAAGCGAACAATCACCAGAATTGCCACTGTTGATTGGTAACAGCTGCTAGATGGAAGTACCGGTACAGTTGCTCAACCCATTTCAAATTAGAGTTATAACGTCACTTCTTTGGCAGTCGCCAGATGGCAGCATAGTGAAATCGATAAAAGTTGTTGCCTTAAAAGCTCATAAGGATGACCAATCTGTTATGTGTAATCTGGGGTTAGAGGTATAAGGATGGGAGTTCATTAAAATCTAGCTTTTATAAAATGTTTTAAAAATTGATGAAATATACAGTACATTATAATAATTAAAATATTATATAACAAATACAATTTTTTCAAATAAACAGGGAACAGAGTTAAGAGCTGTTTTCAAGGAAAAAAATCCTATTTGTCTTCTGCTGTAAAATTTTATAAATGAGACAACTATCCTTACACCTCTCAGGGTCCACACCTGTGGAGTAACGGTCAGTGCGTCTGGCTGCAAAACCAGGTGGCCCGGGTTCGAATCCTGGTCAGGGCAAGTTACCTGGTTGAGGTTTTTTCCGGGGTTTTCCCTCAACCCAATACGAGCAAATGCTGGGTAACTTTCGGTGCTGGACCCTGGACTCATTTCACCGGCATTATCACCAGTGGCGTAGTATGAAATTTTGAGCAGGGGAAGCTAACTCAAGTTGTCTTTCATGCAATATGAGAAAACGTATTACAAAAATACAGTCTTAAAATAAATAGTGGTCAATTTCAAGTCAGCAGTCGAAGATTGGTTGGAACATCGTAAGTAACACCAATAAGGCATGACCTCAAATGATACGTAGTAAAATATGATTTCACGGTTTACACATATCTCTTAACAAATAGACACGTATACGTATAACATTAGCTCACTCCCTGTCATACTTAGAGAAATCACAATATTAGTATCATTACGTAAGTATGCATCTGTCTTTTGGTTGTGTCCTTCATTGACAGCAAGGGAGTTGGTCATTCGTTTTTTAAATCACACTTTTGTTCGTAAGTCAGTCTTGATAATACAATTGTCCTAAAAAAAATTCATGTGAATTAGTGTCAGGAACTGTTATTTCGCTCATTATTTATTATATCAGCCACAATGCACACTAACACTTCAAGTGAACACAACTGACGAAAAGGGATAACTCGGAAACTACTTATTTTAAATGTTAAAGCTAGCTTCTTGCAAGCCTTGCGACTAGGGTAGTTTAGTTAGAAAGGGATGGAAAATCTGAGGGGTGGATTACACAGAAGAAACCAGTCTGCTTGGAAGCTGGTGAGTGCAGGCTTCTTGTTTACTGCTGCATCACAAATCATCCTGAGTTGCCGCATCACAATATTTAACGCATAAATATAAATTCTATTAAAGTTAATAAATAATTTTCTCCATAAACTGCAGGTTTATTATGAAATTATTATTAACTGGGGAAGCTAAGCTTTTTAGCTTACATTGACGCTACGCCATTGATTATCACCTTCATTTCATTCAGATGCTAAATAACCTAGATGTTGATACAGCGTCGTAAAATAACCCAATAAAATAAAAAAAAAAACCTCTCAGGTATATGCGCGCACGCGCACGCACACTCACACACCTACCTCTTTCTCTGAATGACTGATTTCAGAAGTATGGCATGTGAAAACCGATACCATCAGTAGGAGGAGTTTGTCTCTCTCTATGTGCTGTGACAATGGGAAAACTAACAGGATAGAGGGTTCAGTAGGCACTATGAAGACAAATAAACAAAGAGAGATGTTGTTTCTCTTTGTCACAGTGAAGTAATGGGACAATGGAACAGAGGATGGTTACAGAAATGGGTTTTACTTTGCAATCTTTCCACGATCATTTGTGACTGATAATGTACACTACTTTGCAAAAGTCTTCGGCAGGAATTCGGAACCTATACCTGCTTTTTAAAAGATGGGACATAACAGGAGCGTTGCGATCGGAAAAACAAATGAATGTCACATAGTGTGGTAGGCCTGTTGCTATGGTAACAACGGTTGAGTTGCGGAAAAACAACAGAATGTCACATAGCGTGGTAGGCCTGTAGCAACGGTTGAGTTGCCAAACTTACAGTTCCCACATGGCGAGTGCTTAATAGCTCTCTTGGCGATACTTATTGTGCACACAATGTTAGCATTGATATGTTTCGTCTTTGATTCTCTGTCGATTTTTGTATTGTTTTTTTTACCTTCGTGTCAGTTGTTAATGTTTTAACATCAGTCTCATCAGCTGGCAGCGTGGTAGTCCATATTGGCAACATAGCACTGTAGTTCCAAGCTCGGCTGCTTAACTGTCATGTCCCAGCTTTCAAAAAAACAAGTATAGAGTCTTGTATTGTACAGTCTTAGAAAAAAGTTTTGTCGCAAATATTTTATAAGTCCCAGAAAGGAGGAAATGAAACAAAACTAATTTTATTACCTCAACTGGTCATTCTCTTGTGAACCAGGTCGCTTGTCTTCTGATCATGCGCACTGCCTCCTTTCTGGGATTTATAAAGTATCTGTGTGACAAAACTTTTTTCTAAAACTGTACAATATGATATTTTACATTTTGCTCTTAAAGTAGAGGGGAAATTTTTATACGTGATGGGGGTCTAATAAATGAGTCAATATGATATTTCATTTATTTGTACAAACTGGAATATTATTTTGAAACATATTTAATTTTGTAAGGGATATTCAGCATGAGGAACACATGGGAATTTTTACTGGCAGTGGTGTGTCATACTCTTGTTGTTTAGACGAGCCATGAATTGATTTGTAGATGTTTATTTTTTCATTTATTAAAATGTCAATTGGTGAATTTGCAGCCTTCACACAGGATGCTCCATACAATATAGTTCGGAAGGCCTTTACTACATTGATGTTAAACAGTCTTCGTATTTTTTATATTTTTCTTGTATTCTTTTGTTTTAGAACTGATCTTCCCACGCACGTGCTCCAAGGATTTCTACTATTGCACCATTATGGTTTTCAGCAGTTTATGTCCTAGTCTCCATTCCAGTTTTGCTGTTCTTACTAGCATATTTATTAAGGAGATTCCTTTTGAGTGATGTATTCTATGTGTCTGTTGAAGGTAAGTCTACTGTTTAGATAGATATCTAGATATTTCAGTTCTATTAATTGATCCAAAAGTTGCCTGTTACAGAATAGTGACATGTTGATTTCCTTAACTTTTTCCTTTCTTTTTCGGGAAATAAGCAATACGCATTTTTTTAGATTTACTCGTTGAAGCACAGCCTATATTTTGATCTTGTTAAGATTCAGATTAGACTAATTCGCTGCTTGAGCTGATTCATTCTGTTTATTAGCTGATTCATTCTGTAAGCAATTACAATTGAAGACCACAAAAGAACAACTTGTAAGTCCTATATTTTTTTAAGATTATGATGCCAACTGAGTGACTGAATGTAAATACTCTTAGGTGACATAACTGAACTGGGGAAAAACTAGTGAGGCAGGTGATAAAGGGATTTAAAATATGACAACACAAGAGAATAACTTGATAAGTACAGGTGCAATAGGGTAAGAAGTTGATAAGTCTACAAAAAGTACCTAGCTTTATTGTCCATATGTTGGATGCAATGGTGTTATGTTTCACTTTGGGTGAATTAGTGTCAAGGTTATGTGAACTATCATTGTACCTGTGAGATCTAAGAGTGATTCATTTGTACTTGTTGCCGTTGTCAACTCAAGTTAAAATCAATTTTTTTCAGTGTTTTGTGTGACTGAATGTTTAGGCAACATAAGGAACAATTTAAATGGTTCACAAGATAAATCAGCACATGGCATAGGCATACAAAGCCTAAATCATCAAGGAAAAGAAAAAAAATTGTGGCAGAATTAAAGAAGTTTCAAAGAAAATCAGACTGCATTCCCATGACACTGGAGAGCAAAGTGTCTGTAGAAAAAAGTGTTGCGAATATACAGACGAAGAAATTCAGAAAACAATAATAAAGATTATGAACAAGATGAAAAATAATGACGACATCAATGGACTCATTTCAATTGACCCAGTAGCACGGCAAAGAAACAGACAGTGTGAAGATAAAGCTGAATTTCGTAAACAGAGCCAAAACAGGAAGAAGAGGTCATGTTGATGATTTCCGATAAGCTGAATTGTTAAGGGTTAAATATGTTAAGATTATGTTTGCCATCTTATTGAGCTTATCAAATTACATAATTTATCTATTCACATACATCACAACACATAGAGAGCAATAACAGATGAACGTTTTCGGCATGATATGCCATCATCAGATCGTAAGGACCATTAATAACAAGATATGAACACTTTACAATAGTTATGAATAAAATACCATAATTATAAACAATTGCCATATGATAATTAATTAAATAAATAAGTTGTTGTTGTTGTTATCTAATGCTGGGCTTTGGCAACAAAGCCATTAGCGTTCTTGCTCTCCAATATTTCTCTGTGGCGGATCCATCAGGTAGAAGTTCACAGGTTTGTAGATGATCTTCAGTCATTTCTTCTTCTTTGTTGCATAGAGGGCAATTTGGATTTGTGTAAATTCCTATTTTAGTCAAGTGTTTGGCCAAATAATCGTGTTCCGTAAGCAATCTGAATTTTGCTACTGCAGATTTACATGGGATTTCTGGAATAATTTCTGTTTTTTTATTAAAATGCTCCATTTTTTATCTTTGGCTTTGGTACATAGTGCTTGGTTTTGCTTGATTTTATATTTGTTTTTAATTAGTCTTTTCATGGATGTAAAAGGTAGGCTTGTATTTGTATTCTGAATTAAATTGGATCCTTTTTTGGCAAGAAATAAATTAATTAAATACATAAGTTAAAATTGAATGTCTAGTTGATCATATGGTATATGGCATTGAAGTTAAAATAAGTGATATTAGATTGGTCGTTTAACATGTGACGTAAGTTTAAACTATATAAAGCAATGAAACACCACAACTGAATGCAAGTTTGTTGTATGGACTGTTGATTTCATAATATGAAGTGATACAAATTCTTTCTTGGAAAGTATGTTACATGTTGTGTGTTTCAGTGAAGCCTTTTGAACTGCAAGTCAAACGAAAATTATTACAGTGAAAGTCTGTTATGAGTTAATTTCGCTAAATGCAAAATAATAAAATAAATTATTGTTGATTTAATATGAGGTCGTTATTAAATGTGTATGACAGAAACTTACGTGCTGTTGTTGACAGCTTTGTAATAGAAGCATGGTGAGAAGCAGCTCAACTGAAAGACGCAACAAGTTTACAATCTGCATGTGGTGTTAAGTGAAAAGAGTGGGTGGTGTAGGATGAACGCTAAGTGATGGTGGGAGTGTATTGAGAGAACACAAGTTATGGAGGTTTATGTTTGTAATTGATAAGTTTAAATAAATTAAATAGAAGGTTATGTGTGTTAAGAAGTTGTTCATTAAGTAAAGAGGTTCCTAAAATTAATTCCTTAGCGATATAATATCCTTCTGTGGTTTCAATTTTAGAACAATTATTTAATGATTTTATGATGGATAAAGAATCATTAATATTTGTTAATTCATTGCCTGTTTCTATAAGATGTTGAGCAAATTTTGATTTGTTACGGTTGAATTTAAAATCAGCTTTGTGTTCGTTATACTGGGTACAGAAATTCCTTTGGGTGTGTCCAATGTATTTCATAGAGTAGTTTTTGCAATTTAATTTATATATATGCAACTTTTAGAAATCTATCACAATTATTAAGGGAGTTGGGTATGAAATTATTTAATTTGTTATTTGTCTTAGGAGCTATTTGGATATTCTGACTTGAAAAAATTGATTCTATTGGAAATTTTGCCAAAATATGTCATACTGAGACATTTATTGTTTTTCTTTGAGTTCCTTTCTGGAGTTAATGTAGAAAACTTATTTTGTTTATTGAATTTCATTTTTCTTTTTTTGAAGAACTTTTTTTTTTGTTTTTTGGTGTGGCCGTTTTCTATAACTATGTTTATTATATACTGATATTCTTTATTGGAATTTGTTTTACTCAAAGGAGTACTAATCTGTCTATTAGAAATCGAAATTCACTAGTTTTATGTGTGGTGAGATGTACGGAGGAACTATGTATGGCATGATTAGTAGAGGTAGGTTTTCGGTAAATAACAAATGCTATTGTTGGTGGATTTATTATGATTTTTACATCAAGAAAAGTTATGGAACTATTTTTACTACCTTCAGAAGTGAATATAATTTTAGGGTGTAATTGGTTAACTGTTCTAAAATTGAAACCACAGAAGAATATTATATCGCTAAGGAATTAATTTCAGGAATCTCTTTACTTAATGAACAACTTAACACACATAACCCACTATTTAATTAATTTAAACTTATCAATTACAAACATAAACCTCCATAACTTGTGTTCTCTCAATACACCCCCACTATCATTTAGCATTCACCCCACACCACCCACTCACCACCTAACGCCACATGCAGATTGTAAACTTGTTGCGTCTTTCGGTTGAGCTGCTTCTCACCATGCATCTACTACAAAGCTGTCTACAACAGCACGTAAGTTTCTGTCATACACATTTAATAACGACGTCATATTAAATCAACAATAATTTATTTTATTATTTTGCATTTATCGAAATTAACTCATAACAGGCTTTCACTGTAATAATTTTCGTTTGACTTGCAGTTCAAAAGGCTTCACTGAAACACACAACATGTAATGTACGTCCCAAGAAAGAATTTGTATCACTTCATATTATGAAATCAACAGTCCATACGACAAACTAGCATTCAATTGTGGTGTTTCATTGCTTTATACAGTTTAAACTTATGTCACATGTTAAATGAACAATCTCATATCACTTATTTTAACTTCAATGCCATATACCATAAGATCAATTTTAACTTATTTAATTAACATATGGAAATTGTTTATAATTATGGTATTTTATTCATAACTATGATAAAGTGTTCATATCTTGTTACCTAGATTATCCTGACCTCCTTCCAGAAGGACGGAATGCTGGGCCTAAGAAATAGTTCAGGAACATCTGGGTTAATGGTTCTTCGATCCGATGATTGCATATCATGTCGAAAATATTAATCTGTTATTGCTTTCTATGTGTTGTGATGTATGTGAATAGATAAAACACATGTAATTTTGATAAGCTAAATAAGATGGCAAATATAATCTTAACATATTTAACCTGTATAAGCAGGTTTTTGCATCTTTACATGATATCACTTCAATGGAGTGTAAGAATTCAGGAGACTTAAGAATAGGCTGACCATAAGTTCGAGATTAGCCTGGACAGTCCTGTTTTTTTAAGTGCTGTCTGGGATGATGTCAAGGACTGCAAAATGTTTGGAGTTTTAAGAATCTGAACATGAAAATAGCTACCAATATTGAATATTCACGACCAGAATTTATGGCCGGCAAGAATTTAAAAAAAAATTCAGGCCTATATGTTGGTCATCTTGCACAAGCCACATATTGACTATACCTTTTCTTCGAGATATCAACTTCTGAGTGGTTCCGTTTCCATACTTCCATGAACGTCTTGGTGCTCTTGCAAACATGTGAAGTAACTTGCCTACATGTTTTGGATAATTATAACTATTTACAAGGACTTTGCCTTTGGCAATGAGCAAAAGAAAGTGTGCATTTAACATTAATCTGCAGCAGGAATAGAAATTTTTTTTAACTGTTTAACGACAATGACAGTGAACGTGTGCAATATATAGGGCCTACTCTGTAATTGAGTATTTTCTCTTGCACATAAAGGAAGAGGTGATATTGAAGACCACGTGAAAACGGTTAAACATAGGAGTGATATTAATGCTACTACTTCAGCAAACATAAAAGATTATTTTAAAGCCAAAGATGAGAATAACAGTGATCTGGAGTGTGCTGCTAAAGAAGCTACATTTTAATACCACACTGCTAGACACGAACTCAGTTTGAACACATCAGACTGCACATCTAAACTGGTTAAAAAGTTATATGACCCAAAGTTTTCATCTGCTAGAACCAAAACCGAGGCAATTATTGTTAATACTATTTCGCCTTTTATTTTCGATAATATGTTGCGTTATTTAGAAACTATTAATTATGTTACAGTATCGATGGATAGTTCAAACAGAAGTGAAGTAAAACTTGTTCCAATTGTTGTAAGATATTTCAGCATAGAGGAGGAAATTAAAGTTAAACTTTTAAATTTCGATAAAGTGTCAGGTGAAAGTGCTCACTGTATTCACTGTTAAACATCTGCTGAATGTTAAAATTAATTTAGAACTTTCATGATATGAATTTTATGTTATTAAAACAAACAAGCCATTTCTGAAAAAAAAAGTCATGTCACATCTAGTGAAAAGTACAATTGAGTCAATTAACAGATAATGCTACCTAGAACAGAGAAGTTTCCTAAACATTAGGAAATGTATTTTTCAACTAAACATTTGAAAATTGATTGATTTTAGAAGATAATGTTAATATTTTTTCTTGTACAATTTAAAGTTCAATGTTTCAATAAAATGTTACGACTTTTAAGTAATTTCAATTTATTTTTGTAACATTAGGAAAATCAGTATGAGCCTGAAAAAACTGAAATTCTGCAATAATGAATTGATTGCGAATATGTCCTGGGTTGAACTCAAAAGTCTACTTAGGAAGGAAAAACTAAACTGCCCCCATAAGATAAAGGAAACATTGGCTGCTAAACGTAACCACAAAGCTTTCAAAAGTAGGCACAGCTATTACAGCCTTAAGAAAACTAAGAGAGATCTGAATGACGAGGAAAGCAATGGTGAATTGATGTTTAGTGATGGAGTGGAGTGGGCTTTTTCCATTGCTAGTGATAAAATATAAAATATAGTTTCACAACGTTTCAAAGATTGGTTCTATCTTCATGAGATGAGAGGAAGCCTATTCATCAGGATCATTACATACAGCTGTCTGATCAGTCATACAGACAGCTGTATTAACGATCCCGACAAACAGCTTCCTCTCATCATCCATTTTCGAAATGTCGTGAAACTGTATTTTATATTTTATCACTAACAATGAAAAAAGTCCACTCCACTCCATCACCAAAACGAAGAATTAAATGTGCAAAAGATGTATATGTATGAAGGGCAGTTCCTCTTTAAGGTCCATTGGGGCCCGGCCCTGGTCCCCATTTTTGAGAACGTAAATTACAATATAGTGTAGTAAATTTTATATTAAAGTCATCTTTCTTAATGCATTTCCAATACAAAAAAAATATTATGCATTGATGCAATTCTGCGAGAGAATGGACTGACTGGGCCCGTGAGAGTCCACCCTGTAGGGTAAACATTGGTAATTTCGTGATAATTTCATGAAAATTAATTTAAAATGCAAATGTGTAAACATGTCCTTATTCCGATTTTTTCATCTAAAAGACGATAATTTGCTGTACAAATCTGGAGACATAAAAGATTGGACACGTTCTTGAACAAGTGCCAAAAACCACTTTTACAACTTAAGCTAAAAGGTTGGTTATTTGGTGATAACCTTGGTAATTTCGTGATATTACATTGATAATTTCGTGAGAGGTAGAAGAATTGTATAAAAATTCATTAAAGTCTAATGAAATTCTCATTTATTGTTACAAGACTTCAAACATAGTAATTCCATCTAATATTCATAGCAAGAAAACAAAGAAATACATATCAACACATAATAAGAATGAAATCAGAGTAAAAATTGGAATTGAAAAGGGATCTTCTTTGCCCTGAAAGGGTGAACACTTTTATTACGGACTTTACTGTAGCCTATATTACTAGGGTAACTCCAAAAGTAATGCATAACATTTGTTTAAAAATTGTATTTTTATCCTACAGCTTTGCTATTTTCACAGAATGTAGATACATCTTTAGGAACAAAGTGTCACTTTTCCACATAATCCCCGCCCCTTTCAACTGCCTTACATAACCTAGGAACAAGGGCCTGTAGACCAGCACGGTAAAACTCTGGACCAACACGTCTGAGCCATTCTTTAGCAGCGTGCATAAGGGAGTCATCTTCTAACCTCGTTCCGCTTAGAGAAATTTTTGGTTTATTTATTATTTTTATTTTATTAGTTATTTTTGTTATAGTTGGAGTTGCTTTTCAAATTAAATCTTAATCCAACATCGAGGTCGCAAACCCATTTATCAATACTTTACTTAAATTAATACACTTAAACCAAACACAAAAATAAATCAATTTTATCCTTTAGTTTACCAAAGAGATGTTAATCGCACGGTGCCAGTTCAGGACTGTAAGGCGGATGTTTCAGTGTTGTCTGTCCGAATTTTCTAATCTGGTCTGTGGTCTTGTGACTGACATATGGCTGTGCATTGTCGTGCATCCCGATGAAGTCGAACACGACTCAGTCGAGCTTGAAGTTTCTTGAGAGTTGCCACATACACGTCAGAATTAATGGTGGTTCCGTGTGGCATGATATCCACAAGCAAGAGTCCTTCTGAATCGAAAAACACAGTAGCCATAACTTTTCCTCCCGAAGGTGCACTTCTGAATTTCTATTTCTTTAGTCAATTTGCATGATGGCACTCCATTGTCTGCCTCTGTCTCCGGTCCAAAATGGTGGAGCCATGTTTCATCTTCTGTCACAATTCTTGCAAGTAAGTCATCTAGCACTTATCATTGGCACTTAGCATGATAACAAATCAAACAGAAGCTACACTGAACCCACTGCGTCTCCCTTTTCTTTTTTGTTATCACATCTTATCTTCAGATTTCTAAAATTCGTGTTGTAATACAATTTTTAAAATAGAATAAAATTTAACGCTTAATGCTCAACAAAATTTCGCCTCAAACAGTTAAGATTTCTATCAGTAAAGCTAAGCCTATATGGCGACTACAGCTGTATCTAAAATTCCAAAAACATTTCCTAAAATTTCATGAAGATACAATAAATCTTTGTACAAAATATCATATGCTTACCTTCAGTAATAAGCCTGTAATGTAATTACAAACATCCACAAAATTTGTACGCCTGAGAAGTCGACGCTAACTTGGTCTCTCCAAACATAAAAGCTCACTGAAGCAGCTACAATAGTCACACAAAGCGTACCTATATTGTTTCTGGAAATTGGACAATATATGCAATCCCTTGGCGGAAATTTGAATCTCGTAACACCATTGGTTAATTCACGAAAGAGCAAAGAAAAAGTATCACGAAATAACCACTGCCACGAAATTACCAATGTTTACCCTATGTAGTTCATTTTAGCACTAAAGTTTGAGCTGTATTACATTAGCAGTTCTTCCCTGTCCCTTTCCCCACCACCCTCACAGTCTTCTAGTGTTACTTGGGGCGAACCCTTCTGTTCAATTTTGTCTGTACTATTGTGTTAAAACTGAAGTTCATTAAGTTCAATGTAAAGTGCATGTAAGCATATAGCATTTAATGTGGATAAGTACATTTACAAAGGTGTGTATAACAGTGGCGTGCATTCTGGGTAGGCTAGGTCTGCTGCGCCTACCTAGACAGACAGGAAGAAATTTATTAAATTTGTATTTAAAAGTAATACTGTTAATTTAAGAAAGTCTGCAGAGTCCTTAACTAATTTCAGCAAATTTTGGCTTGGCATCCTATTTTCATTTCCTTTTGGTTGGTACTGTACGTCGCATTTCAATTATTGTCCGCTGTGTGCTCGCTCTCGCGTCATCTTTCGTCACTGGAGAGTTGGGCAGCTCGGCTTGCTGAGCCTCCCTGGCCCTGCAGTGAGCGTAGTGTTTCCCTTCATAATCAGTACATTAGAACAGCTGGTGCATGCGCCCTGATTTACGTGTCTTGCCCATTGCCGTAGTACGTTAGGCTGGTAGGCGCTAATGAAAGCGCTTTTGGTGATGAAATTACTGTATTATAGTGTTTATTTGAACTTCTATTGGTAAAGTGAGTGTGTTATACAGTTTATTTAAACAAAGTGAGGTAAAACTAGTGCGATATTGTTGTAATATGGCAGAAGATCACTGTATAATTGAACAGATTTTTAAAAGGACTTTCGGTTGTAGATCATTGAACGAAAAAGTTGAAATTGTAACTGTGGGGGGAAGACCAGTGCCGGCGCTTCCGAACTTTAAGTTTTTACATAAAGAAAAGAGTAGAGAATATTTACGTTATTTCAATGTGAACCAATATGTGAAAACTAATTAGCTAACAGGATGCAGTCATTATTTTGCTGGCCATGCTTATTAATTTGTAACGATTTTTTTTAGTAGGTTATTTTACGACGCTTTATCAACAGCTTAGGTTATTTAGTGTCTGAATGAGATGAAGGTGATAATGCCGGTGAAATGAGTCCGGGGTCCAACACCGAAAGTTACCCAGCATTTGCTCATATTGGGTTGAGGGAAAACCCCGGAAAAAACCTCAACCAGGTAACTTGCCCCGACCAGGAATCGAACCCGGGCCACCTGGTTTCGCGGCTAGACGTGCTAACCATTAATTTGTAACGAACAAAGTGTGTGGAACAAAGAGGGTTATAATAATTTAAATAATCTCAGCAATGCCATTGTCAAACACGAACGATCGCAATGTCATTTGCGTTCGGTTGTTCAGCTTTCTTGTTTTGGAAGTGTTCGTATTGACACCCAACTTGATCAACAATTGAAATCGGATGTGGCGCGTCACAATGAAATGGTGAAGAAGAACAGAGAAATAATGAAAAGCCTAATCGACACAACGTGCTTCTTAGCCATGCAAGTACTGCCGTTCAGAGGGCATGGCGAAAGTGAAGATTCACTTAACAAAGGCAACTATATAGAATGTTTACATTTGTTGAGCAGCTACGACACTACTCTTCGAGAACATGTAGAGTCGTCTACAACATTTAAGGGCACATCAACAGAATTCAAAATGACCTGATAGCTGCTATCAGTGGCGTGTTGATGGAATCTATTAAGAATGACATTTCCATGGCCCAGCATGTTGCAGTTATTTTAGATGAAACATCCGATGTAAGCAACAAATCACAACTATCCACCACTCTCAGGTATGTCCATGACCAGACAGCACAGGTTCAAAAAACGTTTATTTCCTTCGTTGATGTGAGTGCAGATAGATCCTGTAATGGTTTATTTAATCATGTAATGGACATAGTGGGATCTTATGATATTAGAGACAAATTAGTTGGTCAAACATATGACGGTGCGGCAGAGATGGCTGGAGAAATAAATGGACTTAAAACCACAGTTCAAGACATTTATCCTAGAGCTCTATTTGTTCATTGTTTCAGTCATGTCCTAAATCTAGTCTTATCTCAGTCAGCTATGAGTATTAAGGAGTGCCGGATCTTTTTTTCAGACATTGAATGGACTAAGTAGCTTCTTCTCCAAGTCTACAAAATGCGCGCATGCTCTTACTGAATATTCCAACAGAATAATTCCAAGAAATGCACCCACAAGATGAAATTTCTCTTCCAGAATAGTCAATATTGTAAAGGAGAACCGTAAATTGCTGGTGGACTTTTTTAAAAATATACTCAACAACTCATCAGACTGGGAAAGTGAAACTGTTGCTCTTGCGCGTGGATATTTGTCTTTCCTTTCAGAGTTTGAGACCAAATTTCTTCTAAATGTGTTATCAAAGATCTATGCATACATTGACATTCTGTACAACATTCTTCAAACGAAGCATTTGGATATTCTGTATTGTGTAGAAAAGGTTAATGAAACAAAACGTATTGTTCTACATGAGAGATACAGATTTGATGCATTATGGAGTGATGTTTGTAATGAAGTCGAATGTGAAGAAGTGCCGCGAAAAAGAAAATGCCTGGAAAATGATGTCATAAAATACAGGAGAATATTTTTTGAAAAAATAGACAATGTGACAAACCATATTACAGATAGGTTTGGAAATCTCCCTCAGTTGGAATTTATTTCATTGCTTGATCCAAACAAATTTCAGTCTTATAAATTAAATTTTCCTAATTCCGCCCTGGATGCGCTGAATGTAAAGCACAGTGCAGTGTTTGATATAGTTCGTCTAAAAAATGAATTGACAGTCCTATATTCAATGGAAGAGTTTCGTGGAAAATACCCTCATGAACTGGTGACACATTTAAAATCAAAACAACTCCACACAGAATTTGTCGAATTGTACAAATTGACCCTACTGGTTTTGACCATACCAAGCACATCTGCATCTGCTGAGAGGTCATTTTCTGCCCTTAAGCGGATTAAATCACTTCAAAGATCAACTCAAGGGCAAGAAAGATTAAGCAGTTTAGCCTTGATGTCCATTGAGAAGAAAAAGCTGAAAGAAATCTGAAAATCCCCTACATTCCACAGCGATGTCATTGAGGAGTTTTCTAAAAAGGAACGCAGAATGGAGTTCACCTTTAAGTAAATAAGGTATGATTTATTTAATTACCAATTTATTTTATCATTAGTTTCCGGAAGTTTCTGTTTTCTTACCCTCCTTCTGGCTGCTGCTCTGGTTTAATGTCAGAACTCACTAAAATTATATCAAATTATCAATATGTTCGAGATATTGTAAGTTGTATACCTATGTAGCATGCAAACATGAAGAGCCTACCCTAATGCAATAGGTTGTGCACGCCACTGGTGTATAACATTACACCATTAAGTATTATAAAGTGTGCAGAAGTGTTTGAAAGAATGAATACAGTAGACATTTTGATTCAAACTCCATTCTCGCGGTTAAAATTAGAAGATAAATTTAAAATTAAAGCTCTCGGACCTTTTCAAACTAAAAACATTTACGTAAAGATTAATTTTTGGTCCTACATAATTTATCTGTTACGGTAACAATGATTAAAGAAGAAAAACTCGCTCCAGTGCAGGGGATAGAACCTGGGTCCTTAGTTCTATGTACCAAGAGCTCTAACCATTGAGAGAGTGTTTGGTACATAGAACCTAGGACCTGGGTTCGATCCCCGGTGCCAGAGCGAATTTTTCTGCTTTAATAAATATTGTTCTGAATGGTTTGAAAAGAAGGAATGATTAACGGCATGTGAGAAACGAAAATCATTATATTGTTTTTGTCTGTTTTTTGGGGACGAAACTCTGTGTACTAATAAGGGGTGTACAGATTTAAAGCATTTTTGTCTGAGAGAGTAAAATCACATGAGAATTCTACAACACACATTAACAATGCTATAGCATATAAAACTTTAGGTGTTGTGTCAATTCAAAAGAAGTGTGTGACATCATATGTCAAATAATTGACAGATTCGGGAATATTTTTCTGCATTTTCGACGTTTATCCCAAAAAATTCCCTATTTATTGTGATAATTTTCCTGAGTCATTACTTCAAACCATTATTACACAATACAATATGCTGAAAAAGGAAATACTTAGAAATGAACCAAGTGCATTGTACTCTAATACCATATTCAGGAACGTATCTACTTCTAGTGCGTTATGTTGTTACTCTATGAAAATGACCTTAAAGACACACTCCAGGAAATAACAAAGTTGTTGGAAATAGTTCTTGTGACCCCTGTGGCTACTGCTGAAGCAGAGTGCTGTTTCAGCACCCTTAAATGCATAAAAACTTTTTTGAGAAACACGGACACAAGAAAGGTTAAACTCACTGGCTGTTCTTTCTATTCACAAGGACTACATTCACAAAGTAACGAACTATAACTCGAAAGTGATTGATAAATTTGAGCATGAGAACAATAGAAAAGCAGCATAGCTATACAAATAATGTAAGTTTGTTAATTTAACTTGATTATTGTTTTATTAATTATTATGCATGTACTAACCCTTGTTTGAGAATAAGGTGCTTAGGAAAATATTTGGGGCTAAGAGGGATGAAGTTACAGGAGAATGGAGAAAGTTACACAATGCAGAACTGCACGCATTGCATTCTTCACCTGACATAATTAGGAACATTAAATCCAGACATTTGAGATGGGCAGGGCATGTAGCACGTATGGGCGAATCCAGAAGTACATAGAGAGTGTTAGTTGGGAGGCCAAGACGTAGATGGGAGGATAATATTAAAATGGATTTGAGGGAGGTGGGATATGATAGTAAGGACTGGATTAATCTTGCTCAGGATAGGGACTGATGGCGGGCTTATGTGAGGGCGGCAATGAAACTCCAAGTTCTTTACAAGCCATAAGTAAGTAAGTACTAACCATTGTGTATAAATATTTTAATTATTTTTTAATCTGGCCCCACCTAGTCTAGAACTCATGAGCCGCCACTGATATGTAGAAGAAAAAATATTCTGAGCTCACAGCCTTTTATAATAGTTACAGATCTGTGTTTCAACACAGAATTTAACATGGATTGTAAGAAAATCAACTACTGTATTACCTGATTAAACAAAAAAAATAATTTACAGTGGATTTCTTTTCAATGTGGTGTAAAGATAAATGAAACAACAGACTTTTTGGCAAAAAGGGCACTGAAATTTTACAGTCATCTAATAACACTATTTCTTTTTTTCATACTTATTTAATATTTTGCAAAATAAATTGTTGTGCATTACTTTCAGATCCTCCCTCGGATTTTAGATGCCACACAGTAAGACTGGAGTGAAACAGCCCGAAAGAACCAAAGAAGATATTCAGCTTCTGATCAAGGCAGCTAATGCAGTTTTAAGAAAGGAAATGACATTTAAAAAAGCATCAACCTTGTATCAGGTACCAAAGTCAACACTTTCTCGACATCTGATTAAGCATGCTGCTAAAAAGACTGACTTGAATTCAGAAGATGATGTGCCAGAATTTGTGCATGAAGGAACAAGTAAGGTTTGCAGGCTTTTAATGATGAAGAAGAGACTGCTCTTGTTTCTTACCTAATACATGCATATAGAATTCATTATGAAATCTCTTACTTACGATTTTGCAGTCACAAAAAATAACATGCATCCACCATCCTGGGATATAAATAAGGCAGCTTGTAAGCACTTTTACGAAACATTTATGGACTGGCGCAAAGACAAAATATCATTAAGAAAACCAGAATCTACCAGCTTAGCCAGATCTACTGGATATTAAGTATCAGGAAGTAATGGAGAAATATCACTTCTCACCTGAGAATATCTATAATATAGATAATCTATAGATGATTATAGTATCTGTTCCTGGAAGAGTTGTTACACGGAAAGGTGTGAAGTAAGTAGGAGAAATGACACCAGGGGAAAGAGGAAGCAATATTACCATTATCAGCTGCAGTAATGCTACTGACAACTCAGATTAAAATTTTAATTTTCGCGATGCAATGTTGAAAGATGCATTACCTGGGACCAGTGGCTAGGAACATGCATCTGGCTAGTAGAATGAGAAGTTTTTGAGGTTTTTAAACATGTCATTTCTCACATAAAGCCAAGAGTAGTCTATCTTACTTTTATTTGATAACCATATTACAATTGAAGAGATCACTCTAGATTAGGATTCAGGAATTGTTATGCTGACTTTTCCACCACACACCAGTCACAAGCTGTAACCACTTGACCGAACTGTTTTTGGATCTTTCAAAAGGAACCACAAAACTGCATGTGATGAGTGGAACTGTTTTTGGATCTTTCAAAAAGAACCACAAAACTGCATGTGATGAGTGGATAAGAAGTCATGGAGGCAAATAACTGACAATATATGGTGCTGCAGAATGTATTGGGAAAGTCTATGCATTATCTCTTACTCCAGTGAATATTCAAACTGGGTTCAGAGTTTCTGATATACAGCCTATTAACCAAAGCATACTTATCATCACCAGTGACTGATCAACCCCTTATTTAATCTGCTACTCCTACTCCTGGTACATCATCGACAAGTAATAAAATTGTTGACACTAGAAGATTTTTGCCATTTCTCCTGAAGATGTCCATTCACACCCAAAGGCTGCTCCATGAGTTTTACACTGTGGTGACAGAAAACCAGAACAATGCCGAATACTGATACTTCTGAGAAGAGAGCAATTGAGGAAACTGCAGCTTTAAGTCTGCAGCAGTGTAAAGAATCTGTACATACAAAAAAAAACTAATAGTCGGCCCATAACAACCCTCACGGAACACCTGCAGAAGACTCATAACAGATGACAATTCCACATCTGGAGACGAGGTCTTGTCAGAAAGTGATACATAAGAACCATCTCCTCTCACAAATCAAACAAAACTAGTGGATAAAAAAACATACCCTGAATCTCACTGCTGAGATAATAAAACTGATGTCAAGAGTGATGAACTAACTGTTCAGTATTTGAAGCATTCAGCATCTTGAAATAAATCTCATCACCATGATTTGAAACACTGATATTCTAACAAGTGATGTTTTATTAAAATCACCAAAGCCTGTAGCAGCTGGTGGAACAAAACAGTGACGCATGCTATTGCAATTTCATGTAACCAGTTTTGCTCAATACAACATAGAGTACACATAAAACGTAGTATTTTCTTTTTCTTTATATTTTAGTATTGAATGTCTCTCTCTTTATATTGTAATTTTAAATATCTTAACTGGGGTTTCTTTTCATTCAAATACAGTAATAATGAGGATTTAGAGCTATCCCGAATAGTGCTGATTCGTTATAACTAGACAC
This sequence comes from Periplaneta americana, assembly GCF_040183065.1. Taxonomy (NCBI): domain Eukaryota; kingdom Metazoa; phylum Arthropoda; class Insecta; order Blattodea; family Blattidae; genus Periplaneta; species Periplaneta americana. Next base: position 108,500,827 of record NC_091117.1, read on the forward strand.
CGGAAGTTAAGGCACTAAAAATGGTATTTTACGCACCTAAAAAGGCTCTAAAAACAACAAAAATAGGGCAATAAAAGGCACTGAAATTATATTGAATCACCCATAATTCATAAACATCCATAAGACCATAAGTAACTTAACGAAGTACACTGGAAAAGTAGTTTCTCTGTTCTATAGACTTGTTTCACTTGTACTTATTCATCCACAACTTCACGTCCATAGTAATTTGAGTTACAATAAACAACCAACTTTTAAAGATTAACACACAAACTTCTGTCACATTTATTGGACAAAATCAGTGTGACGATGATTAATGTAACAATAATGAGACGTCGGTAGAGCCACGAAGTCCTAACATCGTCTTTGTCCACCACAAATTATGGTTGGACTCACCGGGATTCGAAACAGGGTTATCAGCATGGAAATCCAATGCTTCATCTATTCGACTAATAACTGATGTTTGTTGTTGTTTAGTCAACTGTACGAGGACAGGTTTGAACCTCACAAGTGACACCAATAAGGCATCACTCATGAGGCAACTAAGCCAGGAATTAATGGGTAGGTCAGTTCTGGAGTCAAGTAGCAGTGCTGGGTAAGGACAAGGTCGATTCCGGAGTAAGCAAAACAACAACACTGCATTGCACCAGGGTGTCCTACATCTATAGCTACTATAAGAACTACAATTTCCTTAGTTTCGAACGCAGAAATAAATGCAGTATTGTTAAGTGAATAGTCATATAAAGAAAAAGGCAAAAAAGGTACATATAAAAGCAAGAAATGGGCAAAAAAAAAAGTACATATTAAAGTAAAAAACGTGGAAACGGCAAAAAAAGGCAAGATCAAACTTCATCAGAATGCTTCATTTTTCATGATTCATGCACATTACTAAAAGCCTTTAAATATGAATATTCAAAATAAAATAGGAATTTTCCTAAACATCCGATGTCTAGCTATAATGCGGTTTTATTATTTTTTAAATTTTTTACGTTATTATTTATAACAACAATGTTCAAAACATCACGGTAACATACAATTTCATAATATAAAATATGCACATCATCGATAACATTCTACAACAATCGATTTTTATACATTCGCGATATGTAGAGAAATATCAAATTTCAGTATAATCAAAAGGTATTCGATTGTTTTATATTGAACATGATCATAATTATCGAATGCACAGATTCATATATAACTTCCTATTTATATATTAGCGCGATCATTATTCTTGTTGTGTGGGTTAAAGAAATTACCTACTGTAAGTGAAAATGTCGTGAAGAGATCTGCGGGTAGTTCTGATGGTATAAATAAAAAGATACTCGGAAAAGCATCTCAATTTAAACAAAAATTAACATCATTAGATGCATAAATGCAGGCGAGTGACAGTCATTTAAAAGCATGTTAATCAAGTGTACACTTGTGTTACAGACAAAACGTTTCATACAATTACAGAATTTTTTCTTTATTATGCAGTGTGTCTACACTTAAGTTCTTTGGTGAATTGAATGTTTTCTTACTTTAACTAGGCAATTGTTAATTAATTACGAATCACTGTTTCTTATAAAACAGGTAAAACAGGTGAGTGACAGAGTACTGTGGCCCATAATTTTGGATTGGCTGGTTTCACAGCGAGAACAATCCTAGCAAATGCAAACAAAATAAAGACTACAATCCAGTCGACAACACCTCTGCCACAAAAGTAAAGTGGTCAAGAAGTGTTGTGTAATGGAGAAGATGTGGATTGAAGACCATTCAGTCAAGCAGTCATCATGGGAAAGGCAAAAAAGCCATGCCAGGAACTCAGGAACATTCATGATCCAGAGTCATCAGATTCATTCAATGTTAGCTGAGGATGGTTCAACAGGTACAAGTGCCGCAGTAACTTGCACTGTGTTAGTATCTGTGGAGAACCTGTCAGTGCTGATAAAGAGTCTGCTGCCCTATTTAAGAACAGAACACACTGGCAGCAATTACTGAAGATAAGGATTACCGACCAGAACTCTTTTTAATGTAGATGAGACGGGACTTAACTGGAAAAGAATGCCTTCCAGAACTTTTACATCAACAGACGAAAAACATACATCAGGGTACAAGGCTGCCAAGGACCGTCTCACCATCCTATTGTATAGTTGATCCATGTTGTTGTTAAAACTAGCAAAACGATGAAGGATTTCTGGAAAGGCTACAACATAAAGGATGCTGTGGATAATGTTGCAACATCATGAAATGAAGTTAGCATTTCCTGCGTGAAAGGGGCTTGGAAAAAAGTATGGCCTGATATCTCTGAAGAGTTCTATAGCTTCGACCTGGAGGAACACGTTGTCATGGAGGAGATTGTATCCACAGCAAACAAAGTTGGTTTCCAAGATGTAGAAAGACCTGCTCAAATCCCATAGCGAAACTATGTCTGTATATGATCTTCTGGAGATGAATCAAACCCAGATTCAGGATGAAGATGGCAGTTCCAATGATGACCCTCCTGTCCAGAGAATCCTGACAAGAAAAACTGTCAGAAAATCTGGACAAAATCTCAGAGGCATTGGGAAGCTCTCCAAGAAAATGACCCTGACTGGGAACATAGCTCTGCAGTGAAAAGAAATGTTCTGAATTCCCTCTCTTGTTACAGTGACATTTTGAAAGAGAAAAAGCCCAGGAGAAGCAGATGACAATTGATTCATTTTTAAATAATACTGTAATTGTTTGTTTCTGAATGTAAAATGTGTGGTTAGTAAGTGCATTTAAATCTGCATTTTCCAGTACTATTATTTCTTACATATTCTTTTACTGAATAGGAAGTTGCTCCTGAATTCAATTTTCTTAGTAATGCACATGCTTTACATGAGATATTACTGTACTGGTAGTATTAACAGATACTGTCTCAAGATACACATCCTAGTGTTCCTGAGTACAATACTATGCAGTACCTTGGAACATTTATGGATTTCTTTTAAGATTACATCAGACCATTGGAATATAAAGTAACTTCCATTTTTTTTTCGTATTCTTCAATCAATAATTATCAACAACTTGAAGGAATAAAAATAACAATTTTACGATAAATTTAAAATGTTATTATTGAAATTAAGAAAATGTCCCAAGAAACAGGGATCTTTCCTATAAGGATTTAGAGAATCTGAAAGTGTTTTGTAGCAGAGACAGAAGCCTTTTTTGAAGAACTTCCACACTAAAGGCAATATAATTTAAACCATAATCTTTTGTCAAATTTATTCTTGTGTTTATTGTTTAGAATTAGGCCTAAATAATAATGTTGTGTTGTTGTTTGAGGAGTATGCTAATATCAAGTTGCATAATACAAAAATAAATGATAATGTCATTAAGGTACCATCGGATAGTACTTAAGCTGCACTGAGTTTGATCGAAATCAGACTAAATAAAGTTACATGATGATTATTGAACGGTAAGAGTTAAAAAAATGATTACTTACAAGAAGAAAAGCTGACAAGTACACGACATTTCCTCAATAAAACAAAGGTACAGCTCATCTTATGGTCAAGAAAATTATTTCAATGCTTAAGAGGATTATAATACTTATTAATCAAATAACCAAATAGATAAGATTATATAAATTTGAGAACGTTTGGTTTTTAAAACTGCTCTTCTTGAGGATGGAGATGTTACATACCATGTTTTTCTCATGTGGTTTTCAATTGTTGTTCTTTATGAAAATTCCAGATTTAGAAAAGAATTGTAGAAGGTATTCCAAAAACCTGGAAGGGCCTTCAAGGTATCTTTTCATCACAGTTTTCTCAGCTTTCTACAGTTTATATGTAGTGATATAGACTTGCTGTTCTGTTGCTGAAATAGCTTTGTGTCAAGATATAGAGAGATTCTTTGGACAATTGAGATCTTGCAAATTCCCCAGTATGCTTGGCCACCAAGCCATGTCAAAGGACCCTCTAACATTTAGACTGGTTTAGTTTAAGGCTCTTCTCCACAAATTCTTTAGCCACTACTGTTTTGCGTTGACTGTTCTATTTTGTGAAATGAAACCATACTGGTTATTGTGTAGAAGATTTTTCAAGAATATATGGCGAAATATTGTCCATCAATAATTTTTCCAGAACTCCACTTCCAGTATTCAGTCAACTGATTGGCCAATATTTTGCTACTTCATAGAGCACCTCTTTCCCTGGTTTGACTGTAGGAAGTACAACAGGTACAACAGTGTTTTTCCAGCATTTGAGGAAGAATCCGTTATTAAGAAATTCATTATAAATGTGTGTGTATACAGTGATTTTATTATTTTATGTTATTTCTTTGAACTCCAAGGAATTAATAAGCCATAATATTGTTGAATTTAGGAGCATTAATATTGCTATTCGTTATCAGATGCATACTCATTCTGATGGAAACACTATACTTTGTCAATGTTAAACCATTTCTTGCTAGTTTTAAAGTTGAGGGATTTTTATCTATAGGAAGAATCACTATTGTTTTAAAATGATTTATATTTGATTGAAAACAAAGGTTTTGTTAATTTTATAATAATAATAATAATAACAATAATAATAGCATATAATAACAACAATAATAATAATAATAATAATAATAATAATAATAATAATAATAATGTAGCATGTACGGGCGATTCCAGAAATGCATATAGAGTGTTAGTTGGGAGGCCAGAGGGAAAAAGACCTTTGGGGAGGCCGAGACGTAGGTGGGAAGATAATATGAAAATGGATTTAAGGGAGGTGGGATATGATGGTAGAGACTGGATTAATCTTGCTCAGGATAGGGACCAATGACGGGCTTATGTGAGGGCGGCAATGAACATCCGGGTTCCTTAAAAGCCAGTAAGTAAGTAATAATAATAATAATAATAGTACAGTATTATTATTATTATTATTATTATTATTATTATTATTATTACAAAGTTTATATTCAGCAGGATCTTTTCACAGTCTTCAGGAAAATCTGAATAAATACAATATCACGATAGTGGTGCTCCAAGAAACAAGATTAACTGGTAAAATAATACAGATTGTTGAGAATTATACACTTTTCAACAGTGGGTCAAAAAATAGAAAACTTGAATTTGGTACTGCATTTTACATACACAATAAATTGTTATCTTCAGTCATACATTTTGAAGCAGTAAATGCTTATGTTATATATGTATCTGAACTAAATGGTTTAATTTATCGCTAGTTGTGCTCATGCCCCACACAATAAGAAAGAGGATATAGAAAAGGATGTCTTTTACGATGAGATGAATATGCTCTACCAAATACTTCCGAAATATGATATGAAAATAATTGAGGAGCATTTTTGCAAAAGTCGATAGATGCAGAAATCAAGATTTTACAGAAATTACACTAAGTGACAGGATCTATCGAGTTCTGAAAAAAACCTGGAAGGTTTGGTAGTCTCTACATACGGTATGAATCAAGTTTTGGTAAATCTGATTTCATAGATCGATTCCGGAGGTAGAAAATATACGATATCCATATGTAACTCACTTTCGAAAAATTCTGCATCTATCGACTTTCCTCAATTTTAAGTGATTTAAATGCAAAAATTGGCAAGGAAGACATTTTTAAATCAACCATAAGTAAAGAGAGCTTACATGACGTAAGTAATGACAATGAGTTGACAATGGAATTAGAGTTATTAATTTTGTTGCATCTGTAAATATGAACATAAGAAGTACCACTTTTCCACATAAAAAAATTCATAAGGAAACATGGTATTCATGTGATGGAAAAACTGCAAATCAAATTGACCACATACTTATTGATAATAAATTTAGAAGTTCGATACAAGATATAAGACTTTTTAGGGGAATTGAAATCAACTCAGATCATAATTTAGTCATAGCTTTGGTAAAATTTCGATTAAAAAAAATTGTAACAACAAATTTATGACAAAACGTAAAAAGTATGAGGTAGATACATTGAAATAGATAATGATCAGAAAGAATATAAATTACAAATAAATAATAGTTTGTTTATGGCTGATTTGGAAAAGAATCAAAATAAGTTAACTCATGACTGTAATGGAAAATGGAAGAAAATTAAGACAGTGATATATGAAGCAACAGAAAATGTTGTTCGCAAGAAAACCCATGGTTTAATGATATATGTCATCAATCATTGAGGAAGGATCCAACAAACGAACTACTGAGGCAGTTAGAAGCAAAGGGGTGTGAAATTTCTAAAAAAAAAAAAAAATGATTTAAGTGCATCCAGGGTAAACTAAAGCATTTAAAATTTCAGTGGTAACAGCATATAACTTTTAATCACATTTTATGGAAAATAACCTAAGTGCACTTACACTCCTTTGCTTCTGACCGGCTTAATTATATAAAAATATGCAGAAAGAACATAATAAAACTTTTAAAACAAAAAAAAAAATTGTTTTTATAGACAAAAGTCACGGACATTCATGAATAACATAACAATAAAAGCGTTCAAAGATGTGTGGAACTGTAAAAAACATTAAAGGAGAATATAAATCACATTGTCCAACTATGAAAGATGAAAATGGAAAGTTAATTACCTGTAAATATGAAATATCAGAAGCATGGAAAAAAAATTTAAATAAAATATTAAACTGTTCATCTCAAAGAATGTCTTTCATTTCCAAATAGAAAATAATGAAAATATTGAGGAACCAGATTTACTGGATTAAAAATATGTACTGACAATTTAAAAAATAACAAGGCTTCTGGCAGTGATGATATACTATCTGAATTCTTGAAATATGGTGGAGGAACACTTCATGGATATATACATGATATGATACCACAGTCGTATATACAGTCGCGAAGCTCAATACGTAGTAAATATGCAAACATTAGATAGTTGCTCACCACTAGGATCGCTAATATCGCCTCATAACAGGCAATGCAAAATAGAACCGTCACAGTCTATTGTTTCTAGCACCCTCAAAACTCAAGCTTCGTGACTGTATATAGTAGACTGTGATGATACTACACATTTGGAACGAAGAAAAAATGGAAAATCGCATACATTATATCCATACATAAAAAAGGAGATGCAGATAATTTCCATAACTATAGAGGCATATCATTACTAAATACTACATACAAAGTTTTTTCTTCATTAATATTGAACAAATTACGGCCATATACTGAAAAAATTATTGGGGATTATCAAAATGGTTTTCTTCATGGTTGATCTACTTCAGAGAATATACATATCATCAGGTTGATTAACGAAAAAGTATGGGAATATAATCAGGAAGTGCATTATCTGTTTCTTGATTTTACTAAAGCATATCACTCAATATATTGTGACGGCTACACCGGAGTTCGAAAGCGTGTCCGTTGGTCGCTTAGGTGTGGCGGCGAGGGGAGCATCTGGATGCCGAGAGGGTAGAGGGGCGGTGTGCTACTGCGACGCGCGTGGGGAGATTGCGCGCGCATCTGGTGCTGGCAGAGAGGAGAGGGGTCTGGATTGTTCGAGAGTGCTATCTCTGGACACGCGTCGAACTTTCCAGGCTACGTCGCTGTGGTTATAAAAGAAGAAACGCGAGTGAACTCGGACAGTGTGATTCATGATTAGTTCAGTCAGTAAGCCAGTGAACAGAGCAAGCCAGCCAGTCTTGTGTACCGGAGTTCGACTTGAGTGTGCGTCCGCAACTGTGTGAGCATTTGAAGGCCTGAGTTCGAGTGCAGTGGACCGCAGTTGGAGGGACCTGAGTTCGGGTGCAGTGGACAGCAGTTGGAGGGACCTGAGTTCGAGTACAGCGGATCGTCTCTGAAGGTCTGTGGTTCGAGATACTGTGAACTTGAGTGACTGAGCTAGAAGAACTGTGAACTGAGAACTGACAGTTCTGATTTGTAAATAGTGCTTTGTAAATATTAGTTAAGATTAACAGTTCATTGTTGTTCGTAATAGTCCAAGTAAATTGTCATTGTCGTCTGTGGAGTGCACTAACGAATACTGTGTTACTGTGTGGAGAGCAAATCCTATTGTTGAGATAATAAAGTTACATTGTTGTCTAATATAAAAATTTACAATATCAAGAAAGTCTATGGAATATAATGGCAGAATTTGGAATACCTTTGAAATTAATCAGATTATGCAAGATATGTGTGGAAGATACAGTAAGCAAAGTAGTAACAAATGGAATTATGTCAGAAGAATTAGTAAATCAAACAGGATTAAAACAAGGTGATGATCTCTCGCCAATCTTATTTAATATAGCTTTAGAGAAGATAATACGACAATCAGACTTAATACCAGCTGGAATAAACCTGGGTGGACAGCATAAAGTTTTTGCATATGCCGATGATTTATTATTAATAGGAAGAAATGAGCTTGAAATAAGACAGCTATTTATTGAATTAATGGAAAAAGCAACAAACATTGGAGTCAATATTAACGAGAGTAAAACAACGTATATGGTAATCACTAAAACAAAAAGGATCCCCAATAGCCTTAAAATAAACAATTATACTTTTGAAACAGTTAACTAGTTCAAATATCTTGGTGTTTTGATAGACAATTTAATGACAGAAAACATGAAATACTTAACAGACTACATAATGCAAACAAAACCTTTTATGCTATTCACAAATTATTATCGTCCCATTTTTAACCAGAAATTGTTCAAAACACTAATCCAACCTGTACTATTATATGGATTGGAAACATGGAGCTTAACTAAAAAGGAAAAACACAAATTAATGGTTTCTGAAAACAAAATGTTGAGGAAAATTTTCGGTCCAATTTTTGACCCATTGAAAACACTGAGGGACCATCGCGAGTATCGACGGAAAGTGCTGCAATTGCATCGAGTGGAGGGACTGAAGTGACGACACGTACCAACGCAGATGATGATCGACCTGGCAGCACTGATGATGGAAAAGAAGAAACTCCGAGGGACCATCGCGAGTATCGACGGAAAGTGCTGCAATTGCATTGAGTGGAGGGATTGAAGTGACAACATGTACCAACATAGATGATGATCGACCTGGCAGCACTGATGATGGAAAAGAAGAAACTCCGACTCCAGCGACCACTGAGGGACCATCGCGAGTATCGATGGAAAGTGCTGCAATTGCATCGAGTGGAGGGATTGAAGTGACGACACGTACCAACGTAGATGATGATCGACCTGGCAGCATGGATGATGGAAAAGAGGAAACTCCGACTCCAGTGACCATTGAGGGACCATTGCAAGTATCAACTAGGAACAGAAGACCTCCACAAAAGTTAAGTTTTGATTTTTTATAAGTAAAGTACAGGGTGTTAGTGATAGTGCAGGTATTTATTTGAAATATTTCACCAAAATGTGCAAAGTCTAGGTAACAAGAAAGAAAACCTTGAAATACTAGTCACTGATAAATCTTTTGATTTTAATGTCTTATGTTTTACTGAGCATTGGTTAAACCAAGATGATTTAGACCTCTATAAGTTTAATAATTTTACTCTTTTATCAAAATTCTGTAGGAAAAACAAAAAACATGGAAGCTCATGTATATTTGTAAAAACAAGTATAGAAGCAATACCATTTACATTATTTGACCATCTTAATATTGAAGAACATTTTGAAGCTAGCATGGTGGAATTTCCCCAGTTGAAACTAATTATAATCTGTATATATATAGGACTCCCAGCAGTAATATCCAGATCCTTATTGACAAATTGGATATAATAATTCATACTTTGCAAAATTGAAACAAAAATATTATAATTTTGGGTGATATAAATGTAAATTTTTAAAATAATAATAATATTACTTCGAAATTACAACTAGTATTAAACACACGTGGCTTAGAGGCAATAGTAAATGTCCCAACAAGAATAGGAAGCAGCAGTCAGTCAGCAGTTGATCAAATCATACTAAACAAGGATTTGTGGAACTACAGTTTTAATGTAATAACAACTGGGTTCTCTGATCATGATGCTCAAATCTTGCAGTTACATCTAGAAGATAGGAATAAAAATAACTGTAACAGTTCTGCTGTATACAAGAAAGTAAGATCCTTTAAGGAAGAAAATATTCAGTATCGAAATCATCTACTTGAGAAAGAATCTTGGAACTCCATATTCAAACAAACATCAGTAAATCTTGCATATGATGAATTCTTTAAAACATTCAATTATTATTATGAGACAGCTTTGCCTGAAATTAATATCAAATTTACAGGGAATACAAAAAACTGGGTCACTACAGGGATAAGGGAATCCGGAAAAAGACTAAGATTTCTTAACAAAATATTAAAAGGGGGGAATGTCTCAAAAACGTTTAAAGATTATTATTATTATTATTATTATCATTACAAGAAAATTTATAATAAAGTAATATGTCAAGCCAAAAAAAATGCACAATGATAAATTTATAAATCCAGCTGGGAACAAGTCAAAGGCTATGTGGAAAGTTATTAAAGATGAACTGGGACAAAATAGTAATGATATAAAAAATATCAAACTGAAATGTGATGGTGGAGAAATATGTGACCCCAATAAAATAGCAAACATATTTAATGATTATTATGTAGGTATCGCAGAAACTATACTGTAACAGTACACAGATTAAAAACAATAATATAACAAAACACAAGGATAATTGTAATAGCATATTCCTAAATCCTACTAATGAAACAGAAATTACGGAAATTATTAAACAATTTGGGAATAAAAGATTAGCTGGCATCAATGGGATTCCAGATTTTATTATCAAAAAATGTTTTCTAAATATAGTTACTCCTGTAACTTTCATAGTAAATCTTTCACTGTCAACAGGCCAATTCCCAGACAGTTTAAAGATGGCAAAAGTGAAACCCTTATATAAAAAAGGACAACAGACGGAAGTTCAAAATTATAGACCAATCTCCTTACTCTCTGTTTTTTCTAAGATAATTGAAAAGGTTATGCACAAGAGGCTTGTATCATTTATAACCCAACATAATATAATTGTTGAAAACCAACATGGATTTTGTAAGGGTAAATCAACTAATATGGCAACTATAAACTTTTTAAAAAGAGTATATGAATCTATTGACAAGAAAGAAAGAGGAATAGGATTATTTTTAGACCTCTCAAAAGCATTTGATCTAGTGGATCACACTATTTTGTTGGAAAAATAAAAAACTATTGGAATTAGAGGCTTGGCACACAGTTGGTTTACTTCCTACCTGGAAAACCGTGAACAAAGAACAGAGATCACTTGTAAAGAAAATGGTAAAATAATAAATTATCTGTCTGATAAAAAGTGCATAGGGTATGGTGTTCCACAGGGCTCAATTCTTGGACCAATTCTCTTTTTGATATATATATAAACGATTTAGAGTCATACATCAGTCATGGAGAACCAACTTTCTTTGCAGATGATACCAGTATCCTTTTATCAGGAAAAGATGTCAATACGATGGGTTTTCTTATAGAAAAGACAATAAATCAACTAGTGGAATGGTTTGAGAGAAACAGACTGGTAATCAGTAAGTCAAAAACCATAGCCATTTCTTTTCATCATTCACAAAATAATAATTCTGAGTGGCCGGTCATAGAATATCAAAGTGAAACAATTCAATATTCTAACAACACAAAATTTCTTGGTATATGGCTAGATGAACATTTAAAATGGTCCGTACACCTTCAAGAACTACGGAAAAAATTAAGTAAAATTTGCTTTGCCTTGCAATTACTAATAAGAGCATCGTCTATTGAATCTACTCGCACATTGTACTTTGCATGCTTTCACTCTATCCTAACGTATGGTATAATCTTTTGGGGTAATTCACCCAATGCAATCCAAATATTAAACTACAAAAGAGAGCTATTAGAACCATAGTTCAAGTGTCTCAAACTACCAGCTGCAGACCATTCTTCAAAAAATTACATATCTTGCCATTACCCTGTATTTATATTTATGAAACCTTAAATTTTATCAAATATAATTTGCATAGCTTTCCTACAAATTCAGACATACACCAGTACAATACAAGAAATAAAGATAATATTTTTATTGAAAGTTTTAACACAACTCTATATAAAAACAGTTTCATTCATGCTGGTCTTCTTATGTACAATAGCCTACCAAATTATCTTAAAGAAATATTTACACATCAGAAATTTAAGAAAGCTCTTTATAAAATTTTAATCAAAAACTCTTTTACAGTATGAATGAATTTATTGAAAATTGTCATAACTGAATAGAAAGAACGCCTTACTTCAAAAAACTTTACTTCCTCTTTTCCAGATCCTGACTTCGAGAAGTATGTCTTCTCATGAAAGACGCAATGGTTGAAATTGACTCCTGACTTCAAGAAATACTGCAAACGGGACTTATAGCTGAAATCGACCGACCTGTAGTTTTCTTCAATCAAGTTCCAAGTTTTTTATATTTGTATTTGTGTTGCATTTAATTACAGTTATTACTTTTATGTATATTATGTAATTAATTATTAGTTTGTAAGTATGACATGTCCCATATCATGTATATGATCAGTGGATGTAATAAATGATTATGATTATGAACAAGTGGAAAATTCGACATAAAAATGATATTCACAAACTTTATAACTAACTGTCAATTTTAGATGTAATATGGACCAGAATATTAAATTGAGCAGGATATGTTATACATATGGATGACTCAAGCGCAAAACGAATAAATATGAACACCTTTAACAACACAAGGCCACTGCAAAGACCTCGAAGTAGATGGAAAGATGAAATTCAGAAGGAATGCATGGAAATGGGAATTACCAACTGGGAGGAATTAGCAAAAGACAGAACACAGTGCAAGCATTTTGTGAAATTGACATGGAGTCGACACATTCCATAAAGTCCTTTGATTTATTATTATTATTATTATTATTATTATTATTATTATTATTATTATCATCATTATCATCAGTTAAACTTGGCATAAATGGCTTAAAATTAAATTCTAGACGCATCTAAAATCTCCAAGCTCCAGACCTCTCCCTGAATTCATTACTGCATATGTATATAAGTGATGTGAAATGAGACATTGTGAATGAATTTCATTATTTTAAGATAGAAAAGTCACCTATCAAATAAGCTGGAGTATTTCGTACATAATGAACGGCAATTTATGACACTGATCTAAAGAAAACCAGTGTTGCTCACATTCCTATATGCTCGCTGTTGAATGGAAGAGAGATAATAAGCAACTACTTTTCAGCTGCTCCCACTACAGAATGTCATATTAAGCACACAATATGTCAAGTGAAACACACGAGATCTACTGGACTGCAAGATTCCAGATGACAGAAATGCTGAGGCTTGGCAGAAGATTAAAATAATAAATTGAAGATGAGAGAAGAATGTGAATCTTTGACAATATAAAGGAGAGAGCCTTTCACTCTCTTTATTATTTCTAATGATACTGGTATTGAAAGGTTATGTAGTATTAAATGCTGACAAATTACAAATTTATGAAATGTCAAAGAATGATCTTTATCCTTTTTTTTTTTTTTTTTTAGTAGGTTATTTTACGACGCTTTATCAACATCTAGGTTATTTAGCGTCTGAATGAGATGAAGGTGATAATGCCGGTGAAATGAGTCCAGGGTCCAACACCGAAAATTACCCAGCATTTGCTCATATTGGGTTGAGGGAAAACCCCAGAAAAAAACCTCAACCAGGTAACTTGCCCCGACCGGGAATCGAACCCGGGCCACCTGGTTTCGCGGCCTGACGTGCTAACCGTTACTCCACAGGTGTGGACTGATCTTTATCTTCTTCATGCTAAATATACGAGGGGGATCCAGGAAATAACGACCGTTCGCGCATACCCGCCGCGCAGCTGACTCCCCTTCCTTGTTTGAAGGTCAACTGGCTTCCTTAACATGTATTCTCATAATGTTGTGAGTACTGGTTGCAACAAGTCGCCATTGTGCATTTTGTGTTACTTCAAAATGAACGACGTGATTGATAATCCCGCCGACTGTGAGGTGAGGAGTGTGATTCGATTTTTGAATGCCCGACATTTGAAACCTGCAGAAATTTCCCGGCAATTGAAAGAAGTGTATGGTGATACTGTAATGAATGAAAGAAATGTGAGAAAATGGTGCGAAATGTTCAACAATGGGCGAACAAATGTCCACGATGAAACTCGACCCGGACGCCCATCACTCATCACAGGAGACCTGAAGACTAAAGTGAACGACAGAATCTTGCAAGACAGGCGCACATCACTCGACGAATTGCATATTGCCTTTCCTGACATTTCTCGTTCTCTGCTTGGTGAAATTGTGTCGCAACATCTTGGCTACCACAAAATCTGTGCATGATGGGTTCCACGGCAACTGAGTGACCAACACAAAACTCAGAGAATGGCCTCAGCATTGACATTCTTGATGCGATATCACACAGATGGAGACGCCTTTCTTGATCAAATTGTGCCTGGTGATGAGACCTGGGTGTCTCACAACACCCCAGAGACCAAGCGCCAATCACGTCAGTGGCATCATCCCTCATCACCCAAGAAACCGAGAAAATTCAAACAGACTCTCTCAACACAAAAAGTCATGGCTACTGTCTTTTGGGATCGCAAAGGTGTTCTTTTGCTGGATTTCATGCCAAAAGGCACTACGATCAATGCAAATCGTTATTGTGAGACTTTACGAAAACTACGGCGAGCCATCCAAAACAAGAGGCGAGGAATGCTTTCGAGAGGAGTTGTGCTTCTTCACGACAACGCCTGCCCGCACACTGCTGCTTCAACTCGAGAATTGCTGGATCAATTCGGTTGGGAAATCTTTGATCATCTGCCCTATAGTCCAGACCTTGCTCCTAGCGATTTTCACCTTTTCACTAAGCTGAAAGACTTTCTGGGTGGTACGCGTTTTGGAAGTGATGAAGAGTTGAAGAAGACAGTGAACACCTGGCTTAATGAACTGGCGGCAGAGGAGTATAACACGGGAATTCTAAAGCTAGTGAACAGATACGACAAATGTTTAAATGTAGGTGGTGATTATGTAGAGAAGTAAAGGAAGCTTCAGTTATGTAACAGACTTTGTTTTTTCAAATAAATATATATATTTTTTTTTAATTATTACAACAAAACGGTCGTTATTTCCTGGATCCCCCTCATACAAGGTGATTCACGAGGAAAGGTAAAAAAATTTAGGATGTGAATTCTTAAGTCATTCTAAGTCAAAAAGTTCATATGAATATGGGTCCGTTTTCGAATGGTTATGGAGATATGGCTCTTTGATCTCACAAAAACTTCTGAGATTCCATTGTACTAACTCGCATTTAGAGATAGATAACGGACAAATTAAAAGTTTATATTCACGTATGCATACATACTTAATATTCTAAATGTCGGGGTCGATGTTTTCGCACATTTTCAAAGGTACCTCCTTCTGCTTTAATGCATTGTTGCGCTCAGGCGTGAATCGCGCTCGTCGCGCAGGAAAGTTGCTCATGGCTGCTTTTTATGTCGCATCCAAAATACGATCGATTAGCACCTCTCTCGTTTTCCCCTTCCTTTGCTATATCAAGTCTTTCATCCAACACTATAGACTGTAAATACTCTTCAATATGGTCGCCTTCTGTTCAAAAAGCGTCGTTAATATTCAGTGACGGCATGCAAGGAACTTCCATCACACAAACCATAAACATACACAATATTGGCTTATTCTGTAGTCGAAAATTTATAAGGCATCTTGAAAAACACAACTTACCACTTCCGATAACTGTACCTGTGTAACTACTATAGTGTAGGTAGCTGACTGAACTGCTGTGAACTGAAGTGATAGTCTATTTGTGTTATGTGCTGTTCTGTGTCATTACATCAGACAAGGGCAGGCAACTGGATATTTGTAATGCCCCACCACCCGGTTTGTTTCTCTTATCTACATCGCTCACAATGCAGATTCCAATGTTACGTCACTCACTGAGATCAGTGACCTTGTCTCATGTTCTCACATCAGCAGCATATGGTAACATCTGATTCACATTGGGGTGAGACGTTTTACCAAAAAAATGCATCTAGCTCTGCCATCGTTCAAAAAAGGACCTATGTTCATAATGAACGTTTTCACTCAAAATGGCCTAAGATTATCCTAAATTTTTTACCTTTCCTCGTGAATCACCCTGTAATTAGTGAGAGATTAGAAATACCGGTACCAAACAAAATTGTATAACAATGGACAACTCTGCTACACCTTTACAACAGATATATTTTATTGAGAACAAGAAAAGATATGAGAAATAAACTGTTCCACATTTTCTTTCAGACTAAAGAAATAAAATATTTACAAAAAACCATAAACAATGTGTTGCAGAAGGGCAGACAATTTTCAATATAGGCGACTGTACTGTCTCAATGGCATCAAGTAATGATTCAATATTAGAAATAAAAAAGGTAATTTCTCTAATATATAATAATTAAGAATTAATGTGTTATATTTAAGAGCAAGAATACAAAAAAATGTATTAGTAAATATTAATATTAAAAAATAAATAGATATCATCAGATACTAGTTATGTAAAGTACAAATATGAAATAGCCTATATAGTCAATGTCTGCTCACAAAATGAATGGAAAGTAGTTAAGGGGCAAAATATAAAAAAAATTGGCCTATATATTTAATCACTATAAATAAATAAAATAAATAAATGTGTGTGTACATACACATACCAGGAGAATGACCTGATCCTGTGGATTGTTAAGTTATGCAATCCCACTGTTCAACCAATCATGCCACTTTGTTCTGCTCTACCAATGTGTTTTCCTAGCATCATGGTTATCATGCTGAACCAGAGATCACGGGTTCAAATCCCGTAATTGGAAGGCAGTGGTTTTTATTAATCTTTGCACATTTTCGAGTACCGGTACTTCGCGAATTATACTTTATGTCAGAATTCTAAAAAGTGAAACTTTCTTGAAGGCTACCTTTACCTTTAAATACATGATCCTCAGATGCTTGTCAGTGCACAATAATATATTCTAATACAGAGTATCTGGACATGCTGCTGTTATACAGGAATGCAAGAGAAGCACATCATCTTTCCCAAAGCAGGTTCCTACAGATCACACTTTAGGGCAAGTGATCGATTAGATCATCAATCGTTCTCACGTTAGTGTGAGAGAAATCACCAGGCTATCCAATATCAGCCAGTCTTCAGGTTGCAGAACACTGTACAGCAGAAGACTCCCGTCTTACCATGAGAAGCTACATCAGGAGATGAGTGAGACATATCATAAACAGTAATTAGCATTTGTCAGGCAGGTTCAACAACAAACAAAAGAAGAATTCAACTTCTTGGCACTGTGCTATTCACAGATGAAGCTTCATTCCACAACATCGTCAATGTTGGCCACAACATTTATTACTGGAGTGATATGAAACTTTACTGGATGTGGGAGTCTGCATTTGAAGTCCACTGTAGACTGAAATATATTCTATGTCTGCCTGATAGGATCGTTCTTTTATGACCATATACTTCTTTTTTTGAGGAGGGTCTATAGGCAAGTACTGCAACCTTATGCTTATTGTGCAACCTTCGTATATTAGACGATTTTGAAGTCCTTAGGGCTGCTCTTCAAGCATGTGATTCACTTCTTGGTGCCATCTTATCAATTCGGCTATGGCATCCAGTTCTGATGAAGTCCACAAACATCCATCTGTCTTCCTTATTAATATGCTGCCTTCTCAGATTAATGGCATCTGTTCGCAATTCACATGCTTGCGTTTTGTTGCATCCTTTGACATGAAGAATGCACCACCACAGATTCCGTGACTCACAAAGGTGCCATCTATCTGATGGAGTTACACTCCCCAGTCTGCTGTAGTTCACTCTAGAAGACCTTACGGCCCTACGGGATTTGTGCAGCTTCTCCAGAAGATGATACCTATAGACGAGTCCTGGAACTACATCTGCCAAGATCTCCTAGTTGATCTTAAGCTATTAAGATGATACATGAATTGAAACTAATGAAGACGAAATGAGTTCGAGGTCCAATGCCGAAAGTTACCAGCAATTCTGCTTCAAGTTGAAGAAAAACCTCGGAAAAAAACTCCGAATCAGGTAAATTGTCCCAACCAGGATTTGACCCAGCCATTGCACGGTCAGGCAAGCTAACTGTTACTCCATAGTGGTGGACGACCATATACTTACAGGAGATTGCAACATCCTCTTTCTGCAGTATATTTTGCTGATGCTACTGGATGATGTGCAGTGGATCGGATTAAGTAAAAATGAACCAGTAGCCTTGCCAGCATGGTCACTAGATCTAACTCCACCAGACTCTTTTTTGTGGGGCTATCTGAAAGATACTGTGTACCAGGAGTACCCGATGAATCCTCAGCAGCTCAAGAAGCACCTCATCCATGGTAGCTTGTCGCAACATCACTCCATTCATGTTACTACAGGTAACGCTGATGATGCTCAAGATACTACAAATATATTATATTGATAGGCAGAGTCACCAATTCGAACACATCTTACAAATATATTTAGAGAAAGACGAAATATAAAGATAAATCAATAAATGACTTGGGTTTGTACCTAATATTATTGCATCTCATTTTAGGGTTTTTCTCTTCACACTGTTCTACCTACACTTCTTGTTCCATAGCACAGTAATGGATACCTCAATTTTGGCATCATACGGGTACTATAAATGTAGGTTTGTGTAACTACTAATCCTCAGGATCACAAAACTCACCCGATATATAAGAATCACCTGCACAAGAAACTGATGTCTTCATGTACGATGCAAAATATTTTAATGAACATTTTTTAGGTTTCTGTGTCTAATCATACTCACAAGATATATAATTAATAATTTCATGGTTTCATGGATAGTGCCACATATGTAACAGTTATCAGCTTATCACTTTCGCCATTGCATCTATGACATTATAAACACTGAAGTCACTAAGCAGTAACAGGAAATATTAAATTATATTAACGTAACAGACAACAATAAACAATTTCCTGTCACAACTTGTAAAACAACTTCTGTTATTAGATGATATAATTCATTTATAGTTCTCGTTTTTTTTATCTTTAAATAAAAATATTCATATTATAGAAAATTCTACAAATAGTTGTAAACCAAAGTGCAGTGTATACCATTACTATATAGAAGGCGACATTTACCTTTCTGTACAAAAATCTAATAATCATATTGCACAAAATAGGATCAATGACCACTCACAAGTATTATTAACTTGAATTGTGCCATGCTGACATGGAATTAAGACTAACTTCAGATTCTATATTTGAAATCCATACATTATATCTGCAGTCATATGCTCCTGTTATCTGTTATAGATCCAGGTACCTTTCTTGAAGCTATTATTTAGTGAATATATATAACTGATATGTTGCAGATTACAGAAGCAGAACTGTTTCCATTTACTTACAAAATAATCCTAAATGATGCTCGAGTGTTGCATCTCCTCAGATATAATAATTTATATTTTTTCATTTCAGTTCATCCAAATTTATAATGATATAATGAGCACAATTCAAAGTCAGATACCAACTTAAACTTCGCAACATGTCAAAAACAGCAAGCACATCTTCATCGTCTCTGAGCTGGACCTTCTTCCAATTTTCTCCACACGACCTGAAAAAAAAAAAAAATAAATAAATAAAAATAAATAAATAAATGACAATATTATCCAGACACAATGTGGCAATTAATGAGACTGCTTTTTATGAGCTTTACTTTTAATTAATGAAAATACTGTATCAAGAAACCTTCTTACCTACCCAATTAAACACAAAATTGCCATTGATCTACGTCATGTTCAACCTTTGTTCCTAGGAAAAGCGAAAGTGGAAACAATGATAAAATCCTTTAAAAAGTGCGGAATTTCTAATGCTGAGAATGGCACAGAGGACGATTTGTTATGAAATACTGATGACAAAGAACAAACTGACTTGCCACATTCAGAATGGGACCTATATGATGACACTGTCAACAGTGAAAGTCAGGGCATACTTGACGAGCTCTTTGTCTTGGATGATGAATGTTGGTTTTAGTGTAGAATTTTAAGGTATCTACTTTTGTATCTGCCATATAAAATGGCACTCAGTTTTGTGGGTATTTTTTAATGATTTAACTACCATCATATCTGCAGAAATATACAGTATATTATTCCTTCTTATTTTGTTTCTGAAAGTTATATAGCCTGAAAGGCCTGCACTTTATTTTTTTATCAATATTCTTAATGTATCCAGCTGTTTGTTGACAACATAAAGTCCACTGTAGCCTATTCAGTTTTTGTTTTTCATGAGAAATGAGGGGTATTTTGATTGGTGTTCATTATAGATTTTAATCTTTTTATCATTATTACATTCATTAATAATAATAATAATAATAATATGGCACCCGCCTGGAGCGTTCTGGAAAATCCTGGTGGCCTTGGGAGTGTGAGCGCAAATCCAGCGTGGCAAGGAGTGAGAGGGAGGCATGGGGAAACGGAACTCGGGCTTCGGTAGACGCTGTGGGACGGCACGGGGCGAGGGGAAGGAAAACTATGGTCCCGACGCAGAGTGGAGAAAGCAGGGGAAAACATCTGGCAGCAGTTCTCTCCTGAAGATTCTGTAAGCCACGCTGATAGAAGTTTCGAGATATTATGGTCTAGTAATAAAAGCACGAGCAGCCTTCGGAGCAGTTAGTTAGTCAGCTGAGAGAGAGCTAGTTAGTCTTGGACAGCGGAGACATATCCAGAGGATCTGAGTTCTAGGTGCAGTGAACTTGAGTGAGTCCGTAACCGTGGCAGTGTCCAGGCGAGTGCGGCATATCCAGAAGTCTTGGGTTCGAAGTGCAGTGAACTGTATCTGGAAGTCTTGGGTTCGAAGTGCAGTGAACTATCTGGAAGGCTTGGGTTCGACGTACAGTGAACTTGAGTGAGTGAGCTAGAAGAACTAGCCAAGGAGAACGAACTGTGAACTCTCAGTTTGTTTTGTGCATAGTGCTTTGTGAACATTAGTTGAAATTAGGAGTACATTGTTGTTGTTCTCAATAATACAAGTGAATTGTCAATTGTCATTGTCGTTTGGTGAAGTGCAATAACGACTACTATGTTGCTGTGTTGAGTGGAATACCCATTGTTGACGGGTGTGTGGTTAAAGTTAGAAATAAAAGTCACATTGTTGTATAAAAGTTTTTGTTTTCCATGAGAAATGAGGGGTATTTTGATGGGTGTTTTCATTATAGATTTTATTCTTTTTATCATTATTACATTCATTAATAATAATAATAATAATAATAATAATAATAATAATAATAGCAGTAGTAGTAATAAAGTTAGTAAAGAGGGAAAACTGAATGTTGTCTAACTTCGAGCATAGTTGGTAGACTATTTCAGTATGCAAGAGAAAATCATAGGTAAAATTTTAATCACGAATATAGACAAAGGCATCACTGAAAATGCTCGAAGAAACAATATTCTTGAAATAAATCATGACAATGAAATATGGCGCTATTAGTTCGACCCTGAAAAGAAATGTCTAATTATAAGTGCACAATGAATATCGAAAAACTCACTGAAAACAAACGGTGTTTTTCAGAAATAGAAAACCGAGATTTTATCCATCAGAAATCTGTCTCAGTTATTGTGACTGTAACTGAATTTTAGAATTACTGCGGAAGCCATTTCTATAATATCTATGAATTTATTCTGCTACCGAAACATTCTATGTAAGTCAATTCATATATTATGAACCAGGCAAATGGTTTCTGCTCTGTGACAACATGCCAGCTCAAAGGATGGCAGCTATAGGGCCTACAAGAATTTATGACCCAAAAGATAAATCTCAACCAAAGTATTCTCCAAATTTGGTGCTCTGAATCTACTGTCTATTTCCAAAACTAAAAGTTTCCACTGAAAGGAAAACATTTCGATGACATCAGCTCCACTCAAGTTTTCGTCGTGAGTTGTCTGCAAACTGTTCCAAAACAGGATCACAAGTCCTTCCAGTCCCTAGCTCATTGTACCACTCATATTAAAACTAGAGGAATGTATTTCAAGTGCAGTAAAGTGGCTGAATAATGTTTCTTTTTTTTAAACTAGATAATGCAATCTCAATACTTATTTGCCAAAATCTGTATATAACATGTTAGGCTCTATATACAGAGCGTTTCAGTAATAAGTACCAGTTTATTCATCAGCCACTAGGCAGCGGCAGTGGTGGTTGAACAACTGCCGGGCAGACAGCTCCCACTCTAATACCTCATGTAACATTTCAATGACTAGTCAGTCTGAGATTGGAATATGTAGAGAGGAGTCGTGTTGTGTTGTGTCATGCCGCTTATTTGGTTACCACGTAGAGATTGTGTAATGGTAAGATATTCTGTGCTTGAATGTACACTCTTAGACAAAAAAAATGACCAGCTCCAGATTCTATGTCCGATTCGGAAGACTTCGGGTGCATTCGTCAGACATGATACACACGCGGATGAATTTCTTCTGTCGCAAATGTTTCAAACACTCCACTGCCACCACTATATGATGATCACATAACATGCTTCTTAAAGAGTCATCGTCTCTCTCGCATAGCGTAGTCGGTAGCATTGTGGTCTTGTATCCGAAAGGATTCCAGTTCGAATCTCTGTCTATACTTTGTTTTTTCATTCTCATTTTTTACTTCTTGTATACTGATAATAACCAGTATTGTGAAATATTTAACAGAAAGTTAATATTTACAAAGGGCAAGTTAGATACATAATAGCAATCCTTTTCCTTGTATCCTATATTTAAAGAGACTAAACGAAATCTTCTTGGATAGAAATAAACAAAAATAAACCTTAAGTAAAAGAAATCCTTCTCGAGTAGGAATAAACAAACATCATCCTTTTCTTTGTATTAAACAAAATAAAGAAATACATCTTGGAGACCAATAAAAAAAAAATCAAAATAGACAAAAAATTCAATACCTGGTATGTAATCCCTCCGCATCTATAACTGCCTGCATCCTATGGGGTACACGACCTTGAATTGCCTACACAAGAAGCTAGACTGTTACCATGGAGTTATTACAAAGCAGATATGTAACGGCACTATTTAAGAGTGTAGCCAATATCTGGAACACATTGGTTTTGTCTTTAACATTATTCATCTCGTTTTTGCAATACTATTAATATGATGATGATGATTATTATTATTATTATTGTGTTTGTAATACTATGAATATTATTATTGTGTTTGTAATACTATGAATATTATTATTGTTAGTATTCTGGTTGTTGTATTATTATTATTATTATTATTATTATTATTATTATTATTATTACTACAGCTACTACTAATACTAATACAAATTATAGTAACTGATCAATACTCCTTCTGGAGAAGGGAGAAGATCCAAGAACTGAGCATCTATTTTTATTCAAGGGTAATTAGGAAGAAGTCTCTGATATTACTAAATGTTTTTGTTTAATTTTTGAACTAATCTAAACTCCTGTGCACGTTAATAAATGTATCATTTGTTTCTAGCTAGAGAAAAAATAAAACGAAACAAATACATATACTTATATCAAGGCGGATACGAACCCGGGTTTTCTGTGTGTGAAGTCAGAGTTTTACTACGGATATCTCTCTCTCTCTCTCTCTCCCTCCCTCTCTCTCTCTCTCTCTCTCTCTCTCTCTCTCTCTCTCTCTCTCCAAATCGTTGTTTGCCGATATAAGAGTATGTTCTTGGATCTTGCTGGTTTCGTCCTTACTACTCTGATTTTAGTCTTGTGTACCAGGCGCACAGCCGAACAGAACTTAGACAAATTTACGCTTCAAGAGTCCGGTCATTTTTTTTTTGTCTAAGAGTGTACAGATGTCAAAAGAAAAAGTGACTGCTCTCCTAAAACAAAGTTCCCTTCGGGTATCTTCGCTACAATTCGGAGACAGGCGATGTTACATGTTGTTGGACCACGTTGCCTGATATCTACAGTTATAATTGAAGTATACTGTGTGTTATTCGATAGCGTAATGGTAGCGTTCAGGCCTCTTATTCATGAGGTCCTGCGTTCGACTACAACCACGTGCTTTTTGTGTTCTTTTTTTGAGAGAGACAAACTATACATAATGGCTCCTTTCTCTTTTACGATTATTTTAGTAATTAACATCAGGTTCATTAATATATTATGCCATGACTTTATCATTATGATATTGTGGCTGCAAATGGAAAGAAAAAAGATTTTATTCTCAATAAAATATCTTTCGTGGCATAAACAAAACTAATTTACTGGCGTTGGCCTTAAAACATTCAAACAATTAAGCATTCAAAAAACAAAACAAAAAGCCACAATTCAATATTTAGTCTATCTTCCTCTTATCTCGATCATCTTGCAGTCGAGTGGGCATGGAATTGACTAGTCTTTGCAAATAGTGACTGTTCTTAGACACGATATTCCAGGCATTCTGAACATACATAGATAAGTGTTCTGCCCATGGGCAGGTCTTTCATTAGAAACCCAGCAATCTCCAATCTTTCCTATTTTCTGCCTTCCTCTTAGTCTCCGCATATGATCCACATATCCTAATGTGGTCTATTATTCTTTTCAACCAGAGACCCAACCAATTCCTTTTTCTCTTTCTAATCAGTTTCAGCATCATTCTTTCTTCACTCACTTTTTCAAACACAATTTTATTTCTTATTCTGTCTGTTCACTTCACACGCACTGTTCTTCTCCACATCCACATTTCAAATGTTTCAATTCGTTTCTCTTCATTTCGTCGTAATGTTCATGTTCCTTCCCCATACAATGCCACACTCCACACAAAGCACTTCACTAGTCTCTTCCTTAGTTCTTTTTCCAGAGGTCCGCAGAAGATTTCTCTTCTTCTATTAAAAGCTTCCTTTGTTCATGTTTGCAGTTTTTCTTGGGAAGGATAGGCCTAAATGCGGTAACATCCCGTTGCTTTCCGCACACCACTATCTCTTTCGGATCTTATTAAATTCCAGGGGGCCCAATCGTGGAGATGAGGAGAGTGGATTTGACTAATTGGGCCCTCCGGACTTCACTGAAAGTCACGGCAAGGGTTAAATATTAATTCTATCAGAATGTTTGACCCGATCAGAGACCGGGAAATCTCAATTAGCCTTTGCCCCCCGCATCCTGGACTAGCTTCTACGAATCATCAGAAAATCTTAGAGTGTGATTGGGCCAATTTTTCCGAAAATGTTTCCACACTTTTGCCCTCGTAGCTCAGCAGACGAACATCGGAATTTAGATGTCAACATCTCAGGTTCAATTCCTCGTTACTCCTTTTCATTTTATTGTGGTTCAAGATAGTATAATGTAATAATACAAAAAGAAAAACTAATACCAGTATTATGCAAATGGATTTTTCTAAACCTAATATTAAATTTATGTTATTTATATCGCTAAAGAACGATTACAATATAAATAACTTGAATATTATTTATACAGTATCACTAAAGAACGATAACAGAATATAAATGATAAATATCGGTTTGTTTAATTAATATAAGATATTATATAATACTTATTTAATTATCTAAATAAAATAACCTATTTTACAAAGAAAGATGGTTATTTGAGTTATAATAATTACTTACATAAAATACAGATTATTTATATTGCGAAAGAACAATAACAATATAAATAACTTGAATATTATTTTATAATGCTAATGAAGGAAAACAGAATATAAATGATAACTTGAATATTATTTATATCGCTAAATAACGATAACAATTTAAAAGACGTGAATATTATTCATATCGGAATTTCACAGATTCATTACAGATGTATTTAAGAAATTGTAGAAGAATAGTAATTAGTAACAGTGTCCTATTTATTCTTCTTGGAGCGAAATTTGTAACTTTTAAAAGTGTGGTTACTATGTTGAAGTGTATGTGTTGTAACGGATGCTTGATTTGTTATGTATGTGAGTCAGTTATGGAATGCTTGATGTCGTCGCAATGTCGTAATTATAGTTTGATTGTGTTTGTGTGACTATTATGTATTAATTTATGATGTATGGTACGGAAAGCTGCATATTTGTGTTATAGAAGTGTTACGTATGTGTGTTGTTAATGTTTTTGTATGTTTCAAATTGATAACTGATATTTGTTTTGCAATCGCAATGCCTAATTTGCGGATTGTTTATGTTTTGTTTACATCGCGTAAGCTAATTTAATTTTCTTTTCCATTTCTCTTTATGCTCATGTATTTTGTGTATAAAACTATAGCCCTAACATACATATGTAAAATAGGGCTAACCCCCATTGGAGATACAATAATAATTATTATTATTCATATCGTTATAAAATGATAACAGAATACAAATGATGACTTGAATTTTATTCATATCTCTAAAGAACGATAACAAAATATAAATAACGTGATATCCATAAAGAACGATAACTGGATATAAATGATAATTTGAATATCATTTACATCGCTAAAGAACGATTAAAAAATAGAATGAAAACTTGAAGAAGGCCCGAACCCACAACCTTTGAATCATTAAACAAGCACTCTACCGCTGGTCTACGAGGCGCAGATATGGAACACTTCCATAATTCCGGAACTGCTTGTACAAGGACATGCATCGTGTAACATCGCCGCGGCCCAAAGTGGACTTTGAAAACATTCGCTGTTCACGAGTGCGGCCACTTTTTTTTTTTGACAACTGTACATACATTGTGAAAACTTATTATACGAAAAAAAAAAAAGTTGTGTGGCAAAACAAGGCGAAAATTTTGAACTCGTTTTTCAGGCCACCCAGTTCCAATCAGGAGGGCAATAAAACAATTAGCGAAAAAGTTTACTGAAAAAGGTTGTGTAATTGACAGAAAAAAACAACCACATCTCGTGTGCTTACAGAAGAAATAATTGACGAAATTGGAGCTGCTTTGGAACTTACACTTGAAAAATTTCTGAGACGTGTAGCAAAGGAGACCGGAATTTCACAAACATCTGCTCACTAAGCAACAAAAATATTACAATTAAAGCCCTTCGTAATAACTGTAGTTCATCAGTTACAACCCCTTGATTTTAACAGAAGACTTAATTATAATAATTAATGCTAAATACAATTATGGTTAGAAAGTATGCATCTAAGTTTTAATTCAGTGAAGCGCAGTGAGTTTAAGGGCCTGATTGCTGGCGGTTGCTCAAACACCATGCCACCCAGGGCCAAAGAATAAACCAGTACTTAACGCTGGAATGCTCTGTATATAATTTTTAGCATTACTGTAAAATGTTCTAAATGAAACCTGCTGGAAATAAATCCAGTCATTTTATGTATGAAATTATAAACATTTAATTAATGTCACTGAATATTATTTGAAATATTAATGAAGCCTCTTTCAACAGCCTTAAAAACTTACAGAAAATAAACACCTGTGTATTTATGTAGAGTACATCATGAAACTAAACAAAACTAATATTGTGAACAGAAAAATCAAGTAAATCAAGAACGAAAACTGTTTATTCCTGAGCAGAAAATTCTTCATCATGGTTTTCGAAGTGAAACGGAAAGAATAGAAGTCCTAATGATAGTTCATTAAGGGGATAGAATGAGGAATTTAATTTATTTAATGAAGTATATTGGACAGAAATATAACACATTTTATAGTTTCGAAAATAGTGCAAAAATTCTATGAAACTGGAAATGCAAAGAAAGCCACAATCTGGAAGAAGACTAAAGGAAATTCAGGAGAAGAAATGGGCTGAGGCAAATTTTTACCTATGGCAGCAATACATGGCTTCCATTTCCGAATCTGCTTAAGCTGTGGATACAATGAAGTAAACTAGAATTGCCAATACTCTCTTTGTGAATGATACTGTACCTTCATCGTATCTTGTATTGTACAACTAAGATATTCTCCCGCAATAATTACTACACACAAAAAGAGAATTTTAACTAATTCTAATTAATTGTTGTAAACAATATGTTTAATAAATCTTATACATATATATATATATATATATATATATATATATATATATATATATATATATATATATATACATTTTTCAAGAGGAGAAAATATCTTTAATTTGATGTTATTCAAATGAGAAAATCTGCTTAAGCCAGCATAAGGTGACATTTGCCTATAATGTCAATCATGCATCAGTATAGATGTTACTGAGGCCTACTGAAATCATACAAATACCATCCATACAAAATCCAGTTTTTGCAAGAATTAAGTGAAGGCAATTCTGACAGAAGAAATGAATTCTGTGAAACCTTAATTGAGAAGATAAATCAAAACCCAAATCTTGTGAGAAACATCAAATTTCAATTGGTCTCTAAAATCTTTGTTGGCGTGTGCAAGAAACTAGGTATTCCAACTACAACTATAAAAAAAACATATCACTATTAGACTTAATTTTTTTCTAAACGTTAAAAAACAATAATTTTTAAGCTCATTAAGTAGAAAACTATTTTCTACCTTCCAAAAATTGTTATTATATTTATTGCCTTCTGTAACATTTTCGCTAATTCCAACAATCCTGACCATTATACATTTATTTCAATATCTTTATATAAATTCATTTGTTAATAATTTTGTAAATCAAATTGATTATTAAACTTTAATAAGAGGTAGTCTTGAATTTTGAGGAAGCAAATAAAATAAAAACATAGCCAGAGTCTTCAAACTACGAGGCGAGTCCATAAAGTAACTTTCCCACTTGTCCCACAGCTAGCAAACCATATGTTGTGCAAAGCGACTACGTGTACGTGATAGAGTAATGTCCTAGCATGGTGCATGCGCTAGCAGAACTTACCGATTGCTCTCAGTAGCTTCGTTTCATTGGCTGAAGATGGACATTCCTATTCCAGTTCCCGCTGCGTGTGAAGTCGATCAGTGATAAAGTTTTTAAATGCAAAGGGCATAGCGCCGAATGAAATTTATCGTCAGCTGTGCCAGGTCTATGGGCCTAATGTCATGAGCAAGCAGATGGTGCGTCTGTGATGATGGTTAGCCTCCCACTGCGCTCCTCGTCATGCACATTTTGGCGTCCTGCAGCAGCAACACACCATCTGCTGCTCATGACATTAGGCCCATAGACCTGGCACAGCTGACAATAAATTTCAATCGTCGCTATGCCCTTTGCATTTAAAACCTTTATCACTGATTGCATTTCACACACAGCGGGAGCTGGAATAGGAACGTCCATCTTCAACCAATGAAACGAAGCTACTGAGAGCACTCGGGAAGTTCCGCTAGCACATGCGCCATGCCAGGACATTACTCTATCACATACACGCAGTCATTTCGCGGAACATAGCTGTGGGACGCGCCTCGTAGTTCATATGTTTCAGACTTTTTAACATCATCCACAAAGGTCAAACCATGTTCCATATGATTGGTGTTTCATGGGTTGTCTTTTATTAATATTTATTTTCAATTCTCAAAGCAGCAACTCCCTCTGCCATTATGACATGGTATACCAAACAATATACATAAAAAGGACACATGAACAATAAGAATTAATAGGAATACATTCAGACGGATAAACATGCTCAAAATGTAACTTATTATTAATAATGAAGTAATATTAGTTTACAGTTTCTTTCCACTGAGGAACACTTAGAGTCTTTTTTAATTTCCTGTACTAACTTTATAAATCTTTTATCCACAGTTTGCATATTATTCCAACTATAATATTTACTGTATATGGCAATCTAATTTATTTCCTAAACTGTATTAGTGCTTGTTTTTTAAATTCCTCATTATATTACGAGTATTCCTAAGAATCTGCACAGCAATGATTAAAGTTGTTTTTACTGCTCCAGTAATTAATGTTAGGGTCTCATTTTGAAATAAATTGAGTTTATCAAGACAGTTTTTGGTTGATGTTAACCATGGTCAAGTAGATGCAGTGATTATTGACTTTTCATGCGCAATCGACATATTGTTGGCTAAACTACAATCAACAGGGATTGACTTCAGAATACTCCAATGGATCAAGGAATTTTTAACTTGTCGCACTCAGAGAGCATGGGTGGGGGAGGAATTATCGAGCCCAATAGAAATTACTAGCAGAGTCCCACAGGGGAGTGTCTTGTGGCCCTTTCTATTCTTGGCTTTTGTAAATCATCTGCCAGTAACATCTTGTTCAGAATAATAATTTACATTTTTAGTCAAAACACTTATCAATATGTGAAGTCAGAAAATAATTCTGTTACATCATATTATAATTTAAAAATCACAAATATTTTCGACTTATACAAAAAGTCATCTTCAGGTGAATCCTTAAGCAAACAATTTTGAATTTAGGTGAGAGACTAATCAGGTACATTTTGATCTAATAGTTGAATGCACATGCAGGCATTTTACAAATATATACTTGTCATGACTCTGAGGTTAAATGGTTCACATACAAAATAAGACACTTATTTACAAAGATAACTGAAATCTCTGACTTTTGCGTGTGTATAAAACTATTGGCATCTATGGCCTGATATTAAAAACTTGTGCAGTCAAGTAATAAACTTACACTATATGTCATGGGGTTAAAATTAACATATAAATGTATATAAATGATGAATTCTGCAATATTAATGTGTTGTAGGGTGGAGGGAAGTCACAGTCTGTTTCACCGCGGTGAAAGGCATATTTGTCTGAAAAGATTAAATTAAACAGATATTTAAAATTTGAAAAAGAGTGTAAAGGCCTATATAGGCATTTTGAATTATTATACTTACAAACTGTACAGTTGATGGAGTCCAGACAGTGAAGGCCTGTTTCATCCGGCGTTACATTGCAGACTGAGCAGTGATGCACGGAAGGGAAGCCAGGAGAGGATACCAGACATGACTGGTCGATAACCTATTATTTTATTATATGGTATAGGGGGTTACGCAGGTTTGGTATTTGTTCATTGAGTAATTGATTTTTGGGGGTGTGATTTTTGACGATAAAGAATTCCTCGGCAGTATTAATGAGATGTGGATCATTTATTACTTTTAGTATTTTTAGAGTTTTTTGCGTATTATTAATTTCGTGGCCAGAATCGATAAGGTGGGTGGCGAATTTTGATTTGTTCCTGTTGTTAAAAAAGTCTGATTTATGTTCTTTGAATCTTATTTGAAAATTTCGTTTAGTCTGTCCTATGTATTTCTTATTGCAATTTGTGCAATCCAGTTGGTAAATGCTGCTTTGTGAGAATTTATTCTTTTTGCACAATCTATTGGGAATAATACTGTTTAGTTTATTATTGGTTCTGTAGGTAATGTGTATGTTTTCTTTTTTGATAAAGGAGGATAATTGATTGTTAACTTTTCCGATGTATGTCATGGGGTGTCGTGTTGTATCTTTTTTTGGGGTTGTGGGTTGCAGAGGGGTAAAGGTTTTATTTCCTAGCTTTCTGATTCTATTCCGAATGTAATTTTGTATTGTATTTTTATTGAAGGCATTGTCTGTGGCGAGTTGTATTATGTATTTACGTTCTTTTGTATAGGCTGTTTGACTTAATGGTGTATTTATTAGACGGTCAATTAAAAATCTCAATTTCCATAACTTATGTGAATGTGGGTGGTTAGATGTCTTATGTATAGTGTAATCAATTGACATAGGTTTTCGGTAAATAGTATAGGTGAGTTTTGATTTATTTACTTTAATGGTTAGGTCAAGAAAATTAATTGTTCTTTGGAATTCTTCTTCAAATGTAAATTTTAGGTTATGGTGTAATTTATTAAATGAGTCGACTTTAGATTCAGAAGACGTATTACTATGTATGATAAAGGTGTCATCCACATACTGGGAATAGATTTTAATGTTATGCTGTTTTAGTATGTTCGGGATGTTTTTATTTTCTCCTGGCTTCCCTTCCGTGTATCACTGTTCAGTCTGCAATGTAACGCTGGGTGAAACAGGCCTTCACTGTCTGGACTCCATCAACTGTACAGTTTGTAAGTATAATAATTCAAAATGCCTATATAGGCCTTTACACTCTTTTTCAAATTTTAAATATCTGTTTAATTTAATCTTTTCAGATAAATATGCCTTTCACCACGGTGAAACAGACTGTGAATTCCCTCCACCCTACAACACATTAATATTGCAGAATTCATCATTTATATACATTTATATGTTAATTTTAACCCCATGACATATAGTGTAAGTTTATTACTTGACTGCACAAGTTTTTAATATCAGGCCATAAATGCCAATAGTTTTATACACACGCAAAAGTCAGAGATTTTAGTTATCTTTGTAAATAAATGTCTTATTTTGTATGTGAACCATTTAACCTCAGAGTCATGACAAGTATATATTTGTAAAATGCCTGCATGTGCATTCAACTATTAGATCAAAATGTACCTGATTAGTCTCTCACCTAATTTCAAAATTGTTTGCTTAAGGATTCACCTGAAGATGACTTTTTGTAGAAGTCGAAAATATTTGTGATTTTTAAATTATAATATGATGTAACAGAATTATTTTCTGACTTCACATATTGATAAGTGTTTTGACTGAAAATATAAATTATTATTGAATGATACTTCATAACACTTTTCTGAAACAATATGACCTTTAAATTTATTGAAGCCAGTCAGGCTAAAAAACTAGCATACAATTACTTGAATACTAAGGTGAAATTACACAAAACAAAGGCAAATCTTTGGTTTAACAAACAGAGATGCACTATCACCTTTACTTTTTAACTTTGCTCTAGAATATGCCATTAGGAAAGTTCAGGTTAACAGACAGGGTTTGGAATTGAACGAGTTACAGCAGCTTCTTGTCTATGCGGATGACGTGAATATGTTAGGAGAAAATCCACAAACAATTAGAGAAAACACGGAAATTTTATTTGAAGCAAGTAAAGCGATAGGTTTGGAAGTAATCCTGAAAAGACAAAGTATATGATTATGTCTCATGACCAGAATATTGTATGAAATGGAAATATAAAAATTGGAGATTTATCCTTTGAAGAGGTGAAAAAATTCAAATATCTTGAAATAACAGTAATAGATATGAATGACACTCTGAAGGAAATTAAACACAGAATAAATAGAGAAATGCCTGTTATTATTTGGTTCAGAAGCTTTCATCATCTAGTCTGCTGCCAAAAAATGTGAAAGTTAAAATTGATAAAACAGTTATATTATTGGTTGTTCTGTATGGTTGTGAAACTTGGACTATCACTTTGAGAGAGAAACAGAGATTAAGGGTGTTTGAGAATAAGGTTCTTAGAAAATATTTGGGGCTAAGAGGGATGTAGCTACAGGTGAATGGAGAAAGTTACACAGCGCAGAACTAGACACATTGTATTCTTCACCTGACATAATTAGAACATTAAATCCAGACGTTTGAGATGGACAGGGCATGTAGCACATATGGGCGAATCCAGAAATACATACAGAGTGTTAGTTGGGAGGCTGTAGGGAAAAAGATCTTTGGGGAGGCCGAAATGTAGACAGGAGGATAATATTAAAATGGATTTCAGGGAGGTGGGATATGATGATAGAAACTGGATTAATCTTGCACAGGATAGGGACCAATAGCAGCCTTATGTGAGGGCGACAATGAACCTGCGGGTTCCTTAAAAGCCATTTGTAACTAAGTATTATTTATTATTAATATTACTTATTATTATTAGTATTATTATTAATTTATTATTAATTGTGTTTATTATTGTCATTAATGAGTGTAATTAGTTACCAATGTCACTGGGTATTTACCCATTTGCAGTGTGAATAAATAAATACATACATACATAGGCCTACATATTTTTCCACAATATTGGATAATCAATTTGACATATATTTTCTATGTTGTATTGAGAGTTTCTCTTGTGCATCCCCACTTCTTTTCCTGCCGGTCTTCTTAGAAGTGCAAGTCTTCTTATTCTCTTTTATGTAATATTATCTATGTGGTTCTTCCATTATAGTCATCAAAAACAACTCCAAGATGTTTTGCTGCATTATCTTAGATAGGCTTTTGTTGCCATATTGTAATGATATAGACGTGAATGTTTATCGACTAACCTGAATGAGACGAAACAATTCTGTGAAAAACTATTTTCTGAATTTTCGAGGGAAAAATGCTGAACTGCGATAAACATGTTGAAGAGTGGAAGAGGAATATTGGCACTGTGATGGATTAATGGATGAAGCATTCGATAACATTATCAGCTTAAGAGAATGCGTTTCAAACTCTACAGAAGATGGAGTATTCTTTCTAAAGACAAATAAATAAAGGTATGCCAAGAGTTAATAATAACAGAGATGTGATATTAACAATGTAAATTAGCGAACACTGCAAAAGTTACAATAATAAAATTATCCTTTTGTTGACTGGCATTGTTAACAATGGAGTAACTGAAATCTCGGCTTGATTTGCATCATTTAAATATGCTTCAGTAACCTCGTGCGATATAGAAA
Organism: Periplaneta americana; assembly: GCF_040183065.1. Lineage (NCBI taxonomy): Eukaryota > Metazoa > Arthropoda > Insecta > Blattodea > Blattidae > Periplaneta > Periplaneta americana. Next base: position 108,535,133 of record NC_091117.1, read on the forward strand.
GAATTTTTCACAATGGAAAAGCATCTTGAGGAACAACAGATGCAGTTTCTCAATTGAAAACTTCAATCAAGCATTGGTCATGAACTACAATTCATTGTTGATTTTAGACAATAGAATCACTTCTACTTCAATCTTACTTATTTATAACTTTTAGAGAACCCGGAGGTTCATTGCTGCCCTCACATAAGCCTGACATCAGTCCCTATCCTGAGCAAGATTAATTCAGTCTCTACCATCATATTCCACCTCCCTCAAATCCATTTTAATATTACCCTCCCATCTATGTCTCAGCCTTCCCAAACATATTTTTGCCTTTGGCCTCCCAACTAACTCTCTATATGCATTTCTGGATTCACCCACATGTGCTACATGCCCTGCCCGTCTCAAATGTCTGGATTTAACGTTCCTAATTGTGTTAGGTGAAGAATACAATGCATGCTGTTCTGAGTTGTGTAACTTTCTCCATTCTCTTGTAACTTCATTCCTCTTAGCCCCAAATATTTTCTTAAGAACCTTATTCTCTCTCAAAGTGAGAGTCCAAGTTTCCCAACCATACAGAACAACCAGTAATATAAGTGTTTTATAAATTCTAACTTTCAGCTTTTTGGAAGCAGACTGGATGAAAAAAGCTCCTCAACCAAATAATAACAGGCATTTCCCATATTTATTGTGTGTTTTAATTTCCTCGTGAGTGTCATTTATATTTGTTGCTGTTGTTTCTACTTCAACCTCTAAGGAATAATGTGAATTACTATTCACTTAGCATTTGTACTGTTACTCGAAACGTATTTTTTTTTATTTTTTATTACACATTTATTGAATTTTTTTTTTAACTTTTTACAGGCATATTTGCATGCATATTTAGTATTTTTTTGGGCATGAAATTCCAGCTCCTAATAATCAGCTGATATTACTTGATTTCAAAATGCACATGGCCAATTCTGGGAGATCTGGTGTTGCCGTTTACATTCTAATACATTGGGCTGGAAAAGAAATGCCAAGTTGAAGTCGCTATCGATTTTAAATAATATCATGTTATGAGGACTTCACCTAGTACAAGAATAATTATACAAACACATCTGAACTGGCCTGAATTTTCTAAAGAGTTTTTATTCCATGCAAAGGAGAAATGTGTAGTTAAATGATTCAATTTTCATTTCTGTATCTGTATTTATAATAAAATTTATAACCGTTTTTTGTTAATACAATATATATCGATTGTAACAAAGACAGCATCCATGGATAATAAGAAAGGCTGTGGAACACCATATAAACTGCAGTTTCACTATTTTCGTGTATTATTTTCATTAATGTTGTAAAATAAAAGTATATGAATAATTTAAAATCAATTTATATTAAATGATAATATGAACATGTTATAAAAGTCGTATTTACTTGTTTATAAAAAACTAATTTCAGGAAAATAGTTTTCCACCTCGCCACATTTGCTAAAGTCCTCAGAAAACGATATAATTTCGTAACAGCACTTCTTTTGCAGTCCAGTGTACAGTTATGCAGTAAAAGTAGCAGCACTGTAAGGCGAGTACTAGCCAAATCTGTGGCTTAAGCCTAGCACACTGAGCTTCCATCCAGACAGCCCAGGTCATTCAAATGTCCATAGTAGAAATTATATGAAAGACAACATGAGTACATGTGACAAATTTCGAATAATGAACACTGTTTCTTTAGTTGTAAGTATGAAAACTCGTCATAAAGCCAAATCATGGATAAAAATCTTAAGGGTTTTTGTATCTCTCTTTTTTTTTTCCCCCCTGCTTCCTAAATACTAAATAAAATTAATTACTGGATTAGTGTTTCCACTCTTACATTACACATTTCCCTCACAAGGGCCTTTTCACCATCATCCAAATCGACAGCAACCATATCCAAGTCAGAACCTGCTGCTCCAAGAGCTTCAAGACCACCAGAACAACTCTCATGAGCTCCTGTTCCTCGTTCCAACTGTTCACGAACTTCAAGCACCTGCAATGCTTGCACCACAGCTTCTGGACGGGAACTACCACAACTCTAAAAGATACAAATACATTTTTAAAAAATCTTAAATATATGATACTAGCAGCAGCTGTGTCACAAACTACATGAAAAACCATGAGACATATTATGTAGAGCATAGTATGAAAATGCCATACCAAGGTGAACTTCTTGAAATTAATGTAGGGATATGTATCAAATATGAATGAGGTCTCGCCCACCTCATTATATTTTGCTCGACTAGTATGACTAGTCAGTTTGTTTTTATACCATTAAGTACGAGAAAAATTCGTACCGGCACCGGGAATCGAACCCAGGACCTCTCAGCTGTGCACGCTGAGTGCTCTCTAACAGTTTAAAGAAACTGTTGTTGAATATGACCATAAAGTCATGTAATATGCGCTCCTGTACATATATGACGTGTATCGTCTCAAGTGCAGGCAGTAAGGCCGTAACACGATACTACGAGAGGAGTTCGGCCGGCGTCGTGAATCGGATCCCGGCATAGCCCAGTTGGTTAGAGAGCACTCAGCGCGCACAGCTGAGAGGTCCTGGGTTCGATTCCCGGTGCCGGTACGAATTTTTCTCGTACTTAATAGTATAATGTAGGGATGTTTTTGTTGAAAAAATATATTTCTTTATGCTCGACCATGCCGAAATGTAGTAATTATACATCTGATAGCAGTCCTTTAATGCATATCATTAAAGTACACCTATTCATTAAAGTTCAGGTTTTTGATTATTCTCGGATATGCAATCGAAAGACAACTAGCAAAAGTCACACAGGCTGGAAATCCAATACTGTCGCAGAAGGTTATGTTCTGTTACGATAATAATTAGCGTTAATTGTAAATAATATTCAAATAAATTCAATTTGTCATCTCGTTTTTCAATGTCGAATTCAATTTCAAGGTTATATCAAGTTTACTCTCTAGGTTATATCAAGGTCGTCGACATTCGTTGCCCGGAAAAAATCAATACTTTCGCGTCTGCGCACATCTCACAATTTACGAGATTGCACAAGGTCAGTTCACTCCCCACTCACATAAGAATAAAATGAATACTTATGAATAATTTCAAGTTAGAAATATGATCGAGCATAAAAAGTCGTATGAAACTTGCCTATAATGGTAATTAAGATGCTCATATGAAAATTATGAAACTCGCTTGCGCTCATTTCATAAACATCCTCGCGTCTTAATTACTATCATTATAGGCTCATTGTATAATGTACTATTTTAGTTTAAGTTACCATATTCCTTAAAAGAATGCTTCAAATACCCTTTGTTTTAGTCTACAACTTGGTGCAAATCTTGTCATAGTCCAACTCTTTAAAAAACACATAAGGAAACATAATTTGTAATCCATGTTGAATCTTTCGTACACTACTTGTAACACTTGAATATAAATAATTGATTAAATGGTGATCTTACTCGTGTTAATTGTGTAAGCATGTGCGGCTTACAGCTGTTTCGGTGCTTCACATCATCCTCAGAGCCTACTAGATCTTGGCGTCATCTCGAACTTCAAACAAAGCAAAACTATTTCACACACAACAACAAATACTACGCCCAAACAGAAGGATTGCCAATGGGATCACCCATATTTAGCATACTAACAGAGATATTTTTACACAACATAGAACAAACATACATACTCAACAATGAACACAACAAATATGCAGACAACATAATATACTGGCACAGATACATAGACGACATACTCATACTATACAAAGGAAACAAACGACAAATACACAAACTACACCAATACATAAACAAAATACACCCAAAACTCCAATACACACTGGAACTCGAAAACAATAACTCCATAAATTTCCTAGACATCACCATAACAAAAGTTAACAAACACACTTTCAAAACATACAGAAAACCAACCACCACCACCACACACATACAGAACACATCTAATCACCCCACACAACACAAACATGCTGCATTCAGGACAATGGTATACAGATTACTCAACATACACATGAGCCAACAACACTACAATGAAGAAGTGAACACAATCAAATACATAGCACAAGAAAATGGTTACAACCCAAACATAATAGACAACATCATAAGGAAGACAAAACAAAAACTCAACAAACACAAAAACACACAAAACACAACATAAACCCAAGAACACAAGAAATACATCACACTAACATACAAAAACAAAAACACACACAAGATCGCATCCTCATTCAGAAAACAGAAATACAACATAGCATACAGAACAGAAAACACACTACAAAGACATCTCAACGCACAAACAACACAAACAAATAAATACAACCACATGGGCGTATACAAACTCACATGCAATAGTTGCTACAGTTTCTACATTGGACAGACAGGCAGATCATTCCAAACTCGATACAAAGAACACATTAAAGCAATAACCAGAGGACACAATACATCCACATATGCCGAACACATAACTAATGGTAACCACACATACAATAACATAAATACAGACATGGAAATCCTACACATACAACCCAAAAACCAAAAACTCAACACACTAGAACAATATGAACTATACAGACACACTAAAACACACCCTGATCAAATTCTCAACACACAGATCAATTTCAGAACACACACAGTATTTGACAGCACACTTCAACACTTTTCAACAATCGAACGCACCCACACAACAGGCAGCGAAGTTCGAGATGACGTCGAGATCTAGTAGGCTCTGAGGATGGTGTGAAGCACCGCAACAGCTGTAAGCCGCACATGCTTACACAATTAACACGAGTAAGATCGCCATTTAATCAATTATTCATAATTTGTACATGTGAATTTGTTTTATTTCAAGCCTTCTTTTTTGTTTACCGTAATTTAGTCTTTCCTTCAAGTAAATATGAAAATAGTAGGAGTATCCTAAGGTTTTACATAAAGAAAACCTATAATTATTTGTACAGTAAGTTACAGTCATGCTAAACATACAAAAACTCTCCCATACAGCATAATAATTGACAGATTAAAATTTCCTTTGGGATTCTATGTTATCACTACATCACAGACAAAAAAAAATTGTTATAATATTTTCTTCTAAAGTGATTCCATTGCCAACAATGGTACAGTGACTGACTGACATGTCGTGTTTTCACCATGTACTCAGTTGCTTGAGAGATCTTGGTGAGGTTACACTTTAATTATGAAGGCTTCGCTTCCATAAGAGAGTACTGGTCATGTGAGAATGTTGCAGAGGCATAAGTCAGTATATTTTTGGATACATGAAGGCTTGGAAACGTTACTGATGATGTATTTATTAATTTCCTGGGAAATATCTTGTTCATCTTCAAAAGATAATTTACATCTCAAATAAGTGAACACTATCCAGACATCCAGAGGCCCTCCAAGAAGAATAGGACCTGGTTCCTCAGGAGGAGATTGCTACATTAATCAGGAGCATGCATGAAATACTATAAGCCGTAATTAATGCAAGATGTGGCAATACATGCTTCTGAAGGTAAAAGAAAACTATCTATGAAGTACTGTAAACCAAACAGAAAAAGATGAGTGAATAAAAAATTACCGAGTTTTAATTAAAAAATTGTGTGTCATAATATTGATTACATGTTATCTGTGTCACTCTTGCATAATTCAATTCAACTCTTATAAAATTGCCTTTTAAGAAAAGTATTAGGCCTATAAAACTTTTAAAACCTAATAAAATAATAGACTAGTTTTCATGAAACTCACAGAAGCATAAAATACATAGTTAATTTTTATGTAAAACTTAGTATATGTTAATCTCACTCCATTCTCTATTGAATATGCTTCGAGGTTTTCCACACAACAGTCATGGAAATACTGGATATGTGGGTTATGTAAATACCTGAATATCAGATAAAATACACTACAGTGTAAAAGGAAGTACATACTATGTTTCGTAACTTTAATTCGAACACAAACCTTTAAGCAATCAATGGGATTTCCTTATATTTCCTGTCATTTTCTTTTTTAATTTCAAGTGTTGTGATTTGTGTGCTGGTCCATATACAAAGTATACATACAAAGTGGCCCACATAAAGTGTTACAAGTTAGTTTCTCTTAAATGTATCAATAAAACTAAATGATGATTTTTCAAAACCTCATTAGAGGAGGGGGCCTTTCAGACTGTGTCATGGACGACATTCCATTGGGCTCCACTCATCAGGCATGGGGGAGGTATGCAGTCCTCTTTTTTAGGGTTAAATATTTCATCTGGGTGGGTTTTTAGATTTTGGCTAATTGTCCGGGTTTTTAGGTCAAGTTTAAAATACGACATTACTAGTGAAGAAAAACATCTCAAACGTTTATACCAGTTACTTTGTTGTAACCGGAAACCTGCTAATCATTACAGTTAAGCAACACTTTAGCCTACCCCACTTTAAATGCTCTCATGAACTTCCCTTTCTGTACTCTTTGACCGCAACATTATCAATGTTTTATTTTTGTAATGTTTGGCAGCTTGTGTCTTGTGTTTAAAATTGTCGCCACTAGGAAGCAATGCTACATGTCGTCTTCTGGTTACTATTGCTTGCTGGCTGCCACCTTTCACAACTGTTTTTTGTTGTGCTTTGCACACTTGTAGTTTGTATGAGAAGAAATGCCGAAAAGAAGTGTAAATTTTCTGCTGTGTTACAAAAGAAGTGTCCTTGTTTTCGAAGAGGTGGAGATTATTTCGAAGGTGAATGCATGATATATAAAGCCGGTACATTTGTTTCAGTGTCGAATAAAGGAGGACTCAACTTGCAAGCACATCTGGATTGTGAAAAACATAAAAGAGCAGTTCAAGGAGAAAGTTCTTCTACAAAATTAACCGACTTCTTTGTAAAACCTGGCAGCAAATTGGAAGATGAATTAACTCCTACAGAAGGAACTTTTACATTCCACACTGTTAAACACCACAATACGGAGTGTCCCAATTTGATGTATACACTCTTTGAAATACTATTTCACAGCAAAGAAATGAGTTAGAAATACGATTTTTGCGGTTTATGATTCAGAAGGCAGTGGAAAGCATAGAAACATCTATTTATAAACAAACATGGCAGTGCAATTATCGTTCGATGAACGTAAGTGGATACTGAAATATTATTGGAAAGTGGAGAATGTTGTTGAGGCTCAACGATATTGGAGGGTTGAATTTGGAACACAACCACCAACAAGGTTAACTATCACAAGAATCCGAGACAAGTTTGAAGTCGATCAAACGGTGCAAGATGTATTGAAAGGACAGTGCAGAAGAAAGAGAAGTTTCATTGATAACAAGTGTTGATGCAGTCATGCTGGCTTCTGTACAATTCCCAAAGAAGTCAATGAGGCAATGTTCTCGTGAGATTGGTATCAGCAAATCCAGTGTTCATCGAATTTTGCCAGCTCAAAAATGGAAGCTTTACATTCCGAGACTTGTCCACATACTAAATGAGGACGACCCAGATAGACTGAAATTTTGTGAATGGTTCTTGAACATATGTGATGAAAGGGAAGATTTTCAAGACTTAATTGTTTGGACAGATGAAGCCACATTTAAACTTAATGGCACAATTGTGTGTACTGGGCTAACAAAACCCATGCATCTTTCAAGAAAAGACCATCAATCCTCCAGGAGCAACAGTATGGTGTGGTCTGTCTTCCAGAGGAATAATTGGGCTGTACTTTTGCGAAGGGACTGTCATGGGTGAGTAATACCTGCAAATGTTGGAAACCATGATTCCACATTTTAATGACCTCTTTGAGAATGAAAATGAGTTTTACTTTCAATAAGACAGGGCTCTAGCTCACCATGTCAATGTGAGGAATTTTCTCGATCGCACACTCAATCAGAGATGGATAGGATGAAGAGAAAGTGCTGTGGAGTTCCCACCTCAAACTCTGGATTTAATCCCTCCAGACTTCTATCTCTGGGGAGCTTTAAAAGACACAGTGTACGCCATAAAACCACAAACACTGGAGGGACTGAGTTCAGATTGAATATGCCTGTAATGATATTCTGTTAGCAACAATCCAGTTGATATGTTGCTCTGTTGTACATCGTTGTGTGTACTGTGGTGGAAGGGGGCATTTTGAACATGTACGGAATTAAGGAATACAAAACCACAAAAATCGTATTTTTGTCTCATCTCGTTGCTGAGAAATAGTGTTTCAAAATGTGTATACATCAATATGGGACACTCTGTAGTTACAATGTGATGTGTGCACATCTGGCCTACTGAAGACGATGTTCCCAGATTCGGATATTGTGAAGAAGTTTTATTGTGGAAAAACGAAGAGAGAGGCAATTATAAACTCAGTGTTGATTATTTGGGAAATGTTTTAAAAACCTTTGAAGAAAAGGAAATACAGTACTTTATTGTGGAATTTCCACTGATGAAATAACTATGGTTCAATAAAGCTCTTTCCAATAGTTATTCAGTATTTCGACTGGAAGAATGGTGGTTTGCAATCCATACGCGAAGGAAACTCTGGAAAGTAAAGGACTGGTTAAAAAATGCATAGCATTCACAGGTGATAACTGCAACATGATGTTTGGAGGGATACGATGGAATTCGGAAGGAAGAAAGAGTTACTGGTACACAACAAATCTTTAATTGGTGTGGAATGCCCAGCACACATTTTGAATAATTGTGTTCATCAAGCAACAGACACTCTGGATGTTGATGTTGGAAGTATTATTTTCAAGATATATCAGTACTTTCACATCTTTACAGTGTGAACGGAGCAGTTAAAACAATATTGCGAATTTGTAGACATTGAGTACAAAAAAACTGTTATCTTATAACAAGACAAGGTGGTTGTCATTATTTCCAGGCATCTCTCGACTCATTAACATGTTTTCAGCTCTGAGGGCATTTCTGTGTTGTTTGGGTAAAGGGAGGTAATTCATAAAAATGAATTTGGAGACAAATGAAAATTGAACTTGGAACTCATATGGCAAATAATTTTCTACACAAATAAAACACATCAACGGCTAGTATTCTTTCGATTTTTGCACACTCACTTATATAATTTAACTTGTCTGTTCATCTGGGGAACAAAATTCCACCTGCACAAAAAATGACTTATCCCCCTTTACCTGAACACCACAGATTTTTTCCTTTCACTCAATAAGCCACCAACTGTGTTAAAAGAGACAGTTTAGTGAATTATATTTAATTTGGAGTTTCACTCGTATATTTCAGAACGTGAAAGGGAAAATAATCCAGCTGTGGAGATTCTGAAAATCCTCATTCGTGTGCAGGACATGCTCACTGAATATAAGAGCAACAACTTTATGTCTCTCAAAGTTAAGAGCCTTCTAGTAGAAAACTGTAAGGAGGGTCTTGGTGCCAAGTATTACAAATTCTATGCTAAGATGGCTTATATGACAGTTGCATAGAGTATCTTGAAAATTGGTTGGAGCTCATGAAAGAGATGTCGTACTTCATTTGGCTGTCTCTTAGTGAATCACTTGACTGGGACAAAGTATAATCTTCCATCAAATTTCTCTTGGATAGGGATGTCTCCATAGATCATGTAAAATGCTTTGATCAATTCTGCAACCTCAAGAATCAACACAAAGATGAGTTTGCTAATCTTCAGACACAACAGAAGTGCACCAAGTATTTTGAGTCCTCTAACACTGTATGCCACTCAGAACTTTTGAAGATTGCACTGTTTGTTTTCGCTATTGCATCACATAATGCAAATACGGAATGCATTTTCTCTTTCATGCAAAGTCAGTGGAGCAAAGAAAAAGGAAACATCTGTGGAATCAGTGCAAAGTACTGTACTGTATATTGCTAGTTCAGTATAATTATAAGCATGTTACTTGCAAAGAGTTTCAGAGCTATCTTTTAAGTAATAAGCAATTATTGAACAAAATCAGATCTACAGAGAAATATGTTTGGGCCAGTCAGAGTCAGAAAGGTGGACAAAGTGTATCTCAAAGTGACAGATCATAAGGTAAAATTTTTGTAACAATATAGGATACCAAAATATTGAAATTGTGGGTAATTTTTATTGTTTTTTTTTTTTTGTGATTTATAATTAGAGTCATAGTTATAAGATTAAATTATAACCAATTCACTTGTTTGTATCATTATTTTGATATTTGAGGTTAAGAAAATTACTACTAGCAATATTTCACAGCTTCAAGTCTACACATTATACATATGAAGGGTACATGGAAATAACGATCAAGGCCCATTTTATAAAGTTTCGAGAAAAACGAATTTTAAAGTTTAAGCACTTAATACTTTGGTATGTGTGTATTTAACAGAAATTGACGTAGTGGAATGTCAAGAACGATGATTTCTTATTACTAGCTAGACCACATGATAGTACTTCTTTTCCACTATAAGATAGCATTATTAACTCAATTTCGATTTTTTATGGACCTTGATCGTTTTTCCCTTGTACCCTTCATATATCAGTATTGTATGTGATCTATGATAGCGATCTGTTCGGAAGTAGGTGTGCTTATCAAAATATGGCAACCCTAAATTACAGCGTGTTTGAAAAGAGATACTAAATAAGTAATAACAATTAAGCTATTACCATGGCAGTCCACAGATTTAAAATTGGTTGTGAAGATTTATTAATTATCTAGAATAGTCTCGTTCAACCAGTGGTCTGCATGTGCCCCTTGAACTGATTTTTCTGGCTCTCGACCTTTTCATACATTTTTATAATAATTATGTATAAACTAACAAGAGAAAATGTAAGTTAGATTTCAGTGAAAATTTTACATTCAAGTCTTGCAGTTTCCGACAGACGGTGGTTCATTCAATTAGAGTTTTAAGATTTTGTATTGTAAGTACCATATCTCTTTGGACCCTTAACGTTTACAAAAAATGCAGATTATATAAAACTATCCAAGGCAGAGGATTCTGCTTAAAGTTGTGTTATTTCTAACATTTAATATAGTTCAAAATGGCAGAAAAAAAAAGACGACATATTGCAGAAGAAAAACGACAATTTCAGTCAAAGTGCAAGAATTTTTTTTATTGAATATGACAATGTGTTATCTGTTCCAAAGTCATAAATGTTAAAGGAGTATAATGTAAGCAACCATTATATTACTTTGCATAAAACAAAATATAAAAAATACAAAGGAGCCACAAAGTGTTGTGTTTAGTGATTTCAGGCAGAAACTGACTAAGCAGAAGAATATTATCATTATTTTTATTTTTAAGTTCAGGCACTTGACATAGTATTGTCATTCACTGTTTTACTTCCCAATACAATGTCACACACACAGAAGGCAGTACTAAAGGAATAGACATATTTAGGGCATTGGATAATGTAATTTCTCAATATGGAGGATTTGGTAAATGTTCTAGCATAGCAACAGATGGAGTTAAAGCTATGGCTGGTCATAATACTGGGCTAGTAAGACTTTCTAGAGGAAAAAGGAATACAACATTTGTTTGTTTTTTTTTTTTTCAATGGTGCTATTATCCACCAAGAGGCACTCTGTGGAAAAACTGTAACACTCAGTAACACAGTGGAAACAGTCTAAATACTTCAAATCTAATAAGAAAAAGGCGTAAAGCTCAAGGACAGCTCAAAGACACAGAGTGTCTGTTGCAATCTTGAATACTTTGGAAACTGAATTTGGCGACATTTCATTGTACTGTGAAGTGTGCTGGCTTAGTGCGGGAAATTGTGTGAAGCAATATATTATGTTAAGGAATGAATGTCTTAGCACAGGAAAATGGATACAACCCCAACATAATAGACAACATCATAAGTAAGACTTAATGCAAACAAGAAAACACAACATAAGCACAAGAACAAAACAAATAGATCACACTAACATACGAAAACAAAAACACATATAAAATTGCATCATCTTTCAAGAAACTAAAATATAACATTGCATACATAACACAGAAAACACTACAAAAACATCTTAACACACAAACAAATACAACTTAACAAGTGTTTACAAACTATCATGTAATAGTTATGACGACTTCTATATTGGACAGACAGGAAGAGCATTTGAAACAAGTTATAAGAAACATATCACAGCCACAACCGAACCACACAACAATTCAACCTATGCAGAACACATCACAAACTCCAATCATAACTACAGCAACATAGACACTTTCATGAAAATTGTCGTTGTTCCTGTAATAACTCCTATGTGACATATTTATCGATTTTCAGATTTATTCTCTATTAAAGGAGCAGTCCGCGATAAAATTAAGTTGGCTTTAATGAAACATGTTTTTCAATCCAAGTAGAATGTAATTTGCCGCATGTCAATGCGAGGCATGGTTCTTGAGTTACTGACTCCGCACAAATACTTATGACGTCACAGCCACTGAACTGGTGTGATTGCGTAGTAGACCGAGAACATCCCGAGTGCAGTGCTTTGTATTAAATAATCTTCTCGCACCGTAGTACACGTGAACAGAATTTCGGACTTAGTTGTGATTGAGTGAAGTCATATTTTGCTTTTCATTTAATCATAAAATAGCACATACCAACGTTGTGGTTTTATATAGGGCTATTTTCTTTTATATGAACGATTTTGAACTACAGTAGACTAAACAGAAAAAATTGTATTGTAATACAGTTTAAAATGCCGTGGTGTTGTGACTGTTCGTGTTCAGAGGGAAGAACAAAAGCAGAACATGGAGAAGGTGTATCATTTCATGTATTTCCGAGCAGAGAAAAGTCACCGCAAATATATAAAACATGGGTAAAGAAAATAAACAGAAAAGGTTTTACACCATCGAAAACTGCTGTTGTGTGTTCTAATCATTTCCATGAAATTAATTTTGAAGAATCGTCTCTACTAAAAAGACGTTTAATGAAAGACAATAGAACTCCTATGAAAATGAAGAAAACTGCTGTCCCTTATTTTTGAAAAGAGAATCTCCCCAAGACAGTTCTAATACTAAGTGCTCCTCTGCTTATAAATGAAAAAAGGTCGTCGAAGAAGTAATAGCAAGTTGCAGTGATGCACCTATAGCTGAAAATATTGATGTATGTGTAGTTCTTGATGAGGCTGAAAATTCACGGAAACCTAATAATATTAATTTATAAACAAAGCTGTGCAGTGTGAGATAGGGTGCGAGACGCTAAGAAATGTGTGTGGTGAATCAGATGTGAGTGAGCCATAAACTGACTTAGATCTTTTCAAATAGAAGAAGAAACTTCAAATTCTAATTCATCAGGTATAAGGTACAAATTGTTTGAAAATTTTTCAAAAACTTTACAACTATATTTCATCGGCAAGACAATATTTTATAAAACAATTTCAAAGTTCGTAGAACCAACAGCAGGTATAGTTATTTTCAGATTCATGAACAACTTATCAGTTCCGTAAAAGATAAAAACGTGCGAATCGCGGTGATGACCAATTTGACTCACCTGGTTACAGTGCAAAATATGTCACTTACAGTGTAATGGACCTCGATTCAGATAATCTTATAGACTTCATAGTTCTGCAAAAGGGCCTAATTGTAGGCAATCTTGAAAAAGCAGCATGCGAAAAAGTTCTAGATTGCCTAAAAGAAAAAAATGAACATTACCCTCTCTCTGTTGGACCGCAATAGAGGAATTAGGAAATTCATGAGGACCAAATATGAATGGTGGACCATCATTTGACATTTGGCACATTGCAAAAAGCTTATCTAAAAGCCTTAAAGCCGCCGCAAAAACATATGAGAAAATACAAATGTGGAAAGACAGCATCATAAATCACTCGTGGTGGTTATGTGCTACATGTGAAGGTGATTCTGACGACTTAGAAGACAGATTCATTTCTGTATTAAATCATATTTGTAATATACACGAACAGAGACATATGAAAAATGTGCACACATTCACCCATACAATAGCGAGAGGGAATGGACCGAACCAACAATGCTCTGAAAAATGTTGCATGCAACCCTGCCCTTTAAAAGACTTAAAGCAGACTAATTAGTTTTGTCACACCAGCAAACTTGAATCATATCATAACGACAGATTGGTTTACATTCCTAAGAGCAAACACTTTTCATATGATGGAATAGTAACTAGAACTATGATTGCGATAATGGACCATAAATACAACGTAAAAATAGACTCCAATACTCTAAAGCAGCGGTTCCCAAAATTTTTCAGCCACGGAGCCCTTTTTGAAGCAAAAGTTTCTCGTGGAGCCCCAAGAAATGTTTACTTTTTAGTTTTATCTGTCTACGTTCTATGAAGCATATTTCACACTAAACATAAACGGAAGTATGAATATATATATATATATATATATATATATATATATATATATATATTAATAAAGGAAACAATAGTAAAAAAGTATTGGATATAATTTATTTAAATCTACAAAATGATATTAACAAGTAGTTAAGATGTTTAAAAAATGTTGCAATGCCACATGTACACCCGAAGTTAATGTGAAGAATGTTCCTGTTTCTTGCGACAGAGTTTGTCAATGACCGGTGTCATAGAAGTCAGTTGAAGACGTATATTGTCTTCTGTGTCCAAACAAGTTCGATATTTTGTTTTGTAGCGGTGTACCTCGAAAAGGTCGTTTCACTGAGGTACACAGTACCAAAAGACAGTGAGAGAAATTTAGCTTTTGAACTTAATATCAAAAGATCCTCCCCTAACTTAGCCCAAAATTTGGGAAATGGTTTGCTTTTAAATTATGCGTGACAGTGGCTGTGCGAAACTATGTCTATAAGGACCTCATATCTGAAGCAGTGAGGGTTGCTGGTTTTGACATCACTGGAAATGGATCTACAATCCACTCATATTTCTTTAGAATCGATTCCCGAGTGTCCCTTGGAAAGTATGAATTGATAGTTTGAAGCAAATTGTCAAGGTGTTCTTTCATTATTGCTATGAATGAGACATTCATTATGTTATTTTCTTCTGTAAAGTTTGAAGTCAATCAGAAACGTAAGATCCTTATTGTCGACGTTTTCTATGTAGAACGCTATCTTTTTCTTCAGTGCGACAATTTCGTCATCAGCATCGAATATAATCTTCCATTTACCTTGTATTTTTTACTAGGTTATTTTACGACGCTTTCTCAACAGCTTAGGTTATTTAGCGTCTGAATGAGATGAAGGTGATAATGCCGGTGAAATGAGTCCGGGGTACAGCACCGAAATTTACCCAGCACTTGGTCGTTTTGGGTTGAGGAAAAACCCCGGAAAAACCCCCAACCAGGTATTTACCTTGTATGTACCCATGTGCTGAATTCATTTTTGAAAAATGTCTGCCAAGTAACATAATTTGTACAACCATTCCTGATCATTAAAATAATCTGCTAGCAAACTATTCTGGTAATTCAAAAGTGAAGAAAATTCCGTTCGAAGTTCATGTAATTGGGACAACGCTTTACCGCGCGACAACCATCGCACTTCTGTGTGTAATATTACTAACAATGACTTGTGTATACTACCCATATCTTCACACAGGATTTTAAGTAGCCTACACTGCGAAGGCCGTGCCTTAACAAAGTTGACAATTTTGATGGCGTTGTCTGGTACCTGCTTTAATAACGATGCCATTTTTCATTGCGAGGGCATGTTGGTGTAGTACACAGTGACTACTTGTTCAGTTTTTAAAACTTCCTTGATCATTGTAACAACGCCAGCAACAGGACCTACCATGGCCTTTGCGCCATCTGTGCACACGTCAATGCAATTGCCCCACGGTATCGAGTTTTCAATGCAGAAGGAAAAAATTCAGTATTGCTTGTAGAGGATGGCAATGGCTGCAGAACAAAATATTTCATGAAAAAAAACTGAAAAATCATATCGCACAAACATCATTAACATAGCTAATCCGGCAAAAACTGTGGATTTGTCAAGTAGTAACGAAAATTTCGTTTAACTGATACGGGAAATCATGATATATTTTACGTCTTTTCATATAAGTATTCTGGATTCGAATATGCCCAGTGCTACTTGGTAAGGACACACTGGAAATCAAGTTTTGCAGTTTTCTCGTCCACCATGCACTTCACTACCTTCACTAATAGTGGTTTCATAAGAGTTTCAGCAAGAGTGAGATTTACCAGCAAGAGCCTGGTCATGTCTAACCAAGTACGGCGTTTTCAGTGCTTTCTCGTTGTTTGTTTTTACACGAGGAGAAATTTTGTCTGAACTGCATGGAGTTCGTCACTTTTTTCTTTGGAAGTAGTCTGCAGTTTTATTTGTGAATTTTTGAATTGAGAAATGCCGTCTAAGCTTGGCATGGAACATAGAACTATTGGGAAAAACTTTGTTACATATCACACACTGTGGACGTTCATCAGCAAACTCAGTGAATCCCATGTCCAAATATAAATCACAATATTATCGTTTGTTACTTTCAATACCTCTACATTAGGCATCGTAGACTCTGAGACAGGATCATGTTCAACATATTCCGAACTCAATTCCCAGGAATTCGCACTATCTTCTTTGAAAGTAAGGTTATAGCTGTTGTTATCTCTCTTTGACTGAGCACTGGTTGATGGCTAATGACTCTTAGGTCTCAGGGAGCCCGTCTTAAGCCACAGTTCCGGTTCAACGAAAGTTTAGCTAACACATCTGCTATCAAATTAACATGCAGATAAACATGATATATATTTTTTGAGGTAACTTAACAGTCAATAGATTGTAGATTCCACGTGCTACGAATAACAAACTCTGCCTGCCCAGTATATAAAAAATAAAATAAATTTCGAGAATCATTGAGTACTTGGCAAGCAAGAAAGATTGAGATAGTTCCAGTGACGAGTAGATCTAATATTAACGCTTTCATGTAGCAAGAAGAATGCAAACTACTTTCTCAGGAAGTATTTTTTGCTTGATGGAAATAGTTTCCCTTTTCCCGCTAGAGACTAGATGGAAGCAGCAATTTTTGTCATCTTCATAACTTCCGCGGACGGAGCCCCTGAGAATCATGCGCGGAGCCCTTCCGCGGAGCACACTTTGGGAACCGCTGCTCTAAAGCCACTAAACGATGGGTGGAAAAGAAAACATACAGCAGGAAGGAAAACGTGTGGACAGAAGATATACAGAGAAATGTGTTGTAAGTAGCTCGTGATTATCAACTACTACAATTCGATGATCCACATGTTTTTTAGTTCTCTCAAACATAGCCCCGGTGCCTAAACCGTGTGAGTCAACAACTATGGCGTAATAGAATATATAAACCGTGTACTAATTTATTGTTGACGTGAGATAAACATGTATCTGTAGTCCCAACATAACTAATATTTCACGTCTCACATATTCACTCACTCAGTGAAGACGTTGACTTAGGTTATAATTGATCAAAATATTAAACCTTTTCAGTTTGAACCCTTACCAGACCCCAGTCGTTCTAATCACAGAATGGAACAGAATGCATTGTACACGGGATTTAAAGTGGGATAAAGTTTGGGTAAGTTATTACTAGTATTATTATTATTATTATTATTATTATTATTACAGTATATGCATGTGATAGGTCCTAAGTGAGTCAATAATAACTGACTGTAACATATGAATATGTATTTACTCGTTCTACACCACTGTATGTCAAACGGAACTACAATGCAGTATTATGAAGCGATCGGTGGTTATGACGTCAGAGCTTGCAGTAAGACCTTTAATATTTCACAAACTAAAAGGCGTAGAGAGATGAAACAAACACCGTTAATCTAAGGATTACTTAGGTAAACATCCTATAATATAATCAAAATTTCGAATTTTATCGCGGACTGCTCCTTTAAATAACTTAAATAGTGATACAACACATAATAAAATCTCCTGTATGTAATTATATTTCTTTCTTTCGAAAATGTAAGAATTCACAATCACCTATGTACCACTACCACAGAATGAATAAATGTTTTTTTTCTTCCTACTGAAAAAGTTTATATTTTGCACATAGGAGTTATTGCAGGAACAACGAAATACTACATATCCAGCCAAAAAACCAGAAACTTAACACTGTAGAACAGTATGAAATTTACAAACACACAAAAACACACTCACAACACATTCTAAACACTCAACTGAATTTCAAAACACACACCCATTTCAGGGGAAAAGGAACTGTCATAAGTGGTGCTTTTTGATATCACTTATGAGGTTCAGACCTATCTTCGGACAGTTGACTAAGTAACAAACATTTTTTTCGACACAATCATTAACACACCCTACCACAACAGGGAATCAGAAGATAGTGCTGGACCTCACTAGGCTTCAGAGAATGACGGACACCATGTCAAAACTAGTCAGCCAGAGAATCTATATATGTAATTTCGATGCTTACAAAAAATTTTGAGAAAACTACACCACCTATCATGATGGGAAATGTCTCATTTGATTTGTTATTAACAAGAAATTTGCAAAAATACTAAAAACTTTAAACATTTATTTATACATTTTACAATTTAACAAATATACATAAGAAATGTGTATAAAGAAGGCTTATGTTTCGTTCGTAAGGCTTCAGTTTTCTTTGTTGCTCATAATGTAATGCGTATCAAGAAGGCTTTGGTTTCGTTCATTCAACGCCATTTTATGTGACGCGGGATTTTAAATATTATCTTCGTTATTGCAACTAAACACATTGTTGTTTGGTAGTGTAGTAATCTGCATACTGGTCTTCTATGTAGAGGATGTAGAGGGCTAGGGTTCGAGAATTGTGCATGAAATTTTTTTATTGATAAATTTACTTTATCTAACCTTATTTAATAAGAAATTTTGTAGTATATTAATTTGATTTATTAATTACTGCTGTTTTAATGATATTAGGTTTTTCAAGTCATAGCAAGTTAGCTGGTATAGATGGCTTCGTTAGAGAGTTAGAGGTCCTGAATAGTGTGAGTAATGTGGGGCTTTGTGTAGGCCTATAGAAAAGACTGTGGTTCAAATAATGAAAGTATGCTTTGCAGCTATTTATCACGACTGTTGTTCACAACCAAGATTGCAATGTGAAATAAAAAGAGTTTGTTACTTTCATCTAAATAACTACAACTTTTATTTCAAGATTTTTTTTTATTGGAGGGTACTTTTAAACCTCAATTAATTTATATAAAGTAAGAGTGACGAAGAAGGTCATGTGATTGTTTTACATCAGTTTTTTTTGGTATTTTTTTAAAAGTGTATTGCATAATCCGTTTCGAAATGTGAGAGACCGACAACATTTTGAGAATAGAGGACTTAGAGTCAGACAACGTTAACTCCAAAATCGCAACTTTACAGGAGGAAGGAAAAAAGGTGAATACAGCTGTTTATTTAATGACTGTTCATTTCTTTTTTATGAAGATAAACTTTTTATATTTTTACAACATGTAGGAAATTTATTCTTACAGAACAATAGCACTGATTTTCTTAGCAAAAATTTGTACTTTTCGGAGATAAAGTTCTCTGATTCAAACTGAAGCAGAAGGTAATAAATAGGAATTAACGTTGCATCAGAAACTATTGTACTGATAGTAATAATTTCAATTTTATTGTAATAACAAAATTATGGAGTACTGAAATTTCCTTGAAAAAATTAAACATTGAACAATGTACTGTATCTTGTATAAAAGTTAACAACAATGTTGGCCATCGGCGTGGCTCAGTTTGCTGAGGCGCTTGCCTGCTGATCTGGAGTTGCGCTCGAGCTGATTAACTGCCCCCCCTCCCGAGATTTTCCCCAACCGTAATGCAAATGTGAGATAACTTCTTCCTGTTCTTATAACATCTTCGTCAGTTTCTTGATTCAAGACTAACTCTGAAAGAGTTAAGGTTTTACGTAAAGTATCTATTATTTTCATTGATGAAGCATCAATGATCCCTACTGTACCAGTTGACTGTGTGGACTGTTTGCTAAGAGACATTATGAACTGTAATGATCAATAATTAGGTAATATTCCAATGAGTGGGAAAGTTATTCTTTTCTGTGGTGATTTCAGGCAAGTATTGCCAGTGGTGCCAATGTCAAGCCGAGTTCAAATCCTAGAATCCTGCATTCAGAAGAGTAAAATTAGGAATTTCTTTATTATTCTTCATTTGACCCAAAAATATGCGAGCCAATGTCAATGAACCAACATTTTCTGAGAGGTTACTTCAATTAGGAAATGGAACACATCAATCTAATAATCTTGGTGAAAATATTATTAACATTCAAATAACTTTATGTGCAAGGAAAACTCGGTTGTCAGCCTGGTTAAATATTCGACCCAAGTTATTGTGTGTCTTTTCAATAACAATTGTTATAAAATCAACAAGGAAGTGATGCATTATTGTAGAAGATTCCAAGGAGTACTACAGAGTCGACTCAATCATCACAGATGACCCGGTAGAAAAGTTAAACATACCTACCATTAGAATATTAGAATTATCCAATATACAGAGCTATTATTATCAAATGTCCTAGAAAATAGTGGCCGGCCGGTTGGCCACACCTGTGTCGTATGACCATTTCTCCTGCACAATCGACCTTCAGTAACCATATGACATTCAGTTTCAGTGTGCTTAGAAGCCGTGTAATGAAACTCTCAAATTCTTCAAGTGTACAACATTAGTGTATAAAGTTTAGTGATTGTTGTGTATTTAGGTAATGCCTAGCAACAAATTCTCATTGTGTGAATGTGTGTATATGTACAACATGTACAGTTGTCAAAAAAAAAAGGTGGCCGGACTCGTGAACAGTGAATATTTTCTAGTCCACTTCGGGTCACGGCGATATTACACGATGCATGTGCTTGTAGAAGCAGTTCCGGAAGTATAAAACTATTCCATATCTGCGTCTTGTACACCAGCGGTAGAGTGCTCGCTTAATGATTCGAAGGTTGTGGGTTCGGGCCTTGCTTAAGCTTTCATTTTATTTTTTAATCGCTCTTTAGCGATATAAATAATATTCAAATTATAATTTATATTCTGTTATAGTTCTTTAACGTTATAAATAATATTTACGCTACCATTTAGGCCTATATTCTGTTATCGTTCTTTATCGATATAAATAATATTCAAGTTATTTATATTTTGTTACCGTTCTTTTAGCAGTATAAATAATAATTCAAGTTATAATTTTTTATATTCTGTTATCGTTATTTAGTGATATAAATAATATTCAAGTCATCATTTGTATTTTGTTATCATTATTTAGCGATATAAATGATACTAAAGTTATTATCAGGGAAAGGATTTATATGTAAATACATATTTACTTATAAAGCTAATATAATTTATATTTTGCATTATCTTTATGTTTCACAATGTGTAGGGTTGAAAAATCCTACTTTTATTTTCCATATTTTTCCATATTTTAGAGTTTAGTACATATTTTCGTTAATTTCCATATATTTTCCATATTTCATATAAAACAGTCCATATTATATTAGGTTTAACAATAAAACAAAACAAAATTCATTAACTTTTAAAAATACATTTCAACAATAGAGATTTAAACACATGTTCAGTAATCCCTTTAACATCAGAGTTATTTGAAAATTAGCAGTCCTATCAACAATGGGAAAGTAAGTTACAAAACTGTATTAATTTAATTTAAAATTTTTAACAGACTTCAGTTGTGCAGCTCAACAGTTAAATGCCAGTCAGAGTACACATAGGTTCAGTTTTGTAAATCATACTATAAAGACGGTAAATATGCCAAAAGTACGTCATTCAGTCAATTTAAAATCAAAACTAACAAGTTACATTTCAGAATTTAAAGAAGATGGTTTATCAACTGACAATAAAATATTATTTTGTAATTTGTGTCAGTGTGCAGTATCATCTACACAAAAGTTCCTGGTGCAACAACACATTACAACTAGTAAACATCAGGCCAACAAACAACTAAATTCCAAGCAGAGACAATTGT
Source organism: Periplaneta americana (assembly GCF_040183065.1). Taxonomy (NCBI): domain Eukaryota; kingdom Metazoa; phylum Arthropoda; class Insecta; order Blattodea; family Blattidae; genus Periplaneta; species Periplaneta americana. Next base: position 108,556,933 of record NC_091117.1, read on the forward strand.
TTTTAACACAACCAACAACATCGAATGTAAGATCTGAGTTTAACATCGACCTGTGCCGTTCTCTCATCTCTGCTGATATTCCTCTCTACAAACTAAAGAATAAGGTCTTCAGGGAATTCCTTGAAAAATATACTCAACATACAATCCCGGATGAGTCAACACTTAGGAAGACGTATGCTCCATCCATCTACGATGAGACAATACAGAAGATAAGAGATGAAATTAAAGATAGTTCAATTTGGGTTTCCATTGATGAGACTCCCGACAAAGAAGGTAGACTTGTTGGTAATGTAGTTATCGGTTTGTTAAGTGAACAATATTCTGAACGAATTCTTTTACATTGTGATGTTCTAGAAAAGTGCAATAACAAAACTATAGTTAAACTGTTCAACGAAGCTATGGGTATCCTGTGGCCAAAGGGTATTATGTACGATAATGTGTTATTCTTTATTAGCGATGCTGCCCCTTATATGGTCAAAGCTGGACAAGCATTATCTGTTGTATATCCTAAATTGACTCATTTTACTTGTGTGGCGCATGCATTTCATCGTGTGGCAGAAGTGGTCAGAGACAATTTCCCTAAAGTAGATTTGTTGATTTCATCAGTGAAAAAAGTATTTCTCAAAGCTCCCAGTAGAGTTAACGTGTTGAAAGAAATGTACCCTGAAATTCCATTGCCACCAAAGCCAATTTTAACTAGATGGGGTACATGGCTAGAAGCAGTTGAATATTATGCCGAACATATAGACTCTATTAACAATGTTCTCCTTGCATTGGACTCTGAAGATGCAGTCTCAATTGATACTGCGAAAACAGTTACCTGTGACATAAGTGTGAAGAATGACTTAGCTCACATTCAGCATACATTTTCATGCATCATAAAAACGCTCAAAAGTCTCCAAAATAGGCACCTTTCACTATCTGAAAGTTTTGAAATTATAAATAGTACTGTGGAACAACTGAATCGTGGTAGAGGTAAAGTTGCAGATGCAGTAAGAGCTAAGGTGGACACTGTACTTTCAAAAAACCCTGGATATGAAGAACTACAAAAGGTTGTTGCTGTGATGAGTGGTGAATCAACAGTGAAGATTAACTTGGACTTATCCCCAGCAGACATTGTGAAATTGAATTATGTACCAGTTACTTCTTGTGACGTCGAACGCTCTTTTAGTCAGTATAAATCTATCCTCAGAGACAATAGAAGAAGATTCACTTTTCAGCACTTGAAAGAAATGTTTGTAACCTATTGTTATGGTAACAGACAATAAAAATTGTGTTTTGTTGAAACTACATTGGAAGATAAGGTACGTCCATTATATTTTTTGTTTAGTTTGATTAAAATGTACCAATATTTAATGTACATAGTCATTTTTTTATAATTTTAAGTCCATATTTAATTCCATATTTTGGTAAAAATCCATATTTAATTCCATATTTTGGTAAAAATAACTACATATATATTTACATATTTCATATATTTTTAGTCCATATAAATCCGTTCCCTGGTTATTATTTATATTCTGTTATCATTCTTTAGCGATATAAATAATATTCAAATTATAATTTATATTCTGTTATCGGTCTTTAATGATAAATAATATTCAAGTTATCATTTATATTCTGTTATCGTTCTTTAGCAAAATAAATAACATAAATTTAATATTAGGCCTGGAACAATACAGTTGCATAATACTAGTGTTTGTTTTTTATTTTTATATTATTACATTAATTTACATTATCTTGAAACACAATAAAATGAAAAATAGTGACGAGGAATTGAACATGAGACGTTGACATCTAAATTCTGACGTTCTTCCGACTGAACTACGAGAGCACAAGTGTGGAAACATTTGCCGAAAAATTGGTCCAGTCTCCCTCTAAGATTTTCTGATGATTTGTAAAAGTTCGTTCAGGATTCGGGGGGCAAAGGCTAATTGGCATTTCCTGGTATCTGATCTGATCAAAAATCCTCATAGAACTGATATTTAATCCTTGCGATGAATTTCGGTGAAGTCCGGAGGGCTCAATTAGTCAGATCCATTTTCTTCACCTCCATGCCTGGGCCCTCTGGGATCTATTAAGATGCGAAAGAGACAGTGGTGTGTGGAAAACAACGGGAAGTTACCGCATTTATCCTTTCCAAGAAAAACTGCAAATATGAACAAAGGAAGCTTTTAATAGAAAAAGGAGCATCTTCTGTGGACCTCTGGAAAAAGAACTAAGGAAGAGATTAGTGAAGTGCTTTGTGTGGAGTGTGGCACTGTATAGGGAAGAAACATGGACATTACGATGAAATGAAGGGAAACGAATAGAAGCATTTGAAATGTGGATGTGGAGAAGAATATAGTGTGTGAAGTGGACAGACAGAATAAGAAATGAAGTTGTCTTGGAAAAAGTGGATGAAGAAAGAATGATGCTGAAATTGATTAGAAAGAGAAAAAGGAATTGGTTGGGTCACTGGTTGAGAAGAAACTGCCTACTGAAGGATGCACTGGAAGAAATGGTGAACGGGAGAAGAGTTTGGAGCAGAAGAAGATATCAAATAATAGAAGACATTAAAATATGTGGATCATGTGGGGAGACTAAGAGGAAGGTAGAAAATAGGAAAGATTGGAGAATGCTGGGCTTGCAGTGAAAGACCTGCCATGGGCAGAACACTTATGTATGTCCAGGATGCTTTGAATGTCGTGGCTGAGAACAGTCACTATTTGAAAAGACTCTAGTCGATTCCATGCCCACTAGACTGTGAGATGTGATCGAGATGTGGGGAAGATAGATTAAATATTGAATCGTACTGTTTTGTTTTGTTTTTTGAACGCTTAAAATTGTTTGAATGTTGTAAGGCAGACGCCAGTAAGTTTGTTTTGTTTATGCCACGAAAGATATTCTTGTTGAGAATAAAATCTTTTTTTCATTCCAATTGCAGCCATAATGTCATAATAAATAATGATAAAGTCATGGCATAATACATTCATGAACTTCACGTTAATTACTAAAATAATCATAAAAGAGAAAGGAGCAATTATGTATGTTTTGTCTCTTTCTCTTAAAAATAAAACAAAAAACAACATAAAAAGCACTAGGTTGTGTTCGAATGCAGGACCTAACGAATACCAGGCCAGAACGCTACCATTACACCAGCAAGTAACACACGAAATTCTTTAATTATAACTGTAGGTATCAGGCAATGTGGTCCAACAACATGTAACATTGCCTGTCTCCGAATTGTAGCGAAGATACCCGAAGGGAACTTTGTTTCTGGAGAGCGGCCACTTTTGCTTTTGACAACTGTACATAAAAGGCAGAAGGTCGTGTGCGAAAACAAGACGAAAATTTTGAATAAAGTTTTCAAACAGACCTGTGCCTTCTACCAAAACAATTAGATGACTCACTAAAAGATTTAAAGAAACAGGCTCAGTGAAGAATCGAAAATCAAGTATAAAACGTAGTGTTCTTAAGTGGAATGACTGTCAGTTTATTTCCAACAAGATTCTGCCACTGCTCATACAGCTGCAGTGTCAATGAGGGAATTGAGGTGTATTTTCGGTACGAGACTAATCAGTAATAATTTGAGGCGGAGGAGGGGACCCAATTTTATATCAACACTTATTCTGATTCTTTGGTCATCCAGAAGTATATATTTTAATGCCTCCACGAGGCCCAGATATAACATTCTGTGACTTTTATTTATGGAGAACACTAAAAGGTAGAGTTTATAAGAAAAATCCTAATTCTATAGATGAACTAAAAGACTGCATACGAGAAGAAATCCAAGCTATCAATGATCTGGAACTTCAGAGTGTTGTTCATTCATTCATCAGAAGATAGTTGTGTGTGGTGGCAAATGGGGGCCATTTTCAGCACAGTACAGCAAAGTAAAGCAGTTATTACTTATTCAATGATTATACAAGTGTTAAAAGAGTGTATCCAAGAATGAAGAAAGTCTTACCTTTATGAAAAATGAAAATATTGGGTATGAATATCAAGAGAAGCTGAGAGATAACGAATTCGTACATACACTGACTGATTGAACATCCATCTAAATATTTAAATCTAAAATTGGAAGGTAGAAAATATATATTCCATCTCTACGGATATGTTAAAGGATGAATAATTTCGAGGGAAAAATTGTTCCGGAGCCGGGTATCGAACCCGGGACCTTTGGTTTAACGTACCAATGCTCTACCACTGAGCTACTCGGGAACTCTAACAGACACCGATCCAATTTTTCCCTCTATATCCACAGACCTCAAAGTGGGCTGACAACCGTCAAGCAACCAACTTCGAGTGCACACTAACTCCGTGTGACTTAAATTGTGGTTTTCTGTTGACGAACAGTGACGTGTATTATGCAAATCAAGATTTTCAGGTATAACTCCCTGTAAAGTTGATTTGAATAATTTCGAGGGAAAAATTGTTCCGGAGCCGGGTATCGAACCCGGGACCTTTGGTTTAATGGGTTCGATACCCGGCTCCGGAACAATTCTTCCCTCGAAATTATTCAAATCAACTTTACAGGGAGTTATACTTGAAAATCTTGATTTGCATATGTTAAAGGATTCCATAGTAAACTCAATGTAATGTATACTACCTTGAAAGCAAATAATTAAGTACACTTACCATTTTGCCAACAGTTAAAAGAAGAAAAAAAAATGACAAATTTCAGCGAATTTCAGGAAATCATAAGTGATGACATCAAGAACAGATTCCTAGACTTCGATATCCTAAAGCCAAAACTTACCCTCTTCAACCATCCCACAGTGTTTCCAAGAGGCTCAAAAGCTGGCCAAAAATGATTTTTTCATTTTTAATTTTATGATGTTTGCAATATACCCCAACTATCTCCAAGGTCTGGCGGTCATAAAACAGCCACCCTCGTAGCAGGTCTAATTCTACGCAGTTGTATTCGAACCTTTGAAAGTAGTGCATGAAGTGTCGTTTTTGCTGTGTTGCGATTGTGTGTTTTTCAATTAGAATTTCAATTATATCTTTTGTACTTCTGTGGTTGATTATCAGGTAAATGTTATTATGGATTGTTAGAGTTATGTTTCTGAATTAAGAATACGTTATTATTATAATGATTAAGTATATTATACTTTGCTGAGGAATCATAATCATATTATGTAAAATTTTATTTTGTGATTCCTTAAGTTCGGTCTTTATGCAGACCAGCAAAAATTGCCTCACGTTGCCCCGTGTTATTTCCTTGACCAACATGTAGCCTGACATGTTTACTTGATGATCTTGAAAGGTAAAATTGCCCATATTTGCCCCTTTTGATAAAATTTAGATAAATATATGTATTGGCGTACTTCAAATTAATCGTCTAAAATACGAATATTCTCAGTATCAGTTAATTTCTTCTCTACAGCAAAACTATGTTCAATTTGGCTATCAAATAGTTATAAAAGTAAAAAGTAACAAATTTTTAGTCATTTATTTTGGTTTCAGAATGGAGTACCGTTGCAAAAGGAAAGAATTGTTTGATACTTTACAGAAGGAAAAAAGTGGTCGTAAGAAACAGAAAGACGTAGTATTGCAGTTTCTTATTACAAAAATCGGTCTAGAAGTCTCCCATGATCAAATTAAATTGTTAGAAAGACATGGTTCTCGTTTTTGCATTAATTTGTTTCGCAGAATCAATCAATCTAACAGGATGAGTGTTTGATTTAAAAAAAAACGAGCAGTTTAGATAAAGAGTTTGTATGTGATTTAAATGCTATAAAACCTACTCTACAGAAAAGAGGAGGACCACAGGCAAAGTTTGGAGAGAGCAGTAGTAGGTCTAAGCGTAGAAAAACTCAAAATGTAAGAAAATCTGCAGAGATTGCGAAAAATTTAACATTCGCTGCAAAAATAAAGTAAGTGCAGAAATAACCGGCATTGACAGGAATCTCATCTACAGATGTGGAATTATACTTAAAACCATATCCTGTGGATCTGAAATAAACACAAATGAATTTGAAAAATATGCAACTGAGACTGCCAGATTATTTGTCTCACTATACTCTTGGTATCCCATGCCTGTCACTGTACATAAAATACACATTCATGGTTGGACTATTATTTCCGAGGCATTACTTCCAATTGAATGCTGAATTTACAAAACGACTTATGTCCCTAGAAGTAGTTTTGAGAAAATTAAAGAAAACTGTTTTTGACTTCGCTGAACCATATATTGTTACAATATAATTTTTTATATGTAAGAGATATGTAAGAGAAAAATTTTTAGTATAAAAATTCATACTTTTGTACTCTTCTTCAGGTTGTAAAAAATTTAATTATCTTCAGGACTTAAGTTATTCTGCAAATTAACTTCAATTCTGCATCATAATTATTAGGTTATTGACACATAAACATGTTTAACTAAATGTATTTAGCCTATACCAAAATCATAAAATAACCTTATTGCAATTGTTGAACAACATTATTTTGAACAATTTTTTAATCACAAGAGCACAGACCTCTGATGGAGAAAAGTATGATGTTGAAGGAATTTTTCTGAGCACTTATTGCCATTAAGAATTTGATTAGTAGGCTGTTCTTATTTTGTCCCAGACAACTGTTGCAGAACAACCACAGTTCTTTAATATACTGGATGTGACATAGTTATCGAAGTAGTGTGCAGGAGAAAATTACATACCTAATTAAGACGTGTCTTGGCCTGTCCCTCATGGTAGACACAAAAGGACATTTCACTAGTTTTCATGCTGTGCACAGAGAGAACTGAGACGGTGAGCTGGCGATAGTAGTACATATCCTGAACTGGTGTTAGGCAAGCTACATTTTTCATGTAGTCAAATGTGACAGCAAGAAAATCCTCTCTCTCTAGATACTTAACTTGGCTCCATTTTGCAATACTTTTCACTTCAGCTACAAGTTCAGCACGATTACTGAACATATTGCTTTTCATTTTCATGCTCTGTTTTTCAAACGTAGTAAATTTTCTCAACTGAAGAATTACCAATGACAACAGACAAAAAACATTTTGTCAGCTGATTGTATAATTAAAATTACATATTATGTAAGTTTCTTCAGTACTTGACAGGCAAAACAACTTAAGACCAGGACTAAATTCGTTTTACCCCTTAACCAAACATTCTGCTGCTAAGGAAAACTATACAAAAGTCGTGGATTAAAGTCATTCTGTTACTAAACGATGACCCTTGCACATAGTAACATAATCATGCTCTCAACTCAAAACTCCCAAAATGTGGACTTAAGTTGTTTTGCAAATTTATCATTCAATTGGACAAATGTCGGAAGAAGCACAAGAAGCAAGGTATAAACACCTTAAGCAATTTCGTGAACTGTATGCCAGAAAGATTTCAAGAGAGGCCACTAATCGGGATATATTCAATCGACTCCTTGCCACCTCTGATCCTTTTATAACATCCTTCCGCCAAGAGAACCGAACAAAATACAAGAAAAGGACACTACATGTGGAAGTCATAAATCTATTGAGTTCTGAAACAAACAAGGGACGGCTCAGGCCTACTGCAAGCGCAGTCACAACTTTCGGAGGGGAGGACAGTACCAATACTAGTAACAGTGATCAATGAACATTCGTTACCCTACTAAAGTGCTAAAGTGTTTCTGATTCTGTATTGTGTACGTGCTCACTTAGAATTTATTATTTATTAAGTGCCTCCGTAATAAATATAATAAACAGTGTAGTTACTTTAACGTGTAACAACATTAAAAAGTTAATATTAAACAGTCATGAACATAATCGTAAAATGTTTCTAATAACTTAATGCACAGATTAATTCAATCAATACTAATATATATATATATATATATATATATATATATATAATACTTTATATAAAGTATTAAATTAAGCGTCTTTATCATGGACGAAAAAAAACTGGGTCTACCACTTCACTGTTCAAGTATACCCAGCGGAACGCGAGCCATCAGTTGAGAAACATTGCCCTAAGATAAGCCAGTAGAGCTGATATATTGTTAATATGATATTATCTTTCAGTTGGTACCAAAAATTGGTAAAAAAAGTGTTGAAGTGGCTTTTAGTATTTTTGGCCAGCTTTTATGCCTCTAGGAAACACTGTGCATCCCATGGAAACTTATGCGAGCCAGGTGCCCTCTGATCTATGGAATTTTGCGACTTTCAGACTGATCCATTCTTCAGACCAAAAAATGTGATGTTCCTCAAATCAAATGAATGTTTTCATAAACTGCATAAATTCTCATTGGAATGTTATTATTTGGCTGTACATGCATGTGTGAAGTGCTTTTTAAGCAATTAAATAAAAAACGACGAATTGCACTGAAAGTGCTGCACTAGAATCAAGCCTGTCTGAGACTTCCCTGACAGAGTTCAAAGTGGACATTGAGGAACTTATGTCAGAAAAGCAGTGCCAATCTTCACATTAACTTTCCTAATTTTAAAGTGTGTCAAATGAGTAAATTAGTTGAAGCTTTCATAATGTTTTGTGTTAAACTGCCTGTCTGTTTATTGCATATAATTCTAATCTATTTTAACAATTTGTAAGGTGTGTAAAATGAGTAAATTGAAGTTTCCATGAATGAATTTTAGTGTAAATGTAGAGTAAATGATAGACAGGTCCAACTTTAAATTGAAGTTGATGTTAATGGCCCTCACTCCTCGCTTGGTCATAAAATATTTTGATTGGTCCTCAAGTAATAAAAGGTTGGATCACCCTGATCTAGAAGAAGGCAGTGTAATAGTAGTGTATAATGCAAGTTACTATTCAGTTATAGCAATTAAAACCCAAAACATATCAACCAGGCTGCACAGTAACATAATGGGGATGATAAAGGTCTCCTAGCTACTCTACTGGCATACACGCAAGTATGTTTTAGTTACTGAATACTGTTGACTCCCGATTATCTGTGTGCGTATAACCAGTTTTTGTGGATTAACCATGCATGATTTTGGCTCAATAATGAACTTAAAAAAAATTACATAAAAACTTATACTTTCATGTTATATAGGATGGTGATTCATGAAGTATGACCCACTCTTTAGAAATCAGTTCTACAGGTCAGCAAAAAAAAAAAAAAAAAAAAAAAAAATGCTATATGAATATAAGTCCGATAATCAATATTTAAGTAGCTATAGCTGTTCGAATCCTCAGAAAGTAGAAGCAGTTGTGAGCACAATTAAAGGGAATCAATTAAAAATACACAGAAAGGTTATTAAAAAAATATGATATTAAAACAGAAAATAAGCTTATCTCAGTTTAAAAGCAGATTTTTAAATCTTTCTTTTTCCTCTTCAATGTACTTGGCTCCACGGATGTGAACTGTGAAGTGTGATGTAGGGGATTCATCAAGTTGATCAAATATGTTGCTTGGTATCTAAAAGGGCATCTTCCAATGTAAGATTGTGAAATGCTAATGTTAGCCCTACTCATCAACAGATGACATCACCAGACCTGACCTATCCTACCTCTCCCCACACTTCATGTCACAACGGAACCCCACTCCCCTTAGTGCACGTCCCACTATTTGTATTAAGATGCACACAAGTTACAAGCCTGGCTCACAGTCTGATGTATGGATTTTTACAAATAAATAAAAAAGTAATGATAATTGCACCCATGGTATCCAAAATTTTCGGGATTGATGCTGCCATTTGATCAGCAATGTTGGTAGCATGATCCTGTGGGAGATGGCAATACTATAATATCTCGTAAGTCAGGCAAGTGAGTGGATGCATTGATGTTTTACATTCCTTTATTTGGACTTGTGTAATTGGTGTAGTGGTAATTTTCCGATGGATCAGAGAAAGGAACCATGTATGCATCAAGTTTCGTGTAAATCTAGAGAAAAGAGCATCAGAAACATTTGCAATGATTACGAGTGTTTGGAAGTGACAGCATGAGCCATATATGAGTATATGAATGACATACTCAGTTCAGGGCCAGTCAACATCTGTTGAAGATGACGAATACATAGGGAGACCCATCAACTTCACAAGACCCGATACTGTTGCCAAAGTTCGCCAGCTCATCTGAGAGGCATCAGTCCTACAGTAAAAGTAGAGATTTTGGATTATCTGTTATTCCAAATTATCCATATCCATTCAAAATAATTTAGGAAAGCATAGACACAGGCATCATTATTTTGCTCTCAATAAAAACATGAATATGGAATGAAATAATATTCTTATAGTTGATGTTTACCAATAACCCTACTATAAGAGAAATGTGACAATTTTTTATGGCAGCAAGAACTTTAGCATGAAAAGAACTGGGTTTATTCAGAAAAAGAAATTTGTTATTGTCAAAAAAATATTTTTACTATAATTAGACATTACAACATTACACTGGACTCCAAGCAATAATAAAGAAGCCATGTTTCTTAAATTAACTTTAAAAGTTGTAATATCACTATTTGTTGATTTGCAATTGCTATATATGCGTTTGTCTTGTACAAATTTAAGCAATGAAGTTTAATGAAATAATGTATCACTTACATCATTTTCCCAATTCCCATTGGAGCGAAGATCATTTGTACTATTATTTGTTCCTGGAACTTGACCAAGCTTCTGTTGTAATGTTAACTTCTCTTCTTCAAGTTGCTTCACACGCTGCTCCAAGTTGCGCACGTAATGCATCATTTGGTCTGAAACAAAAGGGGAACTTGAAGATCGAGCACACACATTGTCATTTTTACTTGAGTGTAACACAAAAAGGTCTGTTAATAAGCTCCCCTCAAACTGCATCACAGATCTTTACAAGAGCTAGACAAATATACATATATACAGGATGTTTAAAAAATACGGGGCATAATTCAGGTATGTATTTCCCACATGTAGACAATCAAAATAGTTCATTACAACATGTGTCCGGAAATGCTTTATTTCCGAGTTATGGCCTTCACAACATTGAAATTCACCGGAATGTTTTTCTTTCCGCAGGTCGTTGCCGTCAAAGGAGACATTAAGAGGGCACTCTGACAGTTCATTCCGAGGTGAAGGTTACATTCAGTGTTGTGTAGGCGTTAGACTGTGCGACATGTATTCAAATCAAGAGCTGGCAGAGATACACTTCATGTACAGTAAGGCGGATGGCAATGCTGTGCTGGCTCGTCGTTTGTACCAGGAGAGGTAGGCCTACCCACAGCGACAATGTCCAGATCAGAAGACATTTGTATGTCTCCATTACCGTCTATGCGAGTATGGAAAATTTAACTCTCCTGGTTTGGGAAGGGGACGACCAAGATCTACAACTCCAGAAGTACAGGAGGAGATTCTGGAGGCTGTGAACATGACTCCTTCTATCAGCACACGAAGGGTAGCATTGCAAGTCAATGTTCCTCATACGACTGTCTGGAGACTGTTGAAAGAGTATCCTTATCATTTGCAACGTGTACAGGCCCTGTCACCAGCAGATTACCCTGCACGAGTTAGGTTCTGTCAGTGGTTCTTGCAGCAGTGTGGTGTAAATCCGAACTTTCCTGCCTTAGTATTATTTACAGATGAAGCACAGTTCACACGAGATGGCATAACAAATTTCCACAATCAGCATGTATGGGCGTATGAAAACCCACGTGCAACTGTTCCATCTCATCACCAGGTGCAGTTCTCCCTCAACATGTGGGCCGGTATCATTGGTGATCGATTAGTTGCACCCCATGTACTTGTAAACAGACTTACGGGGCAGGCGTACACAAACTTCTTGGAAAACACCATACCTCATGTTTTAGAAGACACTCCACTGATCAATCGTCAACACATTCACTTCTTGCATGATGGCGCTCCTGCACACTTCAGTCGTACGGCTCGCCGGTACTTGGATCGAAGGTTTCCTGATCGATGGATAGGTAGAGGTGGCCCAATTGCTTGGCCTCCACGCTCACCTGATCTGAACCCTATCGATTTCTACTTGTGGAGCCATTTAAAATCATTGGTTTATTCGTCTCTGGTGTCTGATTTGGAATCCCTTTGAAATCGAATTGTGGCATGTTCTGAGGACATACGCAATACTCCTGGAGTTTGGGATCGTGTTCGCAGGTCAATGAGACATCGATGTGAGGTCTGTATTCAAGCAGGAGGTGGACATTTTGAACATCTTCTGTAATGACAACGACCTGCGGAAAGAAAAAAGTTCCGGTGAATTTCAATGTTGTGAAAGCCATAACTCGGAAATGAAGCATTTCCGGACACATGTTGTAATGAACTATTTTGATTGTCTACATGTGGGAAATACATACCTGAAATTATGCCCCGTATTTTTTAAACACCCTGTATATATAAAAGTTGACCATACTAAATTGTAAGGGTATGAAAACTTATTTGGAATGTTATGTTACAAACAACAATGCATACTTGGAGACAATAGCTGAGTTGCCATCTGACGTGAGTATCTGTTGTCATGTGACTTGCGAGATGATCTTGTGCACTACCGACTTATTCAAGCTTCAATTTCGCAACTTTACAGTTATAGAGATCTTTTCATGCAACTCAGTTCATGGAGGTAGCAGCTTTTAGTCACCCAGAACAACATGAGCCATTCGTGCTTAAGCAACATTGCATACTTGTAATGTTAAGACTCGGTTGCTATTAGTTATGGTAAGTTAAATAATACATGGGCCCAGACAAAATATTGTAGCCACGAAGATGAGATGTATGAACTGCTGACGTAGTTTTCATTTCTTTCGTGATGATATAATACTCAAGGCCAATATTAATTTTATAAATATCAATCCATTATTGTATATCAAACATTTTTCTGTTTAAAAATGAAATCATTCTTGTGTTTTTACCATTTTATTCAGTTTTAGTTATAATAACAATAATAATAATAATAATAATAATAATAATAATTACCCACACAGTATAATTATTTAAATTAAGATATCACACAAAACCATTTTATAAACGAAGTATCATACTTTTCGAAATTTTAGGAACAAACAATACCAACCTGCAATAGACTTTTAAGGATATATTTCTGTAATGGAGGTGGCAGAAGGCAACCAACCCGAATGATCGAAAAAAGAAATTATATCATCCTAAACTAAAATAAAACACTGCAAAACATTCAGAAGTTTATGGTATACATTTAACAAGAAGCAAAGCACGTTAATTTTAAATTTTATTACAATTGGAAGCTACTGAAAATATTCACAGACATTTAAATAAATTCTATAGACACCGTTGGCAAACTCTTTGAAACGGAAATAGAAATTAAAGAAATTCTTCTCTGTATGATGACGCTGTATTTCTTACCTCTTTCATACGAAAAATTTCGTACTGGCAATGAAACCAGGGACAATCTACCCATGACAGAAAATATAAGGAGAGTGAAGAAGTGATTATTAAGGATTCCCACAGTATGTCAAAGCCAAATCACTTCACGCATGACCAAACAATTTCAATTCTAATAATCAACAGCATGTTTTCAAGATCATAAAACCTGGTAAGACCTGTCCTTATCTACTGAAGTGAAGCATGGGCCCTGCAGAAGTATATTAATTTTTTTACTTGGTTACTTTATGACGCTGTATCAACTATGAGGTTATTTAGCGTCGATAACATTGGTAATAACGAGATATTTGGCGAGATGAGGCCGAGGATTCACCATAGATTACCTAACATTTGTCTTACAGTTAGGGAAAACCTCGGATAAAACCCAACCAGAGAATCAGCCCAACTGGGAATCGAACCCGCAGCTGAGTGCAACTTCAGATTGGCAGCCAAGTGCCTTAGCTGACTGAGCTACGCCAGTCACTTGTAAGTATGATCAAAAAATAACAATTGGAGAAATGAAATTCATGTGCCAAACAGCAGGCTTCAACAAATGGAATAATGAAGATATCTTATTGGCAGAACTATAACTCCAACCAGTTTTGAACTATATCCAGGCACGAGCATCTTAATAGGCCAAACTCTTTCTTCACCTCATCTCGCAAAAATGAAAATAAAATAATATAATAATAATAATAATAATAATAATAATAATAATAATAATAATAATAATAATAATAATAAACAAAATGAGATAAATAAAAGGTGGGTCAAAAGTCACTTTCCCCAATATTCGTTCTTAGGTTTCATACTTGTACACATATACAGATGTCATAACTTAAATAAACGAATAGCTGGTGTAATAAGTGGTGGGGTTGACCATGTTTTTCAGATGTCATATCTTGAAAACAGCTCTCGTTTTCCAGATATGCAGTTGATATGGTAACAGGAGGGATTTCTTGAACCAGCAATTCCATGAATGTATTGGCAGTCATGGCACAACAGAAGGACTACCCAGATTATGCGACCTGACACGATGTGATTTTTTTGCTGTGGGGTATCCTGAAAAATGATGTTCTAGCTCAGAGACTGCAGCATCTGCCATCAGTTGGGATAGATTATCGAACAATTATTCGTGAAAATCGATAAAAATCGTGAGTCATGTTCTGCCATCTGTAAATCAGTGTCTAAACGTTGTGAATTGTGTATCGAGAAACAGGGCCTCCATTTTAAACAAAATCTGTAAATGAATGTGCAGTCAAGTGTAAATTGAATGTAATTAAATGTAAGGAAGTGTTTGGGGAAAGCAACTTTTAACCCACTCTGTATATATAGAGTGTAACTAAAAAAGTGGGCAAAACTTCAGGTATTGATTCCTTATCTGTATAGAAGAAAAAATGTTTATATCAACATAGGTCTGTAAATACTTAGTATGGCTTCCAATTATAATCATAGTGCACCCCAGTACGTTTCTTTGTTGAAATTATTTTGATGCATTCTGTTTACATTTACTTATATGAACTGTTAAAAATGTCCACTTCCTATCTGAATACACGCCACAGCTCGTCTCATCAAGATCTGAACATGCTCCCAAATTCCTGACATAGTTCTTATTGTCTGACAGCACTGCAAAATCTGGTGAGCATGGAGGCAGAGCATGTTCAGATTTCGATGAGATGATGAGCTTTGGCCTGTATTCATGCAGACAGTAGACATTTTGAACAGTTCATCTAAGGCAATGTAAACAGAATCTAATTCCAGCAAATAAATGTACTGGAGTGCACTATGATCATACTTGCAAGCCCTACTCAGAAATTATATTACCTATGTACCAAGTCCAACGGTTGGGAAGAAATTAAAGGGAGAAATATTGGAATGTCTTGCAGTTCCGTGTACTATACTTGACATGTTATGCCAGATCTTTTGCACATGGTAGCATCCAAGCACTGCAACGTCTGAGCAATACAGACAAATGAATACACGTTCACTTGACATTTAATTCGTGTATTCGCATAGTGAATATGCAGACATGCTGTTTGTTTATGGATTTTGTGGTGGCAATGTATTGACTGCTGATGAGAAATACAGAAGACTTTTCCCAATCGAAGGGTTCCACTTAGCTGTGTGTTTCCCCGTGTTTACCAGATGTTATCTGAAACTAGCAAGATACCAAATGTTTCATTGAGGTCGGAAAGAGAACTGGTACCAGTACCTGATATGAATTTACAATTCATGGAATCCATAAGAAGAGCAACTGTAGGTAATTTGTCTTGTATAACTATTTTATATTCTAGCTCAGTTTTTACTTCATTATGTAATAAACTTATTGGAACAACACAAGATGCAGCATTTTCAATAATATATCCTGTCACAATGTTCTAAAATGTGGAAATACGTCTATAATGCCTGCCTCCACTTAAAAGTTCGCTCATCAATAACTTCCCAATCATTTTGGACATACCTAGGTATGTCAGGTTAAATTGATGCAGGTTAACCCAAACCACATTATCCTGAAGTATTTTACATTGCTCCTGAGACATCCTGTATGTAGGGCAGGGTTGGGGGAAAAAAAATTGTTTTATTAAAAAAAATAAAAAAAGGCATGTTTTTTAAACTGTTTTTATACTGTTTTAAACACTGTCATGAAATAGTGCGTTTTTAAATGTGTTGTTGTTGTTGTTAACTAATGCTGAGTTCTTGGCAATGAAGCCATTAGTTCGCTTCTCTCCTATATTTCTTACACAGGACAAATGATTCTGATCATTTCTTTCTGAAGACTGCATAATGGACAAAGTGGTGAAGAAGAAATTCTAATTTTGTTGAAGTGTTTTGACAAATAGTCATACTCTGTGAGTAATTGAAGGGATTCAACTGCATCTTTTCTTGGATACTCAGAAATTATATTTTGTACATTGAGAATCTCCCTTTTTATTATTTGAAATTTCGTGGAAATGGCTGATATTATGAGTTGATTAATCCTTTAACTGTTGAAAATGATAAAGTTTACATGTTTTTTTTTATATTAAACATGTTTTATAAACAGGGTTGCCAGATGGGTGTTGTAAAAATTAGCGAAATTCTAGATTTTTAAAGAAAAACTTGAGAAACTGGCATTTTAGACATTTTAAATTCATTGTGCTATTTATTAAATTAAATAAAGTTATATATTCATAAAATAAATACCCTACTAACTAAAAAAAAAAAAAAAAAACATTTTATGAAACTTAATGGTGAACTTCATAAAAAATTTTTTTTCAAATTTACCTCAGTTTGCTTATATTTCTCTGAAGATCTATCATCTATTGACAGTGAGAAATAATTTTTTACAACATTATAAAAAAGCCTGACAGTCCAGTTTTGAATTGGCACAAAGTTATAGTTCATTAAAACAGTGGGGCATCTGTTGCTGACTTTGCAGGGGGCTCTCCAAGAAGAGTGGGAACTGATTCCTCAGGAGAATATTGCAACTTTGGTAAGGAGCATCCCTGAGAGGTTGAATGATGTACAATGTGAGAGGTGGCAATACATGCTTCTAAAGGTGAGAAGAAAATGTCAGTGAAGTGCAGTAAACAAAAAATAAGTGTTGGAGTGGGTAAATAATGAGTTTTCGAAAAAAAAATAGTGTAAACATTTTGTGTTACTTATGTCGTTCTTTCAAATTGTTATAAAAATAAACTTCTTTTCATAAAAAGAATTTTAAATTTGACTATAACTTAATACTGCAGCATAAAAGAATAAGGTAATATTCAGAAATATAAAATAAATCTTAGTTTAAAAAAAAATTAAAGTGTTGTGTTTTTTTGTGCCTGTCAGTGTATTAAATTCACTGTTGGCAGTCATTTCAGAATAGAAAGTTGAGTGTGAGGCTTGTGGCAGGACGATCTTGACTCACAAGCTTGAGAGGGACCAGGGAGGGGATATCAAGTCACTACATCTCCATACAAAACGAGGCTAGTCTTACCATCACAATAATAATCAAAAGTGCATATGTGTGTATTTCACATTAATTTTGTGTAAAATGGCTCATACTGAGAGAATTTGTAGAATTTAAAGAGAAACAGTTTTAGTTAGACATATGAAACAAAATGTGCTTACAAAGATAGCAGAGCAACACCACATTTACATATTAAAATAGCAGATGAAGGAAGACAAAAATAGAAATTTTTAATTTTCGTGGTATAAGAAATATTCTTGGCTTACAGAGTGCTTGAGACAAATAAGTTATATTGTTAAACCTGTATTCTATTTGGGAGTGAAAATGAGTGCCATCATCATCATCTTATGAGGTCTGTGTCACAAAAAATATTTTTAAAGACAAGCCGAGAAACATCTGCTGTATAAAAAGATATAAAGTAAGCAGATTTTTTAGCCTACCCAGTGTTTACACCTTAGCTTCTCCACTGCATGATCTGATATCTTCTTCTGCCTCGAACATTCCTTCTGTTCACCATTCCTTCCAGTGCATTCTTCAGTATACAGTTTCTTTTTAGGCAGTGAACCAACCAATTCCTTTTTCTCTTCCTGATCAGTTTCAGCATCATTCTTTCTTCACGCACTTTTACCAGCACAGCTTCATTTCTTATTCTGTTGGTCCATTTCATACACTCCATTCTTCTCCATATCCACATTTCAAATGCTTCTAGTTGTTTCTCTTCATTTCGTCATAATATCCATACAATGTCATGCTTCACACAAAACACTTTCCTAGTCTCTTCCTTAGTTCTTTATCCAGAGGTCCAAGAAGATGCTCTTTTTCGTGGAAAGACTTAGGTATAAAAGGGCACAATAAAAAAAGAAACGTGAAACATCACTTTCTTCTGCTGTTAAGGTTATTAGCATGGCCTGCATACAGCCAAACGTAAATATCATAACTGTATGACATGCTATCAGTGTAGTGTACACATTCATATAAGATCAAAATTATTTTAATTTGGCAATTACTGAACTGCTTGACATTACAACATTGCTAACTTAATTATCTTAGTTCAATAAATGAACATTCTTGTAACAATGTGAGGTCTCTTCAACACTCACTTATACAGATGAGTATTCTATTATATAGAACAGTAAGACTAAAGTTAATGGAAGGGAATAGTATCATTAAATAGTTAATAATCAAGTGTCATTATATACTCAAACTATTATTACCAAGAAGTATTTAGAAATTATCTTGTGTCTCTTTTATGATGGTTATCATTAGCAGAAAGTTATCTTTTTCCAACAATTCTGTGACAACACATACAACCCACTATTCTATGGAGAAACTTAATAGAGTATTCGAGGATAGAATTGCCTATAGTAATGTGTGGACCCCTGGATCCCCCACCCTAATATCTTGTGACCCTTGTCTGTAGAGAACTCAAAAAGACAAAATGTACAAAAATAATCCACATACTCTGTAAGAACTGAAAATCAACAACCAGGAAAACATCACCTCTACTTCTCAACGTGAACTGCAATGAAGGATTAGTCACTTCTTAAACTGGTATGACAAAAATATTTGGAACAAAGAGGCAGACAGTTTCAGCATCCTTTCTTAATTTAGGTGAGTAAATAAGTTTGAATTGGTTATATTTAGCAATATTTTACATTATAATAGTTTGTGGTGTATCGAATTATTGATGTACTGTAGTAAAGACATTTTATCCCTGGCCCTGACATTTCATGCGGTAAGAAGTGAGAAGGAGAGAGACCAGCATTGTCAACCTATGGCGTTTCGAAGTTTTGAAGTTGTGAACAGAATCTCGAAATTCTACCGTGAATGAAATTATTCTGCCAAATTTTAACCTTAAAACGCTCTGGTTTGCTTTTTCTCATAGAATGTTTTTAACCCTTAAGTATTATGGATAGTCTGCTAGACCACTCCCTGTTTTCCCCCTTCTCTATCTTATCTTCAAGCCAATTCCTCCATTGCTTTGTCTACCTTTCAATTCTGACAAGACCTGCATCACATGAAGGTCACGCGGGTTATCTAAATTTTTTCTCAAGTAATATTCAGTTCAGATTGTTTGAAGCAGTCTCACAGACGTACTATAATAGTTGCGTGAATGTATTTCACATACATGTTTTCGTTCATTTATTCATAGTTTTCTGACCAAGGGCAGGTCCTTCACTGCAAACCCGGCATTCTCCAGGTTTCTATTTTCTGCCTTCCTCTTTGTCTCCTCGTATGATCCTTTTAATGTCGTCTATCATCTGATATCTTCTTTTGCCCCAAAAATCTTCTCCCGTTCACCATTCCTTACAGTGCATCATTCAAAAGGCAGTTTCTTCTCCAGCTAATTCCTTTTCCTCTTTCTGATCGGTTTCAGCATCATTCTTTTTTCATCCACTCTTTCCAACACAGCTACATTTCTTATTCTGTCTGACCATTTCACTTACTCCAGCCTTCTCCATATTCACATTTCAAATGGTTCTAGTCGCTTCTCTTCACTTCGTCATAATGTCCATGTTTCTGCCCCATACAATGCTACACTCGACACAAAGCACTTCACTAGTCTCTTCCTTAGTTCTTTCTCCAGAGGTCTGCAGAACATGCTCCTTTTTCTACTAAAAGCTTCCTTTGCCATTGCTATTCTTCCTTTGACTTCCTGGCAGCAGCTCAAGTTACTGCTTATAGTACACTCCAAGTATTTGAATCTGTCCACTTGTTCTACTGCCTCATTTAGAATCTGCAAGTTTACCTTCTTTATTTTTCTCCTATGACCATGGTCTTCGTCTTGTTGGCAATTATCTTCATTCCATACTGTTCGCAGCTGTCATTTAGCTCCAGTAGCATATCCCTTAGTATCATCTCCTCTTCTGCTAACAACGCCATATCATCACAAATCTTATACACTTTATTCTTCTTCCTCCTACTATTACTCCTCCTGTGTTCTGAAAACAGTTCTTAACTAAATCTTCCAAGTAGATGTTGAGCAGGGTAGGTGATAAAGGGCATCCTTGTTGTACTCCTCTTCCTATTTCACTCCCTTCTGACATTTCTTCTCTTTTTCACCTTTTCGTTATTTCTTTTAATTTTTCGGATTTTTGTGTGGTATAACTGTCATCTCTACATGTAAACAAGGCGGAAAAAGCAGGACCTTCTAGGCAACGTGGTTCCCATGTATGAAGAGAAAAAACAAATATCCATGCTCTTGATGTGGAGTTCCTATTTACTTGGATGTTCCAGGAAAATATTTGTGTGAGGTGTTTGCATGAAGATTGAGTCGTCCTCTGAAGGAGTGCAGTGTTATAAAAAGTGTTGTGATCTTTAATTTTTGAAAAACTGGAGAGTGAAAAGTATGTTTTTTATATAGTAAACATTTCTGCACCAGAAAATTAATTGAACAAAATATTTTATTGACATGTTGAAATGTAGTAGAATATTAGCATTATATTCTGAATTCTTATTACTTTGACAATATACTCGTAAAAACATGATAATCGTTCAATAAGTTTAAAAATGAAAACATTAAGAAAAACAGCATGCCATTACTGCATTTTTTGTTATTTCTATTGTTGTAACTGTTTTAGACTATTTAAATTTTCCACACGATTTAAATTTACATATTATAATATTCTGTAGTCATGTATCAATGGTCAATGCTGCAGATGTTGTACATAATAAATTCTTATTTTATAAATATACTAGCCATACCCGTGCTGCAATTGTTACACATAAATATAAAGTAATTACATAATTACAATAGGACATTAGGTCCAGGGAACATTTGTGTTTGATAGAAAGATAAATCGTTGAATGTGTTACTTAACTGAAATTGTATTTAAATAATTAAAACAGATCATTTTGGTCCAGAGAGCATTCATTTGTTGAAAGGATAATTCCTTTAACATGTTTCTTAATTGTTATTATATGCAAATATAATTAAAATAGGATCATTTGGTTCAGAGAACATCCGTTTTTGGTGCAAGGATAGTTCGCTTAACATTTTTCTAAATTAGTCTTGAATCCATTCTTTAATAAATCACTCCACATTAATGTCAATATAGAGTGGATTGTGCACGAAGATAATTTTTATGTTGACCTCACTGTGCATTTTTTTTTCTTTGTTAAGTTTATTTATATATGCTTTAACATCTGTAGTCATGTCACATGTTTAGAATGTGTGGGTATACCAGTAGGCCGTTTTTACTCTTGTTGAGTTCCTGTTTCTATAGTGTAGTGTAGTATAGCCAGATGGATTTTGGAAAATAGGAAAATGATGTGGGAAAACTGACATTTCACTGAAAATTACTATTTTTTTTTTTTTTGCATATCTTCGGGTTCCAAGCTTCAAAATGAGGGGTCATTTATTAAAATCTGTTCAGCCGTTTTCCCGTAATGTCCATTACAAGTTCAAATTATATATATATATATGTCTATCAATATCAATATACAGAGAATGTTTGTATGAAGTAGGTTAACCTCAGAAGCTACTTAACCGATTTGGATACTGCCTTCACTATTTGATGGATGTAATGCTACACGAGGACTGAGATAAGATTAAAATAGATTGTTATGCACAGAAAACTTTATGTTCTGTCGAAATATGTTGTTGTTGTTTTCTAATGCCAGGCATTTGACAATAAAGTCATTTGACCTCTTGCACTCCAATATTTTTCAAAGATATTGTCATTGTTAGCCACTGACGCACAGATTTTGAGATGTTTTGAATCCATTTCTTGGTTTGAGTTGCACAATGGACAGTTAGGGGACTGATATATTCCAATTCTATGCAGATGCTTGGCTAAACAGTCATGGCCTGTTGCCAATCTAAATGCAGCTACAGACGATTTGCGTGGTAAATCGGGAATCAACTGTGGATTATGATGCAGAGAGTTCCATTTTTTCCCTTGAGATTGTGTTATCAAATTTTGTTTGTTGAAGTCTAAGTATGTAGATTTAATCAATCTTTTCACAGAGGAATACATAGATTTAGTAACAGGTCTGTAAGTAGCAGTGCTGCCCTTCTTTGCTAAAGCATCTGCATTCTCGTTTCCCAGGATTCCACAATGGGATATATATATATATAATTTCAACTGCTAATGGAAATTACGGGAAAATGGCTGAATGGATTTTAATGAATGACCCATCATTTTGAAGTTGGCATCCAAGGATTTTCAGAAGAAGTAACTTTCAATGAAGCGGTAGTTTTCCTACTTAATTTTCCTATTTTCCAAAATTCATCTTTCGTCAGTTTTGAGAACTAATAGCATTTCAGAATAAAACAAAACACACACTACAAGAAACAATACTGCACGAAGGCCATGACCTGCAGGATTGCTGATATATTTAGAGTTCAGATGGCTCAGATTCTCTGACATCATAATGCCAAGTCAATCTTCATTTGTGTAATTTTTTGATAACGTATAAAAACTTCAAGACTTATAGGTTTGATTCTCTGGTCTGTAGTTTTCTGAGTACAACTGTGTATTGGAATTAAGAACTACAAAACTTAAGAATGTTTGATGACATTATTACCATTAAAAATGAAATATTATAATTAATGCAATTATGTATTTGTCACTAATTATACACAGTAATGCTATATTGATGATATGACAGTGAAACCTTTTGGGGTTTTATATAAGTAGATGCAGAGAAAGAATATTTTAAATTAGATCTTCATTTGTATAGTTTACTGAGTAACGGCCATATATATATATATATATATATATATATATATATATATATATATATATATCAGGGGCGGCTCTACAATAAGAACTGCAGAGCTGCAGAACCGCCACTTAAATGGACCTGAAAAAATTAAAAATGTAAAACGTGCTTCTATATATAATCTAGTTCATTGTTTTATTTATTTTCATTCCCTTTCGATTCGAGATTTTACTGTCTGTAGGAGCCTTGAACTGCTCGAGAATTTTAGCTGTAGTGTACTTTTCGGATCTGTGATCGGCAGTTCCTGAAGCTCAACGTAGGGTAGTCGGCAGCAGAAAACTGGTTTTCTTCACCGTCCCATAAGACTGCATTATAGCTGCAACCGAAGCAGCTCTCTCCGAATATACAAAAGAACCGCCAACACCCTCATCTCTTTATGACCTGCGTTAGAGCACACAGGCTTCTGGACTAGTGTATATCATTACAGTTCCAGTGTGCTATAGTACTGTGTGGTGTGGTGTGATTAGTCAGTGTGTCTAAGGAAATATTTTATATTAAAAATGAATGAAATGAAAACCTAATCAACCAACCCTTTTCGAAATTAAAAGAGAAATTGCATGTTAACGTAAAAAATTAGGACGTTCTACACAAAATTTAAATATTGAAATTTCTGAAAAAGTTGAGAAAATCATGCAGCCTACTAGTCATTTTAATACCGAAATGTGTAATGGAAACGACTGGTTTTTGCTGCGCTCATGAAAACGCTTTCTCCCCCACCCGTGTATTCTGTTTAGAGGAGAAAATACATGGACAAACACCGGAGTGAAGGATTTAGTTAATTTGACTTAAAAAACTAGAAAAGCATGTGGGGCACATCTCCACTACGTGACTAGTTGTACCAGGTGGGTGAGGTGTAGCGCACGGATGTTTGGAGTAGAATTTTGGGTGCACAGTCAACTTCGAGAAGGGGCTGTAAATACACGAGTCATCCAATTTAGATGCAATAAACAGCATGTGTTTGCTAAATACACTACTTTTCATGCAGAACTACCAACCTTTGTAACCGCAGGCCGCTACATATATATATATATATATATATATATATATATATATATATATATATGTTACTGAAAACTGTAAAACTTAAAAGGTAACAGTGTTATTATTAAAATTGAAATATTTATTTTTCTAGTTATTAATCAAGTGGTGTGGGTCTTTTTCATATATTTAATGGCAGTGTGATGTAGATATTTATATGTGTGATTCTCTAATTTTCCTAAGTAGTAATTGAGTCATGCTTCCTATTTTAGCTGCATCTTTAAACTACATCAAAATTAATTTCATGTTTCTATGGTTTAATCAATTAGATTTGTGATCTCTGCCAAGCATATTTTGTTGTAGAGAAAACAGTAGGCCATTTCACTTCTTGGTACAATGATGAATATGTTTATTTCCCGCAACCAGCAACGAATGAAACACTGAAACTGCTAATGATTTACAATGAACAATTTTATTTAGGGCGCATATAAGATTCTACAACTCTGATATAGCATTTGTCACATTTTACGCATCTCAGCAATAGATTCCTCACAACAGCCTATAATGCTGAAAATATACGGGATAAGACATAAATAACTTACATCTCTGATCTCCCACCATTAACAATTCATTACAAGCTTATTAAAAATTATACGTCATTGATTCAACATATGCTAATGTTTTATGTTGCCAAAATGATGTCCAGAATTCACAAATACCTAATACACTCCAAATGTTGTCAGATATTGTTGCTATCAATCCTTATGCTATTTCTTACACAAATGCAGGACAAATATTGGCAGAAGAAAAAAACGTGCCATCTGCAGATTTAAGTTTCGTTGATCATTCACTGAGTTAGATGTTAGGTGTTTTTGTCTCCACAGATGATAAGCCACCAATACCGTTATGTTGTGCATGGCAGACAAGGGGGACCAAATTAAGCCCTCACTGTGATCTGATTAATCACCTCCTCTTCTCTGATAAATCATAATTGTAACACAGTGATACATGGCAGCAAAACAAGCCCACTAGAATGACTTTACTTCAGTTTGTACCATTTTGGATTGCTATTTGTAACCATTTCTCACACATTCATTAGTCACACAAGTCAATCCAGAAATATTTGGTATATCAGTATTGTCTGGAGGCAGAGCAAAAATTACAATTCCTTAGGAAATACCAAAAGATATTACTTACTGATAAAATGAAGAGGCCTATAAGATTTTGTAGTCTCCCGATCACCTCAGCAAGATCTCTTAGCAGGAAAAAGTGATTCTGCTCTCTACATTTCAAGGTAGTTCAAGAAACATGCAGCAGCTATACCAAGGTGCTATGACTATTGCTCGAAAGCATGACAAACCTGACATTTCCTTAACTCTCATCTATAATTCGCAATGACCTGAAATAGCTACTGCATTACTCCCACATGAAAACCCACTGATCATCCTGACAGTGTTACTTGAGTCATTCCACGTCAGACCGGACACATTTTTGACCTCAAATTTTTAGAATTGTTTGAAAATTTTTTTATGCTTTCTCAGGGTAAGAATAAGAGACCCATATTTTTATGTTGGCCCCAATTCTGATTATTTTGAGATATATACTGCATCAAAATTATTGAAAAATTGCACACATTGACATATATAAATATTCGTATCGCCCATTACGTGTATTGTATGAAATCGAGGTTAATCTCATTTGGAAGGTTAAATATATGGCTTTTAGCCTGTATATATTCACTTTCCATTTTTATGTATTCACAGTACTTTATGCCATAATTATTATATAAATCTTCATATTCATAATGTTCGGACACTTAGAATACCATTTTTAAATTATCACCATGTTCTCCATTTAATTATCCGTAAGTATGCCAAATTTCGTAGTGGGAAAGCAATAAATGACAGAGTAAAAAAAATACTAAAGAAATACGCGCACAGAGCTCTGTTGCGCTAATCTTAATCCCTTGCCGCACCATGCCACCACACCGTTAAACTGCTGAAGCCTATAAACTGTCAATTGCTGCCTTTGTCTGTTATCACCACACTGGCGACTGCCAGTCATCTTTGTTTACATCTGCAGAAGCTTAGCTGTGATATATAATACTTAAACCAGGTCCAAGGCAGAATGAATTCTCTTCAGTTTGTTCCGAGATTTTCAAACGTTCGGGCATTAATAACACAGTACTATAGTATTACTGTGAGTGTGTATGGCGTAGTTTCTCTTATTGTTTTTAGATGGTGCAATTACTGTGTAACCTAGTCACAATGAGTAATGTAACACAACCTAGACATTATCAGTGTTTTATTCTTTCAAAATAAGCAACCACAGTCGTAGGTTTACGAAAGGGAAATTAAGGTGTGTGACTTTCAACATGTTTAAAAAATTGAACATGCAACACATTAAGTTGTCATACAATCCTAAGATTTGTGAAAATTGACGTAAGAAAATTTTGTTAATGTCAGATGTTGGTGAATCAAGTGCCATTCAAATCAGCAGTGTTGATATCTTAGCTGATTCTAGTGTCCAGTAATTCAAGTAATTCAGAGGTGTCAGTGACGGACATTGATAAGTTGAATGGAAGTATGGTGTCAATGGGGGAAACACCAATTCAGAAGAAGAAATTATCACAGAAGAAGTATCCCCAACAGAAATATCAGAAAATAAAACAAACGCTTAAGGAAAAGATTTTTTGTGTTGAGAAAAAGTAGAAACAACACCAGATGAGAAGAGTAGCAGTGACATAATTAATAAGCTAGCAGAGTGTTTCAGGAACACTATTCACAGAAAACTTAAAATTCAGATTTTAACTATATTTGAGGATTGGCCATAGAGTAAAATTGGGGAACACTTTGTCTGTGTGTGTGCTCATCATGAGAATGTAAAGTTGTTAATTACTGATGGTGGTAACATTGGGAAATTGACAGCCAATCTAGAACTGCCACTGAGAAATTACAAAGATCTGATTTCACAAATTGTATGTAACCCTGCATCCCCTGATTGTTATTTCAGAAAGTGTAAAAATTGTCCAGCAGACTTAATTCAATATTTACAGGAAGCATTTCAAACAGAAATGATAGATGTAGTCAATTACAAACAATGGGTAACTATTGACCGAACTAATTTAGAAATGTTGCACTCTTTAGTAGAAGAATTTTTAGATAAACTTTCGACCAAGTTAGAAGCGCTAGCGCCTCACGCATTTATTGTTTAGCAGCAAATTGCGTTTCTGGCGGAAAAGAAAGAAGGTCTCCTGGATGGTGAATGCCTTGTAATTTGTGACTTTTCCGAAAATTATGCCTGCGTGATTTAAGACTCAGTACAGGGTATATATTATTTATATTATTTTAATGTACCGAAGTACTCTTTCATCAGTACAGGGTGTTCATTGGAATAAAAATCAGGTCACACTCCATCCCTTTGTAATTTATTTTAAAGACAGAAGTGAATTAAAACTTAAAAACTTTGTACCAATTTCAGGGAGTCTTAAACATGAAACAAATGCTGTTCACCTTTTTGAACGACAGTTAATACGGTTTCTGAAGAATGAAATAGGAAATGTGAAAAGAGTTATTTATTTTTCTGATGGGGCTAGTGCCCAATACAAAACCAAAAACAAATTTGTAAATCTATGTTTTCACGAAGAAGATTTTGGAGTAAGTGCTGAATGGCATTTTTTTTGGAACTTCACATTGGAAGGGCCCTTGTGATGGGATTGGCGGCACCACTAAAAGACTAGCAACAACAGCAAGTTTTCAGCCACATCAGGACCCCATTACGACACCAAGAAAATTGTTTGAGTGAGCTGCAAAGAATATTAATGGAATTCATTTTCTATTTTTCACCAATGATGAACATAAAAATGAATGTGACTTACTGCAGTCTCGATATGAGAGGGCAAAAGCAGTAAGTGACACAAGAACACTACATGCTTTCATAACGGTCTCAAAATCTGAAGCACTAGTTAAAGATTATTCTTTGTCTCACGAAAGTAAAAGTGTATTTATCTGAGTTGCTGAAAAGTATGTTTCAGTTATCCAACATGGTTGACTTGTTTTTGTGTGTTTTAAGTTAGTTTTATGGAATTTTATGTTAATAATTGTGCTTCAAAAGTGTTTACATATTTCGTAAGTCGACTTTATGGTGTATAACATACTGACACTGTGTGTACATACATTATCCATACATAGTGACGCGGTCTTGCAGTGATGCTCCTACTCAACAGCATGTGCCCGGCTCGGTAAGTTAATTTATTGCAAATTCATTTACGTATATCCCATTCTGAAATTTTGTACGCATATAGTTGAAAAACTAAGGAATGTAGAGATTTTTTTATATTTCGAAAAAAGTGTCTGAACTTTTAAAAAAAGGCATTTTAAAAATATATTTTCGAGAAAAAAATACAACATAAAATGTTATGTAATCGAAGGCCAGATGTGCTAAAAGTATATGTTATGAGCTTTAATATGAGCCGAATTTGAATAAATTGCGTTAATTAGTAACGGAGATATTACCGTTTATATATAACAGTGCGCGCGCTATTACATAAATTTTGAATTTAAATACTTTTCGAAAGAATCAAGTTTTATGAAAATAAAACTATACGTATACTTTATTTTTGTTCTTTCAATCGAATAAAAAAGTTTGACAGAAATAAAAGCTTCAAGGTTAAATTTCCTTTAAATTTGTCCGGTTTGACGTGGAATGACTCACTTGCGTTTTCACACTGAAACTCAAGAACTGAAGATAGACAGATTCAAGGAAAAGTATTTGGCTTAAAAAAACATTCAATGGGCGTATGTTTCACTATTATGGAAGCAAATAACTTTCAAAATGTCTGGTATAAACCTGACAATTTTTTTTAACTTCTTATGGACTTAGTTTGCAGCATTTGCTGCACAAGCCACTAGTATTTATATATTCCCATCATAGAATACAAATATATCCGTATAAAAATAGTGTTAAATGAATAATATTCTCCATTTGTTGTGTGCAAGGCCACCTTAAATAGACGAAGTCATTTCTTTTCATTTCATTATAGCCTATCAGTCTGAGGTGGTGCTGATAAAACATATTGTTATTTTAAAACTCATACATCTCGTTAAATGTAAGTCCTATAAAAATTCTGCAAAGAATAAACTTAACAGAAATTGTTTTTAAATAAACTTTTGTTATGTAACATGTTTAATGAAAATCGATAATAAGCGAGATATTTCGATTTAATTCAGGCCCTCTTATAACCCCCCTTTTTAAAATAAAGTATTTTGAATGTCACATAGCCTAAAATCTAAGTTAGAACGAACTTAATTTATATTCCAATTTTCATAGAAATCGGTTCGGCCATTATCACGTGAAAAGGCAGCAAACATTCAGACAGACAGACAGGCAGACATACAAACAAAAATTAAAAAAATGCGATTTTCGGTCTCAAGATGGTTAATTTTACACGTTAACATCAATTATTTTTGAAAAAGCGAAAATTACCAGAAAAATTTCGGTTACAAATTTATTATTAGTATAGATAGATCCCTCCATAGTAGTTACGTGACAATAACTATCCATAGTACTTAAGAGTTAATTACTATAGTTTGCTGCTAGAAGACTTGAGTTCTCGTATGCGTAGAAGAATTCAGTTGCAGTTTGATTTGCTGGGAGAGATACCCGCACCAGAGGTAAAAGTTGTCTGTTAGAACAACCACTGGTCCCGTTGCCATGCATGTCTGCTGCATTAAGAGTGATGGTGCACTTTTCTATACAAAGCACGTGGCATCAGTTTTTTGTGTTAGTACAGGTGAAGTTGGTTTGTTGTTTTGTGTTTCTGTGATTTACGATGTCTGCAAGCCTAATTATTGTTATAGCAATATGGCCAGTCAGAAAAGGACCTCAACAGCAGCTGCGGTGGAGAAGGAATCCATCGGTACAGTGCAAATGGCGTAAGATCATCTTAGATTGTGAATCGGCAGCAGGGTTCATATTGTGGTTGATGGTGGAAGAGCCTCTAGAAGGCCAATGGCAGCACCTACCCTGCAGAAGGTAGGAAGAACTCTACAGCCATAGAGAAAGCAATTTCCAAGGATTTGGGCCTCCGAAATCAAGGCCCATGGCTCTCCAGATTACCCCTGAAAAAATGTCTAGTTAGGAATCCAAATACATGAAAGGATGGACTCTATTGGAATCAAGCCAAGTAATGGATATGGTACAAGAATTTTAATATAGGAACCTGGAATGTACGCACCTTGTATAGAGCAGGAGTAATGAATGAATTGGTTAAGGTGATGGAGAATTATAATATGGACATATATGCAATACAAGAAATAAGATAGCTGGGTGAGGGTATAATAAGTAAAAAAGACTACAGTATTTTATACAGTGGAAATAATAAGGGGAAGCATTAATTTGGTACAGGTTTTTATGTAAATGGATGAATGATGAATAATTTGATAGATTTTGTTTGAGTGATAGAATATGTAAAATTAGGATCAAGATTTCTTTTTATAATGTAACGATGGTGTCAGTACATGCAACAACTGAGGAAAAGGAGCCAGAAGTTACGGAGGAATTTTATACGCATTTAGAAAAAGTAACTGATTCAATTCCTAACTATGACATGAAAATCATTTTAAGAGATTTTTAATGCAAGGTGGGAAAAGAGGGAAACATATTTCCTATATGTGGAAATCATAGCCTACATGATAACACTAATGATAATTGGATTTTGCCTCAGGAAAAGACCTGGTTGTCACAGGGACATGGTTTCAGGATAAAAATATCCACAAGGGAACATGGAAGTCCCCAGATGGGAACACAATAAATCAGATTGATCATATATTAGTCGATAGGCGTCATTGCTGAAATGTGTGCAACATTAGAAGTAGAAGAGGAGTCAACATAGAATCAGACCCTTTTCTGGTATGCTTGAAGCAAAAGTTAAAGTTAAAGATTAATATGAATGGAAGGACAAAGGCAAGAGAACTGAAAAGATGGAACATAAATGCATTGAATGAAGAAGGAATCAAAGTTAAATATATGGAAGCAGTAACAGAAAACATGAAGAAATTGGAAATAGAGAAGGAGGAGACTATTGATAAGATATGCAACTTAACAGGAAAAGGGACTGAAGAAGCTGGAGGGAAGATAATTGGGAAGGAGGATAAACCAAAGAGGAATGGTTGGTTTGATGAAGTGTGTGGAAGTGTGAGAGAAAAGAAAAATAGTTCCTATAGAAAGATGATCAATACAAATACAAGAAGGAATGAACAACAATATAAGGAAGACAGAAAAAGCACATAAATTGCTGAGAAAGAAAAAGAGACAATCTCTGAACAAAAAATTAGAAACCATACAAACATCATTTGACAATAGACAGGCGAAGAGCTTCTATAGAGAAGTAAATCACATGAGAAAAGGCTTTAAACCTCAACATAAGTAAGAAACAAGAAAGGAGAGATTGTAAAATATAAGGAACAAGTATTAGTGGTATGGTCAGACAATAAAGGATAATCTGAATGTGATGTAGATGAGGACAAGGAAATAATACAGGCACATACAGCAGAACTGTACATTGAACCTCCAGATATCTTAGACATGGAAATGGCAATAGATAAAGTAAAAAAAAATGGTAAGGCAGTAGGATATGACCAGATACCAGCTGAGCTAATCAAATATGGAGGAACAGAATTAAAGACAGTTATGTATAAACTAGTGTTGAAGATCTGGGAGGAGGAGCAGATTCCGGAACAATGGAAACAAGATATAATCAATCAAATGCATAAAAAAGGGAATTTCCTGAACTGTGAAAACTATACAGCAATTACATTATTGTGTACTGCATACAAAGTTCTGGCTAACCTTGTATATACCAAATTAAGACCATATGCTGAAGATATAATAGGGGAATATCAAGGAGGATTTAGAACTGGAAGGTCTAGAACTGATCAAATTTTTACAATAAGACAGATACAACAAAAATGTTGGGAACAATCCATAAACATACACTGCCTGTTTATTGATTTTAAAACGGCGTATGACAGTCTGTGGAAAGATAAAAATGAAGTATGGGAAGGTATGCACCATCTAGGTTTCCTGAGGAAACTAGTCACAATATGCAGAGCTCTCAATAGGGATGTATATGCAACAGTAAACATAGATAGGAACCTAACAAATGATTTTAAACTGGGTAAAGGTCTGAGACAAGGGGATGCAATAACACCCTTATTATTTAATATTGTACTACTTGAAATTGCAATTAGGAAGGCCTCTATTCAAACTAAAGGAACAATATTTAATAAATATAGCCAGATTCTAGCCCATGCAGATGATCTTGTTATACTGGGAAAAAGACAAAAGGATGTTCGTGAAACATTTACAGCCTTAATGGAGTAAATTAGTAAACTGGGATTAGAAATTAATGAGCAAAAACGAAATATATGGTTATGTCAAGGAACTCCCATCTACAAAATATAATAAAAGTAGATAAATATAGTTTTGAAAAAAAAAAATAAATAAATTCACATGTTTGACAAGTAATAATGAAATTCATACAGAAATATAAACTAGGATTGGTGCAGCAAATAGAGCATATTATACCCTTCTACCCATATTGAGGAGCCAGATGGTACATAGAAATACGAAACTAAGAATATATAAATCTCTTATAAGACCTATAGTAATCTATGGAGCAGAGACCCTATATGAAGACATCAGTAAACGGCTGGCTGTTTTTCAATGGAAAATTTTGAGGAAAATAATGGGATCAGTCAAAGTTAATGAGTGGAGAATAAGGACCAACAATGAACTAAAGCAGCTGTATAAGGATTTGGATTTGGTCGAATTTATAAAAATTATGTGGTTAAAGTGAATCAATCAATCTTCTTAATGTATCCAGCTGTTTGCTGACAACATAAAGTCCACTATAGTCCACTGTAGTCTATTCAGTTGTTGTTTTCACGAGAAATGAGAGATATTTTGATCAGTGTTCATCATAGATGCCTGTTGCTAGTAGCAAGAGTTGGGGTGTAGTCAATATATACTGCAGGGCTGTGTCTTCTGCAACTGGTACTGATTTTAATTTACTTCTTTTGTGGTTTATGGATGGACAGTATAGAAAAATGTGTTCCAGATCTTAATCATGATTATTACACCACAGACAATCAGGATTATCAGAAATGTGAAATCAGTGTAGGTACAATTGAGTGACAATGTGACCTGTTCTGGCTCTTGTTAAAAATGTTTGAACATGTCTGGGCAAGTTTTTGTACATTTCCAGGTCATTTGGTTTCTTTTGTACAGACTGTAAAATTTTTCCTTTGTCAGAAGAGAGCCAATTGTTGATCCATAGGTTTGTAAAATGAGACTTTACTGAAGCAAAAGCACTGGATAGAGATATCACTTGAAGAGGTCTTGGTAGCAAATATATTGCCTGTTTTGAAATATTATCGACTTTCTAGTTTCCAGATATACCACAATGACTAGGTATTCATTGAAATGTTATTTCCTTTTGGAGTTCTTTCAGTTTACTTAACTGTTTCTGAATTAATAGTTAAAGTGGATAGAACATGTGAATAGAATGGAGAAAAACAGAAGTCCCTATCAAGTTTTTGTTAATCAACTGCAGGTGAAGAGACAGAGAGGGAGACCTAAAGCTAAATGGTGGGATGATGTGTATAATGACATAAGGAAATGTAAAATCACAAATTGAACACAAGATCTAAGGACAGAGACGACTGGAGGAGGTCAGTGGAGGAGGTGAAGGTCCACATTGGACTGTAGTGCCACTTAAGAAGAAGAATATCACCAGTGGTTCATTTTATAAGAGCCAAAACCGTGAATTTATACACAGGTTGCGTAAATATTGTGAAAAGAAGTGAGACATGGAGTACCTCTTCGCCTAGTTACACAAGTGATAGATAGAGTTTGTGACGCTTTGAAGGTGGAAAGAAGAATTATTGTTAAAAGTGTGAAAAAATAAAAAAGTCAAGTTGATCTTAATATGCTGACTGAAGTGCTACATATTCCTGGAAAGCAAAGATCAAGACCAAGTAAATTAGAGTCTCTTTCATTTTATACACTTTCATTATAACATTAATGCTATTCCTATAGTCTGTGGTAATATTCTGTATATACACGTGTTTAGATGTGTACATTAACGTAGGATTTGATCAGCATGTGTGAAATGGTTTATAGCCTATACGCTTTCGCATTAGTTATTATTTCACAATACAGAATTGGCTGGAGAGTGAGCAATAGTTTTTATTCCATCTGTACTCTATTAGCAACATAGGCGCCGACTCCCTGGGGCCGAAGGGGCCAGGACCCCCACAATATTCCCAAATAATAATAAATAGGCTAATAATAGTGATGATAAATAATAATAATAATAATAATAATAATAATAATAATAATAATAATAATAATAATAATAATAATAACAACAACAACAAAATATGTTTTGCATATGCCTTACAGACTGAAAGCAAAAGTGGTGACAAGACATGTTGGCGACAATGATTACATTTAACTGGCAACGGACCGTGCTCACGTTATTATTATTTCAACATATCAACAATGCATTTAAACTGCAGACAGCGACTTTCAAGATACATTGAGCTTTATTTAATTTTCACTTAACAGTCAGTATCCAGGATCACATAGTAACTGTGTCTTGGCCTCATGGCAATATTGTTCAGCGAGTTGTTGCTAGTTTAACTGTTAATCAGTAATTTAATAGTATAAGTGTATCTAATGTGTGAAACATGGATTGATATACCATTAAGAAACCAAGATTTGGTGTTGCTCATTCAAGTAATGCAGTGCCTTCTCATCAACAAATGTAGTCTGTACCAGTGGCGATGATAGAAAGCATGAAGATAACAGTGTTACTAGTTCTAGTTGTGTTGATGGGCTAACTGTACAATCTAATATGTCCACCAGTGAACTTACAGACAATTTTGGGTACTGTAAGAAAATACGTAAAAGAAATTTTCAAGAAAAGTGGAAATAAACTTCTCCATGGTTAGTGCATAATACAACTGCAGATGTTGTTTATTGCAAATATTGCAGGGAAGCTTATTCTATAATATGGTAAAATTTTCACAAACAGTGGTTTTAAAAACTAGAAGAAAGTTCTGGAGAAGTTTTGGGTTTATGAAAAATCTGATTGCCACAGTGAATGTGTTTTAGCTGTAAATAACTTAAATTCTGGGGTGAATGTATTAAGCCAGGAAATACAGATGAAAGAATCTAAGGTAACATTACTAAAGATACTATCTTCTTTACAGAATCTATCTAGGCAGAGTCTTGCAATAAGTGATATGAGTAATTTAATTAACCTAATGCGACTGAGAAGTAATGACTGTCCAGAATTTAAAAAATGGATGGATCACGAATCATATAAATAGTATTTTCATAATATATGTAATCAAATGCTGGAAATTATAAGTCACAATGTATTGAGAGATATTATAAAATCTGTTCAATCAGCCAAATATTATTTATTCCATAATAGTCAATGAATTGTGTGATATTTCTGTAAAGGAACTAGTGTCATTGTGCTTCAGAACAGTTACAGACGATCTTGAAATACAAGAAAATTTTGTAGGATTCTACGAAACGTCCAAGACAGATGCCGAAACATTATTTCGTATTATTAATGATGTTATTATACAATTCAATTGTGAAATAAGTAAGTGCAGAGGCCAGTGCTATGATGGTGCTTCGAATATGGCAGGAATTCAAGCTAGGCTGTCTGAAAAAGAACCCCGGGCACTACTTGTACACTGTTCGGCTCACTTACTTAATCTTGTCATTCAAGACACTGTCAAGAGTATTTCTGGCAGCCGGGTTGTACTGAACTTTATTTGTGAGAAATTCGCCAAAAAGACTTTCATTCTTCAAGCAGCTACAAGACGATGATGTATCAATTTAAGTCCATTTTGTACAACCAGATGGGTGGTTCGCTTCTTATCACTGTCATCTTTTCATTCCAATTATGAACAATTGATTGAGATTTTTGAAGAGTTGTCAGAAACA
Organism: Periplaneta americana; assembly: GCF_040183065.1. Taxonomy (NCBI): domain Eukaryota; kingdom Metazoa; phylum Arthropoda; class Insecta; order Blattodea; family Blattidae; genus Periplaneta; species Periplaneta americana. The sequence goes on from NC_091117.1 coordinate 108,592,839, forward strand.
GACCCATCAGATGTTAGTTTTAAATCAAGTGGCTTTTATCTTCAAATGCAGTCATTCAATTTCTATTTCTACTTGTGTGTGTTATGTAAGATATTTTGTCACATTGATGCAGTTAACACTGCGCTACAGAAGAAAACGCTGAGTTTTCAGGAAGCTTATTCTCTGATTCAGCTCCTGACAGGTACCCTAACACATACCAGAACTAACTATGACACGTTTTGGGAAGAAATCTTAGTGTCAAATCCCTTCACTTACAAGAAACACAGCTACCATGCCAAAGATGCACTCCGAAAAGACTAGATCTTGGAAGTGCCCCTCACAGTTTTTCCACTCCTAAGGGTATGTACCGTCCAAAGTTTTTTGAAATAATGGATGTTTCCATTCAGTGTCTTGTTTCTAGATTTGAAAGTGCTGCTTCACGTTTATTGGTTAACATTGAGAAATTCGTCACAAATATAAGCAATGATGTTACAGACATAACAAACTTTTTTGAAGATGATACTGATTCTGACAGACTGACATTGCACTGTAACATGGTGGTAGACATTTTGAATTCAAAAGTGAATACAAACTCCTTAGATAATTTTTCTTCAGTTGTACAGTTTCTAAAATGTGATAACTGTGCGTCAAAAATGCTTCCAGAATTAACTAAACTAGTACAGCTTGTATTTACTGTCCCGGTGTCCATTTGTACAGCTGAAAGATAGTTTTCGAGTCTTCGAAGGCTGAAAAGTTACTTAAGGTCATCAATGGGACAGAGTAGACTTAATTCAATTTAAACTGCCGCTGAAACATCACCAGCACGTTGGATTTCAATACTATAGCTGACCAGCTCACTGGAAGAAATGAGTTGCACCGCCATACCTTCGCCAGACTTTCATTAAAATATGCAAATCTAGTCTTTCAGGTAAAGCTCCCTGTGAAGCAGACTTGAATAATTTCAAGGGAAAAATTGTTCCGGGGCCAGGTATCGATCCCGGGACCTCGGGTTGAACGTACCAGTGCTCTGCCAACTGAGCTACCCGGGAACTCCAACCGGCATCGTCTCAAAATAGGTAATTTGTTTTGATTATTTTATTCCTTAGACTATTTTATATTGAATTGCGTTCAAATTTGCATAGTCTAGTAGCACAGTTATTATTAATAACTTATTAATCAATTATATAAATCTTATTTCAGTTTAGTACAAACTCTAACTTGTCTTTCAATCTACATATTAACGTAAAGCATAAACAGAAATTTTATTTTGAATTGTTGTCACACTGAAAATGTTAAAGTATGTGTTCTAAGTGATGTTGAAGCTTGGATTTTCCAAATATTAAGTGAAGGTGCCCCCCCCCTCAATACTTTATGGAAATCGGCACCACTGATTGGCAACACAGTTTCTCTCTGTCCCAAGAAACATCAGGGTCAGAGACTTGACGGCTGTATTCTAATAATATGCTTTCTGCAACTCAGCTGAGAACCAGGTGGCTGCACTGCATTTCTTCTACAATCTATTCAGTAGGCTTACAAAAGGTGAAAAGAGTTTTCCTTATGTAGAGCCTATGGATTATGAATAACATCACTAGTTATTGTTTATTGAAACTAAAGTTACCATTAAAAACTGTGCGCTGTCTTTGGATGCTTTCTTCCAATAATCGTTCTCTGCTTTCTGTACGACGTGGATTTGTTGTGGAAAACTGTGTTGGCAAAGGAGGTTCATCAGCATTGGTACTTGAACTACTGCCATCTCCATCATCCCTGGGACCAGGTCGCAAACCATTACCACATGATGGACACACAGCACTCTGGTTCCTCTCTTCATCCAAATACAAACACAGTTCCTGAAAACACAAAATGCAGGTTAATTTGGAAATTTTTACCAATACATCATATTCGAAATATATTGTTTCCGTGTGAAAAAAAAAAAAACGCGCGCACGCACGCGCACACGCACACACACACTTGGAACAACTTATAATAAGAAATTATGTTATTCAGTTGCACTTTCACATGAACCCGAAACAGATGCAAGCACAATACATGCATCTGTAAATGGATCAAAACTTAATGCTGATTTTTTTTCAAACTCAGTAACTTAACAAGAAGTAGTCTTTCAGAAAGTGACAGTGACAACTTTTCAGTATGCCTCCTTCATGGGGAACTGTGAGGTAACTTTAGAATTTCAGATGGAATGATGGTATACATGTTTTAAAGTCTGACTTTCCCAAAAAGTTAGCAACTTCTCATCTAAAACACTTTTCTCTAGAATTATAATGAAGTAATGAACATTTGAAATTTAGAAACCATACCGGTAGTATGTAAAAATATTAAAGAAGTAAAAATTACAAAGCTATTACATTACATCACTTCCATTCACATCTAAAAATTTACAGTAATAATTCTGTTACGAAGAAAATAAGAACAGAAAGAAGACTAGGATATTGAATTGAACTTAACAGAAGGGGGCACTATGGCCCAGCACTGCGACCTGTTAAGATCTATTGCGCTAACCCTCTGGTGACACAGGCCCAAACCCACACAGGCTGACCACACTAAGGTTCGCTGCATGCCCAGGTTTCGAGCAATCAACCCCACTCGTCCCTAGGCCAGCATGGAGGTCGCCAGCCGGCGTTTGGGGAATGCTACAGAATGATAACGAAATGGAGAAATGGTGACGGAATTATATAAATGCCAAATGTTGAAAAAAATCCCAGACCTGACTGGGAATCGAACCCGACACACACGCACACTCTCTCTCTCTTGGAACAACTTATTATAATAAGAAATTATGTTATTCAGTTGCACTTTCACAGGAACCTGAAACAGATGCGAGCACAATACATGCATAACTATAGGAAGTTAATACAAGCTTGGCATTACCGCATTACTCACACTTAAAATAATCATAACATTTAGAATATGGGATATCCTATATACTGCTATACAGAATACCAGTTAATTGTTATAAGCTGCTGCCAAGAAGTCAAAAGGAGGATAGCAATGACGAAGAAAGCTTGAATAAGAAAAGGAGCATTTTCTGCGGATCTCTGGGAAAATAACTAAAGAAGTGACTAGTGAAGTGCTTTATATGGAGTGTGGCATTGTAAGGGGGCAGAAACATTGACATAATGAAACGAAGAGAATGGAGCATATGAAATGGACAGACATAATGAGAAATGAAGCTGTGCTAGAAAGAGTGGGTAAAGAAAGAATAATCCTGAAACTGATCAGGAACAAGAAGAGAAAAAGAAACTGACTGGACCACTGGCTAAGAAGAAACTGCCTACTGAAGGATGATTGGAAGGAATGGTGAACAGGAGAAAAGTTCGATGCACAATAAGATATCAGATGATAGACAACATTAAGATTCATGGATCATATGTGGAGAGTAAGAGGAAAGGCAGAAAATAGGAAAAATTGGAGAATGCTGGGTTTGCAGTGAAAGACCTGTCCTTAGGCAGAACGTAATGAATGAATGAACTATAATGTTTGCATAAAACACATTCTTGCACACTAATGGAATTTCCTGTATATAATGCTTCGAACTGCAAGTAAAGAATTCATGCTGTTACTTTAATGATCTAGGCCTATGTTCCTTGTGAGGCTGCTAATCCAACACAATTATTGTGAATTTCAGAACAAATCAACTAGTGCATATCTACTTACAGACAGTCATATTATCAAAAAGAAATGCAGTCTTGAACAGTGAAATTTTATTTATAAGACATTCATTAAATTATATTTATGGGGTCTGTCACAAGAATGAAATGTGTGGGTGATATCAATAGTCCATCTGCTATAGTTTAGTTTGTCACACTTCATACTTTTTCAGAGATGAAACATGATTTTCTCTCTGTGGTTATGTTACTAGTCGAAGTAATTCTTGAAATACAGAAATAGACATCACAGTAATTACACATTTCTTGCAATAAAAATTTAAAGCTGAAATTTTTTCAGCGTAGTAATTAGCAATGTGTGCAGAGCTATTAGGCCTATGTTTGATACAAAATGCTAACTAGGCCTACCATGTATTCAGTTCTTACCATCTGTAATTTCTGTAGGGACCCTTTAAATGTCAATATGGCATTTAAACGAATAAATTAAAAACACTGTTACTTATCCTACTGGTGCATTCAAATCAATTTAATTAGTAATTTAGTGGAATATTTGAGGACATTTTAATAAAATATTATATTTGAAAATTAGGCCTGTATTATTTTAATATTCTTGATTAAATACTTTTTACCATCGTTACATTACATAGGCTACGTATTATATTTGCTCAATTGAAGAGTGTCTACCCAAAACGCGTTCAGTCCATTTTATGACAGGACTGGGCTAGTTCTTTTATCGGTTAAACGAGCGTTGAGCCACTTCCGCCGATTTTGGAACAGACACTGACGCACTTAGGTTAGGTTAGGTTAGTTTAGGCTTTTATTATCCCGTCAAGATGAAGGTGAAAGCGATTGAGTGTGATTTTTTGTTTTCTATGTTGGCAGTTCAAGTGCGTCGGTGTCTATTCCAAAATCGGCGGAGGTCGCTCAACGCTCGTTTCACCCTTTTATCCACTGGTCTATGGATTGAGCAAGTTATCAAGTGGCATGCACAATAACACAAACTTTTAGAAAAGGACTGTTGTTGTTTTGAAAAAAAAAAAAAAGCTTATAACATAACTTATTGACATAGGCCTAGGTCTAAAAAAAAATCATACATAGCTTATGTTCTATGTGTTATTCATTAAAGTAACTAAATGAACTGAGCTAGATTTGAGATCACACTCTTCATTCCTTTTCATCTTTCTACATATTGTCTAATCTTCATTAGGCCTAATTTATGCATACCACGAATCGGTACCGATGAATCTACTTTAGGCTATATCTATTAAACAGCAAATTTTTATGTTCATTACAACGTATGCTACTTGTATTATAAAATATCAATAAAACATCAATGTGCAAGACACCTTTAGTTCCAGATTATCCTTGATCAGTTCCTGTTGCTTATTATCCAGTTCTCTTAATTTATTCTGATACGCAGACACTTCTTGACGCATAACACTTGCAGTGTAACGTCCAAATCGTTGCCATTCTCGTGCTAGTTTCCGTCCCTTCTGTCTGTCATCATCCAGAAAGCAGCAGAGATCTCTCAATTCTTGATTATCATCACCGAGCCGCTGATTTGCTTCTTTCAGCATTCTGATCTCACTCACATAACTCTGCATTCGTCGAGCTGCTTCCCGTGCAGCTTGACCCTGTTCAGAAGCAACTCTGGCTGTGTCATTTTCGGCCTTACGAACAAACTTCAACATTTCGACAGAACCTAACCTCAATAATTCCTCGTCACCAAGTCTTTGTGGGAGGCCAACTGTTGGATTAGGTCGTCGTTGTACAAGAGGGGGTTGGATGACAGACGGTGGAACAGGATATTGGGGTGGTGCGGGATATAAGGGTTTACTTGAATCTCCGTTTGCCACTGGTGGTGGTGGGGGTGGCGGATAATACTTTCCAAGGTCAGACTGAAAAGTTTTTACACCATCTACACTGGCAACTTGAGAGGGGTAACTTTTACCATCTTTTACAGCTGGCGCCGAAATAAAAGGTGGAGGATGTGACTGTGTATGAGAAGGATAATGCTTTAGGATACCAGCACCACTATTTACTTGTGGTGGAGGCTGATACCGAGGTGGAGCAACCCCAGGTTCTGTGGCTTTGTTGATGTAAGATTGCTGTTTCTTATTTGACATGATCAGGATCTTAGCAATGTCAACAGACAACTTTACTCTTTCATTTCACTGTATTGAAGTAACTCCATAAGTATGAGCTTCGATGATAAAGGGTTATGTTTCACAAAAATGAAGCCATTGAATTGTACAATAATTAGGTCAATACCAAAAAGTGGCACACGACCTTCTTCCATGTGAACAGCTTGTCAAATGATTCCTGAACGCATTTTCGCACTTTAAGTCACACGAAAATGCACAACACTTTCAGTCACGTACATTATATAAACAAACACCATTTTAACATCTACACTTTTTGTTAACATTTGAAACCTATCAACACATTTCAGAGAACGGGAAAAATAATCACAATACAGACACAACTCGCTTCTTTCTCCATTGCAATATGGCGACTCTGATCACTCTGGTGGATATTTAAGTCACCAACTATGGAATGTTGGCTAACGCGGGCATTGCGAAGTTTCGTTTCGTAATTTTCGCAGTATATTAATATTGTAAATAATATTCATCCAGAACCTCCTAATCGAATAGACCATTGATACTTTGATATAAGTACTGTATAAAATAGACAAAAAATTATGCTTCTGTTAGATAGAAACGAATACCAGTACCGGTGTCTCTATTTTTCAGTGGCGTATACTGGTTTAAGGGCCTGGGCTACCACTGACCCTATTATTACACAAAATATATTTTAAAGTCCCTATAATAAAATTCCTGACCTATTTATATATGAATTTCAGACGTCTTGATTGGGACGAAAATACTTTGATGACTTCGTCATTGAAATTACAGTTGGGCCGCTTGCGAAGTTTCTGTAGAAATGAATTTTCAATGGACATCAGTGCCAAGCCGGATATACGTTCTTGTGTATGAGTTGATCTACAGTAGGATTTTATTCTCTTCAACGCAGAAAATGTTCTTTCTACTGATGCTGACGTAGCTGGTATTGTCACAATTAATGTTGCCAATTTAAGGACTTCAGGAATAACTTGGTTCAGCTGGTTTTCATATATGGCAGATAATATTTCATGGATAGGTTTGTTCGAAAAATCAAAGACTTCTGCAGAATATATTACACTTAATTCATTTTTCAAACGTACTTGATCAAAGTGACTGTTATAGGACTGAAATAATTTGTTTAGTGCCTCATTCGGGAAGTTTTCTCTATAAGCAGAAAATTTTTGAGAATCTAGAAGATATGTGAACTGAAGCTTTCCATAATCAGAAAATCTGTCAGTAATTTCCATGTGCATACGATCTAGTATGCTGTAGTACAGCTGCCTGTATTTCAATTCATAATCTCCTTTTCTTCGCTTTAATGGTGGTTCCATTGTATTGGCTGAAGAATTTTCATTTTCCATATTACTCCATATGGACGGAAACCCACTACGTCTGAACTCAAATATAGTATTTTTTAACTTTGATACCTCTTGCAAGCAGTATGCTATGTCTAGACTTTTTGTCTGAAGAATATTGTAGAGCACATCTGTATGTGCGAACACTCTAGCATAGACTTCAAGAAGAAATATATTCTGAAACTGTGTGAAAAAATACAAATATCCTTAAGCCTGCACAATTACATCATCAACCCAGTTTTCTTCAGAGTCATTACAAATGATATTTTCAAAGAAAACAGTCAGTTGTTCTCTGTATTACTTTACTGTCTTTACAAGCCGAGATGTAAAATTGCATCTAGTTGGTGCTACTTTTGGGAGTTTCTTTTTCATGAATTCTTGAGTTTTTCTGATCTTTTAGGAGATGATGAGAAAAATGCAGCTAAACCCGACAGTGTTTTGAAAAAAAAATGCGGCATTCTGGAATGGATGAAGTAATTTGTTGCAAAACTAAATTGAGAACATGGCTGTAACAATGGACAAATAGTGCTTGAGGATACTTTCCTTGAACTTTTGTTTTTAAGCCATTAATATTTCCCGCCATAACTGAAGCACCATCGTATGTCTGTGCAATTAACATATTGCCGACATTGTATTCTGCTATAACACCTTCCACATGCTGAAACCAAGCAGCAGCAGTTTTGCCCGAACTGACATTTGTGAATCCTATAAACTGTTCTTGAACATTGGCAGTACTATCGACGTATCCTAAAACAGTGGACAATTGACTCTGATTAGAGCAGTCAATTGTTTCATCAACAACAATGGCCGCAAAAGGTGCTTCTTCTATTTCAGATTTTATGTTCTTTATCATAACCCCACTTATAGCAAATAATAAGTCATTATGAATTGCGGGAGAAGTACCACGAAATACTGTTGAACTCTCAAGATGATTGGCCAGTAAATGGTCAAATTCACTTAAGGAACTTAAATATTCAATATAATTTAATCTATTGTCTGATTCCACAATCTCATTATGATCCCGAAAAGCCAATTCTTGTTTTCCTAGAAAGCAGACTGCGTTAATAAGATGCAGTAAAATCTCCCGATTTTTTTTTCCACAGGAGCATTGTGTTGGTTGATATGTAGAGCTTTTTGCTTATCTAGCTGTAAATCAATTCTTGTCTTCCCAAAGTTTGCAAAGTTCATGCTACTACAAATATGAGCTTTTGATTTGTCGTGTTTTAGGACTGCCGTTCGAAGGGAGTTGATATTAGAAAACCCTCTTTTGACCACACATTAGTTTCGCGGCTAAATAACAAACATGGCCAGAAAAATAGTTTAGACAGTTTAGAACTACCACACAACCAATTCCACTTACCATATGATGTTGAAGTGAAATGGCGTGTGTACTCACGCTGTTTTTCTTTTACGTCCATGGACAAATTTAACTCAGGAGTTGGTCTTTCCATTTTCACAATTTCAACTTCCTCGTTGTATGTACGACGGTTAAAAGGCACTTTTAATAAACCTTCTATTACACAGTCATTTTCAACACAAACCTCTCCAGAAACTTGTTCTGCCATATTTTTCACAATATCACTTAATTGGGAAATTAAAAACTTAATAATTCACAATTAATATAACTCTTAGACACTCGAACAAATCACAAATTTAAAATACTGCACTGCAAGAACACAATTACATTCATGAGCTAGCGTGCTAAGCGTACTGTTGCTTCGCGCCTGCGAAGAAACCGATCACGAGAGCGGCAACTCATCCGGCCTTACACTGCACGTTGGAAACAGAAGAGAGCAGTTGTGCGAAGGACAGAGTGAGCGCAACGGTCACAGGCTACCTCACGTAGCAAGCGGTTTCTCCAGTGATGCCGCCTTGACAACTTGTTTCTTTTCGAGAGCAGAGAGCGCATATAAATCTAACAATTACTTTAATTTTAATTACTGTGGTAAAACTAATAATACAAAATTATTACATTATGTTATATTATAAACTTTTTCTTTTGTAATTTCCTTGGGCTACCGCCGGTAGCCCCGGTAGTCCGCAGAATACGCCCCTGCTATTTTTGTTTTTTTAATCACTAGTTGTAGCGACGAGTGACTTTTTTAAACTTTTATCCACTGGATCCTACCAACAGTAATATGAACATAAAAGATAACTTTATAATATTAATGTTAAACTATTGCAATATTTATCATAATGATATTGGAAAGTTTTATATTGGTTCTATTACACTTGTGAATAAATGGATTTAATTCACTCGTGGATAAAATCTATGGGTAAATCTTTGTAAAACCTCTACAAGCCACCAATCGTCTCTTCATCTGTAAATGTAGATGAAATGAGAAGAGAGCAGTAGCGTCCACAAAGAGAGCGGAAAGGATGTTGCATGGAAATCCTTGGCAGGGGTGTAGTCGTGCCAGGGCGCTGCCCCGGTACTTTCTTCTGCAACCTGCGAGCGCCCTGCTTCTTTATGTCTACTTTTAATAGTAATATGCGTTACAAGAGCGGTATGTTGAAGTTTTCATGTTCGAGGAAAAGTTTGAAAAAGCGAAACATAGTTGAGCTTTTTTAATTTCCGAGAATTGAAAGAAAAGATACCACTCGTGTATCGTACATTATTTTGTGCGAAGATCGTTTATTACATACCTGAAAGAGGAATTTCTAATTAGTTGCAATGAAATCTCCATCTTGGTTTCTGTTCAATGACGGCAAATTTGCAAAACAAAAATATCTATCTTCAACATTGTTGCTTTAAAATGTTTTCTGTGTTTACTACACTTCAGCAGGCCGTGATATACGTCTGTCTTTTTTTCCCCCAGTCTATAAATGCGAACTAAAAACAAACGATAAGGTTATGTAATGATTTAGAGTTTATTTAATTTTTGCAAATATTTAAAAACAATAATTAACAACAGGGGCGGTTATTCAGGTGAAGTAGATGAAGTGCTACTTCATCTATTTATGTGTAAAACACATTTTTATATCGCATTAATAATTAATTCTAGTTATTACCGGTACGTATTTATAAAATAAAAAAAGTTTTCTTTTCAGTCGTTATGATAAATAGTACCTGGAACCGCCCGCTGAATAGAATAATGTCAACTGTTACGAGCGCCGAGCGGTGGCTATTGGAACTTACAATACCGTAGAACGGAGCAGCGAAGCGAGCATCAAGTCGGCCGTGACAGTAGAAGTGAAATTATTTGGATTCCCATTCTCATACAGGACTTGGTTTCCATGGTAACGTGACGTCACACACTAAAGAAAGATTGTATGAGTGAAGTGCGTGTCTTTCAGGTACGGAGAATTGTCAGACTTGTAGGTGGAGTAACCAGTTTGCAGATTTAACGGTACTAATAATACAGAAGGGTTGAAGCTGGTCTCCAAGGCCAGGGGCTATTGTTAAAGGGCTGTGAAATTTTACAGTATGTGTAGTCCCACCATTGGATCTGTGCCCCCGTAGGATATGCGAACTGAACCTTAATTCCTTTTCAGCCTCGGCAATTCATTTCTCTCCCTGTATTCCTATTTCTCTCTTTTCTATCCCTCTCTCTTTCTCTCTCCCACTACCCGCAATTTTGAGCCTTCTTGCGGGACAGTTTATTTGCACTTGCAGTCCAGTGTTGTCAACTCAACATGAATACTGTAGCACGGAGTGGTGAAAGAAATATTATTCAGCAAGTAATAGCATTTTGCGATGAAGAGAAACAAACAGGCCAATATTTGTTTCCTATAAATCAGGCAACGAAAAGAGCAGCTGCGATCATATGTGATGCTTGTTTTATTTCAATTGATTACGTATTAAAATTACTTACTTAACTGATACTAACATAATACAACTTTTTTATGTAATTTATATAGGTAGATCAGAGCGCCTAATAAAGAAAATCAGGAGAGAGGGAGTCTGTGCAGGAGATGAAAAGCTAGAGTCACCAGGGAAGAACAGACCAAGGGAACCATTAATTCTTATAGATGATATGGACAGATGTATTTTAAGAAGAAAGATACAAGAATTTTATACGATGCAGAAAGAAGTTCCGACATTGGAGAAATTATTGAAGGTTGCGAGAGAAGCAATAAATTTCCAAGGAGGGAGAGAAACGCTACGGAAAGTGATTCGAGACATGGGATTTAGATTTAAAAACTGTAGAAATACAAGATGTATTTTGATTTAACCCTTCGTTACTCGCGTTAAATTCCGTAACGCCAGTACTCACCTGGATTACAATGGTAATCCACATTTGTTTTTGTTTACAGACAATGTTTAAACATTGGAATTAGATTTAAATGTTAAGAAATATATTGTTTTCAGTTATTACAGTAATAAGAATAGATATGGTACGCATAACGGAACGTATTAAATATAAATATTAATAATGAAATGGATAGTACACAAATTGCATTCAAGTGACATGTTTGCATAATATTTCAACACTGGTCGTGTCTTTGAGTCATAATTTATTGTTGCATCATAGTTATGAGTTAGTTCACTATCATAATTATGTAGGTTATCTAGCATTGTTGCTCACTCGATGTTTGAAGGTCATCTGAACTCTTGATCTCTCTTAATCTCTCCCACGGGAAACGCAAGTTCACTACTGCTGACCTTACTTACGTCATATTTGATAACCGAATACCTCACTCAGGGGTGTAGCAATGAAAAAATTCAGGGATGTAACAATCATTCTCACTTCACTTATAATATTTTACAGATGTTTTTGTGTATTGTAAGAAGGATATTGATGCACTTTCATGTTTATGTTTGCATTTCACACTTTACACACGTGAGTCTAATCTACATCTGATTCAATTATCTGAGTAGGCCTATGCATATCTTCTACACAGTTCAAACAAATTACATCTGAATGAGTAGGACAAATTCTCTTCAAGCACTGGGAACAAGATTGTCTTGTGCTCTTGTTTCTTGTTCTACCACACATGTAGCACCTACCAATACCTTCTGGCCGTGTTCCTTCTTCTTGACCTGTTTGTGGAATGCCTAACAGTTGCTCTCCTCTTCTCTTTATTTCTCTTGGAATTGTCTGTTGGGTGATACGCTCGGAAATTAGTGGCTTCATTAGGTCCAGAGCAAGGGTTTTTAGGAAGTTTTTCCGTAGAATTTTTTGTTTGTTTGCAGAATAAACAACAAGAGCATTGACACCTGCTATGTTCAGTATGTCAAAGAAAATAGTCAGAGGCCAGCGGCGTGAATTTCTGCTTACATCATAGGCTGAGCATAACTGGTCCAGGACATCCACAGCACATTTAGTTCTATTATAAAAAAATATTATTTCAGGCTTCTGGCTTCCTCCTGTTTCCTCATCCATTGCCTTATCATAATGCATGGTTGATAATGCTAACACTGTTTTGTTTTTCTTCGGTACATACGAAATAATTGTGCAGTTTTCATTGAATCCAAACAATGTACTGTTCACTTCCCTGTCTTGAGTAGTTGTGAAATGAGGAGGGATTTCTCTTTTGTTTTTTTTCAAGGTTCCTACAAGTGTAATTTTGTCATTTTCTAGAAGATCTAAACACAGAGGTATGCTCGTGAACCAGTTATCGGTGGTCACATTTCTTCCTGTTCCTTTGATGGGATGAACCAGCCTCTTCACCACTGCATGTGCACTGTTACTTTGGTGAAATGGACCATCTGGTTGAATACCAGCATAAATTTCCAAGTTATGAGTGTAATATGTTTTCACATCCACCATAGCAAAAATTTTGATCCCATATTTTGCTGGTTTAGTAGGTATATACACTTTCATGGGACATCGTCCTCTGAATGCAACCAACTGCTCGTCTGTAGTTACATATTCGCTTGGAATGTAGCACCTTTGTGAATTCTGAACAAATAACTCGAACACTTCACGTACAGCAGCCAGTTTATCAATTTCTTTCCTTTCCTGCCTGTCATGAATGTTATCAAAGCGTAGACATCGTAACAAAAATTGGAATCTATTGTAGGTCATAGTCAGGTAAATTGACTCTATACCTGTGCCATTTTTATCCCATAGTTCTCTTACGTTCAGTCTTCCCGATTTCAAAGCACCAGCAAGATACAAAATACCTAAGAGTGCTCGAATTTCAACGTCATTTGTTAATTTGCAATCTCTGTCACGTCCGTAATTACGCTTCACTTTTTCAATATAAATATTAGTACACCTTACTATTACATTGATTATTGTCTGATCAATAAAGCAGTCAAAACACTCTGTGTGTGTCCGCGCATTTTTTGCAGCTCTTTTAGGGCCCGGTAAATGAATCACTATATTTTGTGCTCTTCTTCTCCCTCGTAGAGATACTGGTTCTTCCTGCCAAATTGTAGTGTTGTCTCTTCCCGTATAGCAGTTTCCATCATTTATAGACATTAGTCTTTCATCACCATCACCATAATCATCATCCTCCTCCTCATTGTCTTGTTCTGAATTAGAATCGTGAACTTCATTCAAAAGATCTTCTTTGTTGCTTTCATCATCACTTTCATTTTCAATGCCAACATCCAGATCTTCATCTAGCCACTTGCAAATATTGCTTGTATTTTCCGTGCCCATTGGAGCCAACTACAAAGAGGATGGAACAATATCACACACTTTTTTCATAAAGTTCCTGCATTGCATCACTCATAACCATATAAAAACTATTTCACTTACCTGAGTAAGAAACTGACGTCAGTACTCGCGTGGATTACAATGGTAATCCACTCGGAAAAACTGCGTATAACTTGATAAAACTCCGTATAACTTTCCAAAGCGTTGCGACAAATACGTCTAAACACCAGTAATGCCTCACTTAGACTGTGACGAGAAATTGCATTGACGCTCAGCTACGCAGTGCTGCAGGCGGTGACGTAATACAGGATTAAATATCAGTGGATTACTATTGTAATCCACGCGAGTACTGAAGGGTTAAAGAAATTATATTGTAGCATGGAGGGCCAGTTATTTAAGAAAAATTGCGAAATTTCGCAGAGAAGGAAAGTAGATTGTGTATTTAGACGAAACATGGATACATCCACATTATACTGTTAAAAAATGCTGGCAAAGCGATAATGTTTCTGATGTAATTTCAATTAAACCAATAAATATCCACTGTAATAATATAATTATCTGCAAACAATCGTAAGTCAATCAGCGTCATTAGACCTACTTAAATTAAATTATGAATAAGTAATAATTAACCTTACATTATTATAAGCAATATTCAAGAGACATGACACTGTTTGGCGGAAGTTTGGCAACATCCCTATTCGGCAAGGTTCGTGGCCTGCTGTTTGACGTAGTGGGAGAGGAGCGGGTGGAATGGGGTGAGTAGAGGCGTTAACTTTTCCAAGAACGACGACAGCGCTGAAGGGGCACAGATTCGATGGTGCGACAATACTACTTGACTCGAGAGTAGTATTCTCATTCCCTGTGTCCAAGCAGCCTCTCCTGCAGTGGTAAATTAGCTGGCTCTATGTTATTTTATCAGGAATACATCCCACATACATTCGCAAAGTTGAAAATTGTTTTCCGCGACGTGTATTATTTCTTCTCATGAGCTCGCCAGTTTTGATCCAGCTCTTGTATTTGAAAGTTTAACGCGCGTAAATGTACACGTCATGTAGTTTCATACTGTGTACGTATATATTAACTTATTATTTAATGTGTTTAGAGTATAGAGTGATAAGTGTATATAGTGTATTAATTCTACATCTAAGTGTACCGGTATATTATATGTTTAATCACTATAGTGCTATTATACAAATGCGAGTACTTAGGTACCAGTATATAGAAAAACTTGGTAAACGAGTGCAAAATATGTATCCCGAAAATGAGACAGTTTGTAATTTATTAGAAATGCCGTTTTGTAGACATAAATATGAGGATAAAAAATGTTTTCAATTCTGGACGACCTACAGTTCCATTTGTTCTTTGTTTTAAAAAGTGCTAAGAAAACAGAGAAGTTGTATAAAATAACTTTAAAAAATTCTTCCGATGAAAGAAGCTTTTCTGTTTGAAAATATCGAAAATTTCACTCGGAATGCTACATCACAGGAGGGACTTTCATCATTAGCCTCATAGCTTTGCATAGAGATATACTGTCCACCCGCAATTAAACTCAGATATTTTATGAAGATATCATCGACAGGTTTGCTGCTTAAAAGATAGGAGGATTGACTTGGTATGCAAGAAATTGGATGAGCCCTGAAATAAATTAGTTTTCCTATTTGCATGTGTTCTAGAACTAGTAAAATTGTACGTAGTTTACGAATAGTAGACCTATTCATTATATTGGTAAAACTGTTCATGGATTTTTTTATGTGAACAGCACTTCACCTATATTTTTTACGGCGAGCCGCTACTGATTAACAGTGCAATTTAGGTGAAATTGCAGTGGTAAGTTTCCAATTTATAATTATTACTATATTGAACGTCTCTAAATATAATATGTTAACAGCCTAAAGCAGTAAAATCAATATGTCACTTAAGCGATAAGAAGAGGGAAATTGCTATGTGTGTTAGATTGGGAATACTGAATGTGGAATTTTAGACTTTCCGCGTATTGGTTTTGTGCGGAAGCCAAGCAAATACGCACGATCTCGCACAAAAATAATAATTGTCGTACTTGTTTCTTATTAAACTTTGTATTTTATAAATATGGATTAGGAGTAAATAACAGCGTTTTACGAATAATAATGATAATAATAATAATAATAATAATAATAATAATAATAATAATCTTGCGAATAATACAGCCTTTACTTGCGCAATTAAGCCTACATACAACCACCCTACCCTCTTATTCGCCCCTTTAACCTCACGCTTATGTTTACATACAGTAAAAATACCCTATCCTTTCCCTACACTCTCCTTCCTCAGTCGGTCATGATTCTGGAAATTTTTGCTTGTCAGTTTATTTTCTTTAGTGGGTTGAAGTGTCTGTGACTGTGACTCTAATTATTGAATACTTACAATAGATTAAACGGAAAACTCTTTTCCTGATGATGTCATTCAGTGTAAATTCATATTTAAATCGTCTTGAAAATGTAATGACTATTCATTGTGAACGTTCACATACCTAGAAAAACAACTATTAAATACTTTTTTTTTTCGAAAGAATTAAGTACATATTATTTTGTAAATTTCTATGACGTAGCTATTACATAATGGGATATGTACTATTACTGTCCATGAAAGTCAAAATTAGACTGTCTCCCTAATACCAGTCACAATATACAGTCACGAAGTTTGAGGTGATTTTTTGCATTTCTTGCGATACAGTGCTCCAAGCGATTAGCAACTGAGAGTACTAGGAACAATAGACTGTGCGATAGTAGCGATCCTAATGGCTAGCAACTGAAGTTCAACTGTCATTGGATGCATATTCCCTACGTATTGAGCTTTGCGACTGTACGTATTAGACTATGCTAATAGGCAGTAACTATAGGCTCCGTGCGTTGCAGGGAGAAATGCACCGCCGCGCTCTGAGTGGCGAAAATTGTAAGTTCTTGCGTGTTACCACGGCCGACTTGATGCTCGCTTTGCTTCTTCCTTACCCGCCTTGACAATTCATGTTGAACCCTGTGTTAAAGCTGTAATCGAGAAAATGTGAAATTTCCGCCAGATGGCATTAGTTGCCAAGGTTCGCGGAGGAATGTGTGTATGGTTTCTTGTGCGATTATACTAAAATATTGTGCTTCTTTCTACTGGTAAGTGAGTTTATTGTGATGTGATTCAAAATGACGAATTGTTGTGTACCATTGTGTACTTCGAATAGAAAAAAGGGTGGAGGAACAATATCATTCCACGAATTTCCGAGTGATAGGGAAAGATGCGAAAAATGGCTTAAAATGATTTCACGCCAAGACTGTTCCAAACAGCAACTCCCCATCTTCAGTCGTTACTAGTTTACATTTCAAGGAAGAAGATTATTCTAATAATGAAAAATTTAGATGATTAAAACCAAATGCTGTGCCAACAATATTCCATCATTATCCTAGGTATAAAGTGACAAATATCAAAAGACCAAGACGAACGATTATTAAAACTGGTCTCCCTCCACCAAAGAAACGCAAATCTTTTAGTAATATTAGTTTTTCACTATTTGAGCAAGATGTCCCGAGTGGCTCAACATCAGTTAGTGACATTTCCTTCTTGCCAGTTGAAAATGACCATAAAGCCACGCAAACAGACGCTGTCAACATTGACGAGCTAAAAAGAAATATTAACAGATTGCGTGTGAAAATTACACGACTTAAACAACCGAAAAACTCCAACTAATTGAAAGAGATCCGTTACATAAGGAACTGGAAAATGTAAAGAAAGAGGCAGATGAAGGCAGTATTCATGCAAAATTTATCCTAGATCAGCTGCTTAATCATCGAAAGAGAATACCAAGGTGGAATAGTGAGACAATCAGAGAATGCATAATACTGCAATACATATCTCCTAAAGGTTATTCCCATATACGATCAAGAGGTTTTTTTAAACTGCCTTCTAAGAGAACACTCACGAGATATTCTGGTCCTACTGATTGCTCGTCTGGTGTCACTCCTTTGATTAAAGAAAGGTTGGTCTTAGAGGCAAAAAACCTCACTGTAGTTGAGCGGTTTTCATCACTTATTGTAGACGAGACTGCAATCAACCCCAAGATAATATACGATCGCAAGCTTGATACTTTTTTTGGCTATAAAAAACAACAGAAGCACAAAGAAATGAGGATGAAATACTTGATATTCCCAAGAAAGAAGTAGTGGCTAATCGAGTCTTGTGTTTTGTTTTAAGGGGGCTCTCAACCAGCTACCGTATACCATGTGCATTTTTCTTCACAAAACAATTATCAGGGCAAGAGTTACATATACTAACATTGCAAGTGATTAGTGAAGTCGAGAAATGTGGTTTTATAGTTATTAGAATTGTTTCTGACAACCATAAAAGCAATACTACAATGATGAAGCATCTTTCAGGTGGTTCATTGAAACCCGTGACCACACACACTTGTGATGAAACAGAAAGTTATTTCTAAGTCTTGAGCAGTGCCACATATTGAAAAACATCAGAACCTAATTCCTGGAACGTGAAATGTCTGATGGTATTGGAACAATCTCAGGGAAATATGTGAAATTTTTACACAAAGTCCAAAGAGATGATACAGTGAAACCTGTCAGATATCTCACGAAAAAACACGTTGAGCCTACTGCATTTGAAAAAATGAACGTTCGAAGGGCAAAAGAAATATTTTCTCCATGTGTAATTGCTGCTGTCAGTACATTGAAAGAAAATGCAAGCTCACACCCTGAAGCCCACAAATTCAAAGATTCCGATGCGACATTGACTTTTATGGAAAATATCAACAAGTGGTTCGCAATGCATGATATTAGCAATACACATTATCATGCGGAAAGTAGAAATCATGATAAGCAACAGTTCTTCTCTTTGGATGATTATCGTCTAGATTGGCTAGAAAATTATTTCATTTCTTATCTCCATACAACGAAGTGTGCAAGTAACACACGTCAAAAAGATTTCCTAACTAACGAGACATGAAGCTATCACGTTGACAACAAAATCAACTGTTCTCTGCATTAAATATCCTTTAGAAAATGGTACCATTATGCTTTTATTGGGTTATTTTACGACGCTGTATCAACATCTAGGTTATTTAGCGTCTGAATGATATGAGGGTGATAATGCCGGTGAAATGAGTCCGGGGTCCAGCACCGAAAGTTACCCAGCATTTTCTCGTATTGGGTTGAGGGAAAATCCCGGAAAAAACCTCAACCAGGTAACTTGTCCCGACCGGGATTCGAACCCGGGCCACCTGGTTTCGCGGCCAGACGCGCTGACCGCTACTCCACCGGTGTGGACCCCATTATGTTCTTACTAGAGCATTTTCAAGTGATCCTGTTGAGTCGCTCTTTAGTACATTGCGCCGTATGTCCGGATCAAATTACATGTTGGATGCAAGGGCAATGAACTTGTTTGCAAAAGATATTGAAAACGGGTATTTTGTGCATATCAAACTTTAGCAGTGTAGAGAACCATGCATCTGACATCACAGATGGACGACCTATTCAAGAAGTAGATATGCCAGATACCGTTGCTGCACCATATAGTACTCTTGAGTCAGTTTTAAACATCCTGCAACAGCTACTAAACCAATCAGGTAAGCTATAGGCATATTCAATGACAATTAGTCATCTGAATTACTAGTAGCTGTTACAGTGTTTCATTAAAATTTTCTGTGGTTTTTATTATTTATTATTGCAATTTTTTGTAAACCAGTAATGGATTTTTTTTACAGACATACCATTACCAACAATGAAAACAGCAAGTTTGACATACATTGGTGGCTATATAATACGAATAGTGGAAGAAAGGGTCTCCTGCATATGGTGCTTAGATTGTATGGCTGAAAATATTAATAGCTCTCCATTGATGAGTCTTAAAGCAAATCAAGATTTAGGAGCTCTGCGATATCCGAAACCTAGCTTCGTTTCAGTGTTATCAGTCATTCATCATTTTGTTCATCGGGCAGTACCATTCATACCAAACAAGAATATATTAGAAAATTTGTGCTCGGAAATTGAGCCGTTACTGTGTAGATGCCCTCTCTTGCAATGCCCAATTTGTGACGAAGACGGCCAAAAACGACTTGCTAATATCATTACTGTGAAATTTGTTAGGCCACTTCTAGATAAAATTGCAGCAGCTTTAACTGAAAAGCTTGTTCCTTCGAAGAATGTGGCTTATAATCCACTGAGTCGCAAAATTTTGAAGCTATGATTCTTGAATCTGCAATGTCAAGTGGAATATACCAGTGCAGTGAGTGAAATTATAAAACTTAGTACAAGTTATGGTAAATATTTACCTTAAGTGATTATTTAGAAACATCGCAGTTTAGGCTAGGGGTGCTACTCAGCGAATGAACTACAAAATTACACCTCTGTCATCATGTTACTTAAACCGAAAAGGTTACTATGTGTTATCTTCCCTGCTTTTAAACTCAAACTTTTACCATAATTAACAGAACTAAACATAATAACACTTATTATTTTCTTATTTATTTTTTATAAGTGTTATTATTACTCTTTAATCATTTATTTTAATTGATATTGAGTATTTCTTCTGTGGACACCAGAGCTTGGCAGACAGCGCTTCGTGGTGGAATTGAGAAATTATCCAATTTCAAGAAAACATTACTATTGTTTAGGCCGTATACAAAAAAGCGAAGGGACATCAAGTCGGCCGTGGTGTTACCGCGCTAGCATCAGCCGTCATCTCACCGTGTATTGTCATGAAGATTATTTAATAATATCAGTGGTATTTCAAAGTATTTTATATGGCAGTAATCGGGCAAATTCTTCTAATAAAGGTCGTTTACTTGCATAAAATGGTCATGTATTGAATTTACAAAATAATAATAATAATAATAATAATAATAATAATAATAATAATAATAATAATAATAAACAGTTAACTTATACGGAAACCGTGCTAGCACACAACCATGTATATCAACTTTCCACACATTATTATGCTAAATCTAAGTATGCTAGTAAACTCTCTGGGCCTGACTCCCCATATGAAGAAAGAGGATTTTGTGGGTATAGTTCAATTTCTAATGAATTACATTTAAATCTCCTGGCTGGTGATAACACAGACATTTTAAATTTATTTTTGAACTTACTGTTAGACACTACTCAACGCAAAATTAGTAAATAAAATAGACTTTTATGTTAACCTTGCCATTTGCTGCCCTTTCTGTAATTTTCGATGTTACAGAGTACTATTTCTATAATGTTTCAATCTCTTTTACCTATACTTGCACAGGCGACTAAAAAGTTTGTTTTCTGGCCCGGCAAGGATAATATTAATGCAACATTGCCTACTGCTTTTAAGGGTAATTATCCGAACTGTAGAGCTATTATTGACTGCACTGAAGTTAAAACTGAATAACCTCCTGAAATTATAAGTCTTCATATACTGTAGAAGTTCTTATTAGAATTGCACCTTGTGGTATGGTAACATTAATTTCAAAATGTTATTGAGGTAGAGCCAGTGATAGTTTTGTCACAAATGAGTGTGGAATTTTGAAACTGATAGAACCAGGAGATCAAATTATAGAAGATAAAGGTTTCCCCGGAATAAAAACTGTATTGGAGGAGAGCAATGCAATTTTGGTAATGCCAATTTTTATGAATGAAGGTTATTAACACACGATCAAATTGATGACTCTTATAATATTGCTAGCGTGCGGATCCACGTTGAACGCTGCGTTCAAGGAGTGAAAGCGTAAGCTTATAACACATTTTTTATAACTTCCTCCACACTAGATATAATTACCAACATAACAATCGAGAAGTCCAGGACGAATCACTAGGGAAATGGTCAGTTTCTCTAGTACTGCTGCGTTCAGGGGCCTGTTTCATAAAAGTTACGAAGCCTCAGGCAACAAGTCAATAATGTAATGCAGCGGTTTTCAACCCATGGTACGTGCACCACTGGTAGTGCATGAGCCCTATCAGTGGTGCCTAAACGAAGTGTGAAATAAAAATATTAATTATTGCAAATATAAAAATACATATATAATTGTTTTCAAACTTCAAACAATGAAAAAGTAAATAAAATAATTTCAATAATATGTGTTTGAATATAAAGTGATTTCATTAATATGGGTTTTGATATTTCTAATTGTTGGCCAATTTCACCAAACCTCGTTAATATTAATTCAATAATATCCAGTAAAACAAGACAAGATAACAAGTCAGACACTTGTATTAAAATACTATTTGCTTTTATGAAACAAGGCTCTGGACCTCTCAAGTGTTACGTATATTTGTAACAAGTAGGGAGAGGGCTGCAACACATCATTACTCAAGTAAGTATATTATACGCTGAGGAGTGCACCAAGATAGTAGGGCTACGTTCCATTCTTCGGTTAAAAAAGAGGAACAGCGCGTATTATTAATTGCGAAATATACTTACATCGTATAAGTTACAAAATAAGAGCATTTCCTGGTATAAATATACCAGTCAATAATATAGACTACCGGTAATGCTTTGGTGTTGCACAAGGAAGCCTACAGGAGAAGGACTATTTTAAGAAGTGAAATTGGACAAAATTAGATCATTGTTAGAAAGGAGTGAAAAGAAATCTATCGATCATCTAGCAGCACAGTGTGCAGTTTCACGTCAACAATGGTTCAAGGTTGATCTTCATTCATAAAGGATGGCATTACCAAAATTGCATTGCTCTGCTCCAATCAAGAGGAGTAGAATCTACTCCTCTTGGCTCCAATACAGTTTTTATTCTGGGGAACCTGTAGACGAACAACGAATGTTGTATTTAAATATTAATCCTCTCTTTGAATTTTGTACAAGTGTAGTCTTTACTGTAGAACACTTGCAGTGTTGTAGAATACAATTATCCTGTTGTATTTCTCTTTAAACTGATAAAATATCTTATGGAACTTCATTATATCAATAATTCGTAATGTTGTACACCGGAATATTTTCATCTTGTGTTTGGAATGGGGGAAAAACCTGTAGTAATGTTGATGTTGACTGCAATAATAGTAGGTACTCGTACATAATAAAACGGACGTAAACAAACTTGGAGGTTGTGTTAATCACCTATCTTGGCACATTCTATTTCTTTTCCAGTTTTCTCTTTGTCTCTGTCGCTTTATGGATCTATCCGGTGGAACAAGAGAAGCATGTGCACTAAATTCGCTCATTTTTACTGTGATTTGCAACAAAAAACATAACTACGTTTCACAACAGAATCGTATTTAAGCTACAACAGAATGCTTGACTGCCATAATGGCACGTGACCGCATCATCATCATCATCATCATCATCATCATCATCATCGATTGGCTCTTTTGTTGATAGAGGATTTCGATTCTAACAACTTTGTAAGTTTACGTTCTATAGGTAATTTTGAAACTAAAGTCAATTTTCATCGCTCTATTTCAGCCCAATTGAGCGGGCTTTCAACCTCAATATTTATAACGGTATTAGAATTCATTATACAGATTCAAATAGTATAAAAAACATGAAAATGTGTAAAAATTGCGTTTAGGGGGATTGGAATCTAGGCGGCTCATGTAATAGTTACTATTAGTTAAAATACTTAAATCGCAAATACTTAATTTAAATTTACTCCTTCCGATTTACTGCTAATATCCACCGTCTTTTCAAATCCATTTCGTGGATTCGTGACAGTAGCGGCCGGTGATCGAAATCCTCGCTGAGGCCAGATACAACTAGTTTAATTGCCTCCGATAGGAAATGTTTGTTTATGATATTAATTATTATTGTTATTATTAATATAATTATTACTGTATTATTATTATTATTATTAGTCTATTCTTATTATTATCAATGAAAAATAATAATTTCACTCACCAAATAAGCTATTATGTTTCAGTGATTGTTTCAGTGTGATGAAGCAACCCATATGTGTTGAAATTCCCCTTTCTTTCTTTTCTTTTTATTTTTTTCTTTGACAGCAACAAACAAGGCCAAGAGAAGTTTATTTTGCACCACATTACCACATAACCATTTATGTTGCCCATACCAGGATCCAATAGAAACTCACGTTTTAAGATTATGTGTGAGAAAAATTATCAGCGATCTCGTAGGTACCTCGGTAGTCTCTCTCTTTATTTGAAACTTCCTTTCTTTCAGTATTATTTCTTCTCAAAAAAGGACACTCTAACAATGAATTAACTGCACCAGCATTATTTCTCTAATTTGTTTCTGTTTATATTTTCCCGAAATACATAAAAACATTGGCCCACATTCACTTTTGTACTACACCCTCGCTTATATGTCATAAACTGAGACATAAGGGGAGAGAATCGAATGGGTCTCTGCCTGCCAAAGAGCTAGAATTTTGTTATTTATGGCCTAGTTAGGAAGACAAGTCACCACTGCTATTCCCACCCCACTCTACCCTTGAGACCGGCCCATGGATGGGACGAGTGAAATCTGACCAGGCCAGACGAATTGTGCCTCAGCTACAACGTTTTAAGCGCAAACTCAAAGCCCGCGAAAGGACATGAAATGCATTAAGCGAGACCCGGCACGAACGATTCTGGCCTCAGGAACAAATTTTACTGCAAAATAGGTCTATATACATCACAAGCCAGACCCGGCACGAGCGATCCCGGCCTCAGGAACAAATTTTACTGCAAAACAGGTCTATATACATCAAAGTTTTCAAATGCTTCTACAGCGATATATGCTTTCTTTCAAATAACTAATACATTATATGAAAACACAAAATTTGATTTTAGTTAAGCCAAGTGACTGAGGCCCGGCCTCACTTGCCTCAGTGAATGAGCCGCCACTGGTTCGTGATGGAAAACGATAAAACTTCACAGTTTGCTCTGTATTATATTATTATTTATTATTATAGCCAAAAACACAGCACATAATTTTGATGGACCACTTTGACATTTTCAAAATAGTAATCTAAAGACAACACTGTATGAA
This sequence comes from Periplaneta americana, assembly GCF_040183065.1. Taxonomy (NCBI): domain Eukaryota; kingdom Metazoa; phylum Arthropoda; class Insecta; order Blattodea; family Blattidae; genus Periplaneta; species Periplaneta americana. The sequence continues at coordinate 108,617,405 of NC_091117.1, forward strand.
AGATTGAATAAATGCGTATAAAATTATTCCTATTCGAATCTTCCAGCAGTCGGCTGTTAACACAGAGAGCACACAGCTGTTGCTGACAAGCCTACAAGTAGTTCCCGTAGTATCCGCATGTAGCAGCACATTGCTATACGCACGGAGCCTATACAGTAAATACCCTGTTCCTTGAAGAGAGCTTTGTCGGGGTTTATTAATAATAATAATTATTATTACTTACTTACTTGCTTACTTATTTACTTACTGGCTTTTCAGGAACCCGGAGGTTCATTGCCGCTCTCACATAAGCCCGCCATTGGTCCCTATGCTGAGCAAGATTAAACCAGTCTCTACCATCATAGCCCACCTCCCTCAAATCCATTTTAATATTATCTTCCCAACTACATGCATACATGCATAGACTTACTAAATAACCGCTAGACCGCTCACTGGCGCTAGTGTTATGTTCCCAAACAAAGACGTTATAATAGTATACTAGACTCACACAGAGCGCTGGTGTGCTGTCCAAAATTGAAACCAGTCTGCGCATGTTTACGCCGCCATGCTACTGGTAGAAATAGAGCGGTAAACACGATTGTCATATTTGTCCTTTGTTTTGTCTCGGGCGTTTTTAGTGAATAGTGTGAAAGTAATGGCAATAGAATTTTGAAAGATGATATATTATCGCCGCGGACTCATGTTTAACATGTCGGCATCATACAATAACGTGCGGTGTGCTTTAAAAAAAATAATTTTGCCGACCGATTGTTGCTCTGTAGGTTTCACTCTAAGCGTCACGTTGTCACGTCTACTTTCTCGATAAGAATAAGCATTAGTTTGTTATATTGTTCAATGGCTATTATTATTATTATTATTATTATTATTATTATTATTATTATTATTATTATTATTATTATTATTATTTCATATACGAGTACGTTGGCTTTCTTAACTCTTAATAATAACTCTTTAATAATAATTTTAATCACACACCTTAATGTTCGTCCTCAGCACAAGACATTGCAACCTCGGGTTTAGTCTGTGTGGATTAGACAAGTAAATGTAATTTAATAATAATTGAAGCAGCTTATTGGTTGCATTATTGAAATTGAGGCGAGTGATTGGAGCGGCGACACAAGAAATTGAAAACAATAATACAATTAAATTTCAAAGACCTGCCGAACGCATGAGGCCGCTCAAAGACCTGCCGAATGTTAACCATGAGAGCGCGGCGATAATACCATCCCTGTTTAATTTTCCAAGCTATTTGCAAAAGGTACGATATAATATTATCTCTGTTGTTACAATATCAATATCATTAAAAATCAAATATAATATTATCTCTGTTGTTACAATATCAATATCATTAAAATCAATCAGTAGTTTACGACAATAAAGAATATTTAATTGTTAGTACAGGACGGCGTATACTGGTTAAAGGGTTTGGGCTACCGCTGACCCTATTATTACACAAAATATATCTAACAATTACTTTAATTTTAATTACTATGGTAAAACTAATAATACAAAATTATTACATTATGTTATATTATAAACTTGTTCTTCTTTAATTTCCTTGGGCTACCACCGGTAGCCCCGATAGCCCGCAAAATACGCCCCTCTCACTACAGGTATATCAGACTGTAGAGAAATCCCACTGAGTGAATTATTTAGACTTAAACATCAGATGTTAAAACATTAGTGGAAAGATAACTTTTTGTTTTTATTATGTAAATGAATTTATCTGCAAGATAATAAACTTTCATTCAAGATCCATATATGGATAAATAAATATACAGATAATAAATAAATAAATAGCTATAATAGCTAAGCCTCCTTTGTGAATTTATGATTCAGAGTTCACCTATAAATAACTCTTTTACATTTTGCCGGATATATTTTATTAACAAAAGCAAGGAATGGCATCTTATTGATATTGCATATGTGCATAAAAAAATATTTACCATCACTCCGCAAGCAATGATAATATATCTATTTTATTTATTTAAAATAAAAATACAATATGTAAAAAATCCACACATAAAAAGTATGTGGTTTTTTTTTATCTTGCATAAAGTGATTGTTTAGTTTTTAGGTCTTCACGTTACCTATTGTTTGCAATGTATTAGGTACCGATACTTTTTATAATTGATAGCATTCCCTTTATTAATTGAAGAATGAATTCAATGTAATTTGGCTACCTTCGCATATTATATTTTGCCAGATTACCTATGTCCTGTGGTCTAAAACTACCGGTAATATAATTTATTTTTGATTCTCTAAAACTTAACAACAAGTCTATAGGCTACTGATTATCGCATATTTATTTCACTTAGGAATTTGATTATAACAAGAACTTGTGTAATCAAGGTGCATATATTTATGTCTTGTGATCTAAGAGTTAATATGTTAATATAATTTTAGATTCTCTGAAACCTAACAATTTGCTGATTATCGTAAAATTATACAATCTATAATGTGTATTGTGTAGGCCTATTTATGGATGTATCAGTATGTTTTCTATAAATTGCTGCATACGTATTTTCTTTTCTTTAATGCTCTAACACATATCAATGAAACTTTGAATATGTTTATTTCGTCCTAATTTTACGTTAAACGTCGAAAATGGCCATAATATGTCAATTTTAGATCATCACAGCGTTAAATTGCGTGATTTACGCACTGCTATTATTTGTCTGCTCTCCAACAATATGGCTGCAAGCGCAGCGTTCAATTTGCCCCGGTTTCCTCGTTTCGCGCAGCCGAGGCTGTAGGGGCTTGTTCCCAAATTGAACAGTCGACGAGCGGCCATTTGTTTGGTAGAGCTGAATAAGTATGGTTCTTTCGTGTGCTGCTTTTTATTGCAGCAATGCACATGGATGTAACGATAAAGAAGGAAGGAATGTTATATTTCACTGGTTAGTTAATCCTTAATTTCTACGACGATTTTTTCTCCATATTATGTTACAGAAGACTAAGGGCCTGTACTACGACTCTCGGATAAAGTTCTAGTTTAAACTTATCCGGCAGATGGCATATTTATCCGGAAGCTGGGTTGTAATTGCGTACTACGACTTTTGGTTATGTGCAATCTGGAGGCTAAACTTCCAGATTAGCAATCCGGCAGCCAGAGTGGCAGATAGGCCTTATTCGGAGCGTTGCTTACGAGAAATCTCGTAAGCAACGATCCGGAGGTTGGAACCAAAGAGTTTGTAATATATAACAAACTCTTTGGTTGGAACTCTGTGTTGAAATCAAGATGGCTGCACGTCGTACAGCCAAAGAGTTTGTAATATATAAGTAAGGACCTGTACTACGACTCTCGGATAAAGTTCTAGTTTAAACTTATCCGGCAGATGGCATATTTATCCGGAAGTTGGGTTGTAATTGCGTACTACGACTTTTGGTTATGTGCAATCTGGAGGCTAAACTTCCAGATTAGCAATCCGGAAGCCAGAGTGGCAGATAGGCGTTATCCGGAGGTTGGAACTCAGTGTTGAAATCAAGATGGCTGCACGTCGTACAACTGGTGATTTGAAGGATCAATTTAATTTTGATACTGATTCTGATGATAAGTTCTGGAGCAGATGCTTCGTTTATCAGAACAGCAAAACGAATTAGGCTGCGTCCAAATAATTTTGAAGAGTGGGATGACGAGAATTTTTTTAGACAGTTTCGAGTAATGAAACCTACTACATGAAATCAATGATCAACTGAAACAAGACACAGATCGTAAGTACACAGTTAATAATAAGCTACACTATTTCGGTAGGTATTACATTAATATTTTGTATATAATAGCACTATAATAATTATTTTGAAGTACAGTAACCTGTAATAGGCGTACAGTAGAAGTGAGGTTAGAATGTTGCTTCATGCAGGTGTTCTGTTGCCCTTACAAGGTATTAAGGTGATTGATATAATAATATAGGGCAACCTACAATAAGTTTCAAAATACTTTTATATAAAAAATAATAACCGTATATAATATATCAAAATCCTTTATATGTTAAACTATCATTTCTTCACAATTGCGTTACCACTTTAAGATACAAATGTATTCACATATTTGGCTTCTAGTCAAGGAATATGTACCGTAAACGAAAGAAAAATTGAGTGCCGATACCAATTTCCCAAATAAAGGTGGAAAGTTGCTGTGAAAGTGGAGTCCGATGGAGAGGTTCGGGTAGGCGGGATCGCTCTATCGAGATAGAAGGGGTAGGTGGCAGGAAAGGGCAGCACATTCATTTCATTAACTGTGTTTCCTTACTAATTAAAGGGAAAAGACAAGTTTTCGTAAGATCGAGTTTAGTGACAGGTTAGGTTAGTTTGATTTGCATATATTTACAATTGTCTAAAAAAAAAAAATGTCAAAACTACATCCAAACCTCTCTCTTCCAGGCTATCCTGTAGGGAGTCCTTGCTTTCTTTTGGTAACGCTATTGTAAAGATTTACCGGTAAAGGTGTAACCAAATCTAATTGTTTGTTCATTTTTCCAGAAATAATGCCTTACCTCCAATGGACCAATTACTACTGGTATTGAGATTCTATGCCACTGGGAGAACATTGACAACAGTAGGAGATTTTTGTGGGGTCCACGAAGTTACAGCAGGAATTGTTGTCAATCGAGCTAGTGCTGCACTTACTGCTTGGTTTAATTGAAGTGATGACTTTTAATGCTTCATTGGGAGTAGTTTTATTTGCTCCAGTAGTTAAGTGCAAGGCTTGTTTTTTTTTTTCCGAGGGATTCTGTCTCTCTTTTTGATGCTATTACGAGTACTTCTGAATAGTATTTTAATTCAGGTTTTGTGTACATATTATAGGTCTTGATTAAAGTTTTCCTAGAACTGTTTCATTTTGTGTCTGCTAGTTGTTTAATCAACTCTCCAAAGATAGATGGAATACCAATAAGGCATCACTCATGAGACAACTGTCAGGAGATAATGTGGTAGGGTGGCAAGTTCCCTTCTCCTTCCTTGCATATATCGCTCGCCAGTAGGAGTAGGCCTAACATATTTCACTAATCAGACTTAAGATATGCTTGCTATATATTATTATTTAACAAACTGTAACAGTTTATTGAATTTTAGACGTGACAGTTTTTCTTCATTTCCTGAAAGTTTTGGAATTGGCATTTATGTTTTGCAAGGGAGCTGTTTCATTCACGCTAGGCCTAGTGATTCATGTATGCAAACATATTCATATCGTTACTTTTTAAATATATTTTATTGCTTGGATCCCTCACAGTGATCTCTTAACAGGCTAATGCACTGTATCTGCAATTCAAATTTATTTTACATAAGCAAAATATGGTAAAACAACATTTTTCAAGAGGCACATTAATTGAAGCGTCGGCTGGAACAACATTATAAGTTACATTTGGTAAAATTTACAGGAGCTGCAAAAATGTGTATGCGTACAACTTTGTTCTTATGAGGGTAGCAAACTTTTGAGTGGACAAATTTCACGTACTGCATTGATGGACAGTAGCAAGCCAAGGAGTATAGCAAAGTAACATGACATACAACATTATTACACGGAAACACACCAAATGAAAATTTTGTAACTTACAAAGTTGTTCCAGCTGACGCTTCAATTATATTCAGGTACTCTGTGAATGTGTACTTAAAACAAGAGAGATGGACTATAGCTGCAATTAAGTTTAAAAGTTATTTATTTATTTTGTGTAAACAAAACACGACATTTTTCAGGAGATACAATAAGCATAATCATTTATTACATCCACTGTCTCATTATATATGCTATGGTACATGTCATATTTACAAATTAATAATATGCAGGCTAATACATAAGAGTACATAGTAACTGTAATTAAACACAACACAAATACATATGCAAATACACAAAACTTGGAAAACTGTGGCAGAGCCAACTTCAGCTATAAGCCCCATTTGTTAGAGATCTGCACGGGCCATAATTCTTAGGCCCGGCCCATCTCGGCCTGATCTGAACCAGACCCGAACCCAACCAGAAACCTTAGATTAGCTTATAATTATCACTTGACTCGAACCTAATCCTGAAGACTAGCAGATAAAGCAGAGACCATATGGATCAAGAACAGCTGCAAGAGATTATCACTCCATTAGAAGGATGAGAAGAAGTAATCTCCCAGTCATCCAGGTCAAACAAATCTGGTCAACAAAATTAAACATATTTTTTGTTAAAACATAAAGAATGGGTGATTTTTGTAGCATTTACTTTCTGCCACTAATTGAAGATGTCCTTGTAGATGGACCACCCATTAAAGAGGAGGAAAAAGTAATGTAAAAACTCCAAATGTTACTTTTGATATTCCAAACCCCATCTCTTTCCAAACATGAGGACATGACTTACTTTTATTTCAAATCATTCTTTGTTATAATGTTAGCACCCAACTTTCAACTAATGTATTTTTTAAAGAAATCACTGCAATAGTATTGAAGTTCATGCATTTCTAACATCTCAAGTATAATTAAGTCAACATTAGACTTACAGTTCACAGATGGAGAAGGATTTTTCGATGTGGCTAGTGCATTCCTCAGAGGCTTGCTTTTTTTTTTTTTTTTTTTTTTTTTTTTTTTTTTTTTTTTTTTTTTAAGCATACTTGGGGTGTAACTCGATCAGCTATTATTATTCCATTATCAGCTGAAATATTTAAGAGAGGGATATATGCTTATATTCAGACCTTTCTGGGTTTAGCCTACACTACCTACACTGAATAAACCAGTAATTTCACTTAAAACTTACTTTCATTACACTGTGTAGACACCCGTACAGTGGAAGACCTTCATCTGCTGCACCAGCTAACTCTGTAATATTTTAAGAGTGGAATTAATTCTTAAGATATTTAATTCTGGAGAAAGATGATGTTTTATCATAAAGGTGTGGACACTTCAAAGTCAGCAGCTGTAACAGTATTGTATTTTCTAACGTGCTATTAATCCAAACTCATTTTTAACAATAAGAAAGTAAAGCTGCAATAAAAAAGAGAGAGAAAAAACCAAGCAAATAGTTCTATTGTAAATAGAGTGTAGTCAGTTTCTGTTTTATCTTATGAAGAGATATTTTTCAGTTTTTCTGTACACAAGAAATCATTCACAAGTTTCAAAGTGAGAATCCTCACAGTAGAATTGAAATACAACTTAACATAATGTGGCCTAATCTGATTACAAACCCATTACAGAGAAATCTCAAAATAAATTCTTCAGTTTAGTGTACTTTCTATTTTAGGCCTACATTTATAAATTTCAAATTCCCACTCAAATCCCACATAATATTATAATACAATGATGTTTACTTTTTATGACATCCATTTCTTGTGACCATTTCATCATTATGTACAATTTATATTTTAACATTTTTTTTTTTTAATTTTTGTATCTTATTTATCTACTGCTTGCTGCAGATTTCATATAGTATGTGTGTTAGTTTTATTTTCAACATGTTGGCTGAAAATGTGTTTACATGTTACAGCTATTTCAGATTGGAAAAGTAAGCATCATACGTAGAATGTGAAAGAACGTTTTGTAGTATAAATCAAATTACCTGGAGATATTGTTGGGATGTCCAGTTTCACTTCAAAAACTAAAGAATTGCACTGTGAACCTGAATGGTACTGTAAATAAAAAAGAAATAATAGTATTATAATGTAATACCGACATTAAATTAAATTTGTATAACAATTTTCAAGAATCTAATATTTTTTTTTATCTCTAAAGCTCATCATCTCTTCTTCTGACTCTTAATTCCTTACACACTAACCTCATTCGTGTTATTAGCTGCACTGGTATCAGTGGAACTTGGTTTAGTTACTACTTCGGCTGTAACAAGAGTAAGTAAATAAATAAATGAGTGAATGGATAAATAATTAAATAAAAAGAATTCAAACTTGTGTTATACAATTTCCTCTGCTTATTATTTAATAATTGTATAATTTAACATATAAGTGAACTTATGCATTGAATGTGAATCAAAATCACTGAGAAATCACTCAATTGATAGGAGAATTAAATCACTTACCCTTGGCTAAGTTTGGATTTGGTTTTGCTTCAGTTGGAGGGGCTCCAATTGTTTGTAGCCTGCATTGTCTCTCTGCAGCAGCAATTTTATTTGTGTTCTTTTCCAAGAATTCAAATTTGCTTCTCAGCTGTTTTCAGGTCCTTGTATTTGTGCTGATGTTACTATATTCTTCCCATGCTTCATTTTATATTACTAAAAAGGAAGTAAAACTAGGTTAATTCCATATGGAACCTACAACATTAGAAAATATACTGTATTTCTCTTTTTCCCTTATCTAAGTTTCTATACCTAAATAAGCAAAAGCTTTTAATGGACGATTGTCAGTACAATATCAAACATATGACTATACTGTACATAGAAACTTTGGAAAAAACTTAATATCTGCTGTTTCTGTGTTATTTTATGAGGTGTTGAATGTGCATTACAAAGAGATAACTTAGGCCTATTGCATTTTAGTGGAAACGTCTCTCCACCTCATGCTGTTCTTTTAAAAAATAATGTTAGGCCCTATCTGTGATCGAATGGTATTATGGGCCTAATACAAAATATCCGCCCATTTATTAACAGTAAAATACGTAGGCCTAACATACTGAAATATTGGTAATTTGCTAGGAACAGTGTACCTTGCTGTACTAATGTTGGTTAGAAATCCCAGGCCAAAGACATCATTCATTATTATCAGTACCAGTGAACTTTTCTCTTTTAAACGAGTTATTGTGCCTTCGACCCATGATTTGAAGCCGTGAAGTACACTATTTCTAAAAAATTACCGAAATAGGCCCTATTCACTAATAATGTAGGCTATACAACAAACTGAAAGCACACTTAATATTAATTGCAATACAAAAATAATTGCCACCTACACTTCTTGTGCAGTTACACATGAATAAAACAATGATTATGGAGAAAAACGCACTTTTGCTGGAACCCGCACCCGTCCTGTTTGGGCCTACTAATTAAAACCAAAATACTATCATATGGTAGGAATTATTACTATTCGAAAAGAAACATAACCTTTAAAATCTTACCTTTTGCTTCCATGTAAAGTTTCTTCATACAGTATGTGTAATTTTCTGTTCTTCACTCTGTTATTTTTTGGCTGGAGCTTCAGTATTATAATAAATAATAACAATAATGCTTACAATAAAACCTCAAAATAAATAGTATCATATAAACACGGAACATAAACATGAAATACGCGGGGAAAGGTATACCAACGCAATAAATTTCACTACATTTTCAGTAACTTCATTGCCAACGTAATAAAAATGTTACTATATCTTCCGTATAACAATCCTGCAGTTAAAATCTGCTGGTAGTACAGAACAAAATATTTAACTTCCAGATTGCTAAACTGGAGTATACGAATCTGGAGCTTTAACAGGCGATCGTAGTACAGGCCCTGGGCCTGTACTACGACTCTCGGATAAAGTTCTAGTTTAAACTTATCCGGCAGATGGCATATTTATCCGGAAGCTGGGTTGTAATTGCGTACTACGACTTTTGGTTATGTGCAATCTGGAGGCTAAACTTCCAGATTAGCAATCCGGCAGCCAGAGTGGCAGATAGGCCTTATTCGGAGCGTTGCTTACGAGAAATCTCGTAAGCAACGATCCGGAGGTTGGAACCAAAGAGTTTGTAATATATAACAAACTCTTTGGTTGGAACTCTGTGTTGAAATCAAGATGGCTGCACGTCGTACAGCCAAAGAGTTTGTAATATATAAGTAAGGACCTGTACTACGACTCTCGGATAAAGTTCTAGTTTAAACTTATCCGGCAGATGGCATATTTATCCGGAAGTTGGGTTGTAATTGCGTACTACGACTTTTGGTTATGTGCAATCTGGAGGCTAAACTTCCAGATTAGCAATCCGGAAGCCAGAGTGGCAGATAGGCGTTATCCGGAGGTTGGAACTCAGTGTTGAAATCAAGATGGCTGCACGTCGTACAACTGGTGATTTGAAGGATCAATTTAATTTTGATACTGATTCTGATGATAAGTTCTGGAGCAGATGCTTCGTTTATCAGAACAGCAAAACGAATTAGGCTGCGTCCAAATAATTTTGAAGAGTGGGATGACGAGAATTTTTTTAGACAGTTTCGAGTAATGAAACCTACTACATGAAATCAATGATCAACTGAAACAAGACACAGATCGTAAGTACACAGTTAATAATAAGCTACACTATTTCGGTAGGTATTACATTAATATTTTGTATATAATAGCACTATAATAATTATTTTGAAGTACAGTAACCTGTAATAGGCGTACAGTAGAAGTGAGGTTAGAATGTTGCTTCATGCAGGTGTTCTGTTGCCCTTACAAGGTATTAAGGTGATTGATATAATAATATAGGGCAACCTACAATAAGTTTCAAAATACTTTTATATAAAAAATAATAACCGTATATAATATATCAAAATCCTTTATATGTTAAACTATCATTTCTTCACAATTGCGTTACCACTTTAAGATACAAATGTATTCACATATTTGGCTTCTAGTCAAGGAATATGTACCGTAAACGAAAGAAAAATTGAGTGCCGATACCAATTTCCCAAATAAAGGTGGAAAGTTGCTGTGAAAGTGGAGTCCGATGGAGAGGTTCGGGTAGGCGGGATCGCTCTATCGAGATAGAAGGGGTAGGTGGCAGGAAAGGGCAGCACATTCATTTCATTAACTGTGTTTCCTTACTAATTAAAGGGAAAAGACAAGTTTTCGTAAGATCGAGTTTAGTGACAGGTTAGGTTAGTTTGATTTGCATATATTTACAATTGTCTAAAAAAAAAAAATGTCAAAACTACATCCAAACCTCTCTCTTCCAGGCTATCCTGTAGGGAGTCCTTGCTTTCTTTTGGTAACGCTATTGTAAAGATTTACCGGTAAAGGTGTAACCAAATCTAATTGTTTGTTCATTTTTCCAGAAATAATGCCTTACCTCCAATGGACCAATTACTACTGGTATTGAGATTCTATGCCACTGGGAGAACATTGACAACAGTAGGAGATTTTTGTGGGGTCCACGAAGTTACAGCAGGAATTGTTGTCAATCGAGCTAGTGCTGCACTTACTGCTTGGTTTAATTGAAGTGATGACTTTTAATGCTTCATTGGGAGTAGTTTTATTTGCTCCAGTAGTTAAGTGCAAGGCTTGTTTTTTTTTTTCCGAGGGATTCTGTCTCTCTTTTTGATGCTATTACGAGTACTTCTGAATAGTATTTTAATTCAGGTTTTGTGTACATATTATAGGTCTTGATTAAAGTTTTCCTAGAACTGTTTCATTTTGTGTCTGCTAGTTGTTTAATCAACTCTCCAAAGATAGATGGAATACCAATAAGGCATCACTCATGAGACAACTGTCAGGAGATAATGTGGTAGGGTGGCAAGTTCCCTTCTCCTTCCTTGCATATATCGCTCGCCAGTAGGAGTAGGCCTAACATATTTCACTAATCAGACTTAAGATATGCTTGCTATATATTATTATTTAACAAACTGTAACAGTTTATTGAATTTTAGACGTGACAGTTTTTCTTCATTTCCTGAAAGTTTTGGAATTGGCATTTATGTTTTGCAAGGGAGCTGTTTCATTCACGCTAGGCCTAGTGATTCATGTATGCAAACATATTCATATCGTTACTTTTTAAATATATTTTATTGCTTGGATCCCTCACAGTGATCTCTTAACAGGCTAATGCACTGTATCTGCAATTCAAATTTATTTTACATAAGCAAAATATGGTAAAACAACATTTTTCAAGAGGCACATTAATTGAAGCGTCGGCTGGAACAACATTATAAGTTACATTTGGTAAAATTTACAGGAGCTGCAAAAATGTGTATGCGTACAACTTTGTTCTTATGAGGGTAGCAAACTTTTGAGTGGACAAATTTCACGTACTGCATTGATGGACAGTAGCAAGCCAAGGAGTATAGCAAAGTAACATGACATACAACATTATTACACGGAAACACACCAAATGAAAATTTTGTAACTTACAAAGTTGTTCCAGCTGACGCTTCAATTATATTCAGGTACTCTGTGAATGTGTACTTAAAACAAGAGAGATGGACTATAGCTGCAATTAAGTTTAAAAGTTATTTATTTATTTTGTGTAAACAAAACACGACATTTTTCAGGAGATACAATAAGCATAATCATTTATTACATCCACTGTCTCATTATATATGCTATGGTACATGTCATATTTACAAATTAATAATATGCAGGCTAATACATAAGAGTACATAGTAACTGTAATTAAACACAACACAAATACATATGCAAATACACAAAACTTGGAAAACTGTGGCAGAGCCAACTTCAGCTATAAGCCCCATTTGTTAGAGATCTGCACGGGCCATAATTCTTAGGCCCGGCCCATCTCGGCCTGATCTGAACCAGACCCGAACCCAACCAGAAACCTTAGATTAGCTTATAATTATCACTTGACTCGAACCTAATCCTGAAGACTAGCAGATAAAGCAGAGACCATATGGATCAAGAACAGCTGCAAGAGATTATCACTCCATTAGAAGGATGAGAAGAAGTAATCTCCCAGTCATCCAGGTCAAACAAATCTGGTCAACAAAATTAAACATATTTTTTGTTAAAACATAAAGAATGGGTGATTTTTGTAGCATTTACTTTCTGCCACTAATTGAAGATGTCCTTGTAGATGGACCACCCATTAAAGAGGAGGAAAAAGTAATGTAAAAACTCCAAATGTTACTTTTGATATTCCAAACCCCATCTCTTTCCAAACATGAGGACATGACTTACTTTTATTTCAAATCATTCTTTGTTATAATGTTAGCACCCAACTTTCAACTAATGTATTTTTTAAAGAAATCACTGCAATAGTATTGAAGTTCATGCATTTCTAACATCTCAAGTATAATTAAGTCAACATTAGACTTACAGTTCACAGATGGAGAAGGATTTTTCGATGTGGCTAGTGCATTCCTCAGAGGCTTGCTTTTTTTTTTTTTTTTTTTTTTTTTTTTTTTTTTTTTTTTTTTTTTTTTAAGCATACTTGGGGTGTAACTCGATCAGCTATTATTATTCCATTATCAGCTGAAATATTTAAGAGAGGGATATATGCTTATATTCAGACCTTTCTGGGTTTAGCCTACACTACCTACACTGAATAAACCAGTAATTTCACTTAAAACTTACTTTCATTACACTGTGTAGACACCCGTACAGTGGAAGACCTTCATCTGCTGCACCAGCTAACTCTGTAATATTTTAAGAGTGGAATTAATTCTTAAGATATTTAATTCTGGAGAAAGATGATGTTTTATCATAAAGGTGTGGACACTTCAAAGTCAGCAGCTGTAACAGTATTGTATTTTCTAACGTGCTATTAATCCAAACTCATTTTTAACAATAAGAAAGTAAAGCTGCAATAAAAAAGAGAGAGAAAAAACCAAGCAAATAGTTCTATTGTAAATAGAGTGTAGTCAGTTTCTGTTTTATCTTATGAAGAGATATTTTTCAGTTTTTCTGTACACAAGAAATCATTCACAAGTTTCAAAGTGAGAATCCTCACAGTAGAATTGAAATACAACTTAACATAATGTGGCCTAATCTGATTACAAACCCATTACAGAGAAATCTCAAAATAAATTCTTCAGTTTAGTGTACTTTCTATTTTAGGCCTACATTTATAAATTTCAAATTCCCACTCAAATCCCACATAATATTATAATACAATGATGTTTACTTTTTATGACATCCATTTCTTGTGACCATTTCATCATTATGTACAATTTATATTTTAACATTTTTTTTTTTTAATTTTTGTATCTTATTTATCTACTGCTTGCTGCAGATTTCATATAGTATGTGTGTTAGTTTTATTTTCAACATGTTGGCTGAAAATGTGTTTACATGTTACAGCTATTTCAGATTGGAAAAGTAAGCATCATACGTAGAATGTGAAAGAACGTTTTGTAGTATAAATCAAATTACCTGGAGATATTGTTGGGATGTCCAGTTTCACTTCAAAAACTAAAGAATTGCACTGTGAACCTGAATGGTACTGTAAATAAAAAAGAAATAATAGTATTATAATGTAATACCGACATTAAATTAAATTTGTATAACAATTTTCAAGAATCTAATATTTTTTTTTATCTCTAAAGCTCATCATCTCTTCTTCTGACTCTTAATTCCTTACACACTAACCTCATTCGTGTTATTAGCTGCACTGGTATCAGTGGAACTTGGTTTAGTTACTACTTCGGCTGTAACAAGAGTAAGTAAATAAATAAATGAGTGAATGGATAAATAATTAAATAAAAAGAATTCAAACTTGTGTTATACAATTTCCTCTGCTTATTATTTAATAATTGTATAATTTAACATATAAGTGAACTTATGCATTGAATGTGAATCAAAATCACTGAGAAATCACTCAATTGATAGGAGAATTAAATCACTTACCCTTGGCTAAGTTTGGATTTGGTTTTGCTTCAGTTGGAGGGGCTCCAATTGTTTGTAGCCTGCATTGTCTCTCTGCAGCAGCAATTTTATTTGTGTTCTTTTCCAAGAATTCAAATTTGCTTCTCAGCTGTTTTCAGGTCCTTGTATTTGTGCTGATGTTACTATATTCTTCCCATGCTTCATTTTATATTACTAAAAAGGAAGTAAAACTAGGTTAATTCCATATGGAACCTACAACATTAGAAAATATACTGTATTTCTCTTTTTCCCTTATCTAAGTTTCTATACCTAAATAAGCAAAAGCTTTTAATGGACGATTGTCAGTACAATATCAAACATATGACTATACTGTACATAGAAACTTTGGAAAAAACTTAATATCTGCTGTTTCTGTGTTATTTTATGAGGTGTTGAATGTGCATTACAAAGAGATAACTTAGGCCTATTGCATTTTAGTGGAAACGTCTCTCCACCTCATGCTGTTCTTTTAAAAAATAATGTTAGGCCCTATCTGTGATCGAATGGTATTATGGGCCTAATACAAAATATCCGCCCATTTATTAACAGTAAAATACGTAGGCCTAACATACTGAAATATTGGTAATTTGCTAGGAACAGTGTACCTTGCTGTACTAATGTTGGTTAGAAATCCCAGGCCAAAGACATCATTCATTATTATCAGTACCAGTGAACTTTTCTCTTTTAAACGAGTTATTGTGCCTTCGACCCATGATTTGAAGCCGTGAAGTACACTATTTCTAAAAAATTACCGAAATAGGCCCTATTCACTAATAATGTAGGCTATACAACAAACTGAAAGCACACTTAATATTAATTGCAATACAAAAATAATTGCCACCTACACTTCTTGTGCAGTTACACATGAATAAAACAATGATTATGGAGAAAAACGCACTTTTGCTGGAACCCGCACCCGTCCTGTTTGGGCCTACTAATTAAAACCAAAATACTATCATATGGTAGGAATTATTACTATTCGAAAAGAAACATAACCTTTAAAATCTTACCTTTTGCTTCCATGTAAAGTTTCTTCATACAGTATGTGTAATTTTCTGTTCTTCACTCTGTTATTTTTTGGCTGGAGCTTCAGTATTATAATAAATAATAACAATAATGCTTACAATAAAACCTCAAAATAAATAGTATCATATAAACACGGAACATAAACATGAAATACGCGGGGAAAGGTATACCAACGCAATAAATTTCACTACATTTTCAGTAACTTCATTGCCAACGTAATAAAAATGTTACTATATCTTCCGTATAACAATCCTGCAGTTAAAATCTGCTGGTAGTACAGAACAAAATATTTAACTTCCAGATTGCTAAACTGGAGTATACGAATCTGGAGCTTTAACAGGCGATCGTAGTACAGGCCCTAAGTATTACAAACTCTTTGCGTACAGCTCAACGAGCACAGAATACAATAGAGTAGACACTAGCATATTAATACCATTGGACGGAGTGAAGCCGGTTTGATGGACCTGACGCCATCTTGTTGCTACCAAAACATTGCAAAATAGCTATTACGTTATAGAAGATCTTATGATAATAAGAATTCCATATGTCCCTAATTTCTTGTAGGACTCACACTTTCTTGTTTGTTTCGTAATACAGAATCGCTATGCACGTATTTTTAGCAAAAATTACGAAACTGTCATCGATAAATCACATATATACAGGTTATTTAAATTGGCAGCTCTTCAAATTGCAGTATGGTATTTAATAGATAATCTGGAAGGTTAAACAAACAATAATGATAAAAAAGGAAAATAACAGTTTGACCTTATTTTGCTACTAGTCCAATAAAAATGCTACCCTATAATAATTATTTTTATAGGTTGATCCATTTGCTTCGATTTAATAAAGAAACTTGCTTCTTAACGCAAATTATCATTCTCTTCCTTTTGCCAGTATTTCGTATAGATGTCCCGATTTTGTTTAGAGAAAAAGTGGAATGCTCTTAACCATATAATATTTGATAGGCTCTTCGTTTATAGTATATAATTAGATTATAACGGCGAACAAAAGTGAAGTTTTATTACCAAGTGGGTCAAGTCGGTTCACGACCGAGTTAATGAAGCTACTAAGTCTGTAAAGCATAAGTCTGATTTCGTGATTATAAAAATTAATTACAATAATATTAATACACTATTTCTTTTTCTTCATCAAACGAATACGTGCATTCGGTTTAAGAGAAACCTCGGTACACCAGTTTTCTATAGCACTCGACACAAACTTCCAACATGGGTTGTTAGGTTAGCTTCGCTCGTAAATGCTAAGTCTGCAAAGCATGTCTGATTTAGTGATTATGAGAATTAATTACAATAATATCAATACACTAATCCTTTCTCTTAATCAAACAAATACGTGAACAATACGAATCTAACCGACTAACTTAGGCTAAATCATTCATTACCGTATCTAGCCTACCGGTAATAAGTACATTTCACACATGCATATTTACCCGTGAAAAGTTATTCCAGGAATTTTTTTTGGAAACCTGTTTGTGCAGCCATACGCAGAACATGTAGGCATATTGAAATTAGTTAATTTATTAATTAAAACAACGATGCAACATCACAATCAACTGCCCATGTGCTAACCGGGAGCGCAATGTTTTGGTAGCATCATAATGGCGACTGTCCACAAAAGCGGCTTCACCTCCAAGCTGTTTATATCTACTCTATGCATTCTGTGCTCGTTGGTACAGCTGGTGATTTGAAGGATCAATTTAATTTTGATACTGATTCTGATGATAAGTTCTGGAGCAGATGCTTCGTTATATCAGAACAGCAAAACGAATTAGGCTGCTTCCAAATAATTTTGAAGAGTGGGATGACGAGAAATTTTTGAGACAGTTTAGAATAATGAAACCTACTAAATGAAATTAATGTTCAACTGGTATAATCCAATCACTACCGTCTGTATCTTTAAACTGCCTGCTCTATGCTAACCTTTCCGCGTAGCCAGTCACATCATAGATGGCAGCACCGAACACCGCAAGTCAACTATGAATATCTATACGTTCCACATAAGTATTATGTGTTTTAGCCCCTAATTAGATCATATTGAAGTATATAAACTTTATGTAGATGTAAAATCTTACCTGGTAAATATAATAAAGATTCCTGAAGACCAAGAACCCCAGTTTATAACTTCAGAATCTTTCTGGACGAAGGTTTTGAATGGCAAACGGAACGGGACACTTTTTGCGTTCTTCTGTTTCCTATGTTAGTTAGCAAAGGTCTAACAAATTTCTTTACCAGTAACTCACTGATTATCTGTTGGTGATTTTGCTCCCCACACATCAGCAATGTGCACTGCGTTAATGGCAAAGTGACGAAAGTAGAAATAGTTTGCACTAAGCAGCTGGACTTTTTACAATAAGGCTCAGCAGCTTCAACAAATTCCTGCAGGTGTTTGATTAAACCTACAAAGTACGGTTTAGGATACTTAAGTCCTCCTCTATCCTGGTGACGAATTATGTCCATTAATGGTGTCGATACCTTAGGCATGGAAATATTGCTGATGCACATGTCGCAATTCACTCTTTCTTCTATCACGTGCACTAAATATCCACATACCAGAGCTTGTGAAACTGTTTGTAAATTGATATCTATCCTACAATCAGGAAGTCGAAGTTTGTCCAGGATACACAATACATGATCAGGAAGAACTTGGTCGGAACAATGATTTACGTCCCCATTGACAGAACTGTTGCCTTCTGAGTTGATGGCTGTCCCACAATAATCATATATATTGTCCGCGACATTTGCAGATTTCGAAGGTGTCATGAGCGCAGATTTGACAATTCTCTTGATTGCGAATGCTGCCGTACGTGCGTCAGTCATGTCATTGCTTCCACCACCCATTCTGACAGCACTAAATAAAGCTTCCACAGGATCGCTAGAGAATCTTCTGGTGAGGACATAAAAAAACCATTGTCAAGAAGGTGGACTACACATTGAACCGTGGAATTAGCCGTAAACAAAAGAGCTTCAGCCGTTTCCTTTGTTAGTCCTTGCAGACTGGCTCGTTTAGATTCAACCGAATTTTCTCTATATAGTGACAGAAATCTTCTTTCAACCATTGTAGTCTTTCTTCATTTGCTGCATAGAAATGCATAGAATCAGGATTTTTTTGCCGTAGATGTTGAGTTTTATCACTTACATCATGCACTGTAAAAAATTTATACACGCATTTCATGAAATTTATTGTTGAAGTGGCGTCTGCAAAATTCAAATTAGTGAAAAATCGAGTGTAATTGTCCTTCATGAACTCTATTCTGGCGGTCACCGCAGGGGAGAAAATCTGAATGGCAGAAAGAACATTCATCTTCTCGAAAGAGGTCGGTTCTATATGTTTTCTTGTCAAATATCGAACAGGCTTAACAGTCAAATCTTTCTGTAGACGATAAATTTCCTTCAAGTATTTTGAACTTATTATCCCTTTGCCATCAGCCATTTCCCTATCCAGAAATTGCGACCTCACATTTTTTATGATGTGACAATAATCGAAACTTAGAAAAAGTTGTCTCTGCGGATGGCAGGGATGTGGAACACAAGTTCGGAGTTCACCATTACCAAAATGTTTAAACATAGAATGGTTGGTTCTATGGTTATCTGTCACTAATCTTAAGACATGAAAGCCACAGTCTTCTACAGCTCTGATTACTTTTTCAGTCAATAGAAAAAGATCAGGGCCCTGTAAACTCCTCACAAGAAAATAAGCTGCTGGGATGCTGTACTTGGTTGAGAGTCCAGTCACGATAAAACAGAGTAATTTGTTTGCTAAAGTAGGATTAAGGCCAATACATTCATCATAAACCCCCTCAGCATTGACAACTCCGAAAAACTTATCACTCGCTCTATCATATAGCAACCTTTCTTTGATTGCCATTTCATCGGCTATTATAGATACTATCTTTTCCATTGGCTGGAGACTTTCACATTCAGCCCTAAGTCTGCATTTAATCAGTGGTGAAATTCCAGCATCGCAATCACTATTTCCTATATACCTGTCTAAAGTGGAGCGCGAAGGAGCTGACAATAATTTGGAATTTCGGGCATGTTCATAACCCTTTGGGGATATTGATCTCCATGCTATACAATAGCGAATGCTCAACTCTGACCATTCCGGTTTTTTTCGTCCAAAATTATTTAATTGGTCCATTAGATATACGGCTTTGATATCCTTTTTGCCCGCAGCATCTTTCAGAGCCATGACCTTATTAATTTCAGTGTGACTATCTGACTGTTTTTTTTTTTTTTCGTTTTGAACATCATTTTCCAATTCCATAATTTTCTTTTGTAGCCTCAGAATTTTGGAACGAAGCTTATTAATTTCTTTCGTTTGATACAGACTTGCACTATTTCTTGTATCAATAATGTCTACTTGAATGGCTACGTCACATTTAGTGTTTGTAACTTCATCTTGGATATCGATTCTTGTGTCGTGAGAGATAGTTTCTGAAATAATCAAAGAGCGTACTTAAATTAAGAAATTCATACTTTTGTATTAAGGATTTTACATAAAATGAACATTTTTTAAAAAATATTAAATAGGCCTACATACCGTAGTCTATGTCGATGCGAATTTCGTTCTTTGCTCTGGGGACAGCAGGTTCCTTTCGCGATTTCTTCTCTCTTGGTTGTAGGTAACACGGGTAATTTGGAAATTTGCTTGGTATGACACCAGGTTTTAAAATTTTCCTTGCACAATTTTCTCTATAGTCTTCTGTGCGAAAGTGGAGACTACAAACACGAGAATGGTCGGCGGGAATCCAACTACTACCCTTATACGCGCCTTGTCTAGAAATTGCCGAAAGCCACTTTTCTCGAAGTTCCTTAGCCGATGGTATCTCATGATATCGTATACCTTTAGACTGAGAACTTCGTTGATTCTATTTACATAATGGCACACAACAATTTACCATTTTCAAAAACCGAAAATAACACTAAAATAATGCATTCACAACCACTTGCAAGACATGTGCTATTAGTACTGATGCGGTGTTCACTAGTGTACTCTGACGGCAGATTGTAGAAATACTTCTGCACGCAACTTTATACAAAACTTATGCATAGAGCAGGCAGTTTAAAGATACAGACGGTAGTGAATCCAATAAACTGTTGCCAAGGCGAACTGTCATTGCGGACGCGCGCAAGGCTACTACGTAAATCAAATTAAGCATGTATGCATGGGAGCCAACACTACACTCCTTAGCGATGAGAGAAAAGCTGCCATCATGTATTTGAAAAGGTAATAAGTTGTAACTGTATTAAATCGTGGACGTAGTTTACAGACAGAACACCAGAGTCGCAATGACACTATGCTTTCAGCTCAAGATACCCGTACGGCAAAGAACTGTAAAACAAACAAATTATTACCCGGGTTCGAACCCCGAATAAACGCAATTCCAAAAAATATGTATGAGTATGACAGATATGCAAATTGTTGCAAAACCAGATCATATAATCCCCAATGACAGGAAAGGAAATACACTGAGAGCACATAGAGTGGACTGAGAGGACAGAGAAAGGACTGAAAGAACAGAGCGTAGACTGAGAGGACATAAAGTGGACTAAGAATTCAGAAAGGGGAATATGAGTACAGAGAGTATACTGGTTTGACTGTGAGTGGACTGAGAGGAAGCAGATGGGACTGAGAGGACAGAGAGTGGACTGAGTGCACATAGAGTGGACTGAGAGGACAGAGAGAGGACTCACAGCTCAGAGAGGGGACTCAGTGGGCAGAAAATGGACTCAGAGGACTGAGAGGAACCAGATTGGACTAAGATGAGAGAAACAGAGTGGACGGAGAAGACAGAGTAGACTGAGAGGACATAGAGTAGAGTGAGAATTCAGAGAGTGAACTGGTGGGACTGTGAGCGGAAAGAGAAGAACCAGATAGGACTGAGAGAAGAGAGAGTGGGCTGAGAGCACATAGAGTGGACTGAGAGGACAGAGAGTAGCTGAGAGAACATAGAGTGGACTTAGAGGACATAGAGTGGACTGAGAGGACATAGAGTGGACTGAAAGCACATAGAATAGACTTAAAACAAATAGAGTGGACCGAGAGGACATAGAGTGCACTGCGAGGACATAGAGTGGACGTAGAGCACACAGAGTGGACAGAGAGGACAGGGAGTAGGCTGAGAAGACATAGAGAGGACTTGGAGCACATAGAGTGGACTTAGACGACAGAGAGCGGACTGAGAGGACAGAGAGTGGACTGAGAGGACATAGAGTGGGCTTAGAGGACAGAGAGTTGACTGAGAGTGGACTGAGAGGACAGAGAGTAGACGGAGAGCACATAGAGTGGACTAAGAGGACATAGAGAGGACTGAGAGAACAGAGAGTGGACTGAGAGGACATTAGAATGGACTAAGAGTACATAGAGTGGACTGAGAGGACATAGAGTGGATTGAAAGCATATAGAGTGGATTTAGAGCACATAGAGTGGACTGAGAGGACATAGAGTGGACTAAGAGGATATAGAGTGGACTGAGTGGAAATAGAGTGGACTAAGAGGACATAGAGTGGACTAAGAGGACATAGAGAGGACTGAGAGGACAGAGAGTGGACTGAAAGGATATAGAATGGTCTAAGAGTATATGGAGTGGCCTGAGACTACATTGAGTGGACTGAGAGAACATAGAGTGGATTCAGATGACAGAATGGACTGAGAGCACATAGAGTGGACTGAGAGAGCAGAGAGTGGACTGAGAGCACATAGAGTGGACTGAGAGGACATAGAGTGGACTTAGAGCACATAGAGTGGACTAAGAGGACATAGAGTGGACTAAGAATTCAGACAGTGGAATATCAGTACAGAGAGTGAACTGGGAGAACAGAGAGTGGTCTGGTTGGACTGCGAGTGGACTGAGAGAACCAGATAGAACAGAGATGAGAGAGAGTCGACTGAGAGGACACAGAGTGGACTGAGAGCACATACAAATGACTGAGAGGACATAGAGTGAACTGAGAGGAATGGAGCGGACTTAGAGCACATAGAGTGGACTGAGAGCACAAAGAGTGGACTTAGAGTACATAGAGTGGACTTAGAGCACATTGAGTGGACTGAGAGGACATAGAGTGGACTCAGAGGACGTAGAGTGGACTAAGAGAACATAGAGTGGACTGAGAGGAGAGAGAGTAGCTGACAGCACATAGAGTGGACTTAAAGCACATAGAGTGGACTGAGAGGACGTAGAGTGGACTGAGGCACACAGAGTAGACTTAAAGCACATAGAGTGGACTTAGAGGACATAGAGTGGACTGAGAGGAAATAGAGTGAGCTTAGAGGACACAGAGTGGAAAGAGAGGACAGACTGATAGAACATAGAGTGGACTTAGAGCACATAGAGTCGACTGAGAGGACATACAGTGGACTGAGAGCACAAAGAGTAGACTTAAAGCACATAGAGTGGACTGAGAGAACAGAGAGTGGACTGAGAGAATATAGAGAGGACTGAGAGGACATAGAGTGGACTTAGAGCACATAGAGTGGACTGAGAGGACATAGAGTGGACTCAGAGGACAGAGAGTAGACTGAGAGGACAGAGAGTGGACTGAGAGGACATAGAGTGGACGTAGAGCACACAGAGTGGACAGAGAGGACAGAGAGTAGACTGAGAGGACATAGAGTGGACATGGAGCACATAGAATGGACTTAGACGACAGAGAGCGGACTGAGAGGACAGAGAGTGGACTGAAAGGATATAGAATGGACTAAGAGTACATGGAGTGGCCTGAGACTACATTGAGTGGACTGAGAGCACATAGAGTGGACTCAGATAACAGAGAATGGACTGAGAGCACATAGAGTGGACTGAGAGAACAGAGAGTGGACTGAGAGCACATAAAGTGGACTGAGAGGAGAGATAGTAGACTGAGAACACATAGAGTGGACTGAGAGCACATCGAGTGGATTTAGACGACTGAGAGTGGACTGAGAGGACAGCGAGTGGATTGAGAGCACAGAGAGTGGACTGAGAGGACATAGAGTGGACTTAGAGGACAGAGAGTTGAATGAGAGTGGACTGACAAGACAGAGAGTAGACTGAGAGCACATAGAGTGGACTGAAAGGATATAGGTTGGACTTAGAGGACAGAGAGTAGACTGAGAGGAC
Organism: Periplaneta americana; assembly: GCF_040183065.1. Classification (NCBI taxonomy): domain Eukaryota; kingdom Metazoa; phylum Arthropoda; class Insecta; order Blattodea; family Blattidae; genus Periplaneta; species Periplaneta americana. The sequence goes on from NC_091117.1 coordinate 108,641,016, forward strand.
AGAGAGTGCACTTTGAGCACGTAGATTGGATTGAGAGGACAGAGAGAGGACTTTGAGTACATGGAGTGGACTGAGAGAAGAGAGAGTGGACTGAAAATATATGGAGTGGACTAAGACGACATGGAGTGGAGTGTCCTCTCAGTCCACTCTCAGTCAACTCTCTGTCCTCTAAGTCCACTCTATGTCCTATCAGTCCACTCTCTGTCCTCTCAGTCCACTCTCTGTCCTCTCAGACCACTCTCTGTCGTCTATGTCCAATCTATGTGCTCTAAGTCCACTCTATGTCTTCTCTGTCCACTCTGTGTGCCCTAAGTCCACTCTATGTCCTCTCAGTCCACTCTCTGTCCTCTGAGTCCACTCTATGTGCTCTAATTCCACTCTATAAGCTCTCAGTCCACTCTACGTCCTCTCAGTCCACTCTTAGTCCTCTCAGTCCACTCTATGTCCTCTAAGCGCACTCTATGTCCTCTCAGTCCACTCTATGTGCTCTAAGTGCACTTTATAAGCTCTCAGTCCACTCTATGTCCTCTCAGTACACTCTATGTTCTCTCAGTCCACTCTATGTGCTCTAAGACCACTCTATGTCCTCTCAGTCCACTCTCTGTTCTCTCAGTCCAATCTATGTGCTCTAAGTTCACTCTATGTGCTCTCAGTCCTCTCTCTGTTCTCTCAGTTCACTCTATGTGCTCACAGTCCATTCTCTGTCATCTCAGTCCACTCTATGTGCTCTCAGTCCACTCTATGCACTCTCAGTCCACTCCATGTCGTCTTAGTCCACTCTATATCCTTTCAGTCCACTCTCTGTTCTCTCAGTCCAATCTATGTGCTCTAAGTTCACTCTATGTCCCCTCAGTCCACTCAATGTGCTCTCAGTCCACTCTCTGTGCTCTCAATCCACTCTATGTCCTCTCAGTCCATCATATGTCCTCTCAGTCCACTCCATGTTCTCTTAGTCCACTCTATATCCCTTCAGTCTACTCTCTATCCTCTCAGTCCACTCTATGTCCTCTCAGTCCACTCATTGTTCTCTAAGTCCACTCAATGTGCTCTCAGTCCACTCTATGTCCTCTCAGTCCACTCTATGTCTTCTCAGTCAATTCTATGTGCTCTAAGCCCACTCTATGTTCTCTCAGTCCACTCTCTTCTCTCAGTCCACTCTATGTGCTCTCAGTCCATTCTCTGTAGTCTCAGTCCTCTCTGTGTGCTCTCAGTCCACTCTATGTACTCCCAGTCCACTCCATGTCCTTTTAGTCCACTCTATATCCTTTCAGTACACTCTCTTTTCTCCCAGTCCACTCTATATGCTCTAAGTCCACTCTGTCCTCTCAGTCCACTCTATGTGCTCTAAGTCCACTCTATGACCTCTCAGTACACTCTATGTGCTCTCAGTCCACTCTCTGTTATCAGTCCACTCTGCGTACTCTCAGTCCATTCTCTGTCATCTCAGTCCACTCTGTGTGCTCTCAGTCCACTCCATGTCCTCTTAGTCCACTCTTTATCCTTTCAGTCCACTCTCTGTCCTCTCAGTCCACTCCATGTCCCCTTAGTCCACTCTATATCCTCTTAGTCCACTCTATGTCCTCTCAGTCCACTCTATGTGCTCTAAATCCACTCTATGTGCTCTCAGTCCACTCTATGTCCTCTCAGTCAACTCTATGTGCTCTAAGTCCACTCTATTTGCTCTAAGTCCACTCTATGTGCTGTCAGTCCACTCTATGAGCTTTAAGTCCAATCTATGTGCTCTTAGTCCACTCTATGTCCTCTCAGTCCACTCTATGCGCTCTAAGTCCACTCTATGTGCTCTCAGTGCACTCTTTGTCCTCTCAGTCCACTCTATGTCCTCTTAGTCCACTCTATATCTTGCAGTCCACTCTATGTTTTCTTAATCCAGTCTATGAACTCTTAGTTCACTCTATGTCCTCTCAGTTCAGTCTATGTCCCCTTAGAACACTCTATGTCCTCTGAGTCTACTCTCTGTCCTCTCAGTCCTCTCTATTTCCTCTCAGTCCACTCTATGTCCTCTTAGTCCACCCTGTATCATTTCAGTCCACTGTATGTGCTCTCAGTCTACTCTATCCTGTCAGTCCACTCTCAGTCAACTCTTTGTCCTCTAAGTCCACTCTATGTCCTCAGTCCACTCTCTGTCCTCTCAGTCCACTGTCTGTCCTCTTAGTCCACTCTCTGTCGTCTAAGTCCATTCGGTGTGCTCTAAGTCCACACTATGTCCTCTCAGTCTACTCTCTGTCTTCTAAGTCCACTCTATGTCCTCGCAGTCCACTCTATGTGCTCTCAGTCCACTCTATGTCCTCTCAGTCCACTCTATGTCCTCTCAGTCCATTGTATGTGCTCTAAGTCCACTCTATGTCCTCTCAGTCCACTCTCTGTTCTCTCAGTCCACTCTATGTGCTCTAAGTCCACTATCTGTCCTCTCAGTCCACTCTATGTGCTCTAAGTCCACTCTATGTCCTCTCAGTCCACTCTCTGTCCTCTCAGTGTACTCTCTGTCCTCTAAGCCCACTCTATGTCCTCTCAGTCCACTCTCTGTTCTCTCAGTCCACTCTATGTGCTCTAAGTCCACTATCTGTCCTCTCAGTCCACTCTATGTCCTCTAAGTCCACTGTCTGTCCTCTCAGTCCACTCTATGTGCTATAAGTCCACTCTAAATCCTCTCAGTCCACTCTATGTGCTCTCAGTACACTCTCTGTTCTCTCATTCCACTCTATGTGCTCTCAGTCCATTCTCTATCATCACAGTCCACTCTATGTGCTCTCAGTCCATTCTCTATCATCTCAGTCCACTCTATGTGCTCTCAGTCCACTCTATATCCTTTCAGTCTACTCTCTGTCCTCTCACCACTCTATGTCCTCTCAGTCCACTGTATGTGCTCTAAGTCCACTCTATGTGCTCTCAGTCCACTCTATGTCCTCTCATTCCACTCTATGTCCTCTCAGTCCACACTATGTGCTCTAAGTCCACTCTATGTCCTCTCAGTCCAGTCTCTGTTCTCTCAGTCCACTCTATGTGCTCTGAGTCCACTTTCTGTCCTCTCAGTCCACTCTATGTTATCCAAATCCACTCTCTGTCCTCTCAGTCCACTCTGTGCTCTAAGTCCACTCTATGTGCTCTCATTCCATTCTCTGTCATCTCAGTCCTCTCTATGTGCTCTCAGTCCACTCTATGTACTCTCAGTCCACTCCATGTCGTCTTAGTCCACTCTATATCCTTTCAGTCCACTCCGTGTTCTCTCAGTCCACTCTATGTGCTCTAAGTCCACTCTCTGTCCTCTCAGTCCCCTCTATGTTCTCTAAGTCCACTCTCTGTCCTCTCAGTTCACTCTAAGTGCTCTAAGTTCACTCTATATCCTCTCAATCCATTCTATGTGCTGTCAGTCCACTCTCTGTTCTCTCAGTCCACTCTATGTGCTCTCAGTTCATTCTCTGTCATCTCAGTCCACTCTATGTGCTCTCAGTCCACTGTATGTACTCTCAGTCCATTCCATGTCCTCTTAGTCCTTTCAGTCTACTCTCTGTCCTCTCAGTCCACTCTATGTCCTCTCAGTCCACTCTATGTGCTCTAAGTCTACTCTATGTGCTCTCAGTCCACTCTTTGTCCTCTCAGTCCACTCTATGTCCTCTCAGTCCACTGTATGTGCTATAAGTCCACTCTATGTTCTCTCAGTCAACTCTCTGTTCTCTCAGTCCACTCTATGTACTCTGAGTCCACTCTCTGTCCTCTCAGTCCACTCTACGTGCTCTAAGTCCACTCTCTGTCCTCTCAGTCCACTCTATGTGCTCTAAGTCCACTCTATGTCCTCTCAGTCCACTCTATGTTCTCTCAGTCCACTCTCTGTTCTCTCAGTCCACTCTATGTGCTCTCAATCCATTCTCTGTCATCTCAGTCCTCTCTATGTGCTCTCAGTCCACTCTATGTACTCTCAGTCCACTTCATGTCGTCTTAGTCCACTCTATATGCTTTCAGTCCACTCTCTGTTCTCTCAGTCCTCTCTCCGTTTTTCAGTCCATTCTCTGTCCTGGCAGTGGCGCTTTAAATATTCCAATTTTACGATAATTTTCCATTCTCTATTACAAATTCCAAGAAATTACTATAATGGGGGAATCGAACCCTGGTATTAATGTGTTACTTGAACACTTCCTTTGCCGCACGGTTTTTCTGAGCTGGATGCATCAGAGTCCGTGGATATCCAGAGTACCGCAATCGTTTGAGCCGGCAAATGCCTACAAATCCGCCATTGTTAGTCCAGCGCGCGCTATGCAGTATACAGGAGCATAGGGAAAGAATGTAATTTAAGTGCGAAAAAAATATAATGCTGCTGTGTTCAGAACTGCTAACAGAGAACTGAAAAAAGCGCACATTTGTTTTCTGTGTGACAAGGTGAAAGAAATAAGGAAAAAAGAAAGAAGTGACTATAAATATAAAAAGGAACGATCCACTACCTAAGCGAGCATACATTGTGAGATTAAAGAATGACTGTATGTTGATATTTATTTTTTTTTAAATTGGGCCCTAAAATATTTTTATAAAACTAATCTAGAATTTAAGTTGTTTCAGCAATGATATTTCTACATAAAACAAATGAAAATCACATACCTATTAGGATCAGTGCCAAATTTTTACCATCTTCTCCCTTTCAAATCAAGCATTTCTGAATTTAATCCTATTTGCTATTTGCAAGAATGGCATAATATATTTGTGAAGTTCTGAATTCATTCTTGAGACAAGATTGTATTGTTTGGCTCGATTGGAAAATGCAGAGACCGTAGAAACTAGAAACCCTATTAAGATTAGACTGATGTGAAATTTCAATTTTCTAAACTATTCTAGGTAGATCTCTGAAATTTTGTACTTTTAATTTGCAATTTTAAATTGTGTAAATTTAGGTTTTCAAAAATTGCTACTATTATGGCCAGAATTTTTGTCTACATAGGCTACTTGTCAGACCTTCAGAAACAAAACTTACTATACAATTTTCCTTTTATTTTACTAAAAAAAAATAATTAAAAATATTTAATGCACTAAAAGTGTAAAAAAAAGGAAAAAATTCAACTCGAGCGTAAAAAAATAGTATTAAAAATACCTTTTATTGATATTCTGGCTGATATGCATATATATAGTATTATCAGGCAGTACATCTCACTTGACGATATGTCAGAGGAAGAACAATTGTTTGTACCGGTATGCATCTGAAGTCTGATTAGTGGAATATGTAGCTAATCGGCGAAGTATGCACTGGAGGGAGAAAGGAACTGGCCACCCTACCCCATTATGTCCTGGCCTAGTTGTCTCATGAGTGATGCCTTATTGGTGGTACTTATGAGATTCAAACATGTCTTCGGACATTTGACTAAACAACAGCAACAACAAAAAATATTAGTGTTAGGTATAATCCTGATAGTAAGTTTTGTTAAGAACATATTCAAAAACCTCTAATGATTATTGTAATACAATAAACTCTATGTAAACTGTAAGAATTGTTTATGTATTTTCGCGATATGACTTCCTAAGCTAAAACGACATAAAATAAATAAATTTAAAAAAAACTCTACAAAAAATCATGCACGTAGTACAAAATCTGTAGAAAGAGTAGAATTTTTAGCAATGAAAAATTTACAGTATATTAAAGTGGAGAAAATTCACTTCAAAGTTTTGGATGATGATAATAATGAACCAGGTATCTGTCTTTTTTATTTTCTAGGCATTTTGAAACATATAGACCTAGCACATTATTTTTTTTTACTTTTTTTTTACCTTGGGGATTTGGTGAAGTGAATTTTAATGGTAGGCAGAGTAATTATCTCATGCCCCCATGTTTTAGATTGCTGCCAGTGCACTTCATTAGAACCAGGTACCCAGCTTCGAAGCCGCTTAGCATATTATATACAGAACTTACCCTTATATACACTACCACGCTGTGCACACCTAACCTACACTAGTAAACAAAGGTGACTAAAAAAACTATGTAAACTTATGAAAACACTATAATAGATAAATATTATTAACAAATCACTATAGACTGTAGACACTATTATAACACTAACAATAAAACTGTTAGAAACTTGCAAATATTTCTTGTATCATAAACAGAAACCAAGCATGGAAAGCACGTTGTTATGGCAACTAGCAACAAGTGGAATTTTTCTTTAGACAAGAGTTGTGTTCTCCTTTGTAACTGAATGTTTTTTAAAGGAAAGAAGCCTTTGAAGTAGGCCTAACACCTGTTAGATTCTATGAAGAAATATTTCGAGAAGTCGAGAAGCTACACTGGCTCAATCGGAAATCTAATATAATAAATAATGTATGAAATATAGAGTAATTTCAAAAAATTGTCGCAGAATTCAGAGTGGAGGGCGTAGACGGAGCATTTAAATTAACAGTCAAAGCCCGCAGCCTTTTAAAAATGTGACCCTAAATAGCTGATAGACCGGTCGTATGGTCATGAAAATTGGCAGAGGGCATCTTTAGACCAAAAATGAATTTTTAAAGATAAAAACAAGGAAACGATTTTTTTTGACCAAAAATGACAAAACCTCACGTCAGTGTATCCTTGGGGACATTATACTGAAATTACTAACTTACATATTTTTAAAGCTAAATTCACAAAATATTTATCAGTAGTATATCTGGTTAGTAATAACACATGTACAAAATTTCGTCTCTCTATAATAAGTGGTTTGCATTTTATTAATAACTTAATAGAATAATATTGTATTGCTTTATACAAAAAGTCCCATGCGTCACAATTTACATTATTTTTAATTGATATTCACTTATATGATTCTTTATATACATTGGAACAAACATTACTATTGGAATTTTCTGTACAGCGAATGGGTAAATTACTAGGAAATTTTATGGCTATTAATTTTTTATTTTTATAATAAAAAATTCTAGTAATTTACTGATTAATTTTACAGCAAACCCTATAATAATCTTTGATTCCATGTATGTAAGGATCCATATAAGTAAAAATCACTTAAGAATAATGTCAATTGTAGTGCAAGCGCCTTTTTTTTATATAAAGCGGTTCAATATTTCAATAAAATAATTAATAAAATGCAAACCACGTATCATAGGCGGATGCAATTTTGTACACTTGTCACTATTAAGCAGATATATCAGTGATAAAAGTTTGATGAAGTAAGTATGGTAGTTATGGATTTCGCTGTTGTGAACTCTTAATACTAATGAACTTCGCGAAATTTCAGTATAGTGCAGTGGCGGCTCGTAGTCAAATGTCCAGGGTAGGCAAAATTGACAGAACATTTTTATGTAATTCCCGCGATTCAATGACAGCTCGCTTTCATCATGCCCCCCGAAAATTTAACTCTTGCTTACATAACAATACTGTTACATCAATGAGCCGTCTCATAATTTGTCGGTTTTTTCTAGTTTATTGTAATACTGTTGTCTTGCAACCCTTCTTGTTCAGACAACATTTCCGAAATTGGATTCAAATTCTTTTCAAGTCTCTTTAGACTTACCGAGTTACAAATATGATCTGATTCCAAGTACCTTCTTTAGATTACAATAACAAACGTGACCACCTGCAGCTTAGCTTTAACTTCACTTCCTGTTAGCCATTTATGTGTTTCATACCATACTTACTTACTTACAAATGGCTTTTAAAGAATCCGCAGGTTCATTGCCGCCCTCACGTAAGCCCGCCATCGGTCCCTACATTGTGCAAGATTAATCCAGTCTCTATCATCATATCCCACCTCCCTAAAATCCATTTTAATATATCCTCCCATCTACGTCTCGACCTCCCCAAATGTCTTTTTTCCTCCGGCCTCCCAACTAACACACTATATGCATTTCTGGATTCGCCCATACGTGCTACATGCCCTGCCCATTTCAAACGTCTGGATTTAATGTTCCTAATTATGTCAGGTGAAGAATACAATGCGTGCAGTTCTGCGTTATGTAACTTTCTCCATTCTCCTGTAACTTCATCCCTCTTAGCCCCAAATATTTTCCTAAGAACCTTATTCTCAAACACCCTTAACCTATGTTCCTCTCTCAAAGTGAGAATCCAAGTTTCACTATCATACAGAACAACCGGTAATATAACTGTTTTATAAATTCTAAATTTCAGATTTTTTGACAGCCGACTGGATGACAAAAGCTTCTCAATCGAATAATAACAGGCATTTCCCATATTTATTCTGTGTTTAATTTCCTCCCGAGTATCATTTATATATGTTACTGTTGCTCCAAGATATTTGAATTTTTCCACCTTATCGAAAGATAAACCTCCAATTTTTATATTTCCATTTCATAGTGTTTCATACCATGAAGGATTAAATTTTCTTGCACCTTTAGCACTGACTTTATGAACAATAGAGCTTAATGCAAGAGTGGGTCGTCCATTGTCCAAAATACTTCTCTTTTCAATGTCATTACGACGCGAAAACGGACAACGTAACAGTTTACTTATTATATCAGTCATAATATAATATTATTGTTATCACTTACATTAACTATAAATCACCAAATATACGTAACATTAATATACAGTACGTACTTGCAAAAATCACATTTTCTAAAATACACTGTTAAAAAAAAACATCTTTTAAAACACACTGTTTAAAAACTGTTATACTACTCGTAACAATCTACGTTCCAACTCGTGAAACTTTCAAACAGAAATTTCGCAAATCGTCGGTGTTCGATAATGCTCGTGGGTTCTCGTTAAGGTGCGTACACACATAGCGAACGAACAACGAACGAACGACAAAGGAATGCATTCGCTGATTGCAATCGGAACGTGTGTACGTCGCAGCAAAGGCAAACCAAACGATCGGTTTGCCTTCGGAAGTGATCCGTCGCTTGTCGGTACATCAAAGGAAGTTGGTATTCGTTGTGGACGCGATTTGCCACCAGTTTGTAGTTTGCAGCAGAACACGGCGCTTAGTTTAATTTCCCTATCAGGATGTCGAAGCTCGAGTGGACAGAAGACGCCGTTATTAATCTTATTAATGTATATAGGGAACAGGAAGCGTTATGGAATCCCAAGCATCCTTTTTACCATAATAAATTAAGAAAACATGATGCTTGGGAAGCTATTGGGAAGATGTTCAGTTGCAAGGTAGGCGAGTCAAATACGTGCAAAATTTGAAAATTATTTTTGTTCATTTATTCTCAGTGGATACATATTTGTTGTTTATTGTAGGCAGAAGAAGTCAAAAAGAAAATTGAATCCCTACTTACGTCATTCCGGAGGGAAAGGCAGAAGTCTACGAAAAGATCTGGAATGGGGAGTGACGAAGTATATGAGTCGACTTGGTTCGCATACAAATATATGTCCTTCCTTTTGGAGAAATTCACGCCCAGGAAAACAATTGACACATTTGTAAGTATTACCAGTAAACGTATTTATTTATTAATGAGTTTTTGTAAGATTTATTTGCTAATTCTCCAGAGACACTACACCAAAGAACACGTGGTTCTAGTTTGCAGTCACAAATAGGCTATACTTTCAACATAAAAAGAGTTGATCTTTACTTCTATTGTTTTAAGTATTAAGCTTACTTATCATTAATTAAAACCACCTGTTTATCACTATATAAATCTCATAGAGCCAGTCAAGGAAAAGGAAATATACTTTTTCTTTTTTGGTGTAGCTTTTCTGGAGAATTTAGTTACAGTATATTAAAACCTATTTTAACTTGAAAGCAAAAAATCACACGTGAAAATGTTTCACATTGCTACATCTCTGTTATTTGATAACAGAGAGGATTATCATAAAAAATACCTCCTATAATAAATTTCTAAATTATAGACATCAGCTCAAAGAATTTTGAGTGACCACAAGGGTCCTGAATACAATAAACATGTACAATATAATGTGATGTGATACATTCAAATCGTTTCTTAATGCTTACAAACAATAATAAACAACACTGTAGGCCTAATCACTGTTATCACGCATGACGCGACTTAACATCATTTAGAATCAGCTGATAACCAATAATATTATAATCTTAATATTATTAATAGACTATAATGGAATTTATGTTGTCAGCAAACAGCTGGATACAAGAAGATTGATTAATATTATTAATGAAGCTTATGTATTGTATGAGTTGTGCAAAAAGTTTTTGAAACAGAAGTTAGTGAAGTAATAAAATTATTTTTATAGGTGTAATAATATTAGATCTTACTTCTCGAGTGTTATATCAGCAACATTGGGAGGCTGCAACAGTAGAGATAAGGATCAACGATTTTTTTTATGTTGAAGTATATTTGTGACTGCAAACCAAAACTACGTGTTTGTAGGGCCTATACATCTCACAGAAACCAATGAAGCAAAAGAAAGTTATGTCTTCTTTGGTGTAGTTTTTCTGAAGAATTACCGTATCGTATTTGGGAAAATTTTAGAACACGGATTGCACCTACCAAATTATGTCTTAAAATACTAAAAAGAGCAGATTTGTCTGCGTTTGTCGAATGTGCATCATTATATTTACGAAAAGGCACTTTTTAGTGCCAATAATTTATTTTGTGTGCACAAGGGTGCAATGCATGTTCTGGAGTTTATCTGAGGTGGGGGAGGTGGGATATGATGATAGAGCTTGGATTAATCTTGCACAGGATAGGGACCAATGGCAGGCTTATGTGAGGGCGACAATGAACCTCCAGGTTCCTTAAAAGCCATTAATAAGTAAGTAATCTTCTCCTGAACAAAGGTTGCCTATAAAGAATACTATACATACCAGTACATAAGTTAGTTACAAAATTAAGAATTTGGGTATAAATGCAAAAATTATTTTGCAAAATTCAAAGAAACAACGTTGTTATACAAAGGATGGAACCAGACAATCAATCATTTCTGTTGTTTGACACAGTACATCTATTATAATGTGATGAGACATTCCATTTTGAATGCGACAGTCCTATTTTAGACATTCCGTCCCAATGTCTCCACCATTTTTGTTGGGATGCCTATTAGTCACATTTTATTGGAAAATGTAAATGTCCCATTTTGAGCTTCAGAAATTCTGATCACATTATCCAATAAAATGTTGACCATTAGTGTAAGGAAAATAAAAGTGACTGAAGTCAATTTCAAACAAATCACTAGTTTGGATACTTTTATCTATAGGTTTCTAATAGGCATAAGCTAGATTTCATGCACGTATTTTCTGAATGGAATTTATTAGTACATACTGCTTGTGAACAAAATGAAGCCAATAATTTAGCAACAAAGGATGCCAACAAAGAAAACAGAGGTGGATGAGACAGTGAACTTACAGATAAACAGATTGCCTAAAACCATTTTATTTTTGTTCAGGAGGAAAAACACGTATTGCTGCCAAAATCTACAGCAATTTGAAGCTGTTGGTTTCAGGACAGTGCTTCATTCCTTGCAGTGGAATGTTCCAACATGTTACCAATTATTCTCCCAAGCACATATGTTTCAAAATTTTATCTAAATCTCTCATTGTTTCATATGTTTATGTAGAATTATAATATATTCTTCGCCTAAAATTTCTTGGAAGACAAACATGCACTCCCTCTTGACACTATTTCAGTCGGAATGTTGTTTCCACAGTTTTGTCCTCAAAATCAACCCTACACTGTATGTATTTTTCACCAAAATGGAATTTAGTTAAAGATACACTCAATGAATAATTCTAATGAGTGATTTCTATTGCTTGTGCTGTTTTGTGAAACATTTTACTGATATTATTAGATTGGTTACTGATATTACGAGAATTTTGGCAATAATTCTGATTTATTAATTTTATGAAGCAGGCCCCTGAGGATGCAATACTAGGGAAACTGACCATTTCCCAAGTAATTCTTCCTGGACTTCTTGCATGTTACCGGTATGTTGGTAATTGGTAACAAGTGGGAGTAGGCTGCAGCTGTGCAATAGTATATATAGGAAAATATCAAGCTACTTTTATGTTCAAAGCAGGGCTTGAGGTGGGGCAAGGTGTGACAGGATGGCATCTCTGTTCCTTTTGAAATGGCTTAAAACCATCCTGTTACTTCTTAGCATTTCTTAGTATGTAATGCATATGTGACTCTATTTTAACGCATGCTACATAAACTACTGTAATATGTTTGTAGGTCTAAACTGTACATCACACAGCATATTTTCATAACTTATGTCTATGAATAAAAAGGGAGAAACCATCCCGGTTCTTTTGTTCATTCCACCTCAAGCACTGGTTCAAAGTATTTGTGGCTACAAACTAAAACCACGTGTTTATCACTATATATATCTTACAGAAACCAATGAAGCAAAAGAAAATTGTGTCTGATTTGATGTAGCTTTAATGACAAAATACCTACCGGTACGTAAAGATTAATTTTTGGTCTTACAGAATGTATCTGTTATGGTAACTGTTATACCATTTATTTCATTATTGGAATAGGCATACACAATATAAATACAAATAGAAATGTAATACATTTGCAAATATGTTGAATACAGAAGGTAATTCAATAAATAATAACAATAATAATACCAAAAAAAACTTATTTCAGTAAAAGGAACTTGAAAAAAAACACATACTAAAAATAACATAGTGACATAAATTGCAATACAACAAACTCTATTACGTGGCTAACGAGAAAGACGGGCTTCGGCACAAATCAAGTCACATGGTTATCATGGTCTAGTCATGGCCACCATGACAATCGCCTAATAAAAGTACATGTTCAAAGTTTTAAAAAACAAAGGAATTGCTATATTAAACTCAAGTTAAACGTACATTTATATATAAACTTGTTCAATGTTGGCCTTGTTACAACTAAGAATGTGATGTCGCGCTGTAGCCTGTCTTTCTCATTAACCACATATCTATTACTACTATAAACAAGATACACAGATAGTTTTACCTACGTTATATAATTCTCAATGTGGGTTATTTGGAAATTGAATGCACTGTATATGGGAAATCAGGCAAATATGGGCACTTTTAAGGGGTTAGGTACAGCTTACAGCAGTAAAATTTTGAAAAAATTCAACATTTTTTTTCTTCCATTACTGAATCTTGTACAATAATGAAAATTAGTATGTGTAAAACACTGTCCTTCTGCTATGTGAAAAACATATTTTTACGATTTAAAAAAAAACATTATTTATTTATTTTCAAAAATTCAGGTCACTGTGCAGTGATGAAGCATTTCCCATATAACTCAAAAACTATCCAACATTGTCATGAAATTTTTTGTGTGTATTTATGCATGTTGTATCTACAATATGATGCAAGATCATTTCTTTATCTTTGATAGATTGTCTGATAAAAAAAATCATTAAAAATGGTCAAATATCAGTATTTCCTTCTAACAAAAAATGTAGTTGAAAGAGCATGATATTGTAAACATGAGTTTCAGCAATAAAATAAAAGAGAGAGAACATGAAAAAGTTATCAAGTTTATGAGTTATGAGGGAAATGCTTCATCACTGCACAGTGAACTACCACCATTACGAATTTTGAAAAAAAATATATATAATAATTTTTTTAAAATCTTAAAATTTTCTTTTTTTCATATAGCAGAAGGACAGTGTTGTACACATACCAATTTTCATTATTGTACAAGATACAGTAATGGAGGAAAAAAATGTTGAATATTTCCAAAAATTTTACTGCTGTAAGCTGTACCTAACCCCTTAAGGTAATGCCCATGTCATCTAATTCTTCGTGAGTTAACAAAGCATCAAACAGTATATTTGTATAACAAACACTTTGACATTCTCTTAGGAATACTTTCGCTGCCATGGTACTTCTCCCAATTCTGTCATGAAATAAGTAGCATACTCATCTCTGATCGACTGACTACTTACTGCCGACTTCCTTGGGACCCTCCTAAAGGGAAGGAATGATGTAAGTGCAGTATCATTCCTCCAGTTTCCTTCAGTAACATTTCCTGCAACTTCAGCATCCAATGCTCCATTAGGAGTGTAGAGATTCCTAGAAGAATCACTTCTACGCATAAAATTATGCAAATACAAGCAACACCGTACTACAGTGCATGCTTTTTCTGGCTGAAGTAACATTGGCTTGCGAAGAACCCTAAATACAGCAGAAAGAATTCCAAATGCATTCTCCACTATACGACGTGCTCTTGATAACCTGTAATTAAATATTCGCTCTTTGCTGCCATTTTCTTGTACACCTGGGAAAGGCTTCAACAAATTGTTCTGTAGAGGGAATGCATCATCTCCTATGAATACATATGGGACTTTCTCCATTCTGCCTGGGAGAAAGTCATCAGATGGAATTCCAAGTTCATTGTTCTGCAGTTTCCTGTAGAATGAAGTATTCCTTAAGACCCCACTGTCTGAAATTCTTCCTTGGCATCCAACATCAGCATAAATAAAGGAATAGTTAGCATCCACAATTCCCAACAAAACTATATAAATGTCCCTTTATAGTTGAAAAACTCGGTGCCACTATTAATCGGTGATTGTAGAATGCAGTGTTTACCATCTAATGCTCCCAAACACTGTGGAAAATTCCAGTCTTCATTGTAGCGTTTTGATACTTCACGCCATTCTTCAGGACTAGACGGCATCTGAGGAAGAGAAAGACATCCATAAAGACATGACTTTTTTGAAATTCTAACTACTATTATTTTTATACAGCTTGATTACACAACTTTTAACACTATATCACTTCGGAATATATAGTTTATATTGCTTTCACGTGTTCAAATACTAAGTTACGATAACCCACAGGCTGAAACTAGTCAACAAGTTACCCTAACCTAGTATTTAACAAAAAAAAAGCAATATAAACTATATATTCCGAAATTATTTTTATGTTTAGGAGTTATTAAAGGCATTTCTAAGGGGAAAAAATTGTAGTTGCGTTTTTAAATTTGGGAACTCGTAATGATATATAATAATTTTTTCTTAGGAGGTTTTAGGTCACGAGAACGAGGATGAAGGCCAGAATAACAATGTGCCTGATGAAACGTCGCGAGATTTTTTTGATGACCTGGATTCAGCCTCAACTCAAGTGCCTTGTACTACATCTGAGGGATTGACATCATTCTCAACTCCAGTGTGTTCCACTGCAAGTCCTCTTACATCTGAGGGGTTGAGGAAAAGGAAATTGAAAGAGGACACAAGAATATCAGAGGCCTATGCCATTTTACAAGCAACGGTAGCTAAGCAACAAGCTAAAGATACGAGCACCATCTTTGGAGACTTTGTTGCCACAAAACATCGCTCATACAGCGAAAGAACGCGATGCATTGTGGAACACATGATTGGTAACATTCTGTTCCAAGCAGATATGGGACAGTTTGAGCTAAGTACACAGGAACAAGTTAGCTCCAACGCCCATATTCTGCCGGAATACATTGACAACCCTGTAGAAACTGAATCTGGGAATGTAATTTATGTAATAAAATCTCAGGAATGATTAAGGCTAAAATTAGTAAAATCAGAGAAAATGAGATAGGCCTATGTTTCCCAGATAATTTACATTATGTATTTATTTAATTATTATTTTTTTATATTATTGTTAATGTGTAGATTGATATTACATAACTGGCCACGCGATTATTTGAAAGATGATATTATTTTATTGTACATTTTGTATCATAATGTCAGTTCTGTGATTCATGATTAACCTTCCTTAACAACATGAAAAATCCTACATTCTTTTATTTCAGTCCTATACTAAGTTTATATGACATAACTCTTTCAATATTAAGTCAATTGGTTGTATCTGTTGAGAAAGAAATAACGAAATAAGAACTGTAATAAATCCCACAAAAAGGACTGGTGTCACAGAATCGACAAAAGACAGACAGTTTTATTGCTTGTAGTAAGTGTCACAGAACTGATATTATCCATTAGGGACTGATGTAAATAATATTTGGAGCATTAAAGAAACAATTCAATGATTATCTTTTGCAATAAAATAATAAATGGCAGGGGCATGCTACAATTTTATTTCGTTTCACTTTTTAATTGCTAAATAACAATAAAAATGCTTTTGAAGATGTGGTCAGAGACACGTCACAGAACAGACATCTTCACACTCAGAGTTGCTGCTCAGGCATAATAATGGTTAGTTACAATTGTCCAAATTCATTTACAACATGGTTTTAATATTGTAATGTTTTGTAATGTATATCTTTCTTTGAAATATAACAGATGTGTTGATTTGTGTAATTAATATTCATCTTTCCTTTGTTCTTACTTACATGTTTCCCTTTTTGGCTTATTCAATTGAAGAGTAGAGGAGAAAAACCTTGATACGTCACGTTTTACTATTTTTACAGGAAAGCAAATTAAAAGTTTCAAGACACATTAGGCCTGCAGTCTACTTTCTTTGGGTTATCATTCTTCCAATGTCTTTGGCTAATGAGGTTGTTATTCTGTGCAGTTAAACTACTATAATCTACACTACCTGAGCTATTACATGGACTTCTCTCGTTTTTCCCTGTGCTCTTCAATTGCTTTAAACAATTCACTCAGTTTAAAGCAGGGGTCGTCAGCACAGAGCACGCTGGGGCTAGCCTCTCTTACCTGCAGAAAACACAGTGCACTATAGTGCTCTCGTAGCTGCTAGCGGGTATGCTATCTCTCCCTGTTGCACGATGGTGCACACAGGACGGCACCGCATACCCATTGGACATTTCGGCGAGCGCTGACGACCACTGGTTTAAAGGATCCTCTACAATTTAGATGCATTACTTCTCTTGCAAAAATCATTATCATTCAATCGGCAGTTTTGTAAACACAAATTTGAAAAATAATGCGAAGTTATAAAATAAAACACGCGATTGCATAAGCAACATTTTCATTATTATTACTTATACTGTCTTGGGTTAAATTTCAGAACACGGATACCTTCCTTTCCCTCTTACTCCAAAGTTCCAACCTTGTGCACAGAAAATAAATTATTGGCACTGAAAAGTGCCTTTTCGTAAGCATGATGCGCATTCGACAAACACAGACAATTCTCTCTTTTTAGTATTTTAAGATAATTGTTGTCAGTGAGGTATCCGTATATTGAAACTTTCCCCTGTCTTGCAGTCTTACCTTAATAAAATCTTCCAGTTCCTCAATTATAGTTGTGCATACTTCCGGAACGATCCTGGAAATCAGCTGTTTAGACACTTTGAACAAATACATTAAGCTTGTGTATGAATCTCCTGTAGCGAGATATCTAAGTGTCAATGCCAGCCTTTCCTGTATTGGTATTGCTTCTCGCCAGCTTGTATCTTTCTTCGAAATTTTCGGCCCTATTTTGCATAGTAATATTTCGAAGTCAGTTGCTGAAATCCGACAGAAGTTGTGAAACTGTCCCGATTCTATTCCACGCAAATCATGAAGCAAGTCAGTGCCTCTATATTGTTTACGACTTTCGTAGAGTGGCGTCTGCCACCATCGCCTTTTCTTTTTTAACTTTCTTTTCGTTAAACTGCCTATAACAACAACGGCTGCACTTGCTATGATTATATCTTCGTCCGCCATTATTCCGGATAATCAACGAACGTGAATGTTTTCTGATCATTTGCTGATGATTTGTACGTTGCTCCAAACTGCGAACAAACAACGAAGTTTCGCTTCATCATTCGTTCGTTGTTCGTTCGCTATGTGTGTACGCAGGCAGATTTCTAGCGCGCTGGCTTCAGCATAGAACGCATGCGCTAAGAAAGTATTTAGAATAGCGATCTCTTTTAATGCTTACTCCAGGGCCAGCTTTGAAGTTACGTGGAAGGTCGGCTAACTTCGCTTCTGCCTACCTTCTGACAGTTCTGACGCATCGTGATCTGTCCAGTGTATTCTTGTCGCATAAATCGAACTGCCAGTAGTAAGCAACGTCCAACTAACCCTAAAAAAATCCCATTCATAGTTAATTGAAGAATTTCTAAGCACCTAGACAAGAGTATATAATTATATAAGGTTTTCCAAATGTGTTGGGGTAGTTAATAAATATCCACTTTTAGGTTTTTCTAAATGTGTTGAGGTAGGCTTAGCCTACCCTGCCTGCCCTGAGGAGCCGCCTCTGGTATAGTGTCCCCTTATATGCGGAAGCCGGAGAGTTCGCACGAGGAATGTAGTTGCAAATGTTTGGATTTATTGTTATTTTATTTGAAACATTGTTGTTTTAATTTGTTACCTGTAATTTATTAAGTTTTTGTTGCTGTAATACCTACAACTGATACGGTTATGAAGGAGTGTATTGAACACTTAAATGTGTATTTATGCTATTGTAATTATTAAATGAAGTTTTTTTTACATTAGTATGATGACTGAAAATAATGTTCTATAATGTAAGAAGGTCCTTTAGAAGTTTATGCCCTTCAAATTAAAAATATCTGAGTTTTACTTTAAATATTCCTATCCCTAGCTTGTTGAAAAGGACTAACAATGGCGGCCGACTCGGTGATTGCGCTACTCTGGTATATCCACGGACTCTGGGATGCATCGTATGAATGCGACTCTGGTGTTTTGTCTATTAACTACGTCCACTATTTCATAGTTATAACTAATTGGCTTTTCAAAGACATGATTGCAGCCTTTCTCTCATCGCTAAATAGTGTAGTGTTGGCTGCAATGCATACATGCATAATTTTGAATCACGCAGTAGCCTTGCGCTCGTCCGCCATGACACTTGGCAACATTTAATTGGATTATACCCCCTATATTATTATATCAATCACCTTAATACCTTATAAGGGCAACATAACACCTGCAAGAAGGACCATTCTAACCTCACTCCTACTGTACGCTTATTACAGGTTGCGGTACTTCAAAATAATTATTATAGTGCTATTAGATTACCATATAGGGCAACCTACAATAAGTTTCAAAATACTTTTATATAAAAAAAAATAATAATAACCATATATAAGATATCAAAATCCTTTATATGGTAAACTATCATTTCTTCACAATTGCGTTACCACTTTAAGATATAAATGTATTCACATATTTGGCTTCTAGTCAAGTCATATGTACCGTAAACGAAAGAAAAATTGAGTGCCGACACCAATTTCCCAAATAAAGGTGGAAAGTTGCTGTGAAAGTGGAGTCCAGTGGAGAGGTACGGGTAGGCGGGATCACTCTATCGAGATAGAAGGGGTAGGCGGCAGGAAAGGGCAGCACATTCATTTCATTACTGTGTTTCCTTACTAATTAAAGGGAAAAGACAAGTTTTTGTAAGATCGAGTTAGTGACAGGTTAGGTTAGTATGATTTGCATATATTTACAATTGTCTAAAAAAAAAAAAAAATGTCAAAACTACATCGAAACTTCTCTCTTCCAGGCTATCCTGTAGGGAGTCCTTGCCTTCTTTTGGTAACGCTATTGTAAAGATTTACCGGTAAAGGTGTAACCAAATCTCATTGTTTGTTCATTTTTCCAGAAATAATGCCTTACCTCCAATGACCAATTACTACTGCTATTGAGATTCTATGCTACTGGGAGAACATTGACAACAGTAGGAGATTTTTGTGGGGTCCACGAAGTTACAGCAGGAATTGTTGTCAATCGAGCTAGTGCTGCACTTGCTGCTTGGTTTAATTGAAGTGATGACTTTTAATGCTTCATTGGGAGTAGTTTTATTTGCTCCAGTAATTAAGTGCAAGGCTTGTTTTTTTTTCCGAGGGATTCTGTCTCTCTTTTTGATGCTGTTACGAATAGTATTTTAATACAGGTTTTATGTACAAATTATAGGTCTTGATTAAAGTTTTCCTACAACTGTTTCATTTTGTGTCTGCTAGTTGTTTAGTCAACTCTCCGAAGATAGATTGGAATACCAATAAGGCATCACTCATGAGACAACTGTCAGGAGATAATGTGGTAGGGTGGCAAGTTCCCTTCTCCTTCCTTGCATATATCACTCGCCAGTAGGAGGAGGCCTAACATATTTCACTAATCAGACTTAAGATATGCTTGCTATATATTATTATTTAACAAACTGTAACAGTTTATTGAATTTTAGACGTGACAGTTTTTCTTCATTTCCTGAAAGTTTTGGAATTAGCATTTATGTTTTGCAAGGGAGCTGTTTCATTCATGCTAGGCCTAGTGATTCATGTATGCAAACATATTCATATCGTTACTTTTTAAATATATTTTATTGCTTGGATCCCTCACAGTGATCTCTTAACAGGCTAATGCACTGTATCTGCAATTCAAATTTATTTTACATAAGCAAAATATGGCAAAACATTTTTCAAGAGGCACATTAATTGAAGCGTCGGCTGGAACAACGTTATAAGTTACATTTGGTAAAATTTACAGGAGCTGCAAAAATGTGTATGCGTACAACTTTGTTCTTATGAGGGTAGCAAACTTTTGAGTGGACAGATTGCACGTACTGCATTGATGGACAGTTGCAAGCCAAGGAGTATAGCAAGGTAACATGACATACAACATTATTACACGGAAACACACCGAATGAAAATTTTGTAACTTACAACGTTGTTCCAGCTGATGCTTCAATTGTATTCAGGTACTCTGTGAATGTGTACTTAAAACAAGAG
This sequence comes from Periplaneta americana, assembly GCF_040183065.1. Lineage (NCBI taxonomy): Eukaryota > Metazoa > Arthropoda > Insecta > Blattodea > Blattidae > Periplaneta > Periplaneta americana. The sequence continues at coordinate 108,661,506 of NC_091117.1, forward strand.
AGATGGACTATAGCTGCAATTAAATTTAAAATTTATTTTTTATTTTGTATAAACAAAACACGACATTTTTCAGGAGACACAATAAGCATAATCATTTATTACATCCACTGTCTCATTATATATGCTATGGTACATGTCATATTTACAAATTAATAATATGCAGGCTAATACATAAGAGTACATAGTAACTGTAATTAAACACAACACAAATACATATGCAAATACACAAAACTTGGAAAACTGTGGCAGAGCCAACTTCAGCTATAAGCCCCATTTGTTAGAGATCTGCACGGGCCATAATTCTTAGGCCCGGCCCATCTCGGCCTGATCTGAACCAGACCCGAACCCAACCAGAAACCTTAGATTAGCTTATAATTATCACTTGACTCGAACCTAATCCTGAAGACTAGCAGATAAAGCAGAGACCATAGGGATCAAGAACAGCTGCATGAGATTATCACTCCATTAGAAGGATGAGAAGAAGTAATCTCCCAGTCATCCAGGTCAAACAAATCTGGTCAACAAAATTAAACATATTTTTTGTTAAAACATAAAGAATGGATGATTTTTGTAGCGTTTACTTTCTGCCACTAATTGAAGATGTCCTTGTAGATGGACCACCCATTAAAGAGGAGGAAAAAGTAATGTAAAAACTCCAAATGTTACTTTTGATATTCCAAATCCCATCTCTTTCCAAACATGAGGACATGACTTACTTTTATTTCAAATCATTCTTTGTTATAATGTTAGCACCCAACTTTCAACTAATGTATTTTTTAAAGAAATCACTGCAATAGTATTGAAGTTCATGCATTTCTAACATCTCAAGTATAATTAAGTCAACATTAGACTTACAGTTCACAGATGGAGAAAGATTTTTCAATGTGGCTAATGCATTCCTCAGAGGCTTGCTTTTTCTTTCTTTTTTTTTTAAGCATCCTTGGGGTGTAACTCGATCAGTTATTATCCCATTATCAGTGAAATATTTAAGAGAGGGATATATGCTTATATTCAGACCTTTCTGGGTTTAGCCTACACTACCTACACTGAATAAACCAGTAATTTCACTTAAAACTTACTTTCATTACACTGTGTAGACACCCGTACAGTGGAAGACCTTCATCTGCTGCACCAGCTGACTCTGTAATATTTTAAGAATGGAATTAATTCTTAAGATATTTAATTCTGGAGAAAGATGATGTTTTATCATAAATGTGTGGACACTTCAAAGTCAGCAGCTGTAACAGTATTGTATTTTCTAACGTGCTATTAATCCAAACTCATTTTTAACAATAAGAAGGTAAAGCTGCAATAAAAAAGAGAGAGAAAAAACCAAGCAAATAGTTCTATTGTAAATAGAGTGTAGTCAGTTTCTGTTTTACCTTATGAAGAGATATTTTTCAGTTTTTCTGTACACAAGAAATCATTCACAAGTTTCAAAGTGAGAAGTCTATCAGGTAGCCCAGCTGATTGCCGTAAGGCAACTAAACTCGCAAAATAATACTTTTTCTACTTCTACCGCATTGTTGATTATTCCGTTCTGGCCCCTAGTCGCTGTTCTCTCAATTAGTAAAACATTGTGTATTTCAAGTGCGTTGACTGGCAAGAAAGATAGCGTTTTGATATCGTACTTTACACCAATAACAGAGACATAGAATTGCTGCGTTTTATAGTTTAGTGAACTATGTTTAAACATGGATTCATCGTCAGATAGTGAAATTGTTGCAGTACCGGTTCCAAAATTAATTTATTAGCAAATTGTTAAAACATAGGCTATTCGCGGTTAGTAAAAGAAAAAATTATTGTAGTGTTCACTGTATTGTATGTCCTTCTTATTTTAGTGTTTCTCACGGAGGCGAATAGGCCTATTACATTAAAAAGCACGTGAACACTGTGCAGAAAACTGCTATAAATCTTATGATAGGCTAAATTGTTGACAAGTCTAATGTCTTAGGTTAGCTTCTGATGTCCCGACTTCCCTCGCGGAAAACCTAGCAACTCTGCTGACAGAGAGACACGGTATTAAAGGTATCGCAAAGGAAGTATTGTTCCTTTAAGCAAAAACATTTAGCTTTCGGATACGCAATACAACACGTATTTAAATAGCGGTTTCGAAATCCCGCGCGTTTTCTACCTAACAAATAACTTCATCTCACTTAGCCCCAAATATTTTCCTAAGCTAATAATTATTAGCATAGCTAATAATAATAATAATAATAATAATAATAATAATAATAATAATAATAATAATAATAATACACTTTTCACGATGCGCTCTGGTACTATTTTATTTACGACCACACCCCTGATCCTTGGCTCCTTCGAATGTCACAAGTCGGTTGTGTTCTGTAGCATATTAAATCTTTTCAAGGTCAGTGAATTCCCTAAACTACTATTTAACTACATAGCAACACAATAGTAGGACTCTTACCCACGAATGAAATTTACGCATCTTGCTCGAAATTTTTCTGTGAACTGCGGCATGACCAAAACATTCTCGGCCATTCCATAAAATAAGGACATTTTTACCTTAAAAGACGTTAAGGAAAAAACTATATATGAGTACTTCGTCAAATTTAAGCTCGTAACTAATGAGGTTTCAGTACTTTAAAATTTTGTCTGATGTATAAATTTAAATAGTTTTGAATAGTTTGTGTCAATGTTATATAACCAATTTTTTTCTAAAATTATCACATGATTTCAACATTGTTATGTGCTATGTGGTGCATAGATATCAACTGCATCCATATTTTCAGCACTTAATGTTGTTAATAACAGAGGCCATCTACTATCTAAAGAGCTGTAAGTAAGTTTTGTTGAAATGCAAAGAGAAAAGTAAATTCAGAATGAAACATTACCTTTTTTGTCCCACCCGTAACACTCCCAGCATCCACTGCTGTGGAGTAATGGTTAACATGCCTGACCATGAAACCAGCAGCCGGGGTACAAATCCTGGTTGGGGCAAGTTACCCGGTTGTGGTTTTTCTGGGGTTTTTCCTAAACCCAATAAGAGCAAATGCTGGGTAACTTTCGGCATTGGAATATAGACTCATTTCACTGGCATTATCACCTCCACCTCATTTAGACGCTATATAACCATGGCAGTAGAAAAAGCGTCGTAAAATAACCAATAAAAAATAAAAGAAAAGAAAACACTGCCAACAACTTTTATTTAGTTATTTTGCTAGGTGAATTTATATTAGGGATGTTGGAAAAATGATTTATCATTTTGGAACCTTGATTACTTCATTAATATCGATATTAAAATTCTGATAATAACAGAAGAACAGAAAATGTTTGATTAACATTTATCGCAAAAATGCTTTTCCAATTTTTGTCTCGCCCGTAAGAAATTCTATAAATATTATTTGAAATAGGTATTAATAATAATAATAATAATAATAATAATAATAATAATAATAATAATAATAATAATAATAATAATAATAACAATAACAACAACAATAATAATCCGTGGCACCATAGCCCTTGAAGGGCCCAGACCGACCACCCAGCTGTTGGTCTCACATTCATATGCCGAAGCAGAGTTGGACGATCATCGAATCAGAATGGAGGTGTCGTGTGGTTAGCATGGTGATCCCCCCCAGCAATTATAGCTGGCTTTCGCAACCGGTTTTCGCTATCTGCCATAGCTCCCCAAGTGCATCATGATGCTGGGTGGGCACCGGTCCCATACACTGGCCGAAATTTGATGAGAAAATTTCTTCCCCCATGAAGACTCAAACCGGCATTCCGTAATGCGGTTCCCAGGCAGGATGCCTTAGACCACGACGCTACGGTGCGGAACATTTGAAATGAAATTTTAAAAGTTTAAATATCACGCATTATGTAGGGTAATATGCTTCATTTGAAGAATTCGAACTTGAAAGGTTACATTGCATTATTTAAAATAATATAGCAATTTGAAGTTAAAAACTGAGTAAGAATTTTCCACCTATTATGGAATGGCTGTCCTTTGTATCCAGTACATTTAGAACTTCTGTACCAAAATCCATTCAAAATTAATAAATTTAAAGGAAATCAATGCAAAAATAACAATAAATATTCACAAGAATAACTTAAAGATATCCAAGAAGTTCGACTCATCTTCAGAATATATCATATCTAAAGACCATTTCTGAACATTAAGTCCTATTTCATACAAATTGACAAAATATATCTTTAAATATCTTTTTAAAGTCTTTTCTTTGAGTTTAGCACTACATCTCTTGAGGTTTGGAAGTAAGCGTCCATAGAAATGAGTTTTGGCAAGTTCCAGTTTATAAATAGGGAATATATTTTAACAAATAAATCGGGAATAAGTTTAGGTTACTCTTGGACTCAGTGGCGGCTCATAAACATTCAATGCCTAGTGCCTGAAATAAGGAATAAACAGTAACAATATTATTATTATTATTATTATTATTATTATTATTATTATTATTATTATTATTATTATCGTTATTAAACTAACCAAAATGTATACAACTGTATACAAAGTTCAGACAAATTAGAGAAAAAATGCAGGCTTGTTAGTTAATAGGCAGGCTTTCAATCACTAATGTAATGTAATACCGGTAATAGGGCGAGTTGAAACATCAGTTTTATGGTCAATAATGATAGAAACATAGTCTACAATGAATCATTAGTTCTTTTTTTACTTCTACATGGTACAATTTTAACATACAGTCAAGCAACTCGTTTTGTATCATTTTAGAATTAGGCCTACTCTTAAATGCTGTTGACTTGGTTAAATTCCGGTGCTCTTTTAATTTTTTAAGTATTTATCCAACTCAGAACTGAAGTGAACTAATTTACGAAACACACCCCTGTATTCTGTGTCATCGTATTAATCGTGCCTTCTTAATGCTAAATTTACTGCCGCATAAAATGTTATACAATTTATTATTAAATGTAGGACATAGGCAAGACCGTCTCCAATACTCACACCATGGACTCAGACCTTAATGTAGGTATCGATAGTGGCCAAAATGGCGCCAATGGCGGTCCAAGCATGATTACCACGTGGTTTTGTTATGATATTTTCTTGTGTTAATTATGTAGTGAAATGGGCCGTTCGTGTCGTGTACCGGGTTGTAATTTTAATAGTGGAAAAGTGTCTCATATTTCAGCGTTTAAGTTCCCGAAAAATACAACTTTACTATGCGACAAATGGTTTAGGTGCATAATCGTGACAATTTCAAAGTTATGAAAATTACAATTTGTTGTTGTTTAGTCACTGTCCGAAGACAGGTATGAACCTCACAAATGATACCAACAAAGCACCATTTATGAGGCAACTAAGCCAAGAGATAATGGGATAGAGTGGCCAGTTTCTATCCTCCTAAAATGACAGTGTTACACATAAAACATTTTGAACCTAGATTAGTTATTAGGAAAGATATTTTTCCTAACGTAAATTGTGATGTTTTTCTTATTCCTCGGAAATTTCGAATCTTACCAATGACGCCTAAATAACTATATTTCCTAACCAACTTTCATACCGTACTGTCAGTCATTCTGGCTCCCAGAAAGAATCCACATCAACGGAAAGGGGAACAGATGGAGAGAGAGAATAAGAATTTTCAGGGAATGGTGTGAAGGGGACATTATTAGCAGTTTCAAAGTGATATTCAGTAAAGAAAACTGTACAAAGGTTTTGAACGAGGGAAAAACATCTCAAACCAATTATCAAAAAAAGTGAAAAGAAGTCATGAAGAGTTAGGCCTATACTTGTTTTTTTTTGAAAGATGGGAAATGACAGGAGCGTTGCGATCGAAAAAACAATTAAATGTCACATACAGCGTATTCCGAATCTCACCGGACCGGTGGACAACAATGACGTCACGCTGCAACGGAATAGGAACAAAACTGCTGGAAGGATCGATGGCTGTCATGACGACTGTGTAAGTTGTTATCTGTGCTATACTAGCAAAATTTTGCGAAATTTCCGTACTGCCATCTCGTTCAAAGAAAAGAGATCATAAACAACTTATTTCTTGAACCGGTAGTAATAACTGGTCCGTTGACATGTTCGCTCATAAGCCATTAACATGTTTTTACGTTGTGTTCATTACAAACAATACTTACAGCAGAACTATAACCTTTTCGCTGTAAGAAAATCCTAATATAAACAATAGCACGTGAATGAAGTGAGGCTTCATTGGCCGCTGTTTGGCGCCATAGATTCTCAGTACGTGTTCCCGCCTACTGTTGTACATTCTGTTTCATGTTAAACATTTCCTGCTACTCGTCAAGTAGGCCTAACCTCATTAATCCCCATTTCAGTTTGGTTGAGAGGTTTTCCCCTCTACTCACACTCTCTACCGTCAGTGAAGGGGAAGGTGCTACAGTCCGTCGTAAAAACGTTCTACTAATTGACTTACAACACAAAGTGTCAAAATCTATATTTCGAAAGTCTATACCAAGAAGTCAATTTTATTTTTATTACTGTCTATATGAATAATTTGCATATTAAAAATATTTAATGAGTTCAATATACGACAGTTACTTGTAACGTAAGAAGAAATAAATACTAAAACAGGCGTACAACTGACATATTAAATTTAAGTTTTTCGATCTTAATAAGCATAGGTAACTGAACCAGTAGTAATGCGTTTCTACGTTCAGCTACACAAAATATAGTACTATGCAGTGAATTTAAGTGGAATTATGAATAATAACATTATAATACAAAGCCTGTATTATGACATGCATTATAATAAAATTAGAACTAGAAATATTTTTATAGACTTTCATAATGTTTTGTGCGGAAATCAAGAATTAATTTAAATTAACATACCTCTTTACGTCTTATCTTATCACTATTATCACTATTATCTTCATCACCGTTCACCGCAGCTAATATTTTGTCTAAAGTTGGCAGTTCTTGACGAAAAAAGAATTGGTGAACTTTAGATCTTATTGCTGATTTTGTGAATTCGTCGTATTTTTCTAATAGTGGAACAGTTTTGCGAAATTTCACCGGACTCTTTAATTTATTGTCATTCATCTTCGCCTCTTTTCTGATGCGATAAACCAAGGCTATCTCTAGTAAAGGCTGAGGCCTTAGACTTGGCAACGCCGCCTTCGCGGTCGGCCGACGTGCTGTTCTTAGAGAGAGTCTTATCTAAACACGATGGACTGAATGAAGCTGAACTCTTTAGCGATTTAAATATCACATTTCATAATAACGAAATATTATACTGAGTATTGCTTTTCTTCAGATTGTGTTCTAATTAAAGAATATGTTTAACCTAATGAAATTAATCATGCATAATCATTTACAATGCATTTTATTAGCACTCAAGGGTTGTTTAAATCCCTAAACAAAACAAATACCTTGAATACAATTCACATATTAAATCTTTAACATATTCTAACGCCTGGAGGGAAATATTCAAGACAGAATATTAAGTTTTCTTTTGTTGTTGTGTGTCTCAACAGATTGAGTTCTTTTCTTACAATAATTACTCAGAACTATATAGCTAATTGTTTTTTTAGCCTTCTTCACAAACTTCAAACGATCGCTGTCGCAGAAGCATGATTCTTGAATTACATTGGATATTATTACGTCATTCTGGACTGCAATTTCACTTAAGTGGCGAACAACGTCTGTCTGATCACACACAGTCAAAAACCAGCTTTCATATTTAACTGATACAAGAGTTTGTGCAATCCCCACTACATGCTTCCCTATAGACAAAATTATGTAAGACGGCACCGAAAGCCGACCCCTGTTCAGTATTTGGAAATGCTCATCTTGGCAGTCATCATTATTAACTAAAAACTCAGTACAGTAAGTACAATTTACATTTGCAGCGAGCTTGAAACTTACGTAACCACATATGTACAAAAAGCCAGGCTCATCAAACTGAATATTTACAAGATAATTCCCTTCTAGAATCTCAAGAAACATTTCATGTTGTGGTACAGCAATAGTTTTACACTCTTTATCATTATCATTACGTTCACTAAGCTCTATGAAGTTCTTTGAGAAGGTAACAGCCCCATATCTCGCGGAATGAAGACCAAGAACATGTTTAATTCTTTTTTTTTTTTTTTTTTTTCAGCTTCGAGAATTTGAGTAACTGATGAGACCGGAGGGAAAAAGACCTTTAGGGAGGCCGAAACGTAGATGGGAGGATAATATTAAAATGGATTTGAGGGAGGTGGGGTATGATGATAGAGACTGGATTAATTTTGCACAGGATAGGGACCGCTGGCGGGCTTATGTGAGGGCGGCAATGAACCTTCGGGTTCCTTAAAAGCCATTTGTAAGTAAGTAAGATATATTGTAATTACCTCCAGCAAGTTGCCTATACTGTCCAAATCTCATTTCCAAGTTATCACTTTCAAATTTCTCTGGTAACACATAGGATACATTAAACTCGCTAAGAGCATAAACTATTATTTCTTTTAAAACAAAGGTACAATGATACAGTGCATTGTAAGTATCAGATGTTAAACAGCCTGATAGAGAGTTTTCTTCAGCAAGCTCTTTCCACCGTGTAAGCCAGGAGAGGAAATTAGTTAAATAAATTAGCCTTTTGTCCTGAATGTCAGAGAATGGTTGTTGCAGTTCATTGAGTTTCAAAATATGAGTTAGAGGTCGCTTGGTGTTAATGATATACCACCACATTAATATGATTTTTACGAAATAAGCTGGACCTGTACATTCGTATTTATGAAGTGCTGAAACTGTAGTTTCATGAAATAGATTAGCTACAAGAGACACTTTCTGACGTTCAAAAGTGTTTGGATACAAAGTCTTGTGACTTGACTTTGGAGCTGCCTTTATTAGTAAATTTGACTCTCTTTTGTACAACTCTATAATGTCCGTAAATTTTGCTTCAGTAGTTTTGTTGAAATCATTGTTATTAACATCAATAACTTCGTTACTACAGGATTCCAAATCGGTCCAAAAAGGGACGTAAAATATCTTAGAAGGGTTTTTTTTTTAGGTTAATCCAATTGTTTCTTATGTTCTTAAAAACATGTACACTGTCGTAAAGTACAAATGTTTTAAAGGGATTGCCTTCAACTTGGAAATAATACTTAGAATCTGAGCCTTTTGTTAACTCATTAAACATGACTCTGTTAACTCTATTATTATCGCTAATAACAGACAGAACGTTCAAACCACATAACTGAATCTGTTGTATTACACTTTTTGTAAATGCTGCTAGTTCAGATCCCTTTAATTGTTTTACTGGAATTAGTCTTACAACTTCCTTAAAGCTACCGAATGCAGAACTAACTAAGAAACAAACCACTGTCTTAGCAATTTTTTCCGTATCATTCGTTGCAACTCCAAATATACTTCCATTCTTGAAGTCTTGAAGCCTTAGGCCCGGTTGCAGAAACGCAAATCAAATCAGTCCCTGATCGCCAATCAGTTGATGTCTGATTTATTTGATTGTTCATTGCGTTGCACAAACGTGAATCTCCAATCAACTTGTCTCAATTTACTAATTGCTGATTTAAGAAAGAAATACATTTGACAACAGCGCTATTTAGCAACCACAGCCAATTTGATGCTCTTTAAAAGTCGCGAAACGAATGCATCAAGTGGGCGGTGACTAGGAAAACAAGTGAATGTTTTGCTGTTTTGTTGCTTTTTGTAGAAAGGAAACAGGCGGATTCTATTTGTATATAGACTACAATATAGTGAAAGAAAATGAAGGAGAAAAAAAAAGTGAGGGGGCTTCTGTTGTGGGATTTGCTAGGGGAATCGACAAGAAATTGGAATATGCATAGCCTCCATAACCCAAAATAATTCCATTTCCCATCTCTCTGTTTACAAATGGAGCTCGTAACCTACTCATTAAAAATAATGTGTTGTCATGTGTAGAACTCTGCCATTGGGCTACAACATTCCAGAATTTCAATGATGGTGTAGTCTACATATTGCCTGTATATTCACAGAAAAGAAACCTTTTCTATTTCGATAAAGTTCGGCATCATTTCAACCAGGTGATTGGATGGGGATGTGAGCAGTCTATACAATCAATATTAGGCTACTCTTGGAAATCCTGATATGGCTGAAAATTCTCTCTGGATTTCAAATCGTTCCTTGTTTGAAGTTTGGGGATTTATGAGACCCTGCCATAACAAAGCAATTTCATACGTAACATTCCTAACTACTCGGCAAATAGTTGATTTGTGGACCCTAACAAGATAACCCAAGACCGCCTGAAAAATTCCAACAGCATAAAATCTCAGCATTATTAGAACTTGGTTCATAGGAGAAAGTGGAAGGTTTTGGATTTATCTGTCTGCATATATTTGTTTCAATTTTTGAAAGTAACAAAACACAGGAATCCTTACTTAACCTAAATCTTTGCTCAAATTCTCTGTCATTACACATAAAAACAATTCATGTCTATCACGGAAACGCCTTCTTCTTAATAATATTTTTTTCATTTAAAATTTCTTCATCAGAAGAATCCATTATGTCGAAAACAATATTGTTACGCTATAACTATTTACTATATAATACTGCATTATAAACAAAACAACATAAATAGCCTGCTTGATCGATGATCAATGACTTAACCAGCAAAAATCTGTTGATCAAATCTGATGGAAGACTGATTTCCGATCAAACACTGATTGTTCTTTCTGCAACAGAAATAGAACTGATGGCCAATCAAACCCTCCTTGATTGCCAATCATATTTTGATCGGTGTTTCTGCAACCGGGCCTAAACTTTGTTTCACATGAATCTCATCTACCTGCAAATTTACGATTCTTTCGGTCGGTTTCAGACAATCCCTCAACCATATTTTTCAGGAAATTATTGGTTTCTACTTCCGTATTAGGAGATATAGAGAAGGCTGCAGATAATTTTTGTAAAACTTTGGATGAGGCAGTGTCAAGATGTTATTTAACCTAATACCTTGGTAACATTTTACAGATTGCATATAAATTAAAAATTCATTCAGGATTGTTGTGACATTGTACTTTGGCTTTTTAAAAATGTTATTAAAAACTGATCATGGAGTAGACTGAGTTTTTAAATGCCTTATCAGAACTCTCATCCACACCGTTTTATAACACAGACTTTAACTTTTCAAATAACTTATCTATCAAGTTAATTAAAAAAACTCTTATCATTATTAATGACATCATGAAAATTGTCACAGTATTTAAACGCCGCCTGTAACTGGCTCCATTCACTCAGAACTGAGTTCCTAAAAATAAGTTTGTTATCAGTAAGTACACTTGCATTAGGCATTATTCCACCGTTGACATGAAGTAGTAAGATCCTTATTTATTCTAATACTACTACCAACCTTGGGAATAGTTGTAAAATATAATTTATATAAGATATAATAAACACTATCAGTTGTATGTACACGCCAGTCTTGCGAATAAGACAGAACCTTCGAACGCACATTTAATAAAAGGTTTTCATAGGAAGTAACTTTATTTTCCTCTTCAATTCGTCTTTTCTCGTCTTCTTCTGCAGTCTTCAGTCGCTTCTCCACTTCCTTTCTTCTTTCCTTCGGAGACTTTCTTTTCACACTCGTTAATGCTGAGGTAAGAAGGCAAGCCAGGAAACAGTCTTGGAACTGCACTTTCACTTAAAATAGGAGTTGCAAGTACACGCTCACATTGTTTTCCATCCTTATCAACATATTTTTCAACGGTAATTAAGTCGGAATCACGAAAATGTTTTATGCACACAATGCATCTGTCATTTGGTTTCCAATTGGCACGTGGAATAGCACGAGTCCATTCTTCTCTAAGTGCAATTTGTTTAGGAAATTTAAATGATCGAACATAGCCCTCCGTTTTAATTGACGAGGCATAATTGCTTTTACACCCGGGTACCACACAAGAACTAGGCATTTTCACATACGACACAAATATAATCTCCTACTTAGAACCGCTAATTTAACATTCTAATGACAAGCATCACAGATAACTTCCTTGCAATAAATGGCACGAGTGACCGACTGTAGCACATCGCTCCGACGTTGCCAATTTTCGCACGCCGCCACAGTCTTATACATACAGTCGCGCAACTTCAACATTTTTTTTGCCAACATTCGCGACACTAGCGCCCAAGCGGCAGGCAAGGCACTGGTCATAGGGTTGATACAGCCAGCAAGTGCTTTAAAGGGTTACGAGATGTTATAATAACGTTTTAATCATGCGTCGGAATAAAGGCAATGTGTGCAATGACGAAAATTGCAGTAACAACAAGTTTAAATCTCCGAATTTGTCGTTCTTCAGATTCCCTAAAGACCAAGAGAAAATCATAACTCAGTCATAACCAATAATCCACGTTGTAGATAGCCTACGTATTGTGTTCTATAAAACATTTATTAGTTATCGGTTACCTATTTGTATGTCAGGAAGAACAGTTTAAATAAAAACAAAGTAAATACCTGTTACAGTATATTATTTTTTTGCAGAGATCATATGTGTAAATGTGTAAGCATTCCGATTTTGGATAATATATCTACAGTTTTTAATGCAAGTAATTCCATAATTTTTGTATTCGTGTTTTTTTCTTTATATTTTTAAAAAGTTGAATGTTATATAGCATTCAAGTAGGTATCATGGTATTAATTTTGCAAGAATTCATGGAGTATAGTAATCCTTTTGCAAAATATTCACTTCTTGAATAAATCCAGACTGTGTCGATAAATTTCTGATGTGTTAGTGTAGATTCATGTGGCAGACGTATTAAGTTCTCAAGAAATAAAAGAGCCTTTTTAAATTTAATATAAAAAGCAATCTTTTCTGTAATAATTTGCATGACTGTTATTGGTGTTGATTTTACATTCCCAGTGATTATTTGAGCCATTCAGTGCAGAAGTGGTGTAAGTCAAAAGCAGGTAATGAGGTTTAAAGTAAGAATTCTGTAAAATACAGCGCAAAGTAGCAATTAATATATCCTTCGTTCTATTCACCGACTATTAATAGTTTAAATACATTCAATATTAACTGCCACTTTGCGCTGTATTTTACAGAATGTTTACTTTAACCCCTAATTACCCATTATTGACTTACATCACTTCTGCTCTGAAAATAAAATTAGGCCTACATTTTCTGAGTTAATTGAAGTTACAATTTTTTTAACAAAATTGTGTGTTCATTTATCTGTTCTCACCTACGTCATATTAACAGTAAGTGCATGTAAATTACGTATTATATAGGTAGGATAAGTTAAACTTAGGCATTATGTGTGAAAACTGGAAATGTAATGTAAAATGCGGTAAACTTGCCATAAAAATTTAAACCATAACATCAGCACTATTTGTGACTCAAAATAATAAAGGAAATACAGGTTCTTAAGAAATGGAAAAATAATGAACTTCATATTAATGTTTAAATCCTCCCCTTTTCTTTATTTTCAAGTTTACCCCAACTTGAGGTATGCAAAATCGTTAATTTCTCAGGAAACAGGGAGAGGAGTTCACCACGCGATGTACCCTACGAGATATGCCCTACAATTCTGAAGCTACTAATTTTTACTCTTCTCACAGGAAATACAAAGTTCCAATGATTCATAAATATATTTAGGAATGAATGAATTAACCGACCACGCACGAACAATTATATTATTTCAAACCATGATACGTGATCAGAGCCATGATTCAGTTGTAAGGAGCAGAAAGAATTACTTTTATTCCCAGCTTCTGAAACTTGTAGATTAGCTGCGTGTGAAATTCTTCCAGGATTCTAAAGTAGAATTAATAAGAACCATATACACTTATTGTATAGCATAAAAATATAAAATAAACTACGCAAAACCTGTTTTCTGATGTGTTATCATAAGTCGTGTGCACACTTTTAACTTGCCTGCCGCTAGAGGGCTACTGTCGCGCCAGCTGTCAAATGTTGGCATATTTTATACGTATGAGTTGCGTGACTGTATCTATTAGACTGTGACGCCGCAGCCTTTTCTAGAGATAGCCTTGGATAAACACTTGCTTTTCCCACTCCCGTCAGTTTCCCCGTCATCTCAGCCACCTTTTCTAAACTGTAAGTTGGATTTTCAGCACATAACGTTTGAAATAAATTCAACACACATCTCTGCTGACCACTTCGCATTGGTTTACCTTTTTTTATGTTTTATAACACTGCTGGAAGCCATAATGTTCGTTAAATAATTTACAAACTACGATAAAATATGGTCCTAATCCGAAATAAAAAAACTATGTACTTATATAAGAAATTAACACTACACTATGTACACTATTTCCTATACCGATATTCACAAAACACTACGAAGTAAACTGTAAGGACGAAACAAATCTCAAACCACTCAGGGCAAAAAATAAATGTTTTCTCCACCGTTAGTAGCTACACTGCGACATACACACTGGGACAATCTGCACTGTGTCGCTCCCCAACATTCAAACCAACATTCGTTAATTTTATTAATAGCCAGTTGAAAATATTATAACAATGACACTAAAATATGAAGGGTACACGGGAAGAACGAACAATGTCACAATGTTGTTAAGGGTGATGTCATTATCTAATTCACTGTCCTATTACTACAAACATTAGTGTTACTTTTACCAAAAGTGGTAAAGGAAAATTAAAACTACTGATACTACTCTCGGCTCCACAAGTAAAGAACCCTGGCCTCACACCACTTCTGCACAGATGACAGTGATTGACAGGCCAGTTAGGGGAAGCTGTTGCCACGTTTGCTCTTGGCTGGACTCTTTAAATGTATTTTCTTTTGCAACTGGTTGGATTCTTTCAAAAATGGAAAATTCACAACACAGCATTCTCGGCGGTCTCCTGGCGGTATCTTTGTCCACAGTTTCACTAATTGGGGGAGCGTGTCAGTCAGATTTATGGCTTCCTGAACCCAACCCTGCAACGAAGGTTCTTTACTTGTGAAACCAAGAGTACATTCATCTTTTCCTTCATTTCAAGTACACCGTGTTCCGCTTATAAGTATAACAAAAGAAATAGCTATAACTTCTGAATTAATACAAGTATATAGTTGAAACCAACTGCTACAAAGAATGAAAACTGGGAATTTTTGTTACCTTATGTTCCATAAACCTCAACATGGCTTCCATTGGTGGCAGGGGAAATATCCAACCGGTATTCAACCTCGACCCAAGTGTTATGAAGCATCTGTGGTGTAACATTGTTGACAGCAGCATAAATTCTTTCTTGTAAGTCTGCCAAATCACGTACTGGCGTCCTGTAGACCTGGTCCTTAACAAACCCCCACAGGAAAAAATCAGGTGGTGTTAGATCTGGTGATCTGGCAGGCCATGTGATGTACGGTGATCCTCTTCCGATCCATCTTGCAGGGAATTGTTCGTCTAAGAATGTGCGAACCATGTTGGCAAAGTGTGGTGGAGCCCCATCTTGCTGGAAAATTGCTCCATCTGGGAGTTGTGGCACAGCATACAGTTGCAACATATCCAGGTACGTGTTTGCAGTGACTGTCTTTTCAGCAAAGAAATAGGGACCAATGATTCTGTCACGCATGATCCCACACCAAACATTCCATTTAGGGGAATCCCGTTGGTGTTCAATTACGACACTTGGATTTTCCGACCCCCAGATGCGACAATTGTGTCGGTTTACTTTTCCACTGACGTGGAAGGTTGCCTCATCTGAGAAACAGATTCGAGTTAGAAATGTGTCGTCATCGTCCACTTTATCCAACATTGTTTCTGCAAAGCGTTTTCGTTCCAGTTTATCATTCGGCGTAATCATCTGATGAAGTTGCAGCTTGTACGCTCGCAAACGCAATCTTTTATGGAGCACTGTATGCACTGTTGTTGGTGGGATGTTCAACTGCACACTAGCCTGTCGAATGGATTTCCGCGGGCTTCTCTGAAATGCCTCGCGAATGCGTTCGACATTTTCGTCAGACACTTTACGCTTGGAATGTTTACCTGCATTAGACAACAAACTTCCTGTTTCTCTGAGCTGCCTATCCCATTTCATTATTGAGACGTACGTCGGTACAGCTTCCCTCGGTCTAAGATTGTACTGACGGCGAAACAAGCGCTGTACACGAATTATGGATCTATGTTCTGCTAATGACAGCACACAAAAGGCTTTCTGCTGTGGCGTCCACATGCTGACTGACTAAAGATACGATACGAATTCTCTTATTTAATGATCTGCGCATGCGTGAGTCTTCTAAAAATAAGTAACAACAATGGATTAAAACTTCCCAATTTCCTCTTTACAATGGTACCAATCTTAACCCATTTGCATGCATTGTTATGAAATTATAACTATTTCTTTTATTATACTTATAAGCGGAACACGGTGTATAAGCACCAATAAATTTAGCAGTAATATACCGAAAAAGATCTATATCTCAACCTTAATGGAAATGTGACATTGTTCGTTTTTCCTGTGTACCCTTCACATACTGAAACAAGTCATTGTCAAACATCTATATGGCTGCATTTTATATCCCCTAGTGTACTTTAGTAAATATTTTATTTTGTTCTGTTTACAGCGTAGGGTATGCAGGTATAAGAAGTAACAGCTACTGCTCGGTCGCTAACGGTATCTGAGGAATAGGGAGGGGGAAAAGAATGTCTTCGTGCCCTCTCAACTTGCAAGAAATGCCGTTTAGTATGCATTCGTTTGCTTAGGAAACATTTAAGCAGTGGCGGTGCGTCAATAAGAGCACAAGAGCACGTGAACATCTTGTTTCCATTAATGCACGACTAGTTGTATTATTTAATACCGTATTGGCGTAGTGGGGATGTATAATATCAGGATCGAGTATTTTAAACTTCCCGCAGAATCTTGTATAAACTTCTTATGTGGCAACATCCGTTCACGTACAAGCCGTGCTCTTTTCAAGAAGGTTACAGAAATTTCACGCATGCGCGGGAGAAAATAATGTCTTTCGCTGGCGGCTTATGGCTCGTCAAGAGCACAAAGCATTAAGTGAACAGCGAATCTATCCTACAGATGTCAGGTACGTCGATGCCTATCGTTTACGTGCTGTATCTCGAGGAGAAATGTAATAAGTCTGTATTTCAGCCTGCAGGTGTCAGCATCTCACTGTCGGAACGTTTACTTTATGTGGATGTGTGTACAGTGCTGCTACGAGAGTGTAGCTTGTGAATTACTATACTTCAGTGTCGGCATATAGCATAGTTGCTGGTTGAATGTGATGGTGGTATGAATTTAAATATCTGTATGGTGGTGTATATTATTTAAGAATAATATTTACTGGCATATATTTATAGTAATCAATCTACAGTATGCGAATGGGATTACAGTACTGTTATAGGCTATAGTGTATCAGTGTGTTGTGAATCAAAATACTGTGTATTACTGAACACACGCTTTTGTAAATTGTTTTATGTATTAATTTTTAACAAACGTAAACAGTGAACTCTGTTCAAGTAATTTTGAAGAGTAAAGACTGGGTAAACTGGCTTTCCAGGAAAAATTGGAAATAAAAAGACTAGGTTTCATCATCATCATTATTATTATTATTATTATTATAATTACTATTATTATTATTATTATTATTATTATTATTATTATTATTATTATTATTATTATATGTTGTTTTGAATTTATATACGGTTTTTTCGACAGTGAAACATTGGAATCATGACATTTCATATTAGGCTAAAAACGTACGATTTCAAATTCTCTTCGATTTTGGGACACAAAATTGTGAACACACATAATATTTTATCACGAGCCGCCACTGCATTTAAGTTATAATTACTGTAATTAAAATTCACTTAACTTATTATATACATTTAAGACTATTTGTTTTCCTCCGCTTTTGAGAGGGTTTCCACTCATGTTTAATAAACACATACACCGAGGATGCAAAAGCTATACGAGCTCAAGTGACGCTAGCTTGTTACAAGAACGGACTACCTCGGTATTACTGTTGGTATTCATCCGCGTTCATAGTACATAACAAAATATAAAAGTAGCTTTTCTTTTACATAGCGTTTTACATATGAGTGAAGTTATATGTTTCATCGCATTTAACAACTAGAATTCAATTTTTTATTTTCAAATAATACAAGATTATGGTTTCCAAATACGAACTATATTTTCCTGCGTCATGTGAGTGTTTCGGCTGGGAGCTAATCGCGGGTATGACAGCAACGTGCTTATGTTTACATTAGGATTTTTCTTACAGCGAAAACAGTATAGAGCAGAACACACCGCCATGACACAACAGTGCACGATGTCATTCGTCTGATAATTCCCGCCCTATACAAGAACCAATCAGATTCACTGATGGCGGCTGATGGAGACTGCCACCACCTCTGCAAGCTGATGGCACCGGTGCGACACCGGTGGAGCATCAGTAACGTCATCGTTGTCATCGTTGTAATTCGGAACACCGTGATACCATCAGACTGCTCAGCGCTGAGATTCGGAATACGCTCATAGCGTACCTGTAATATTTGTAAACAATGTTAATGGCTTATAAGCGAACATGTCAACGGACCAGTTATTACTACCATTCAAGAAATAAATTGCTTATGCTCTCTTTTCTTTGAACGAGATGACAGTACGGAAATTTCGCAAAATCTTGCTAGCGTAATACTGGTGACAGACTACAGTACTAATCGCGATTAGCACTTATCGCGATCAGGCCCGATCGCGATTACCGAAAATGTGGTGACACACTACGTCCCGTCTGGTCAACAGCTGAATTACCATAGAGGAAAGAATTTTCTCTATGTACAAACGTATATGTTTGTTTCCCTCCTGGACAACACCTAAAGTTCATACTTTTTGATGTTTGTTTGTTTATTGTTTTTTTTCTTTTTTTTTTTTTGTTGTTTCTTGCAGCTTGATGTGGGAAATTATTTGTTGAAATTGTTATATGTTTTACAATGTAAACTGATACAATTTAGAAAAGAGGTTTTATAACCTATAAAATTTATATCATGCCAAAAATTTATATTATTTTGTAATAAAACATTTTTAAAATCAACCTTAACCTCAACGATAGCGTCGTAATAGAGACTGAAATTGAAAATCTGAAAAAGAAACCAGTTCCAGTTTGTAATCAATTATTTATTGAAATGAAACATCTTTCAGCAGCCTTCTATTGCTCTCTCTCTCTCTCTCTCTCTATATATATATATATATATATATATATATATATATATGTGTGTGTGTGTGTGTGTGTGTGTGTGTGTGTGTGTGTGAATAATTCGTCTGTCATTTGTTAATATATTTATTTTTACTTTTCTCACATCTGCATTAAATTTCTCCACTGTGTCTAATGGTAGCCAAATTCATTTTCTAGCCATTCATTTTCGTTTCTATTTCATATAATATAATGGAAGGGGTAACAAAATTTCACAGCAGAAGCTATCACGACTTCCTAAATAATATAAATCAAGGTGATTCGAAACCAAAGTCTACTAAAATGTTAGTTTCGTCCACTGGGCCGTGCCTCAGCGCGATTATCTTGTTCTGGAAACAGGATTTAGCTCCTGATCGCGATCGGGACGGGGACAGACTACAAACCCGATCGCGATTAGGTCGATAATCGCGATTAGCGACTGTAGTCTATCACCAGTATAACACAGACAACAATTGTACAGCCGCCATGACAGCCATCGAACCTTCCAGCAGTCCGTGCGTTTTTTTTAAAGCGCTTCAGTAAAGCCTTCATGCCTTTGCTGCAGCAAAATGAGAGTCGAAAAAAAAAAACCTAAGTAGGTCAACTGACTGCAAAATGGTGGACAATTAATATTGGCTTCTGTTACTGCAGTAATAAATTTAGCCTTAAAAGAACAGAACATGTTAAATAGTTTCGGCGTCCATGATAATGACATGGAATTATTATTACTAGACGATTTTAAGAATAATAAACGTTGCAAAAGACCAAAACACGCATTCTGCCATGATGGATCGTGCAGCAAACTCGTAAACATAGACTTACTAAATAACCGCTAGACCGCTCACTGGCGCTAGTGTTATGTTCCCAAATTGAACAGTCGACGAGCGGCCATTTGCTTGGTAGAGCTGAGTAAGTACGGTTCTTTCGTGTGCTGCTTTTTATTGCAATAATGCACACGGATGTAACGATAAAGAAGAAAGGAATGTTATATTTCACTGATTAGATAATCCTTAATTTCTACGACGATTTTTTCCTCCATATTATGTTACAGAAGACAAACTATTGTACTTGCCATGTGACTCTTTATGCTTCAAGTTTCCTCTGAGTAAAGATTCCCTTAACCGAAAGTGGATAGGTGCAACCCGCAGAGAGAATTTCTACCCTACATTGAATCATTCAGTGTGTTCAACTCATTTCGAAGATAGTAATTGCCTTTCAAACTACGTTATTATACATTGTTATTGTCCTTCACTCACTCTATATCATTCATTTTCTTCAAACAGCTGTTGTTTCAGTGCATACATGACTAATAAAATTATTCACCGAACTTAAACATGCAGAAACTGCATAAATTATAAAAATATATTTTTTATGTAACTGATTGAAAGTAATTCCTGTCGTAGTTACGGATTAGTGAAACATTTTCTTATGCTATTGCTGCTATTATTACTACTACTATTCCTGCTACTGCTGCTACTACTTTTTTTACTTCATGCAGCAGTTTAACCTACAGATTGAATTAAAAAGTTGACATATTAATTCTTTTATTAACCGTGGTTATGAATGTTCACATTCAGAGTTCCTATGAAAATGGTGCAAGTCTGAACACAGTACCTATGTCTGACAGCCAGGGTTGTCGGGTAACCCAATTTAGGCGGGATTCTCCCAATTTCCTGGTCGAGTCCCGATTAAAGGGAGTCGGGATTGACAAAAATCCCGATTTTACAGATATTAGCCTTGAAAATATTATTTTAAGCAAATTAGTCTGTATTTCCCATTATCCGATATTTTATTTATATATTGACTCAAATGGTATCATTGTAAACATAGAGATAATCCGCAGATATCTAGGAAGTCTATGAGGTAGCCCAGCTAATTGTCGTAAGGCAACTAAACTCGCAAAATAATACTTCTTCTACTTCTACCGCATTGTTGATAATTCCTATTCCGGTCCCTGGTCGCTGTTCTCACAATTAGTAAACATTGTGTATTTCAAGTGCGTTGACTGGCAAGAAAGATATCGTTTTGATATCGTACTTTACAATATTAACAGAGAAATACAATTGCTGTGTTTTGTAGTTTAGTGAACTATGTTTAAACATGGATTCATCGTCAGATAGTGAAACTGTTGCAGTACCGGTTCCAAAATTAATTTATTAGCAAATAACGCAAATAACGTACCAACGCTCTATCATTGAGCTACTCGGGAACTCTAACCGACACCGACACAATTTTTCCCTCTATATCCACAGACCTCAAAGTGGGCTGACAACCGTCAAGCAACCAACTTCGAGTGCACACTAACTCCGTGTGACTTAAATTGTGGTTTTCTGTTCACGAACAGTGACGTGTATTATGCAAATCAAGATTTCAGGTATAACTCCCTGTAAAGTTGATTTGAATAATTTCGAGGCAAAAATTGTTCCGGAGCCGGGTATCGAACCCGGGACCTTTGGTTTAACGTACCAACGCTCTACCATTGAGCTACTCGGGAACTCTAACCGACACCGACACAATTTTTCCCTCTATATCCACAGACCTCAAAGTGGGCTGACAACCGTCAAGCAACCAACTTCGAGTGCACACTAACTCCGTGTGACTTAAATTGTGGTTTACTGTTCACTAACAGTGACGTGTAATATGCAAATCAAGATTACAGGTATAACTCCCTGTAAAGTTGATTTGAATAATTTCGAGGGAAAAATTGTTCCGGAGCCGGGTATCGAACCCGGGACCTTTGATTTAACGTACCAACGCTCTACCATTGAGCTACTCGGGAACTCTAACCGACACCGACACAATTTTTCCCTCTATATCCACTGACCTCAAAGTGGGCTGACAACCGTCAAGCAACCAACTTCGAGTGCACACTAACTCCGTGTGACTTAAATTGTGGTTTTCTGTTCACGAACAGTGACGTGTATTATGCAAATCAAGATTTCAGGTATAACTCCCTGTAAAGTTGATTTGAATAATTTCGAGGCAAAAATTGTTCCGGAGCCGGGTATCGAACCCGGGACCTTTGGTTTAACGTACCAACGCTCTACCATTGAGCTACTCGGGAACTCTAACCGACACCGACACAATTTTTCCCTCTATATCCACAGACCTCAAAGTGGGCTGACAACCGTCAAGCAACCAACTTCGAGTGCACACTAACTCCGTGTGACTTAAATTGTGGTTTTCTGTTCACGAACAGAGACGTGTATTATGCAAATCAAGATTTCAGGTATAACTCCCTGTAAAGTTGATTTGAATAATTTCGAGGCAAAAATTGTTCCGGAGCTGGGTATCAAACCCGGGACCTTTGGTTTAACGTACCAACGCTCTACCATTGAGCTACTCGGGACCTCTAGCCGACACCGACACAATTTTTCCCTCTATATCCACAGACCTCAAAGTGGGCTGACAACCGTCAAGCAACCAACTTCGAGTGCACACTAACTCCGTGTGACTTAAATTGTGGTTTTCTGTTCACGAACAGTGACGTGTATTATGCAAATCAAGATTTCAGGTATAACTCCCTGTAAAGTTGATTTGAATAATTTCGAGGGAAAAATTGTTCCGGAGCCGGGTATCGAACCCGGGACCTTTGATTTAACGTACCAACGCTCTACCATTGAGCTACTCGGGAACTCTAACCGACACCGACACAATTTTTCCCTCTATATCCACAGACCTCAAAGTGGGCTGACAACCGTCAAGCAACCAACTTCGAGTGCACACTAACTCCGTGTGACTTAAATTGTGGTTTTCTGTTCACGAACAGTGACGTGTATTATGCAAATCAAGATTTCAGGTATAACTCCCTGTAAAGTTGATTTGAATAATTTCGAGGCAAAAATTGTTCCGGAGCCGGGTATCGAACCCGGGACCTTTGGTTTAACGTACCAACGCTCTACCATTGAGCTACTCGGGAACTCTAACCGACACCGACACAATTTTTCCCTCTATATCCACAGACCTCAAAGTGGGCTGACAACCGTCAAGCAACCAACTTCGAGTGCACACTAACTCCGTGTGACTTAAATTGTGGTTTTCTGTTCACGAACAGAGACGTGTATTATGCAAATCAAGATTTCAGGTATAACTCCCTGTAAAGTTGATTTGAATAATTTCGAGGCAAAAATTGTTCCGGAGCCGGGTATCGAACCCGGGACCTTTGGTTTAACGTACCAACGCTCTACCATTGAGCTACTCGGGACCTCTAACCGACAGCGACACAATTTTTCCCTCTATATCCACAGACCTCAAAGTGGGCTGACAACCGTCAAGCAACCAACTTCGAGTGCACACTAAATCCGTGTGACTTAAATTGTGGTTTTCTGTTCACGAACAGTGACGTGTATTATGCAAATCAAGATTTCAGGTATAACTCCCTGTAAAGTTGATTTGAATAATTTCGAGGGAAAAATTGTTCCGGAGCCGGGTATCGAACCCGGGACCTTTGGTTTAACGTACCAACGCTCTACCATTGAGCTACTCGGGAACTCTAACCGACACCGACACAATTTTTCCCTCTATATCCACAGACCTCAAAGTGGGCTGACAACCGTCAAGCAACCAACTTCGAGTGCACACTGACTCCGTGTGACTTAAATTTTCCCTCGAAATTATTCAAATCAACTTTACATGGAGTTATACCTGAAATCTTGATTTGCATAATACACGTCACTGTTCGTGAACAGAAAACCACAATTTAAGTCACACGGAGTTAGTGTGCACTCGAATTTGGTTGCTTGACGGTTGTCAGCCCACTTTGAGGTCTGTGGATATAGAGGGAAAAATTGTGTCGGTGTCGGTTAGAGTTCCCGAGTAGCTCAATGGTAGAGCGTTGGTACGTTAAACCAAAGGTCCCGGGTTCGATACCCGGCTCCGGAACAATTTTTCCCTCGAAATTATTCAAATCAACTTTACAGGGAGTTATACCTGAAATCTTGATTTGCATAATACACGTCACTGTTCGTGAACAGAAAACCACAATTTAAGTCACACGGAGTTAGTGTGCACTCGAATTTGGTTGCTTGACGGTTGTCAGCCCACTTTGAGGTCTGTGGATATAGAGGGAAAAATTGTGTCGGTGTCGGTTAGAGTTCCCGTGTAGCTCAATGGTAGAGCGTTGGTACGTTGAACCAAAGGTCCCGGGTTCGATACCCGGCTCCGGAACAATTTTTCTTTCGAAATTATTCAAATCAACTTTACAGGGAGTTATACTTGAAATCTTGATTTGCATAATACACGTCACTGTTCGTGAACAGAAAACCACAATTTAAGTCACACGGAGTTAGTGTGCACTCGAAGTTGGTTGCTTGACGGTTGTCAGCCCACTTTGAGGTCTGTGGATATAGAGGGAAAAATTGTGTCGGTGTCGGTTAGAGTTCCCGAGTAGCTCAATGGTAGAGCGCTGGTATATTGGCAAATTGTTAAACATAGGCTATTCGCGGTTAGTAAAAGAAAAAATTATTGTAGTGTTCACTGTACTGTGTATCCTTCGTATTTTAGTGTTTCTGACGGAGGTGAATAGGCCTATTATATTAAAAAGCACGTGAACACTATGCAGAAAACTGCTATAAATCTTATGATAGGCTAAATTGTCTTAGGTTAGCTTCTGATATCCCGACTTCCCGCGCAGAAAACCTATCAACTCTGCTGACAGTAGAAACACGGTATTAAAGGTATCGCAAAGGAAGTATTGTTCCTTTAAACAAAAAGATTTAGCTTTCGGATACGCAATACAACACGTATTCAAATAGTGGTTTCGAAATCCCGCGCGTTTTCTACCTAACAAATGGCGGCTTCCTGCTGCTTCAATTTGGGAACATATTTCTCAGTTCTCCGCTACGGCGTGGTAGGGGATCACTCGTAAAGCGAAGATTTGATTTGCTGCACGCTTGCTACAGCGCTGCTGCAGCGACGGTGAAGCAAATGCATTAAAAGTACGATCATGCTGCAGCGCTTTACGTCTTGCTTAAAAAAAACCGCACGGAGTTTTGTTCCTATTTCGCTGCATCGTGACGTGATTGTTGTCCACCAGTGGGTAACAACGGTTGAGATGCCAAGCTTACCGTTTCCACGTGGCGAGTGCTTAATAGCTCTCTTGGCACAGTCTAATATATACAGTCGCGCAACTTCAACACTTTTTTTGCCAACATCCGCGACACTAGCGCCCTAGCGGCAGGCAAGGCTCTGGTCATAGGGTTGATACAGCCAGCACGTGCTTTAAAAGGATGCGAGATGTTATAATAACGTTTTAATTATGCGTCGGAATAAGGGCAATGTGTGCAATGACGAAAATTGCAGTAACAACAAGTTTAAATCTCCGAATTTGTCGTTCTTCAGATTCCCTCAAGACCAAGAGAAAACCATAAGTCAGTCATAATCAATAATCCACGTTGTAGGTAGCCTACGTATTGTGTTCTATAAAACACTATTTTATTACTTATCAGTTACCTATTTGTATGTCAGGAAGGACAGTTTAAATAAAAACAAAGTAAATACCTGTTACAGTATATTATTTTTTTGCAGAGATCATATGTGTAAATGTGTAACCATTCCGATTTTGGATAATATATCTACAGTTTTTAATGCAAGTAACTTAATTCCATGATTTTTGTATTCGTGTTTTTTTCTTTATATTTTTCAAAAGTTTAATGTTATATAGCATACAAGTAGGTATCATGGTGTTAATTTTGCAAGAATTCTTGGAATATAGTAATCCTTTTGCAAAACATTCACTTCTTGAATAAATCCAGAATAAATTTCTGATGTGTTGGTGTAGATTCATGTGGCAGACATATTAAGTTCTCAAGAAATAAAAGAGCCTTTTTAAATTTAATATCAAAAGCAATCTTTTCTGTAATAATTTGCACGACTGTTATTGATGTTGATTTTACATTCCCAGTGATTATTTGAGCCATTCAGTGCAGAAGTGGTGTAAGTCAAAATCAGGTAATGAGGTTTAAAGTAAAAATTCTGTAAAATACAGCGCAAAGTAGCAATTAATATATCCTTCGTGCTATTCACTGACTATTAATAGTTTAAATACATTCAATATTAACTGCCGCTTTGCGCTGTATTTTACAGAATGTTTACTTTAACCCCTCATTACCCATTTTTGACTTACACCACTTCTGCTCTGAAAATAAAATTAGGCCTACATTTTCTGAGTTAATTGAAGTTACAATTTTTCCAACAAAATTGTGTGTTCATTTATTTGTTCTCACCTACGTCATATTAACAGTAAGTGCATGTAAATTACGTATTATATAGGTAGGATATGTTAAAATTAGGCATTATGTGTGAACACTGGAAATGTAATGTAAAATGCGTTAAACTTGCCATAAAAATTTAAACCATAACATCAGCACTATTTGTGACTCAAAATAATAAAGGAAATACCGGTTCTTAAGAAATGGAAAAATAATGAACTTCATATTAATGTTTAAATGCTCCCCTTTTCTTTATTTTCAAGTTTACCTCAGCGGCCGAGATTACCCCAATTTGCGGTATGCAAAATCGTTAATTTCTCAGGAAATAGGGAGAGAAGTTCACCACGCAATGTACCCTACGAGATATTCCCCGTGGTGGGAATATAATGGTGGAGCAGTGCGCAGTTTCGACCGTTCTCGTACTACGTGATGACGTCACGCGGGAAGCATTGCGAACTCTCTCGCAGCTTGCTAGCTTAGCTCAGCTCTACTCCGTAAGGTTTTGGAAGTGGAGTAGGTTAATTGATTATGAATTCCAAGAAATCAGAAGCAAATATGGCATTTTATAGTACTTGTTATTAATTAAATACACTATCTTTTATTAACTCTGTATGTTTAAAATATAAAACAATTTTAAGCACAAGAGGTGGATACAGTCACCCCATTCGGAATTTGAAATAACAATACGCGTCGAAAAAAATCTGAATCTAAATTTAAAAAATAATGAACAAGTTGACCAAAATTCAGATGTAACAGTTGTTCAGTTCGTCTACAATAGATCTACATATTATAATTATTTAACAGTAAATAATTTAATTATTGAAACAGCAGTATAATTTGTGAAGTAAAAATAACTATAAAGCTACCTACTAAAATTAATTTTACATTACATATTCAGTTTATGACAAACGGGCCGGTTTTACCAACCTTCACTAAAGTTTTAATGATTCTTTAATTTATTTACTGGTTCATTAAATCATTTTTATATCTCACCAACTACAGTATCTTTAGCCTAACGAACCAGTAAAACTATAATTAAATTCAGTGATAAAAATTTCCGTCTTAAAATTTTTAATGGTTCATCAGTTGCAATATAAAATGGCGGAACGTTTCGAGGCAGAATTGTTATATCTGGAACTGCTCGAAAATTAAGAGTCAGATGGAGATGTTAACTATTTAAGAAACGATCTTTTTGAAAATCTGAATGACACAAAAATTCACGAAAGATACTGCGTCACGAAGATCATGGTACTCAAAATTTTAGAAGAAACTGATCATAGGTTAGAATGTCATAATAACAGCTGAGACAAAGCTGAAACTAGTCAACTAGGTAACAAACAACTGAGTTTTTATTTTAACACATGAAAGTGGTTATTATAACTATACCTAAGAAATATTAGTAAATTAATACATAGCTAATATGCATTCAAACAAAACAAAATTTAATTAGTATATTCATTTCATTTATTAGAATGGTATTATAGCTAGCAATAAGATATGTTTGCACTGGCTTTAAAACAGAAGCGAAAGAACTGGATTCATGGAATTTATAGGTATATCATTTTCTTTCCAAAGGAAATTTCATTCACAGCAGGATAACCACTCTGCGCACACCGCCATAAATATTCAAAGACGGTTCACGGAAAGGCATGGAAAAGAGGAGGATTGACAAATATCGAGACAACCGACCTCAAAATCCACATCGGTTGTGGGATCAAGTTCTGGCTACCTGGGAAGATGTCGCTGAGGACCAGAACTATTTCTGCAATCTGATGGACTCAATGCCCCGAAGATGTCAGGCAGTGATAGACGCCAGTGGCATGTGGACAAAGTATTAGATCCACATGTGTATTTTTTTGTTTAATTTGTTTGTTTATCTTTATTGTATTTCGGGAAGAAAATTTTTTCTTAATTCTCCTAGTGGGCTCATAGTTGCGAAATAATTCGTTTCACTACAAAAAAAAAATAGAAAATGAAGAAAGATAGCATGTATAAAAATTAGTTACGTCATTAAAAAAAATAGTTCTCACCGAGAGTAGAACTCGGGTACCATGGTTGATAAGCCAGCATGCTAATGACTGCTCCACCAAAGAGCCGAGACGTAATAAGCGTTACGAGGCATATAATAGCTGCTCGGCTTGAAGTCTACGGAGACAGCGCATATAAACGTACTCGAGTAAATCGCGGCCAAAATTTCAACATTTGCACTACCAAGAGACATAACAAAACAGTTTTCTAATACTGTACACGATTTGCGATATAGTAGACTGTGGTTTCATATAAAGATGTTCTGATATAGTTATGAAAAATTCATAGATCGTATTTATTTATCCTTAATGAGCCATTACTTACTGTTCATTAAATGTTAAGAAAATTTGGTTGGTGAGCAGCTCGCATTTTAGTGAATCGTTAAATATTTTAATGTTCAGTAGTTAATGTTTCATTTGAACTGATTTACTGAAGGTTGGTGAAACCGGCCCATAGACGTAGTTTTGCTAAATATACTGTGGTAATGCTCAAATGTCACTCTGTGATGTGAGTTATTCCAAGTACATCATCCATTTAAAAATGTGTCACATTAATAGCATTACTGATACAAGAATAACATTCAATATAATATATATAAACACCATGCAAGTACACACAACAGCTGTTTGTTTTGTTCCTCGAGCACTGCGGCGATGCGAATTAGCGCGCCGCTGCTGCTTCCCAAGTGACGACATGCGCAGTAGAAAACGAGTTTAAGTCAACCGTCTGCTACACCATTATATTCCCACCATGATATTCCCTACAATTTTGAAGCTACTAATTTTTACTCTTCTCACAGGAAATATAAAGTTCCAATGATTCATAAATATATTTAGGAATGAATTGAATTAACCGACCACGCAACGAACAATTATATTATTTCAAACCATGATATACGTGATTAGGGCCATGATTCAGTTGTAAGGAGCAGAAAGAATTACGTTTATTCCCAGCTTCTGAAACTTGTACATTAACTGTGTGTGAAATTCTTCCAGGATTCTAAAGTAGAATTAATAACAACCATATACACTTATTGTATAGCATAACAATATAAAATAAATTACGCAAAACCCGTTTTCTGATATGTTATCATATGTCGTGTGCACACTTTTAACTTGCCTGCCGCTAGAAGGCTACTGTCGCGCCAGCTGTCAAATTTTGGCATATTTTATACATATGAGTTGCGCGACTGTATGTATTAGACTGTGTCTCTTGGCGACATTTATTGTGCACACCAAGCCCCTACACCAGTAGCTGCGCAGACCATACGGGACAAGTCAAATAGAACATTGCGCGCGACGCCATTACTGTGGCAGCTCAAGCTAGGAGACCAATAAGTTTCTAGCTACAAATATCACACATATAAGTATCCGGACCCTTAATACATAAAAATATAATAAACTGTGAAATTATTGTTTATCCTAACTATAATAAAATAAGTACACAAAACGATTTATGAAACCAATACAAGTGGATTGCATTGCGTCAATAAAGTTTCATACGAAGGCTTGCCTGCTGCAGTTGAAGAAAAAAAGTGCCTACAATGTTCTATAATTGTATTATTTTTGTTGAAACTAACAATCCTCTTGATATTCATATATTAAATACTATACAAGTGTTATTGTGACGAACAAAGTGATAATAAAAAACGGACAGGAATGAAGAAAATGTAGACCTACTATTTATCCTAAAAAAAGTAAAGAGACTTTATTATGTTGAATGCTACTAATAAATCCACTAAATCTTACTTCAAAATGCATTAAATTGAATCCAAATAATAATAATAATAATAATAATAATAATAATAATAATAATAATAATAATAGGCCTATATTATTATTAGGCCTATTATTATTATTATTATTATTATTATTATTATTATTATTATTATTATTATTATTATTATTATTATTATTATTATTATTATAGCTCTCGTTATTAAATCAAGCGTCAGAACTGAAAAATTTGCTGTTTAGAATGACATGCAAATTTTCGTGAATCAGGTTGTTTTTCCTTCAGTTTTTTTAGATAAGCTTCTTAAGTTTAATATTATAACTGCATATGTCACATCTTCTGATTGAGGTTCTGGCAGATATGTATATCTATTATCAGGCAGTACATTTCACTTGGCGATATGGTCAGAGGAAGAACATCATCATCTGAAGTATATATTACATCTGAAGTCTGACCGGTGTAATACGTAATTAGTCGGCAAAGTATGCAATGGAGGGGGAAAGGAACTGGCTACCCTACCCCATTATCTCCTGGCTTAGTTGCCTCATAAGTGGTGCCTTCTTGGTATCTTTGGACAGTTGACTAAACAAGAATCTGTCACATTTTCTTTTACAACTCCTAATCTGTTCATTCTTTTTATGTAAGACACTTTCCATTAATCTCAATCTTTTCTTGGGACTGAGTATATAATTATGTTCCGCATTAATAGTATCAGAGACGCGTGAACAATTTGCAATAACAATTACATTGTTTTCTGAGACTCCAGTACTTCTTTTCAGAATCCTCATAGGGTGTTTTTCTACCTAAAAATAATATTATACCACGAAAAAAAAAATTCTACTAAATATACTTTTAAATGATAAAGTTGAAGCCAATGGAAATTAGGTCTTTGTGAATTTAACTTGTTTCAACAATGAACCTATCCGCATAAGATGTTCTGGAAAATTAAAGAGGGATGAAACTGTGTAATCTTCCCCATTTTTTTTTTCATGTGATGTCCAGAAGCAAACTTCTGTGAAATGTTCAGAATACAATTTGTGTTGTGATAATTTGTTCGAATAAAATTATCTATTCTAATGGCAGATAACCATCGCAACAGAAGTTCTGCTTTCTTATTGGGGGAGGGGGAAGCTAGAACTAACGCATTATTATAATGCCTCTATCATATTTAAAAAATACCAGCAATATATTTGCCGAAATATTTTTAGTGTAAGGCTCGCCTGCTGCAGTTGAAGAAATAAAGTGCCTACATTATATGCTCTATAATTGTATAATTTTTTGACACTAACAATCCTCTTGATATTCATATATTAAATATATGACAGAATAATTCAATCTACATACATGAAAGTGCTATTTATTGCATGCATTAATTGAACATTAAAATATTAGATGCATTTAAATATCGTTATTCACGCATGATAAGCGATGCTGTAGCCTTTCCTGAATCGATTTGTGCAGTTACAAGCCTTACAAAAATGCATCAAATGCACTCTGGATGCACCCGCAATCACTTTTTCTCTCTCTAAATGAGCAGTGAGTGATTAAGTACCAGGTCCTTTACTTAGGACCCTTGCCTTATAAAGAATCTGAAGAGTGGCATATAGTTAGTTGGATAATGATTGTTGTTACTTAATTAATGTCTACTAGTAGCAGACAAGTCAGATGGACAGTGTTGGTTTGATATTAAGGTGTAAGGAAAGTGTTTGAGAAAATCATTAGGGATGGAAATAGCTATTGAGCTATGTAGATGATGTGAGTATTCAACAATGGATTGGGATGAGTAAGTAGTGAGGATAGGAAATTTTGGCGGATCAGCTTGATATAGTCTGTGAATATCATTATACCTAGTATTTCGAATAGTTGAGTGTTGCGAATGCGGTAATCCGCTCCTGTTATTGTTCTGCAGATTGCCCTTTGGAGTCCATCTAGGCGTTGAAGGTGACGCGAATGTGCTTGGGACCATATCTCGCAACAGTACATAATGTATGAACGGAGTAGAGTAGTAGGCCTATATAGTAGAGTCTTGATCTTGAGTGAAGTGGAGGTCTTGAATACCGGGTAAAGCGCCATGAATCTCTGGAAGGCTCTCTCGCGGACGGAAGTGATGTGTTGTCGGTATGTAAGTCGTTTGTCCAAAAGTACTCCAAGGTACTTCGTTGTTGTGACAAATGGTATATCTTGTTCTTGAATGGAAAGAGAGTCAATTCGATGGGGGAAGCGTTTGGTAAAAATTACAGCCTGTGATTTGCTTCCATTTATTTTGAGGCGCCACTTTGTTGACCATTGAGTGATAGAATCTTGAGCTTCCCGTAGTTGGAGACATCCAAAGTGAAGGTTGACGTGCTGTGAGTAGATGACAGTGTCATCTGCGTATAGCCCTTGCTGACACTTAATATAAGAATAAAATGAAAAAAAAATTATATAATATTTCAGATTATATCGAATTGCACGATAAAATTATTCAGTGTATGTAGGTATATCTTGGATATATACACTAAATAGCGAGGGACTTAAAACTGCACCCTGAGGCACTCCTGCTTTGATGGGGTGAAGATTTGAAATAAGTGGTCCATCCCGTACCTGAAAGGTTCTGTTATGTAGATAACTGTGAATTAATTTGATGTCGGGGGACGGGATATGTATGCTGTCGAGTTTGTATAACAAGCCGTCGTGGCAAAGGCTTCTTCTATGTCCAGAAATGCTGCTATCGTGTGCTGTTTACGCTAGAAACCATTTTGGATATGTGAAGTGAGTCTGTGAATTGCTTCTCTGGTACTATGATAAGGCTTAAATCCGAATTGTGCATGATGGAGATTGTGAGGGTTGTTTAAATATCTCTGAATTCTTGCTAGTATCAGTCGTTCATAAATTTTTCCAAGAAAATCCAAAAGACTAATCGATCTATAGTTTGTTAGTACAGTCGGATCTTTTCCTGGTTTCGGTATGGCTATTATGTGCGCCATTTTCCATGCTGGAGGGAAATAGTTGTGTTGTAGACAGGAGTTGTATATTTTTGTTAGATGAGTAATAACCCGTTTAGGTAAATGCTTCAACATATCTGGAGAGATTCTGTCTGGACCTGATGTCTTGTTTAGATGTAGTTTATTGATAGCAGTTTTGATTTCTTGAGGATGAGCATGTGGAATAGTATCCCTTGTAAGTCGATGTAGCGTTTCTTGTATTTGCTGACGTATTCCTGTTGATAAGTGCGGAATTGATGGGTGGGAATGTGGACAAAATCTTTTTTCGAAGGATTTCGCAAGTACGTTGAGTTTCCGTTGGGGATCATAGATGAAATTATTTGTGGAATCCTGGATGGGCGTTTTTGTTGAAGGTGTGATTTTACCTAGTATACGTTTCGTGAAGGACCAGAAATGTCTGGATGTTGGTTGTAATGTTGTACAGTGTCTTCAGAATGTTCTTCTTTGTACATTTGGAATTCCCTATGTAGTCCTCGTTGGTATCTATAAAATGCAGTTTTCGCTTGTGGATCTCCATACTGTTGCCATCGTTTCCGAGCTTTTGTTTTGGCCTTTAATAAAAATTCTAATTCCTGATTCGGGGTGTCATTTGTTTTTACTGGAGTTGATGTAGATGAGACTTCTAAAAATGTATTTGTTATAGTTGTAGAGAACATATGCATTGCCATATCTATGTCGTCAGGTGTTAATTTTGGGATATTTCCTGGTAGTGCGTCGTGTAGTCGTTTGGTGTATTCATTCCAGTTAGTGACTAGTGATGCTTGTTTGTGAGGTGAGTGCAACAATAGCGGTACCATGAAAGTAAGTAAAACTGGAATATGATCAGAATCTAGGGCGTTGATACAGAATTGTTTAAGTAGTATGTATTTCGTTTTGTGGAGACAATTTGTCTAGCACGTCAGGTTCTTGGTCTGCGATCCATGGATATCTTGTAGGTTGTCGTGGTCCATTGATGGTGTTGTAGTAGAAACTCTCCTTTAGTGTAGTAATCCTTGAGTTCCAAGCTCGGTGTTTCGCATTTAGATCATCGCAGATTATAAAATGTTGATTGTGAGTTATCAGTGATGTAATGTAGTTTTCATTTATGAGGGCATAGGGCGGGTAGTATGCGGAAGCAATCAGAGTTTCAGTGTTATCGAGTAATATGAACACACCAGTGACCTCAAGTGTTTGAAATACGGGCAGCATCGCTACTCTGTACGGAATTGTGCATTTGATGAGGATGGCAGTACCACCACTTGGACGTAGATCTCTGTCTGTTCGTATGATATTGTAGTTTCTGACTCGGAGCTTTGTTGAGGGTTTGAGATGAGTTTCTGTAATACAGGCCAAGTCCACGCTGTAATTGTGAAGTAGTGTTTGCAGTTCGAATGTCTGGCGAATTATGCCGTTGGCATTAAAATTCAAGACTTTGAGGTTACGACGTAATACTGATGATCTAGGGATGTTCATTTATGTTGGTAATTAGATTTGTTATATCTTCTATGAACGTTATTAGTTTAGACAGAGGATCGGCAGTTGACTGTATTTTATGAAGAGTGGATCGGATAATTCGAAGGCAATTAAAAATATTAAAGTAACGAAGCGATGTCTTTAAAAGATTCAGCAGGAGAGTCGGGAGGAAGAGTGGGTTTGTAGAATGACGAAATGTTGTTTCAAAAGCCTGCGGCTGCGCTGGATGCGAAAGCTGTGGAAAATCAGAGGAAGTCCAAGGCGGTTGTTGAGTTCGATTTTCAAGACGAAACTTTTGAGTGTTGCGTAATTTTTCTCGCAAAGCATTTTTGCGTTCTAATTGGCTGGACATTGTCCATAACCAGCTGTGTGTGCTCCGTTACAATTTGCACATATGGGTGTGTGAGCTGGTCCCTTAATAGGACAATCGGAGAATAAGTGCTCTTGACTGCATTTATCGCAACGAAGTTGTAAGTTGCATCGCCGAGAGGTATGTCCAAATCCTTGATATTTGTGACATTTAATTATATGAGGACTTGTTCTGTAGCTTTCGATTTTAATGATGTGATTGTTAATGTCCCGTAATTGATAAATTGTTCTCGACTGTTCAGTTTTGAGTACTGTAACAACCGATATTGGTATAGGTCTTCTCATGGGTGCACCTTCGGTGTCATGGCAAGGTACTGTCTTCTGTCGGACATGTTCTACATTGAAGTTGAAAAGTTCGAGTTCAGTTTTTACTACGTCTGATTCGATTACATTTGGAAGTCCCTTCAGTACAATTTGTGAAAGTTTGGTTTCTCTTGGTTCATGTGACTATAATTTAAGGTTTTCAGTCTGGAAAATGTTATATCATAGTCCTTATGACAAGCAGTGTGCTATTTGATCCCTTCAGAAGAGTAGCTGATTTTCATTGGTTGAGTGAGGAGTGATTGCAGCTTTTTATTGTTAGCGAAAAAATTGTCGGGTGGAATGTTTGTAACTACGATTGATGGCATTCTTGTTTGTTTGAGATGAGTAGTGGGATTGTTTGTATTTTGGTTGGTATTAGTTGTATTCTGTAGGTTTTCATCATTAGGTGAAGTTATGTCAGTGTATATGAGACGCAAGAGGTGCAAAGCTGTTCTCTAAGTTAATGTCTGGGTGAATACTTGACTCTTGCGAAGTGTTTGGATTGTATCTGGATTTGCAATTTGTTCTTGAGTAGGAGTTAATTTTGCTTTTTTCGTTGACTGTTCAGAGTTGTTTTTTCCTGCAGTCAGTGTTGTTTTTACTGATGTTTCGGGTATTGTTGAGTTAAATGAAGTTTTTTCGAGTCCATTTTGTTTTTCGTTGACGTTAGCGAGAAGTTTCTGAGACTAGATGATTGTATCGTGAAGATGGTTTCATTACATGAAACATGCTGTATAAGTTGCAAATCGTCGTCCTCTGGAGACGACATCGTAGTATTGGATATTGATGTTGGAAGCAGTTGTGGCCGGTTTAAATCTTCTGATGAAAACTAATGCCCGTGTGCATTATTCTCGATTAAAATTTGACCATGGTTAAGTCGGCACTTGACCATCTTCAACGCCAAATTGCGAAGTATCAATCACGATCAAAGTTAAACAAGCGAGTTGATGATGATCAAATTTGATCACGGGTGTGGGACCGATTATCTTGAATTGAACATGGTCAAATCGAGAAAACCAAAATGGCGGCACGATTTGAAGTACTTGATGGAATTGAAGATGAAATGATGTATCTTGAACACGCAAATCACTGCGGAAATAACAGAATTGTAGAAAGAGTAAGTTTGTAGATGAATAATAATTTTTTTCTCAAAATAGACTAATGTTATATATATGTTTCTGCTTTGGAAGACCGGGACTTTACTTGAGTACGAAATATTATTTAGGCCTAACTGTCCATTTTGTTAACATACAGTAATAATAAAGTAGTTATTCTATGCCGGAAATAATATAGTAAAACTAAATGACCATTTTGTAGAATGCGAGATTATCACTTATTAGCTATAGATTTGCCGTTTGAAAGTAGGCCTATTAGGACCTACATGACGTTTTGGACAATTAGGCTATTTACTCTTGAGCCGAGCTCGACATATCAGCGGATCATTTCACCTGCTACATCACCAACAGGGTTCGCATTGCTGGCTCACCGCTGACAGCGCCACCTTTCCTATAAATTTTGACATCTAAATTCCTATTGGCCGGCTAGGGTTAGAAACAACTTAGGGAGAGAGAACCGATTTTTCGTGCTTACGTTCATTAGGAAAGAACTTCACTCAGGAACTCACGGCCGACGCGGAAGGTTGCCTCGAGAACTAGTTGTACAGTTGACTTTACTCAGGAAACTTACTGTCGATGTGGAAGGTTATATTGTGTGGTACTTCATTCTGTAAAGATTATTCGGGATCTTGTTGAGGACGTGCAAGGTTGTATTGAATTTATCAGTGATTAGTTAAGTCAAAATTACGAACTTAATTTGGTACTTTGGTACATTTCTTACGATATGTTTGGTCAATATTATGCGAAGAGGATTCGCTAGGGATTATGTCTTGATTCGTGTGTGAGGGATTACGCGAGGTTTTGTAGTCGCCGCGAGTTACGTCGTATTGAGCTATAGTAATATTGCAGATTAGGCGAAATGGTTTCGCGGTTTGATTTTGCGAGCGTATTAGGATACGAGGATGTAGTATAGATATGTCGTATTGAGGTTCCAAGATAGCTTCGGGAATTGTGGTGATTAATGAGACGCATTATTATATCGTAATAAAGTATGTAACGATACAACAGTCAAATTGGTCTGTTGATTGTTATAGTACATTGTATTCCAAATTGATTATTACTTTCTACTCGATTTAATTTATAATTGCGAGTATATTCAATTCTAGCTTGTTATTTAATTGGTACGTGAATTCTGAGCCATCGTCGTCTCCTTATACATCTTTCTCTCTCCCTCTGTCTCTGGTATTATATTTATTCTGTGATAGTACAGACATTTATAGTGTATGCAGATTGTAGTTATATGTTAAGCTCAGATTATTATGTGCACATTGAGTGTGTGTGTGTGTGTGTGGCTTTTTTATAGCACGGAACATTTTCTGTAAGTTATCGAGTTATTATGTTTGAGGTCAGATTCTAATTATAACTTTCAAAATCTAATTGGGCATTAAGTTTGAGGTAATGGATATTGCTGGACATTGATGCTAAGACGTTATATGTTGATTGAGACTGTGTGCGAGCGTTCCAGTGTGGAATATTTTTTCGCAGGTCATCAACTTAATATCTTGGAAGTTGCTAGTTAGATTGTTTTTGCAACTTTCAAAGTATATTGGCCCTTAACGATCAAAGTATGGAAGGTCCTGGATTTTATGTATAATTGTGCTTGATATTACTTTATTATATTATTTCTTTTTATTTAATTTCACGTATTCATGTTTTCTATTCCATCAACTCATTCATGTACTTGTTATTCATTATTTGTTAATTATATTTGTTACTATAAATTCACAATGTTTTATTCTGTCAGTCTTCCACTGCGCATATCCCAACAACCCGATGCACCAACGACATCTGGCTAGTAGCACCCCTTATTAAGAGGAGGTTTCGTTATACGTCTCACGCTTGAATTAAGAGAAATTACACGGATACCTTCCTTTCCCTCTTACTCCAAAATTCCAAACTTGTGAACACAAAATACAAATGGATAAATTTCAGAACAAGGATAGGCCTACTTTCCTTTCCCTCTTACTCCAAAATACCAACCTTGTGCACACAAAATAAATTGGCACTAAAAATTTCCTTTTCGTATGCATTCGACATACACAGACGAATT
Organism: Periplaneta americana; assembly: GCF_040183065.1. Lineage (NCBI taxonomy): Eukaryota > Metazoa > Arthropoda > Insecta > Blattodea > Blattidae > Periplaneta > Periplaneta americana. Next base: position 108,699,833 of record NC_091117.1, read on the forward strand.
GCTTTTTTTTTATTTTAAAATAATTGTTAGCGAGGTATCCGTATACTGAAATTTTCCCAAATAAATTACTGGCACTGAAATGTGTCTTTTCGTAAGCAAGACGATGAGCATTCGACACATACAAATCTGCTCTTTTTAGTAGCCTATTTCAAGATAATTTGTCAGTGAGGTATCCGTGTACTGAAATTTCCCAATTATTATCAATAATATGAAATAACCACTGTATAAATTAAGTTACAAATTATGTGGAATTATGTAAACACGTATAACTCATGTTGAATTGTGAGATTAATCCAACCAGGTAGCCTGCTCTTCTCTTAGAGAACTTCCGTCAGTACTTTTATTCTCTAATATGGATGCAGAATTGCTGACGAGTTCTAAAAGAATTCCCACTTCGGACTGTGAGAAGTTCGGTCTCTTTTCATTTTTTCTTCCATGATTATTTAAACTTGTTATTTGAAAATTGCAAGTCCCCACACTGCCAGCTGCGCAGAAGATACGACTGGAACCAAATTGAAGCGATCGCTCGCCGCCATCTTGAGGCGGACGGAAAGCAATTTTGATAGAACGCAATCGTAAAACAAACTAAGATTTATTACTATACAACTTAAAAACAACCAAACATGAGCCTTAGAGTAACAAGGATAAAGACAAATATAAATAGTAAAACGTAATTACCTGCATTCTTGTGGTATAACATCAAATAATCAAATATATTAATCCTGCAACTGTCAGTCAATAAGCTTCGTCGTCTTTGTGACTTGGGCGTATTTCTATTTACATAATTCATCATATCCGTAGGATGGGCTTCCTGAAATATATTTCAATAACCGAGTGAGAACATTAACTTAATCTTGCACATTGTGTGCATCTTGCGTTCGTGAAAAATAGCGGACGAAAAGTAACGCTGATAGAACGCAACCGCAAAAGACACTAAGATTTATTACTATACCATAAAAACAACCAAATATAAGCTAAAAGAGTAACAAGGATAAAAACAAACATAGAGAGTGAAACGTAATCACCTGCATTCCTGTAGTAGTCTACAACAGCATATAATTGAAGAAACTGGAACTGTCAGTCAGTAATCGTCATCTTTGTGAACAACAAATATTAAGCTGTTATGCTAAAACTGTCAGTTAAAAATTCTTGTCTTCGTGATTAGGCCTATTCATATCTACACAATTCACCAAATCTGTACCGATGGAGTTCCTGAAATATTTAATTAATCGAGTTAGGACATTAACTTAATCTTGCACACTGTGTGTATTTTGCTTAGGCCTAATAATAAATATTTCAATAAACAAGGAAATGCACCAACTGTTATTATTAAATCGAAAATGTGCAAGAATGTCAAAATATTGTAACTAGGTCATATCTAGATAGTATGAAAATACTTAACCAGATTTATTTTGCACTCACCTCTTGATTCATAAATACATTTGATTTAGAGAGATGCTGTCTAAGTATCGTCTTGTACAAAGCAATACTGGTGGTGAATTGATGGTATAAATTTATCGTGTTTAACAGCAGATAACCATTTACTGAGAAGCTCAGGCTTTTGCAATGGAAACCTAAAAAGAAAGTTTGCGCTTACTCCTATAAAACATTCTCTTCTATTAACACAATAAATATGTACTAATGTTCTCAGTCATTTTACAATATCCTAATACAATATATGTAACTAATTTACTTGTGAAAAGAGATTTCCGAATCCTTCTTACATCCATTCGTACAGTTGTATGCGGCACAACTATGCACCATGATTCCACTTACGGAATTGATATAGGAGTACGATGAAAATAAATGATAAAAGATCACTCTTTGTACAGTTGTATGCTCCACAAGAGCACACGATGGTTTCAGTTATAACAAAGAAATATGATTATAATACTACATAAACACTATTTGTATAGGCCTCATATGTAGCACAGTAGTAGGCCTACACTGTGATTTCACGTATATCACAGGAGAACGATTCATTTAAATTATATTATAAACACTATACACACACTATTGATTAAATTAACACGCACTTACTTCTAACATATTCATTAATACTGAATAAACTTCTATGTTATTTCAAATTAGGCGGAATCGTGATGTAAACATATTGTAGTCACATGGCACTCACCCACAATATGGAGATGCGCGAAAGTGTTCAATTTTTGGTCCAGGAACAGCGCTCGTAGTGAGTCTAGGTTAAAATATAAAACGTATTTGGAAAACTGGGAGGATGTTTGAAACCAACGAGCACAGAATGCATAGAGTAGACATGAACAGCTTGGAGGTGAAGCCGCTTTTGTAGACCGTCGCCATTATGATGCTACCAAACCATTGGGCTCCCGGTTAGCACATGGACAGTTAATTGTAATGTTGCATCGTTGTTTTAATTAATAAATGAACTAATTTCTATATGCCTACATGTACTGCGTATGGCTGCACAAACAGGTTTTTCAAAAAAATTCCTGGAATAACTTTTCACAGGTAAATATGCATGTGTGAAATGTACTTATTACCGGTAGATAATGAATGATTTAGCCTAGGTTAGTCAGTTAGATTTGTATTGTTCACGTATTAGTTTGATTAAGAGAAAGGATTAGTCTATTGATATTATTGTAATTAATTCTCATAATCACTAAATCAGACACGGTTTGTAAACTTAGCATTTACGAGCGAAACTAACCTAACCACCCAAGTTGGAAGTTTATGTCGCGTGCTATAGAAAATGGGTGTACCGAGGTTTCTCTTCAACCGAATGCACATATTCGTTTGATGAAGGCAAAGAAATAGTGTATTAATATTATTGTAATTAATTTTTATAATCACGAAATCAGACATGCTTTGCAGACTTAGTAGCTTCATTAACTCGGTTGTGAACTAACTTGACCCACTTGGTAATAAAACTTCACTTTTGTTCGCCGTTATAATCTAATTATATACTATAAACGAAGAGCCTATCAAATATTATATGGTTAAGAGCATTCCACTTTTTCTCTAAACAAAATCGGGACATCTATATGAAATACTGGCAAAAGGAAGAGAATGATAATTTGCGTTAAGAAGCAAGTTGTATTATTAAATCGAAGCAAATGGATCAACCTATAAAAGTAATTATTAGAGGGTAGAATTTATATTGGACTAGTAGCAAAATAAGGTCAAACTGTTATCTTTCTTTTTTTATCATTATTCTTTGTTTAACCTTCCAGATTACCTATTAAATACCACACTGCAATTTGAAGAGCTGTCAATTTAAATAACCTGTATATATGTGATTTATCGATGACAATTTTGTAATTTTTGCTAAAAATACGTGCCTAGCGATTCTGTATTACGAAACAAACAAGAAAGTGTGAGTCGTCCAGGAAATTAGGGACATATGGAATTCCTATTATCATAAGATCTTCTATAACGTAATAGCTATTTTGCAATGTTTTGGTAGCAACAAGATGGCGTAAGGTCCATCAAACCGGCTTCACTCCGTTCAATGGTATTAATATGCTAGTGTCTACTCTATGTATTCTGTGCTCGTTGTTTGAAACAGTCCGACAAACAAAAACGAAGCGATAATTGACAGAGTGCGTTCGTTCACTGTTTTATACCTAGCGCTGAGATGATTCTTCTCAAACGAGCATACCGTCATCTGACGGTACTGAGTTCAAAGACGTTTTATAGTTGAACCTAGACTCACTACGAGAGCTTTTCCTCGACCAAAAATTGAACACTTTCGCGCATCTCCATATTGTGGGTGAGTGCCATGTGACTACAATATGTTTACATCACGATTCCGCCTAATTTGAAATAACATAGAAGGTTAATCTGTATTATTGAATGTGATAGGTGTAAGTGCGTATTAATTTAATCAATAGTGTGTGTGTATATAGTGTTTATAATATAGTTTAAATGAATCGTTCTCCTGTGATACACGTGAAATCACAGTGTAGACCTACTACTGTGCTACATATGAGGCCTATACAAATAGTGTTTATATAGTATTTTAATCATATTTCTTTGTTATAAGTGAAACCATCGTGTGCACTTATGCTGCATACAACTGTACAAATAGTGTTCTTTTATCATTTATTTTCATCGTACTCCTATATCAATTCCGTAAGTGGAATCATGGTGCATAGTTGTGCCGAATACGACTGTACGAATCGACGTAAGAAGGATTCGGAAATTTCTTTTCACAAGTAAGTTAGTTACATATATTGTATTAGGATATTGTAAAATGACTGTTCTATTCTCGCAACTAGCTACTGTGAAGTTCACAAAAACATAGGCCTTATCATGAAATCAAATACAAATTAACCCATGAGACAGATGATCAAAAGAAGTTGCTAATATCAATTTTAATGAACACAGAGGAGTGTTGAAGGCTGTTCCACAGCATCAATACGTATTTTGGATATCAAACCAAAAATCCAAAATAAGAAAATTGAACTCTCAGATTTGAAAAAGGACATCAAAGCAGCTATCCCTTTCATGCCTCTGCAAGACAAGTTACTACTCAGCAACCCACTTAGTATAGATTAAATACATTTTTGTTTGAAATAGTGTCACAATCCAATATTGTTTTATAGTTGATACCATAATGTTCTTTTTTCAACATAGATTTACGGTGTTTTAATTTTTTGTCCCTATAATTTGGAGTTGTAACTAACACATTTTTTGAATAGTGATTAAAAAGTCAGTTTGACAAGGTTCTATGTGCACTTACACCTTTGTAACTTTCCTGAAGCGTCAAATTTAAAGTGACAAGGTTCTAACTGCATTTTCTCTACCTCAGATTCTACGATTTAAAAAGAAATTTTTTAAAGAGAACTCATTAAAACTACTTTCCATTGATATCTAAGAAGGTATATAAAATTATTTAGAAAAATATTCATAAATAAAAAAGTTATAGTATAATGAAACTTTAAACTCAATTTTCTCAGAATAATGGGTTTTGCGGTTAGAACCTTGTCAACCCAAGCTAGCGAGATATAGTCGGCGGATTTTCTTATGCACTCTGCTATTATAATCCACTGTAATGTGATGGCACCTAACCCTTACATACATTGTTGAAATCAACCTTATAAACCTGATTAATGTGTTTCTGGAAAAACTTTATCCAAGAAATATTCCGACATTCTGTAAACACATTCAAAGGAGGAACTGCATTTGGAACATTCTTCCAAATATTAAGATATACATGCTTTCCTGGGCATCCTACAATAGTAGCTATGTTGGAAAAAATATTTGCGGCGCAGTATTTCATCATTTTCTTATTATTTCCTTTCAAGTGTACTTATATTTATTCGTACTCCTCAATAAGCTTGAACTGCTTGCACTCCCGGCGAAGCATCAACTCCCTTTAATGGCGGCCGAACAGCGGTTCAATTTTGTACGCGAAACTAGCGCCGTTGGTGTCTCTAGTTATATATTACAAACTCTTTGTTGGGTACTATTCTTTAGACCAGCGGTTCCCAAAGTGTGCTCCGCGGAGCCCTTAGGGCTCCGCGAATGATTCTCAGGGGCTCCGTCCGCGGAAGTTATGAAGTTGACAAAAATTGCTAATTCCATCTAGTCTCTAGCGGGGAAAACAGAAACTACTTCAGTCAAGCGAAACATACTTTCTGAGAAAGTAGTTTGCGTTCTTCTTGCTACATGGAAGCATTAATATTAGATCTACTCGTCACTGGAACTATCTCGATCTTTCTTGCTTGCCAATTACTCAATGATTTTCGAAATTTATTTTATTTTTTATATACTGGGCAGACAGCATTTGTTATTCGTGGTACTTGGAATCTACAATCTTTTGACTGTTACGTTACCTCAAAAAAATATATATACTATATACCTGTATGTTAATTTTATAGCAGATGTGTTAGCTAAACTTTCATTGAACCGGAACTGTGGCTTAAGACGGGCTCCCTAAGACTTAAGAGTCATTAGCCATCAAGCAGTGCTCAGTCAAGGGGAGATAACAACAGCTATAACTAGGGACCGGATTTTTATGTAGTTACATATTATATTCCTTTCAACCTAACCGTATATAAATAACAAATCTTTGCGAATCTTGTAATTACCATTAATATATTAAAATTTGGTATTACATATTTTTACATATTTACCCCACATTACAATATTATGGTTTGGTATTACATAAATCTTCATATTTAGGGGTTTTATTAATTTTTACTTCTCTAAATGGAAAAAAAAAAAAAAAACTTCTGCTGGGGAAGTTTACAATTTGAAATACACAGATTTTAAAGTCTTTTTACCTACCCAAGAAAGGTTATATTTCGGGACGAAACATAACATTCTTAGTTACAGGAAGTAATAGAGGCACTCACCCCATACCACACACTCTAAATATGAGTGAACAAAAGGCAACCTTTCTCATACAACTGCCTTGTATTGTAAAAATCACTCAGAAAGCAGCGTTGCTTTCAAGCGGTGGAGTGGGACGAGAACGACATGATTTGTCTCGAACTATAATTGTTCTGTACACGTCTTAACAAGTCATTCCCATGCAATTTGCAACCTTACCCGCCTCTTCCTAATTCTTCCGTGTCAAGTCTGGCATGAGCCGCAATAAAGTAGCCGACTTTTGAAAAGAAACTGAAGTAAAGGAACAAACTGGAAAGATGTTGAAAGATTAAAATAAATAGCTTTTCAGGTTATTGCTTGACCTCTTTACTTTAAATTTAGTAGACCTATACGGAAATTGGATTTTCCGAGCAATTAGAAAATATGGTTCTCGGCTAGAATAATCCTACCCTTCTGAATGAGACAGGAATGTCACTTTTCAAGCTAAACTGCATGTGTCCCACATCTCCTCTTATTTTCTCCTAATGCAGTAAACCGAAACAGTGCTTGCAGAACTGTTGTGTCATTCATTTCACTCAGTTCTCTAGTTTTAGTACTTAAGTATAAAATGCAAGTGAGTTTATCTACTGCTTTTAACTAACTAAAATGGCCCCTGTATCTCCAACTCTAACGACAAAAATAAAATCATGGATTGCGATGGACGAAGCTTTCACTACAGATGGAAAAATAGTAATGTGTCAAGTGTGCGGTAAAAAAGTCGGGTGCTCTATGAAATCACAATTGGAGAATCTTACCTATCGTATATCTGCCAGATATTGATATTAAATATTTTCATGATTTTACATATTTTGGTATATATTCAGCTTATTTTTCTTACATAAATATGGCCATATTTCACACTTTGATATTACATAAAAGTCCGGTCCCTAGCTATAACCTTACTTTTAAAGAAAATAGTGCGAATTCCTGGGAATTGAGCTCGGAATATGTTGAACATGATCCTGTCTCAGAATCTACGATGTCTAGTGTAGAGGTATTGAAAGTAACAAACGAAAATATTGTGATTTATATTTAATGATAAAACACATATGTTAGGTCAACAATACAGTGTTCATTGATTTTATGAAATACATTAAAGGTGATATGTTACAGTTGTATGAACGCTATTTTTTAGTGTTCATACAACTGTAACATATCACCTTTAATGTATTTCATTGTGATTTATATTTCGATATGGATTCACTGAGTTTGCTGATGAACGTCCACAGAGTGTGATATGTAACAAAATTTTTCTCAAAAGTTCTATGTTCCCTGCCCAGCTTAGATGGCATTTCTCAATTAAAAAATTCACAAATAAAACTGCAGACTACTTCGAAAGAAAAAGTGACGAACTCCATGTAATTCAGACAAAATTTTACCTCGTGCAAAAACAAACAACGAGAAAGTACTGAAAACGTCGTACTCGGTTAGTCATGACCAGACTCTTGGTGGTAAACCTCGCCCTTGCTGAAACTCTTATGAAACCACTATTAGTGAAGGTAGTGAAGTGCATGGTGGACGAGAAAATTGCAAACTTGATTTCCAGTGTGTCAAATAACATTGCATAATCGAATCCAGAATCTATGAAAATACGTACCGTGGGACAATTGCATTGACGTGTGCACAGATGGTGCAAAGGTCATGGTAGGTCCTGTTGCTGGCGCTGTTACAAGGATCAAGAAAATTAAAAAAAACTGAACAAGTAGTCACTGTGTACTACACCGATACGTCCTCGCAACGAAAAAATGCCAGCGTTATTAAAGCAGGTACTAGACAACGCCGTCAAAATTATCAACTTTGTTAAGGCACGACCTTCGCAGTGTAGGCTACTTAAAATCCTGTGTGAAGATATGGGTAGTATACACAAGTCATTGTTAGTAATATTACACAACAGAAGTACGATGGTTGTCGCGCGGTAAAGCGTTGTCCCGATGAATTTCGAACGGAAGTTTCTTCACTTTTGAATTACCAGAACAGTTTGCTAGCACATTATGTGAATGATCAGGAATGGTTGCACAAATTATGTTACTTGGCAGACATTTTTCAAAAATGAATTCAGCACTTACATACTGTACAAGGTAAACGAAAGACTATATTCGATGCTGATGACGAAATTGTCGCACTGAAGAAAAAGATAGCGTTCTACATAGAAAGCGTCGACAATAAGGATCTTACGTTTCTCATTGACTTCAAACTATATAGAAGAAAATAACATAACAATGAATGTCTCAGTCATAGCAATAATGAAAGAACACATTGACAATTTGCTTCAAAATATCAATTCACACTTTCCAAGGGACACTCAGGAATCGATTCTAAAGAAATATGAGTGGATTGTAGATCCATTTCCAGTGATGTCAAAACCAGCAGCCCTCACTGCTTCAGATATGAGATCCTTATAGACATGGTTTCGAACAGCCACTGACGGGCATAATTTAAAAGCAAACCATTTTCCAAATTTTGGGCTAAGTTAGTGAAGGATCTTTTGATATTAAGTTCAAAAGCTAAATTTCTCTCACTGCCTTTTGGTACTGAATACCTCAGTAAAAGGGACCTTTTCGAGGTACACGGCTACAAAAACAAAATATCGAACTTGTTTGGACACAAAAGACGATATACGTCTTCTACTGACTTCTATGACACCAGACATTGACAAACTCTGTCGCAAGAAACAGGCACATTCTTACATTAACTTCGGGTGTACATGTGGCATTGTAACATTTTTTAAATATCTTAACTACTTGTTAATATCATTTTGTAGATTTAAATAAATTGTATCCAGTACTTTTTTACTATTGTTTCCTTTATATATATATATATATATATATATATATATATATATATATATATATATATATACTAATAATAAATCTGTAGCCGAACTTTTTCTTGTAATTTTCGATTTTCCAAAAATAATTGGTCCTAACATATATAATTAACCACCCTGAAACCGAAAAAGCGCTTTTTTGACATTTTTGTTTGTGTGTCTGTCTGTATGTTTGTTACCTTTTCACGCGATAATGGCTGAACCGATTTCGATGAAAATTGGAATATAAATTAAGTTCGTTGTAAATTAGATTATAGGCTATATGACATTCAAAATACGTTATTTAAAAGGGGGGTTATAAGGGGGCCTGAATTAAATTAATCGAAATATCTCTCTTATTACTGATTTTTGTGAAATATGTTACATAACAAAAGTTTCTTTAAAAATAATTTCTGATAAGTTTTATACTTTGAAAAATTTTGATAAGACTGATATTTAATGAGACAAATGAGTTTTAAAATTACAATAACTGCCATCTAAGGCGGTGTATTGAAATAAAAAACAAATGACTTCGTCTATAAGGGGCCTTGGATACAACAATCGAAAACTATGAAACATAGCCTACAGACAATGTTTCTGTGTTTGTATGAAGTAATATCGCAAGCTAAATTAACTGATTTGTATAATTAATTATTATTTCATCATTGGAAAGTGTAGTTTCTCTGGATGGACATAATGCTATAATGTTATTACAGTAACTTGTGAGTGAATTGAGGACAGGTAAGATTAAAATAGCTTCTTATGCACAGAAAACTTGATAGCTTATTCTGTATATTCATTTCCTGTATTTCTTATAATAATGTTTATGTACATATTCATTTTTATCTCAGAGAATTAACGAACAACGAGAGTGTATTGATTTAGTATGCAGTAATAGTACGTTAGCTTAGCAATCCATTATTTTATAATTCAAATTTTAACTATGCTCAATTGAATCGTGTTAAAATACATAAAATACATATGCAATAAATGCAATGCAAAAAAATTGGGTAATGAGCGAAGCAGATTATGTTGCGCTGTTGTAAAAATTGTTCCTCCTGAGATTCAAGAGCTCCCACAACAAATTAAAACTTTCTAATTCGAGTACATCGTTATCAACACACTTTTTCATAATATAATATAATATAAACATAATAATAAATCTGTAGCTAAAATTTTTCTGTTAATTTTCGCTTTTCCAAAAATAACTGGTAATAACAATTAAGAAACATGTTAAAGGAATTGTCATTGCACCAAATGAGTGGTCTCTGGATCAAAATGATCGCATTTTAATATTTTAAACACAATTTAAATTAAGTAACATATTAAACGATTTATCCTTCTATCAAACACGAATGTTCCTTGGATCAAATGTCCTATTTTAATTATGTAATTAATTTATATTTATTTCTAACGGGTGCAGCGGAGCGCACGGGTACGGCTAGTGTATATATATATATATATATATATATATATATATATATATATATATATATTCATACTTCCGTTTATGTATCATGTGAAATATGCTTCATAGAACGTAGAGAGATAAAACTAAAAAGTAAACATTTCTTGGGGCTCCACGAGAAACTTTTGCTTCAAAAAGGGCTCCGTGGCTGAAAAAGTTTGGGAACCGCTGCTTTAGACCATTTCCCACTATTGCAGTTATGCCGTTTTTGCATATAATTGTATATAATCAATTTCGTCAACATAATAAAACAACTCGTCAAAAGTAATGCTAATATGTAATAATCCTCTACATACTCAATTCGGTAGGAAACGTTGGTTAATATGACGAAGGTTAGGTTTGGTTTGTTAAGGTTTTTAGAGCTTCTTCTCATTCGAATAATCTGATAACAAATAATGATAGGTGAAGTATAGGAATTTTTTTCACTGCCTACATTAATTTCAAACTGACATTGTATCATATAGTTGCTTCTGTTGGTAACACAAGAAAAGACAACATGGCGGATGTCAATGGATGTCTAAAGTTTCACCGAAAATTTTACCAGATTCTTAGAATAAGCTTCCCTGCAATATTTGCAATAAACAACACCTGTAGTTGTATTATGCACTAGCCATGGGAAAGTTGATTTCCACTTTTTTTTTTAATTTCTTTTATATATTTTCTTCAATACATAGAGTAGACACTAGCATATTAATACCATTGGACGGAGTGAAGCCGGTTTGATGGACCTGACGCCATCTTGTTGCTACCAAAACATTGCAAAATAGCTATTACGTTATAGAAGATCTTATGATAATAGGAATTCCATATGTCCCTAATTTCCTGGACGACTCACACTTTCTTGTTTGTTTCGTAATACAGAATCGCTAGGCACGTATTTTTAGCAAAAATTGCAAAACTGTCATCGATAAATCATATATAGGCTATACATATTTAAATTGACAGCTTTTCAAATTGCAGTGTGGTATTAATAGGTACTCTGGAAGGTTAAACAAACAATAATGATAAAAAAGGAAGATAACAGTTTGACCTTATTTTGCTACTAGTCCAATAAAAATGCTAGCCTATAATAATTACTTTTATAGGTTGATCTATTTGCTTCGATTTAATAATGCAACTTGCTTCTTAACACAAATTATCATTCTCTTCCTTTTGCCAGTATTTCATATAGATGTCCCGATTTTGTTTAGAGAAGAAGTGGAATGCTCTTAACCATATAATATTTGATAGGCTCTTCGTTTATAGTATATAATTACATTATTCTACGGCGAACAAAAGTGAAGTTTTATTACCAAGTGGGTCAAGTTAGATCACGACCGAGTTAATGAAGCTACTATGTCTGCAAAGCATAAGTCTGATTTCGTGATTATAAAAATTAATTAAAATAATATTAATACACTATTTCTTTTCCTTCATCAAACGAATACGTGCATTCGGTTGAAGAGAAATCTCGGTACACCTTTTTTCTGTAGTACGCGACACAAACTTGAAACATGGGTTGTTAAGTTAGCTTCGCTCGTAAATGCTAAGTCTGCAAGGCATGTCTGATTTCGTGATTATAAAAATTAATTACAATAATATTAATACACTATTTCTTTGCCTTCATCAAACGAATACGTGCATTCGGTTGAAGAGAAACTTCGGTACACCCATTTTCTATAGCACGCGACACAAACTTACAACTTGGGTTGTTAAGTTAGCTTCGCTCGTAAATATTAAGTCTACAAAGCGTAAGTCTGATTTTGTGATTATAAAAATTAATTACAATAATATCAATACACTAACCCTTTCTCTTAATCAAACTAATACGTGAACAATACGAATCTAACCGAATAACCTAGGCTAAATCATTCATTAGCTACCGGTAATAAGTACATTTCACACATGCATATTTACCTGTGAAAAGTTATTCCAGGAATTTTTTTGAAAACCTGTTTGTGCAGCCATACGCAGTACATGTAGGCATATTGAAATTAGTTCATTTATTAATTAAAACAACGATGCAACATTACAATCAACTGTCCATGTGCTAACCGGAAGCCCAATGTTTTGGTAGCATCATAAACGCGACTGTCCACAAAATCGGCTTCACCTCCAAGCTGTTCATGTCTACTCTATGCATTCTGTGCTCGTTGATTTTCTTACAGTACCCATAACTGTCTGTAAGTTCACTGGTGGACATATTAGATTGTACAGTAAGCTCATAAACACAACTAGAACTAGTAACACTGTTATCTTCACGCTTTCCATCGTCGCCACTGGTACAGGCTACTTTTGTTGATGTAGACGTCACTACATTACTTAAATGAGCAACACCAACACCAAGTCTTGGTTTGTTAATGATATATCGATCCATGTTGTACACATTAGATGCACTTATATTAATTCACAGTTAAAATAGCAACAACTCGCTGAACAATATTCTCACGACACACTTACAATGCGCTCCTGGATACCGACTGTTAAATGGAAATTAAATAAATCTCAACGCCTCAACGTATGTTGAAAGTCGCCGTCTGCGGTTTAAATGAATGTTATTGAAGTTAGGTCCACATAATGAAATTCCTTTAATAATGCATTATACAAATAAGAATTGTTTTTAATTACTACCATGTATATTTTCTTAAAATACACATATCGAAGGAAACGATTCTGAATTTGTTTCTACACAGACAGACTAGTACTAAATTTATTATATTTCATGTACATAATTCCCTGATAAATTGACTCGTAGATATTGAATATGAACAAAGTCCGTCCAACAGTTTAGTAGAAATCACTGTACACACATATTAGTACTAAAATTATAAATTTCATGTACATCATTCCCTGATAAATTGACTCGTAGGTATTGAATATGAACAAAATCCGTCCAACAGTTTAGTAGAAATCACTGTACACAAACAGACTAGTACTAAAACTATTATATTTCATGTACATGATTCGCTGATAAATTGACTAGTAGATATTGAATGTGAACAAAATCTGTCCAATAGTTTAGTAGAAATCGCTGTATACAGAAAGACTAGTACTAAAAATTTCATGTATATCATTCCCTGATAAATTGACTCATATATATATATATATATATATATATATATATATATTGGATATGAACAAAATCCGTCCAACAGCTTAGTAGAAATCACTGTACACAGACAGATTAGTACTAAAATTTTTATATATTTCATGTTCATCATTCCCCGACAAACTGACTCGTAGATACTGAATATGAACAAAATCCGTCCTAGAAATCGCTGTACACAGACAGACAGACTAGTACTAAAATTATTATATTTCATGTACATCATTCCCTGATAAATTGACTCGTAGATACTGAAAATGAACAAAATCCGTGTAATAGTTTAGTAGAAATCGCTGTACATAACAGACAGACTAATACTAAAATTATTATATTCCATGTACAGCTGTCAAAAAAAAAAAAAAAGTGGCGCACTCGTGAACAGCGAATATTTTCAAAGTCCACTTCGGGTCGCGGCGATGTTACACGATGCATGTGCTTGTACAAGCAGTTCCCGAACTATGAAAGTGTTCCATATCTGCGCCTTGTAGGCCAGCGGTAGAGTGCTTGTTTAGTGATTCAAGGGTTGTGGGTTCGGGCCTTCTTCAAGTTTTCATTTTATTTTTTAATCGTTCTTTAGAGATGTAAATGCTATTCAAATTATCATGTATATTCAGTTATCGTTCTTTATGGATATCACGTTATTTATATTTTGTTATCGTTCTTTAGAGATATGAATAAAATTCAAGTCATCATTTGTATTCTGTTATCGTTTTATAACGATATGAATAACAATTTTTATTATTGTATCTCCAATGGTGGTTAGCCCTATTTTACATATGTATGTTAGGGCTATAGTTTCATACACAAAAAAGATAAGCATAAAGAGAAATAGAAAAGAAAATTAAATTAGCTTACGCGATGTAAACAAAACATAAACAAACCGTAAATTAGGCATTGCGATTGCAAAATAAATATCAGGTATCAATTTGAAACATACAAAAACATTAACAACACACATACTTAACACTTCTATAACACAAATATGCAGCCTTCCGTACCATACATCATAAATTAATACACAATAGTCATACAAACACAATCAAACTATAATTACGACATTGCGACGACATCAAGCATCACATAACTGACTAACATACATAACAAATCAAGCATCCGTTACAACACATACACTTCAACATAGTAACCACACTTTTAAAAGTTACAAATTTGGCTCCAAGAAGAATAAATAGGACACTGTTACTAATTACTATTCTTCTACAATTTCTTAAATACATCTGTAATAAATCTGTGAAATTCCGATATGAATAATATTCACGTTTTTTATATTCTGGTATCGTACTTTAGCGATATAGATAATATTCAAGTTATCATTTATATTCTGTTTTCCTTCATTAGCATTATAAAATAATATTCAAGTTATTTATATTGTTATTGTTCTTTCGCAATATAAATAATCTGTATTTTATGTAAGTAATTATTATAACACAAATAACTATCCTTCTTTGTAAAATAGGTTATTTTATTTAGATAATTAAATAAGTATTATAATAAATAATATTCAAGTTATTTATATTGTAATCGTTCTTTAGCGATATAAATAACATAAATTTAATATTAGGTTTGGAAAAATCCAGTTGCATAATACTGGTATTTGTTTTTCTTTTTGTATTATTACATTATACTATCTTGAACCACAATAAAATGAAAAGGAGTAACGAGGAATTGAACCTGAGACGTTGACATCTAAATTTCGACGTTCGTCCGCTGAGCTACGAGGGCAAAAGTGTGGAAACATTTTCGGAAAAATTGGCCCAATCACACTCTAAGATTTTCTGATGATTCGTAGAAGCTAGTCCAGGATGCGGGGGGGAAAGGCTAATTGAGATTTCCCGGTCTCTGATCGGGTCAAACATTCTGATAGAATTAATATTTAACCCTTGCCGTGACTCTCGGTGAAGTCCGGAGGGCCCAATTAGTCAAATCCACTCTCCTCATCTCCATGCTTGGGTCCCCTGGAATTTAATAAGATGCGAAAGAGATAATGGTGTGCGGAAAGCAACGGGATGTTACCGCATTTAGGCCTATCCTTCCCAAGAAAAACTGCAAACATGAACAAAGGAAGCTTTTAATAGAAGAAGAAGGATATTCTGCGGACCTCTGGAAAAAGAACTAAGGAAGAGACTAGTGAAGTGCTTTGTGTGGAGTGTGGCATTGTATGGGGAAGGAACATGAACATTACGACGAAATGAAGAGAAACGAATTGAAGCATTTGAAATGTGGATGTGGTGAAGAACGGTGCGTGTGAAGTGGACGGACAGAATAAGAAATAAAATTGTGTTTGAAAAAGTGAGTGAAGAAAGAATGATGCTGAAACTGATTAGAAAGAGAAAAAGGAATTGGTTGGATCTCTGGTTGAAAAGAATAATAGAAGACATTAGGATATGTGGATCATATGCGGAGACTAAGAGGAAGGCAGAAAATAGGAAAGATTGGAAATTGCTGGGTTTGCAATGAAAGACCTGCCCATGGACAGAACACTTATGTATGTATGTTCAGAATGCCTGGAATATCGTGTCTAAGAACAGTCGCTTTTTGCAAAGACTAGTCGATTCCATGCCAACTCGACTGCAAGATGATCGAGATAAGAGGAAGATAGACTAAATATTGAATTGTGGCTTTTTGTTTTGTTTTTTGAACGCTTAATTGTTTGAATGTTTTAAGGCCGACGCCAGTAAATTTGTTTTGTTTATGCCACGAAAGATATTTTTATTGAGAATAAAATCTTTTTTCTTTCCATTTGCAGCCACAATATCATAATGATAAAGTCATGGCATAATATATTAATGAACCTGATGTTAATTACTAAAATAATCGTAAAAGAGAAAGGAGCCATTATGTATAGTTTGTCTCTCTCAAAAACATAACAAAAAAGAACATAAAAAGCACGAGGTTGTAGTCATGGATAAGAGGCCTGAACCTCATGGATAAGAGGCCTGAACGCTACCATTACGCTATCGAATCACAGAGAGAATACTTCAATTATAACTGTAGATATCAGGCAACGTGGTCCAACAACATGTAACATCGCCTGTCTCCGAATTATAGCGAAGATACCCGAAGGGAACTTTGTTCCAGGAGAGCGGCCACTTTTTCTTTTGACAGCTGTACATCATGCCCCCATCAATTTTATTGACTCGTAGATACTGAATATGAACAAAATTCGTCCATTAGTTTGGTAGAAATCACTGTACACAGAGAGACAAACGCATTAGTGAAGGCAAAACTGTGTAATTTTGGGTGGGGGGAACTGAAACATTGATTGTTGCGTCGTCATATAATTTGTCTTTTCATCATATACTGAGGAAGACGTGCATACACACCATGCGAGCTAAGGACCAGAGCCTGTGTGTTCACGGAGAAAACAGCTGACAATCTCCAATTCTTATCGTCACACAATCAGACTCTATGTAACCCTAACTTACTTTACTTCAATATCGTCGTGTTTATTAGGCAACTTCTTCACCACACCAGTAGTGCGGGAGAATTGCATAAAGGTTGGCTTTTCCCATTTGGCAAGCGACTTTTGAGGATCATACGAGTACAGCACAACAAATAACAGCCCAAAATAATGTGGACCGTGTTATGCGACAATACATCAAGTGACTTTACAACTTTGCTGTAGCAGGGTTTTAGTAAAAGTTTACATCTAAATTACGTTACTGCTTGTACTGATATAAAATCGTGGTTATCTATAAATATTGATTCATTTTATTTTTCTGAATCAATTAAATAAAGTTTCCTGTCATTATACACACACATTTTCTAAGTTTTGTAGATGCTGTATTCTATATCAACATACATTACAGAAACAGGGAGTCTGGTGATGCATAACAATGAATGTTAGGAAATTTAATAGTACTCCTTTTATTTATCAATAATTGATTATTTAAATCAATTATAAAAATAATTGATGGTACGCAACTATTACTGTTAGTAATATTAAACCCTTATGTTTAAATAATAGTAACAGTACACATTTATGAGACGAGATAAAAATGGAATAAATTGGATAACAGCTATATCTCCTATTGTTCTGTAGGGTTGTGAACCTTGGACTGTCACTTTGAGAGAGAAACAGAGGTTAAGGGTTTTCGAGAATAAGGTGCTTAGGAAAATATTGGAGCTAAGAGGGATGCAGTTGGAGGAGAATGGAGAAATCTACATAACGCGGTACTTCACGCATTGTATTCTTCACCTGACATAATTAGGAATATTAAATCCAGACGTTTGAGATGGGCAGGGCATGTAGCACGAATGGGTGAATCAGAAATGCGATAGTGTGTTAGTTGGGAGAACTGAGGGAAAAAAGAAGAATTTTGGGAAGGTCGAGATGTAGATGGGAGGAATGAATTAAGGGACTGGATTAATTTTGCTCACGATAGGGACCGATGGTGGGCTTATGTGAGTGCGGCAATGAACCTCCGAGTTCTCTAAAGACCATTTGTAAGTGACCGAACTTTATAGTGATATAACCTAAGTAGACCACAAATTGCAGAGCTACCAAACTACAAACTTGAAATGGAATATATTGCCTACAGGCCTAAGCTAGGTAGGCGTATGTCTAACGTAGGCCTAATATTTTTCGAGTAACTTGTAACAAAAAAAAAATAGTGGGAGAAAGTCATGCCCGTACCGCATACTGACGTTAGTAGTGGACGTGAAAGGAAAGAATAAATCTGGCTCATTTAGGCTATGCTGACGTTAATGATATTGACTATGTAGAATCACTGAATGCCAAAAAAAAAAAAAAAAAAATCACACGGGTGTCCGATGCCCTTTCCATTAATTCTATAATTATTATTTTAAATGTCTGGTTTTATACGCAGTGATGCACATAGATAGAACTATTGATAGGGGTAATAGTAAGTTATTAGTAGCAGTGGCGGCTCATACATATTTAATGCATAGTGCCAAAATCAGTGGTATATCCAGGATACCCTAAGGGGGAGGGTAACTCTTTTTCCTACTATAAGCAATAATAATAATAATAATAATAATAATAATAATAATAATAATAATAATAATAATAATAATAATAATAATAACAATAATAATAATAATAATAATAATAATAATAATAATAATAATAATAATAATAATAATAATAATAAGAGACGAGAATTCCATGCACATGCATGTTTTTATAGGAACATAGGACATACGTAGCTCATACTTAGTACTTATCCATTTCATTACTTTCCGGTTCCAAATATGTGTACTTTTCCCATGCATATTTGCATGTTTTCGACTTTTTAGGGATAAAAACATGCATAATGCATATTTAGGTAATTTTTAGCTTAATAATGCATATAATATATATTAAATTCAGTTTAAATGCATGTTTTAATGGTTTTGTGTGGACACCTTAGTTTCTCGATTTTATGTCCCATATTTTAGCTTCAGAAATCAGGATTGAAAAAAAAAAAAGAAAGAAAAAACTAAATAACAGAAAAATTAAATAAAATGTTAAGATTTTCTCAATAAGTTGTTAGAGGACCTTTCCCTGGACGGAAGTCCACTTTTACAACACTTTACCGACGACCCTCTATACACTGCGTGTCATAAATTTATTACGTTGGATATTTTGAGAATAGTAAGTAGAGAGGAAATATAGAGGGTTCAAGGAAATTGCCGACAAATAATTTAGGTCAAAAGCATCCTCTTTCAGGGAGGTTGTAAATTCTCTTCCTTTTCTAGTACTAGTAGCAATTTAGATTCTTCTAAAATTGGAATCACCGTAAAACTGTGTCTGCAGTGTGTGAATGTCGTAAGTTGTTAATGTGCTTGTTTATTCTGTTTGCGCGTGTTAATGTGGTTCTAATATGTTTCCAATTTAAAGATTCCAAAATTGTACTCTTTGCACAGTGGATTACTGTGAAGGAAAAGATTTTATTAGGTCAGATGAGGATGTCGTATTTTGCGACTGTTGGAGTAAAGAGTAAAGCAATGCTGTTCTGTTTCCGAATATTTTATATGACAATTGTTCTTTGTAAAAAATTACAAAACTTGTTCAAAATAATTATTAAATTACGATGTCCGTTTTTAAATCGTATCTAGGTAACCGTAAGGTCTATTATAATTTCAGATAAAATGTACTAAAAAATTTCAAGTCGACCAGCATGTCGCATCTGTTTCACATATTGCAAGAATGCAACAAAAGAAATAATCTTCAAAGAATTTCATAGATCCCTCAGTTATGCCCGTGGGAAAGTGAATGTAGCGGCGAAAAACAAATTGGATAGGGTCCTAAATGCTAACCCGGACTGCGGATTCTTTTGTTCAGTGAAGAAGGTTATTTGTGGCGAAAACTTGAATGAAGAATTTGACCTGCACTGTCACAAATATGTTCATTCAAGTTTAAACCCGTAACTTCTTGCAATATAGAGACAAGTGCAGGAACCTCACACAAACCAATTTAAAAATGTTATTAGGTTTTTAACTGTGCAAAAAAAGTGAAGTGAAATAAGACATTTTGAAACAAAAATAAAAGTGCATATTTTAATGTATTTTTCGCTAGATCATGCATATTTCATAGTTTGATAGTACATGAATGCATGCATATTTTGGGATTTTATAGTGCATAAAATTCTCGTCTCTAATAATAATAATAATAATAATAATAATAATAATAATAATAATAATAATAATAATAATAATCACTCACCAAAATTTATACAACTGGAGCACTTGAGCACTTTTGTTGACCAGGTTAATATGCGCGATAGATAAAACCCATTCGCCTATTCTTCTGACTTCAAAATAAATCCATCATTTTTTTGTTGAAGTTGTCTATTTTGCAAACAAAACTCCTCAGATTCATCGTGCCTTCTTAGTGCTAAATCTAGTGCCCCACAAAATCGTATACAATTTATTATTAAATTTAATACATATCTGTTTTTATCAACTTGCTCATTGTGTTTTGCAATCGCGATTTTAACTGATTTTCAGTGTTCGCTTTATCCAGCATAGACAAACTGAAGACGTTATTCATATTAACCTTTGACTTATGATGTGTTTTTATTTAACCCCATAAGTGTACTAAATCTGTCACACCCACTTTTGACCAGCTAAGTTCATCTCCGAACAGAACACACGGGAAAAAGAAGAACGCATTTTTCACATCACATCCACACAACCAGTTGTTTTTTAAATAAATATCTGGGTTGAATTTGCGAGATCTGTTAACTTTAGCACTTTGCTGCTTTCGATGAATATTTAAGTGCGGTGTTGGTCTGCCTAATTCTTTAAAACGAAGTTTGTTTTCATATGTTAATGTTGAAAACTGAGATTTCAATAAAGCGCCAACCGAATTAATTTTTTAACAGTACACAACACGATAACACGATCACTATTACGATGACAACCTCACGACTTAACACGTTCACACTACACTTGGTGCTGTTGGTAGAAATAATAAAGTGAAAACTTTCTCAAGCCAAGTTTTCAAGAAACCGGGAGAGATTTTATTATCTTATTGTTGCAGTCTTCGCTAAGAAACTTGTTCCGACAAAGCGGAGGACAGACAGAGCGCGAGGTAGTAAGGGATCGGCGTAGTAAATGGGGATGTATACAGTTTTACAAGCATTGCAAAAGCCAGCGGCAATTTGTGCCTGGCACATTTCAGATCATGCTTTTAGATGCTGAAAAGGACGAGCGAACATGAAGATTGCGCGCGCATCCCATTATATTTCTTATGGGATGTAGTGCCTGGCACAGATCCATCCTCCAAACACTGGTTACAACGTGTTTCGCTGCAAAGATCACATTGACGGTAGAGTTTGTGTAAGCGTAACTTGTTTCTCTCAGGTTTTGAGCGGAAGATATGAATTCTCCTTTTCCTTCTGTATTCTGGTAGTGCCATGGCACAACGGCACTACCTCTAAAGCCGCCCCTGATTAGTAGGTAACTTAAAGTTTTCTTCTTTGCATATCGTGAGATAAAATTTGTCTTCAAACTTACACCTTTCACAGTACACTTAGCTGTCTTACAATATGGCGGACACAAAGTACATGAGCGCAAATCCTGCTTCACTTTTTTTCAAGTTATCAGTGGCGTACTTTACCGACGTAATTAATACAAGTTTCTAGGCGTGAATGTCAAGTTCGTATAGGAACAGTGATGTCAATGGAAATATTTTTATTCTCATAGATATTGCGAATAAATATAGTCATAAAAATGGCCGTAGTAATGATGTGCATGTGAGCACCAGGAATATTAGCGGCAGTCAGTGGCATGTCATGGTTATGATAATAGGCGAGGCGACATACTGCTTGAAATAGTCGAGATGCTGTAGAATAAGTGGCGTATCAGAACCATACAATAACACAAAACTTGTATGTTTAACACGGACAGTGATACAAACATAAACGATTTTTTATAATTTTATTTCAATATTGTGCACAGTAATTTGAACATTAATTATAAAGACAAAATAGTAATAATAATAATAATAATAATAATAATAATAATAATAATAATAATAATAATAATAACAAAGCGTCAGTGGCGTATCAAGCTGGTTTGCAATGCTTCACGACGAGCAGGAACAGTGGCGGTTATTATTGACAGGAAATGTTCAGCAGGCAACAACAAAGCCACGAGAGTAACGACCTAGTAACGACCAAAGACGTTATAATAGTATACTAGACTCACACAGAGCGCTGGTGTGCTGTCCAAAATTGAAACCAGTCTGCGCATGTTTACGCCGCCATGCTACTGGTAGAAATAGAGCGGTAAACACGATTGTCATACTTGTCCTTTGTTTTGTTAAAAAAAAATGTTATGTTTTATTTAACGACGCTCGCAACTGCAGAGGTTATATCAGCGTCGCTGGATGTGCCGGAATTTTGTCCCGCAGGAGTTCTTTTACATGCCAGTAAATCTACTGACATGAGCCTGTCGCATTTAAGCACACTTAAATGCCATCGATCGGGCCCGGGATCGAACCCGCAACCTTGGGCATAGAAGGCCAGCGCTATACCAACTCGCCAACCAGGTCGACTCCTTTGCTTTGTCTCGGGTGTTTTTAGTGAATAGTGTGAAAGTAATGGCAATATAATTTTGAAAGATGATATATTATCGCCGCGGACTCATGCTTAACATGTCGGCATCATACAATAACGTGCGGTGTGGTTTAAAAAAATAATTTTGCCGACCGATTGTTGCTCTGTAGGTTTCACTCTAAGCGTCACGTTGTCACGTCTACTTTCTCGATAAGAATAAGCACTAGTTTGTTATATTGTTAAATGGCTATTATTATTATTATGATTATTATTATTATTATTATTATTATTATTATTATTATTATTATCAGGGAACGGATTTATATGGACTAAAAAATATGAAATATGTAAATATATATGTAGTTATTTTTACCAAAATATGGAATTAAATATGGATTTTTACCAAAATATGGAATTAAATATGGACTTAAAATTATAAAAAAATGACTATGTACGTTAAATATTGGTACATTTTAATCAAACTAAACAAAAAATATAATGGACGTACCTTATCTTCCAATGTAGTTTCAACAAAACACAATTTTTATTGTCTGTTACCATAACAATAGGTTACAAACATTTCTTTCAAGTGCTGAAAAGTGAATCTTCTTCTATTGTCTCTGAGGATAGATTTATACTGACTAAAAGAGCGTTCGACGTCACAAGAAGTAACTGGTACATAATTCAATTTCACAATGTCTGCTGGGGATAAGTCCAAGTTAATCTTCACTGTTGATTCACCACTCATCACAGCAACAACCTTTTGTAGTTCTTCATATCCAGGGTTTTTTGAAAGTACAGTGTCCACCTTAGCTCTTACTGCATCTGCAACTTTACCTCTACCACGATTCAGTTGTTCCACAGTACTATTTATAATTTCAAAACTTTCAGATAGTGAAAGGTGCCTATTTTGGAGACTTTTGAGCGTTTTTATGATGCATGAAAATGTATGCTGAATGTGAGCTAAGTCATTCTTCACACTTATGTCACAGGTAACTGTTTTCGCAGTATCAATTGAGACTGCATCTTCAGAGTCCAATGCAAGGAGAACATTGTTAATAGAGTCTATATGTTCGGCATAATATTCAACTGCTTCTAGCCATGTACCCCATCTAGTTAAAATTGGCTTTGGTGGCAATGGAATTTCAGGGTACATTTCTTTCAACACGTTAACTCTACTGGGAGCTTTGAGAAATACTTTTTTCACTGATGAAATCAACAAATCTACTTTAGGGAAATTGTCTCTGACCACTTCTGCCACACGATGAAATGCATGCGCCACACAAGTAAAATGAGTCAATTTAGGATATACAACAGATAATGCTTGTCCAGCTTTGACCATATAAGGGGCAGCATCGCTAATAAAGAATAACACATTATCGTACATAATACCCTTTGGCCACAGGATACCCATAGCTTCGTTGAACAGTTTAACTATAGTTTTGTTATTGCACTTTTCTAGAACATCACAATGTAAAAGAATTCGTTCAGAATATTGTTCACTTAACAAACCGATAACTACATTACCAACAAGTCTACCTTCTTTGTCGGGAGTCTCATCAATGGAAACCCAAATTGAACTATCTTTAATTTCATCTCTTATCTTCTGTATTGTCTCATCGTAGATGGATGGAGCATACGTCTTCCTAAGTGTTGACTCATCCGGGATTGTATGTTGAGTATATTTTTCAAGGAATTCCCTGAAGACCTTATTCTTTAGTTTGTAGAGAGGAATATCAGCAGAGATGAGAGAACGGCACAGGTCGATGTTAAACTCAGATCTTACATTCGATGTTGTTGGTTGTGTTAAAAACAATTGTCTCTGCTTGGAATTTAGTTGTTTGTTGGCCTGATGTTTACTAGTTGTAATGTGTTGTTGCACCAGGAACTTTTGTGTAGATGATACTGCACACTGACACAAATTACAAAATAATATTTTATTGTCAGTTGATAAACCATCTTCTTTAAATTCTGAAATGTAACTTGTTAGTTTTGATTTTAAATTGACTGAATGACGTACTTTTGGCATATTTACCGTCTTTATAGTATGATTTACAAAACTGAACCTATGTGTACTCTGACTGGCATTTAACTGTTGAGCTGCACAACTGAAGTCTGTTAAAAATTTTAAATTAAATTAATACAGTTTTGTAACTTACTTTCCCATTGTTGATAGGACTGCTAATTTTCAAATAACTCTGATGTTAAAGGGATTACTGAACATGTGTTTAAATCTCTATTGTTGAAATGTATTTTTAAAAGTTAATGGAATTTTGTTTTGTTTTATTGTTAAACCTAATATAATATGGACTGTTTTATATGAAATATGGAAAATATATGGAAATTAACGAAAATATGTACTAAACTCTAAAATATGGAAAAATATGGAAAATAAAAGTAGGATTTTTCAACCCTACACATTGTGAAACATAAAGATAATGCAAAATATAAATTATATTAGCTTTATAAGTAAATATGTATTTACATATAAATCCTTTCCCTGATTATTATTATTATTTCATATACGAGTACGTTGGCTTTCTTAACTCTTAATAATAACTCTTTAATAATAATTTTTAATCACATACCTTAATGTTCGTCCTCAGCACAAGACATTGCAACCTCGGGTTTAGTCTACGTGGATTAGACAAGTAAGTGTCATTTAATAATAATTGAAGCAGCTTATTGGTTGCATTATTGAAATTGAGGCGAGTGATTGGAGCGGCGACACAAGAAATTGAAAACAATAATACAATTAATTTCAAAGATCTGCCGAACGCATGAGGCCGCTCAAAGACCTGCCGAATGTTAACCATGAGAGCGCGGCGATAATACCATCCCTGTTTAATTTTCCAAGCTATTTGCAAAAGGTACGATATAATATTATCTTTGTTGTTACAATATCAATATCATTAAAAATCAATCAGTAGTTTACGACAATAAAGAACACTTAATTGTTAGTACAGGTATATCAGACTGTAGAGAAATCCCACTGAGTGAATTATTTAGACTTACACATCAGATGTTAAAACATTAGTGGAAAGATAACTTTTTGTTTTTATTATGTAAATGAATTTATCTGCAAGATAATAAACTTTCATTCAAGATCCATATATGGATAAATAAATATACAGATAATAAATAAATTAATAGCTATAATAGCTAAGCCTCCTTTGTGAATTTATGATTCAGAGTTCACCTATAAATAACTCTTTTACATTTTTCCGGATATATTTTATTAACAAAAGCAAGGAATGGCATCTTATTGATATTGCATATGTGCATAAAAATTATGTACCATCACTCCGCAAGCAATGATAATATATCTATTTTATTTATTTAAAATAAAAATGCAATTTGTAAAAAATCCACACATAAAAAGTATGTGGTTTTTTTTTATCTTGCATAAAGTGATTGTTTAGTTTTTAGATCTTCACGTTACCTATTGTTTGCAATGTATTAGGTACCGATACTTTTTATAATTGATAGCATTCCCTTTATTAATTGAAGAATGAATTCAATGTAATTTGGCTACCTTCGCATATTATATTTTGCCAGATTACCTATGTCCTGTGATCTAAAAGTACCGGTAATATAATTTATTTTTGATTCTCTAAAACTTAACAACAAGTCTATACTGATTATCGCATATTTATTTCACTTAGGAATTTGATTATAACAAGAACTTGTGTAATCAAGGTGCATATATTTATGTCTTGTGATCTAAGAGTTAATATGTTAATATAATTTTAGATTCTCTGAAACCTAACAATTTGCTGATTATCGTAAAATTGTACAATCTATAATGTGTATTGTGTAGGCCTATTTATAGATGTATCAGTATGTTTTCTATAAATTGCTGCATACGTATTTTCTTTTCTTTAATGTTCTAACACATATCAATGAAACTTTGAATATGTTTATTTCGTCCTAATTTTACGTTAAACGTCGAAAATGGCCATAATATGTCAATTTTAGATCATCACAGCGTTAAATTGCGTGATTTACGCACTGCTATTATTTGTCTGCTCTCCAACAATATGGCGGCAAGCGCAGCGTTCAATTTGCCCCGGTTTCCTCGTTTCGCGCAGCCGAGACTGTAGGGGCTTGGTAACGACAACCTAGAGCAATGAAGTAACTGCATTACACACAGAGCACAACACATTCCCGCTGATTAGTATGGTATAATGGTATTGCTATCGTGTTGGCAACACTGCGCCTGCTCAGTCCTGCAGGATGGCCTCCACTTCGGTGCGGCTGAACCGACGCGCCACGTCCAGGGCCTTACGTCCCCTCTTACTCCTCGTCCCCCGCTCAGCACCATGCTGCAACAGCAGCTGGACCACTGAGGAGTGGCCACTACATGCTGCACAGTGAAGTGCAGTCCACTGGTTTGCATCAGCAGGCTTATTAGGCCGCGCCCCAGCTGCCAGCAGCAGCTCACACACTGCACGACGTCCACGGTATGCAGCTTCATGCAGAGCAGTGCAGCCAGATGGTCCTCCCTTCACATCGAGCCGCGCCCCGGCAGCCAGCAGCGCCCTGCACGTATCCTGGCGGCCTCCATATGCTGCCAGCCACAAGGGCGTGCGGCCAACATGATCCACGGCGTTCACCTGGCTGCCTCCATCCAGGAGCAGCTGCACCTTGTGTGTATCCCCCCGCTCTGCTGCCCGGTGTAGCTCAGTTCTGCCTTGCCTGTCCTTTTCCTGGTGAGGCCTGACCTCAGATGCAGCTCTGTGCTTCTGAAGCAGACAAAACAATCTGGTCACAGGAAGCTCAGTCAGCTAAGTGACAGTTCCACTAGGCTGAGTGAAGGAGATGACAGTAGTGGCGACAGTAGCCATAACTACAGTAATGTCAGTAGTGGTGGCAGTAGCCATAACTACAGTAATGTCAGTAGTAGTGGAAGTAGCCATAACTACAGTAATGTCAGCAGCAGCAATAGTAGTAGTAGTAGTAATTCTTCTGAAATCTGAAATTAAGTTTGCTCTCCAACTGCAGCTGGTCGCAATCTGTGTTGTAAACGTTTGTGTCAATCATTCCTCAGTAACTGTAACCATGGCAACAGCTCGCACTTACTGCTGTCTTCTGGCGCTCCGCCTGCAGTTCTTCTACCGTTTTCTTCAGTTCCTCCCCCTTCGCTTGCAGTTCTTCTTGCAGGACACGCAGTGCTTCCTCTTTACTCTGTAATTAAAAACAAATCTGGTTGAGAAGAAATGTCGCTAACTTGACTAGTAACATGACTGCTATGATGATGATGATGATGATGATGATGGCAAGATTACGATGACTTTATAATAATATTACTATCATCATCATTATTAAAATGACAAATGACTGAATAGAACTGGTGAACTCCCTCGTAATTGTAACCATGGCAACAGCTCTCACTTACTTCTTTCAGCTGGCGCCTCATCTCTCGCTCAGCCTTCGCTTCTTGTCTGAGCTTCTCCAGCTGATCCTGGTAACTCTGTAATATAAACAATTCTGGATTAGAGAAAGCTCAGCTAGTTGGGTGATAGACTTGAAGCAACAGGTTTCATGAAGGAATCAAGCTGATGGCCCGGTATACAGCATCAGGAAATGAGACAACAGCTACCAACGTATAACGTTTGCATAAAGACTTTAATGTAAAACCTCTCATCCTGTGTATGGTTTTCCCTAAAGAGTTAAATAAATGTTACGTGTCTTCAAATAAATTGGACATCTGACGGAACATAATCTTCATTTTCATGATGAAGTTTTCAGAAATGGGCCAAAGATCGAATATACTACCTGTACATACTGTAATTCGCATTTTCATGATTAACCCCAAAGAAAATTTTGTATTTTCATGATAAGCCCTAAAATAAATGGGTCGTGAATCATCTAACTACCCAGAACATAATTCCGACTTTCTTAAGCCAAAAAATAAGTGGGCCGCTGATCATCTAGACCAGTGTCTGTCAAACTTATAAGGATGTGGCTCATTTTTTGGCGAGACTTTTCATTGCACTGCCGTATATGTACCCCGTTTGAAAAATACAAAATCCGTGTACAATCAATAAAATTATGATTTTACTGAAAACCAGTCGATAGCAATCAACTTCTAATGTATCATATCTACAAGATGAGAGATCGGAATATGCAAATCTACCTTCCAATTTATTTTATTTTGCTTCTCAGACTTGCCTTCCTAGCTGACATATCTTTCAAAAACTTTCAATAGTAGTTTGCAAGGCCTAGATGTTAACATAATAAGAGCCAGCGATAAAACCGACAGATTTGTAAGGAAACTTGATGTCTGGTTGACATCACTTCACAAAAAGAAATTTGATTAATTCTACTGTATTAATTGAGCTGTGTAGTACGTATGGGAGAATCCAGAAATGCATAAAGAGTGTTAGTTGGGAGACCTAAGGGGAAAAGACCTTTGGGGAGGCCGAGATGCAGATGGGAAGATAATATTAAAATGGATTTGAGGGAGGTGGGATATGATGATAGAGAGTGGATTAATCTTGCACGAGATAGGGACCGATGGCGGACTTATGTGAGGGCGACAATGAACCTGCAGGTTCCTTAAAAGCCATTTGTAAGTAAGTAAGTATTAAATGAGCTGTTCAGAAGTAAAGTGGTACAACGCGAGTTTATTAAATGTTCGGGAATGTAAGGTTTTTCGTTTGCTTGCATTTAAAAATCGTCGTTAATTTTTTTCTCTAAATTATCCTCATCTTCATCAAAAATATTTAAAACATCTTATGGTATCGAAATTATAATTTTTCTTCCTTGATAAAGTCATATATTGTGCCTGTAACCCAAGGCATCACTTCATCGATAAACAAATAGATGGAAACTGTAGTAAAGTGGTATAACTCAATTAGGCCTACATATACAACTGTTCCTCTGTATAACATTGTCCATAGTAATGTAAAGTACCCAAATAAGAGACACTTTTTTTTTTAATTGCTTATAAATGAGGGTGGGAATAGGCATTTTTATTCTGAATGAGTGGAATACATACAGAACTTTGTCTATTTTTAGAATATACAATACAAATTATAGTCAGTTTTTATTATTATTTTAAATTGTAAAAAGTAGTAAAATTGGGAAATATTATGTTATGGAAAGAGGTTTCAAATAAGAGATACGTGTGTTATTTAACTTTATTTTTGAACATGGACAAAAATTATCATCATTGGGTGAAAATTGAAGCAATAGGGTAAACACTGGTAATTTCGTGATAATTTCATGAAAACTAATTTAAAATGCAAATGTGTAAATATATCCTTATTCCGGTTTTTTCACCTAAAAGACGATAACTTGCTGTACAAATCTGGAGACATAAAAGATTGGATACGTTCTTGAATATATGCCAAAAACCACTTTTACAACTTAAGCTGAAAGGTTGGTTATTTCGTGATAACCTTGGTAATTTCGTGATATTGCATTGATAATTTCGTGAGAGGTAGAAGAATTGTGGAAAAATTCATTAAATTCAAATGAAATTCTCATTTATTGTTACAAGACTTCAAACATAGTAATTCCGTCTAATATTCATAGCAAGAAAACATAGAAATACATATCAACACATAATATGAATGAAATAAAAGTAAAAATTGAAATTGAAAAGGGATCTTCTTTGCCCTGAAAGAATGAACACTTTTATTACGGACTTTACTATAGCCTATATTACTAGGGTAACTCCAAAAGTAATGCATAACATTTGTTTAAACATTATATTTTTATCCTACAGCTTTGCTATTTTCACAGAATGTAGATGCATCCTTTAGGAACAAATTGTCACTTTTTCACATAATCCCTGTCCCTTTCAACTGCCTTACGTAACCTAGGAACGAGGGCCTGTAGACCAGCACGGTAAAAGTCTGGACCAACACGTCTGAGCCACTCTTTAGCAGCGTGCACAAGGGAGTCATCTTCTAACCTCGTTCCGCGAAGGAATCCTTCAGTTTACCAAAGAGATGGTAATCGCATGGTGCCAGTTCAGGACTGTAAGGCGAGTGTTTCAGTGTTGTCTATCCGAATTTTCTGATCTGGTCTGTGGTCTTGTGACTGACATATGGCTGTGCGTTGTCGTGCAATATCAGAACATCCTGCTTCTCCCGATGTCGTCGAACACGACTCAGTCGAACTTGAAGTTTCTTGAGAGTTGCAACATACCCGTCAGAATTAATGGTGGTTCCGTGTGGCGTGATGTCCACAAGCAAGAGTCCTTCTGAATAGAAAAACTCAGTAGCCATAACGTTTCCTGCCGAAGGTGTACTTTTGAATTTCTATTTCTTTGGTGAATTTGCATGATGCCACTCCATTGTCTGCCTCTGTCTCCGGTCCAAAATGGTGGAGCCATGTTCCATCTTCTGTCACAATTCTTGCAAGTAAGTCATTTAGCACTTATCATTGACACTTAGCATAATAACAAATCAAACAGAAGCTACACTGAACCCATTGCGTCTCCGTTTTCTTTTTTGTTATCACATCTTGTCTTCAGATTTCTAAAATTCCTATTGTAATACATTTTATACTATTTTAAAAATTGTAACACTTAATACTCAACAAAATTTCGCCTCAAACAGTTAAGATTTCTATCAGTAAAGCTAAGCCTATATGGCGACTACAGATGTATCTAAAATTCCAAAAACATTTCCTAAAATTTCACGAAGATACAATAAATCTTTGTACAAAATATCATATGCTTACCTTTAGTAATAAGCCTGTAATGTAATTACGAACATCCACAAAATTTGTATGCCTGAGAAGTCGACGCAAACTTGCTCTCTCCAAACATAAAAGCTCACTGAAGCAACTACAATAGTCACACAAAGCTTAGGTGTATGTTTCTGGAAACTGGACAACATATGCAATCCCTTGGCGGAAATTTGGATCTCGCAACACCATTGGTTAGTTCACAAAAGAGCAAAGAAAAAGTATCACGAAATAACCGAAATTACCAATGTTTACCCTATATAACATTGTTAAATCATGTAGATACATTAATAAATTCAGGAATATTTTAAAATTGAAGGGTTCAGTGCAACAGTGGTCTAACTGCTCTCAACAAAACTTCTGTTGTTTATTTGAAAATTTTCCAAGTGAAATTAAGATAGTTTACGAAAATAACACAAGTCGGTCAAGTCGGACATGAATGTACTAATATTACTTAGGCTACTATTGCTAACGTTAATATTTTGCTAGAGAAAGAAAATATGATAGAAAATTAAACTTCGATCTCCATATTTTAATTTTAAGTTGATTGCGCTTATTTTGTGACTCTTTTAATTGACACAATTCTTATTTCGCTGGATTGAGCAAGTTGGACAAATAAAAAGTTCTTCATGAGTGTTGCAGTCTTCGTGTTCCCTACGACGATATTTTGAACAGTGAGTCTACTTCTCTCCCCTGGGCCCTGGTGTCCTATGAAAAAAATCCAGTGCAAAACAAGCTCTCTCCATCATCATAATTTTATCCATATTCCGAGTCACTAGAGTTAATTAATTGCACATCGGATTCTTCATCACTGGATGAACTCAAGCATTGCTTCTTGGACTGATGTTTTCTGTGGCTTTTGTTGTTTTTCGAACAACTTCTTACGAGCTGCATCTTTTCTTTATTTTTCCTTATCTAAACTCTTTCTCATTTAAATTTAAAGGTCATATTGTTTCAGAAAAGTGTTATGAAGTATCATTCAATAATAATTTATATTTTCAGTCAAAACACTTATCAATATGTGAAGTCAGAAAATAATTCTGTTACATCATATTACAATTTAAAAGTCACAAATATTTTCGACTTATACAAAAAGTCATCTTCAGGTGAATCCTTAAGCAAACAATTTTGAAAATCAGGTGCATTTTGATCTAATAGTTGAATGCACATGCAGACATTTTACAAATATATACTTGTCATGACTGAGGTTAAATGGTTCACATACAAAATAAGACACTTATTTACAAAGATAACTGAAATCTCTGACTTTTGCGTGTGTATAAAACTATTGGCATCTATGGCCTGACATTAAAAACTTGTGCAGTCAAGTAATAAACTTACACTATATGTCATGGGGTTAAAATTAACATATAACAGTATATAAATGATGAATTCTGCAATATTAATGTGTTGTAGGGTGGAGGGAATTCATAGTCTGTTTCACCGCGGTGGAAGAAAAAGAAGTAAAGAGCACCGAACTTCTCACAGTTCGAAGTGGGAATTCTTTTAGAACTCGTCAGCAAATTCTGCACCCATATTAGAGAATAAAAGTACTGACGGAAGTTCTCTAAGAGAAAAGCAGGCTACCTGGTTGGATTTAACCTCATAATTGAACATGAGTTACACGTGTTCACATAATTCCACATAATTTGTAACGTAATTTATGCAGTGGTTATTTCATATTATTGATAATAATTGGGAAAATTTCAGTATACGGATATCTCACTGACAATTATCTTGAAATAGGCTACTAAAAAGAGCAGATTTGTATCTGTTTGTCGAATGTTCATCATCTTGCTTACGAAAAGACACATTTCAGTGCCAATGATTTATTTCGGAAAATTTCAGTTTACGGATACCTCGCTAACAATTATTATAAAAAAAAAAAAAAAAAGCAATTCGTCTGTGTATATCGAATACGCATCATCATGCATACGAAAAGGAAATTTTTAGTGCCAATTTATTTTGTGTGCACAAGGTTGGAATTTTGGAGTAAGAGGGAAAGGAAAGTATCCTTGTTCTGAATTTTATCCATTTATTTTGTGTTCACAAGGTTGGAATTTTGGAGTAGGTAAGAGGGAAAGGAAGGTATCTCTTAATTCAAGCGTAAATAGCCTAATTGTCCAAAACGTCATGTAGGTCCTAATAGTTTCAAATGGCAAATCTATACCTAATAAGTGATAATCTCGCATTCTACAAAATTGTCATTTAGTTTTACTATATTATACCGGCATAGAATAACTACTTTATTATTATGTTAACAAAATTGGACAGTTAGGCCTAAATAATATTTTGTCCTCAAGTAAAGTCCCGATCTTCCAAAGCAGAAACATATATAAAACATTAGTCTATTTTGAGAAAAAAAAAATCATTTTTATTATTCATCTACAAACTTACTCTTTCTACAATAATACCAATTCTGTTATTTCCGCAGTGATTTGCGTGTTCAAGATACATCATTTCATCTTCAATTCCATCAAGTACGTCAAATCTTGCCGCCATTTTGGTTTTCTAGACTTGACCATGTTCAATTCAAGATAATCGGTCCCACACCCGTGATCAAATATGATCATCATCAACTCGCTTGTTTAACTTTGATCGAGATTGATACTCCGCAAATTGGCGTTGAAGATGGTCAAGTGCCGACTTAACCGTGGTCAAATTTTAATCGAGAATGGTGCACACGGGCATTTAGCTATTTCCTAACCTAACCCACTCAAACCTTCTCACTCTCCTCGGCCTCCTGTCAGTTAGCTGTCGCCATTTTCGTCTTTCAGATATTGCCAATGCGGTTACTGTCACTACATTGTGATATATATAATGGAGTACCCATAATTATCATTCAATTAAGTGCCCATTTGAGCAAAACTTAGCGCTTGCACGTCTGCCTATTTTAAAGCTCTGTGCTTCTGCAGCAGACAAAACAATCTGGTCAGAGGAAGCCCAGTCAGATAGGTGACAGTTCCACTAGGTTGAGTGAAGCAGATGACAGTAGTAGTGACAGTAGCCTTAACTACAGTAATATCAGTACTAGTGACAGTAGCCATAACTACAGTAGCCATAACTACATTAATGTCAGTAGTAGTGATAGTAGCTATAACTACAATAATATCAGCAGTAGTGACAGTAGCCATAACTGCAATAATGTCAGTAGTAGTGACAGTAGCCATAACTACAGTAATGTCAGTAGTAGTGACAGAAGCCATAACTACAGTAATGTCAGTACTAGTAACAATAGCGATAAGTACAGTAATTAATGTCACCATCCATAACTGCAGTAATGTCACTAGTATTAGCAGTAGTATTTGTTGTAGCAGTTCTAGTCAGAAAACCGAAATTAAGTTTACTCTCCAACTGCAGCTGGTCGCAATCTGTGTTGTAACAGTTTGAATCATTCATTGCTCAGTAAATGTAACCATGGCAACAGCTCACACTTACTGCTGTCTTCTGGCGCTCCACTTTCAGTTCCTCTACCATTTTCTCCAGTTCCTCCCCCTTCGCTTGCAATTCTTCTCGGAGAACTTGCAGTCCCTCCTCTTTATTCTATAATTAAAAACAAATCTGGTTGAGAAGAACCTCAGATGTCGATAACTTGACTAGAAACTTGATTACTGTGATGATGACAATGATGATTTTATAATAGTGATAATAATAATAATAATAATAATAATAATAATAATAATAATAATAATATGAGCCGTTCAGAGCAGAAGTGGTATAAGTCAAAATTGGGTAATGAGGTTTAAAGTAAAAATTCTGTAAAATACAGCGCAAAGTAGCAATTAATATGTCCTTCGTGCTATCCACTGACTACTAATAGTTTAAATAAATTGAATATTAATTGCTACTTTGCTATGTATTTTACAGAATGTTTACTTTAACCCTTATTATCCATTTGTGACTTACATCACTTCTGCTCTGAACGGTTCATATAAGTATTATTGTTTTTATCATTATTAATTATGTGCAATGTCTGAGTGGAGCTCATAAACTCCCTCGTAACTGTAACCATGGTAACATCTCACACTTACTTTTTCCAGCTGGCACCTCATCTCCCGCTCAGTCTCCACTTCTTGTCTGAGCTTCCCCAGCTGAGCCTGGTAATTCTGTAATACAAACAATTCTGGATTAGAGAAAGCTCAGCTGGTTAGGTGATATTCTGACTTGAAGCAACAGGTTTCATGAAGGAATCAAGCTGGTGGCCGGTATACAGCATCAGGAAATGAGACAACAGCTACCAACGTATAATGTTTGGATAGAGGCTTTAAAGCAAAATCTCTCATCCGTCTATGGATTTCCCTAAAGAGTGAAATGTTATGTGCCCTCAAATAAATAATTTATTATATTATTTATTATATTATTACTAATTTCAATTATTGAAAATATGCAGGAACATAATCTCATTTTTATGATGAACTTCTAAGAAATGACCCACAGGGAGAATACACTAGCAAAACAAATTGTAATTAACTCGTATTTTCATGATAAACCGTAAAAGAACTGGGCCGTGAATCATCTTACTTCCCAGAATGTAATTCGAATTTTCATAAAATAAATGGGCCGTGGATCATCTAGACCAGTCGTTGCCATCAAACATTTTGAAGATGAGGCCCACTTTTGAGCGAGCCTTTTATTACAACCCCCGATGGCTGCATTTATACAAGTTAAACGTCTAACACGGCTACATATTTTATATTCAAACACCTTAGCAGGTATTACCACACCCTTTTTTGTGACATACCCATTCCCAATATTACGATCTATCTTAGCTTTCGCTCTTTTAGTCTATGTATCGAATTATGACGCAAACGTTTCTTCCCCTATTCCACTTGAATTCGTCATTCACTGACATGATCAGTACAACTTGAAAATGATTTTGTAGATGTATACAAACATAAATTTAACTTAAACAATAACAGTGATAGCACACGATTGGCGGGGAAGCTACTAGCAGGCGTTGTGAGCTATACCGCTACACCAGTAGTGGCGCGGCGATTCCAGTTCCTGTAATAACATCTAATCGCTTTTCTATTGGCTAATTTTTTAAATAAAATTGTCACTTCACCAATTAATAGCTAACAACCTCATAGACGAGAACCTGGCTGAAACTCAAAATTAATAATTATTTTTTACTTATAACAATTTATCTCTCAAGGGCTCGAATAAATCATGGTAAATTTAGCTATGTAGCCTACTGCATGACACCACAAATACAGAGTTTCCTTTTACAGACATGCAATTAAGTTTACACAGTTTTAAACAATATATTACTGACCATCATCCAGAAGAAACTGAAAACAATTATGACAGTCGTAGATGGATACTGAATCCGTTTTTAGACAGAAAAGCTGAATTGACTGAAATTCCACATAAGCTTAATATTAAAGAGAAACTCATTCCAATATGTACCTACTTGCCAATCTGGAATGAGGTAAAAATACAAGTGGACAACTACTCAAATACTTGGGGTGTACTATAAGTAGTAACAAGAGCTGCTGCCAGGAAGACAAGAGCGGGATAGCAATTGCAAAGGAAGCTTTTAATAGAAAAAGGAGCATCTTCTGCGGACCTCTGGAGAAAGAACTAAGGAAGAGACTAGTGAAGTGCTTTTGTGTGGAGTGGGGCATTGTGTGATGAGGCAGAAACATAGACATTGCGACAAAATCAAGAGAAACGATGAAAAGCATTTGAAATGTGGATATGGAGAAAAATGAAGTGTGTGAAATGGACAGACAGAATAAGAAATGAAGTTGTTCTGGAAAGAGTGGGTAAAGAAGGAATAATGCTGAATCTGATCAGAAAGAGAAAAAGAATTTGGCTGCGTCACTGGCTAAGAAGGAACTGCCTACTGAAGGATGTACTGGAAGGAATGGTGAACGGGAAAACAGTTCTTGGCAGGAGAAGATAGCCTATCATGTGATAGACAACATTAAGATATAATTTTCGGATCATATGCGGAGAATAAGAGGAAGGCAGAAAAAACGGAAGATTGGAGAATGCTCGATTTGCAGCGAAATCTTCTTACACTTGTAAACGATATCACTGTGTGTGTTAGGGAATAGAGTGTCCAGATTTGAGAAGCAAATTTCTCAAAAACAGGCACATATTGTCGAGTTAATTATTTTTCACTTTACAACTATTGAAACATTTTTGTAGAGTTATGTTCAACGTTGTTGGTAAGTAGACATCGGAAGTTAAGTCACTAAAAAATTGTATTTTAGGTGCCTAAAAACGCTCTAAAAGCAACAAAAATAGGGCAATAAAAGGCATTAAAATTATATTGAACCACCCATAATTCATAAAGTAAACATCCATAAGACCATCAGTAGCTAACTTAATAAAGCACACCGGAAAAGTACTTTCTCTGTTCTATAGACTTGTTTCACTTGCACTTATTCATCCACAACTTCACGTCCATAATTTGAGGTACAATAAACAACAAGCAACTTTTCAAGATTAACACACAAACTTCTGTCACGTTTATTGGACAAAATCAGTGTGACGATGATTAATGTAACAATAATGAGACGTCGGTAGAGCGCGAAGTCCTACCAGCAAGCATCATGTTTGTCCACCACAAATTATAGTTGGACCCACCGGGATTCGAAACCGGGTTATCAGCGTGGAAATCCAACGCTTCATGTATTCGACTAATAACTGATGTTTGTTGTTTTTTTAGTCAACTGTACAAAGACAGGTTAGAACCTCAGAAGTGACACCAATAAGGCATCACTCATGAGGCAAATAAGCCAGGAATTAATAATGTAGGTCAGTGCTGGAGTCAGGTAGCAGTGCTGGGTAAGGCAAGGTCGATTCCGGAGCAAGCG
This sequence comes from Periplaneta americana, assembly GCF_040183065.1. Lineage (NCBI taxonomy): Eukaryota > Metazoa > Arthropoda > Insecta > Blattodea > Blattidae > Periplaneta > Periplaneta americana. Next base: position 108,738,099 of record NC_091117.1, read on the forward strand.
AAACAACAACACTGCATTGCAACTGGGTGTTCCATAGCTATGGCTACTATAAGAACTGCAATTTCTTAGTTTCGAACGCAGAAATAAATGCAGTATTGTTGAGTGAGTAGTCATATGAAGAAAAAGGTAAAGAGAAATAAAAGCAAGAAAAGGCCAAAAAAAAAAAATAGGCCTACATGTTAAAGTAAAAAGACGTAAACGACAAAAGAGGTAAAAAAACACAAGATCAAACTTCATCAGAATGCTTCATTTCTCATATTCGAGCACATTTACTAAAAGTTTTAAAATATAAACATTCAAATAAAATAGGCATTTTTCCTAAACATCCGATGTCTATTAATAAGGCATTGTTTGTTTTATTTTATAATACATTGCTCAGCTCTTTACATGACAACCCAGAGTGATTTGGTTATGGCTGGAATGTGTTCTCTGTAACGTGTTTGATCTGACTGTCTGTCCTATTGTTGTATCCCCTCACTTAATCCTCTGTAATCTTGTCACAGTCATCTGCCTTCTGTCCCTTAAGCGTGATTTATATGTTGCTGATTTTAACGTTATTCGCTAGCTTCTTTTATTGTTATCGTTATCTTGATGCTTTTCCATAATAAATATCTGGCTGGAAATTCGCTAGCTCATAAACATTTACACGGTCTTATCTTCTCTTTCACTTCTTAACTGTTTATAAAAGTGGAATAGCCTATTTTAATAATAATAGTTCTCTCACATATATTTTTCTTTATCAGTAGTAGATAATTATTTCTTTTTTTATCTTCAGTTCTGGGGACATAACTTTTGCTTTTTAGGGAACTACTGCAGTGGCGGCTCGTGGGTATTGAATTCATACAAAAATAAACCATGCAACGTACTTTATTTAAAGATTAGTTCCATGCGCCTTGTTTTGTAGATTGCAAACTTTTGAATCATATTCTTATTAAAATCCAATATGTCCTTTAACATTGTCTTTACAATGGAAAACATAGCTAATGCGGGCAGTCTCTCTTCTCTCATCGTATTTCTGAGATAGGATTTTACTCTCTTCAAACACGAAAAACAACGTTCTGGTTCGGAAGTTGTCATTGGTATGGTGATAGTTAAGCGTAGTAGTTCCACAACTTCTGAAACTAAGGCCTGCAAGTTCTCAGATAGAAGAAACTGCAAGAGCTTGACTGCGTCACTGATATTTCTGAATTCTTGTCTCTGATATAACACAGTGAGTTCCGTTTTTAGTTTTTCATCGAACATTGGACATACATTTAGGTTATTTTCAGGAAATGAGGTTTTGTAGCATTCAAATTTTTGTTGACACAGAAGAGAAGATAATATAAGATGATCTATGAACTCAAATCGGGTGTTAGCTTGTGTGAAAATGAAGTCACACACTTCCTTGGCTGCCGCAACCCTTGTCTGAATCCCTTCGACCTTACGACGCTTTTTAGGGTTTTCATTTTCACAGATCTCGCTGCTCAACTGTGCACTGTTCCGTATTGTCTGTATGGCATTAACAAAGCTTGATATGCAGAGTCGACCTCGGTAGCATAGTCGGTTGCGGGTTCAATCCCGGCCCAGGTCGATGACATTTAAGTGTGTTTAATTGAGACAGGCTCATGTCAGTAGATTTACTGGCATTTAAAAGAATCCTGCGGGACAAAATTCCGGTACACCGGCGACGCTGATATAACCCCTGCAGTTGCGAGTGTCGTTAAATAAACCATAATTTAATTTTTTTATATGCAAATTTGAAACTTAGAAATATCTAACTGGCGATGTTGTAGTTGGTTGTATAATATATCTACATGATACATCAATAAATGAAAAAAAACTGAGCCTGCATTTGAATTCAGGATCTTCAAAAGTACGCACCAGGGCGCTTGCCTCTTTTATTGTGATGTTGTTATGTTTCAGATTCCATTATGGTTTGAAAACATTCTAGCAATGGCTCCTTCTTCTCATGAACATCATTTACTGTTCTTATTTTAAAACTCCATCTTGTTGCCCCAGCTGTTGGAATTGTCTTTAAAACACATTAATCTAATACAGACTGAGTGGAGATCGAGAGAAGAAAGCAGGGATACTGGGTAAATTAGCAAAAAATATGCGAGCTTTGTACGCTATTTCGTTTAGCGGCTCTTACCATTATGGCATTCCACTGATGGGCACTTAATTTCACAATTCTCCTGAATTGTTAAGGTTCTGAATTGAATAGACTGTAAATATTGTACAGAATGAAACATTGTTGCACTTGTTATACTCACAACATTAAACAAAATGTATTTAAAACTGCGCGTACTGACAAACTGCTGCAAATTTTGCAGCGCCTGGATTCATGGCGTGGGGCAGCAGGGGGATGGGTAAAGGGTAAAACTAACGCCCAAAGCATCCGAGACGAAACTGACAGCTCTAGGGGAGGAAGTGGCTTCACCAATCCGTCCTTGTCTCTCGTTTCGCTCTGGCAGCACCAAGGGAGGAAGTGACTTCACTAAGGATACGGCCACACGAGCTACATTTGTAGCAAGTTTTCTGCTACAAATGAAGCTGCCGTAATTGTCGCAAAATGGGTGGCCACACGGGCGCTACAATTACTGCCAGTTTCTGCGTTAAATGTCGCTACGTGTGGCCACATGACATGCCACACGTAGCGACATTTGTAGCTAGTTCTTTTGCGTTTTGCAGCACTCAGCCGTAGTAGTGGAAGCTTTCTTCCGAGATGGATTATGAAGCCAAAGTCGCTTTGTGTGTGTTGTTAGTGTATATTATTACGGTGACACAAAATTGTAATGCGCATGAGAAGAAAATTTATAGCAGTGCCATAAAGTTAACTTTTATTCCTGTGTCGATTTTACAACAGGCAATATTGTTCGTCAGTAACAATCGGAAGTACGGTGTGGGTGAATGGTTTGCTGAAAGGCTGTATGAAGACCTAATTTCTCGTGGTTCTGTAGAAGGGTCATTGGGATTGTACGACAGATTAGACATGCTCTTCCCTTTTCAATACATGAATTTCTGAAGCATCTCCAAGTAAAAAAGAGTTTTAAACATGACCCAAAACACAACTCAAAGAGGCAAATTGTTTGTAACATATTTGAGAGATCTGTCTTGTAAAAGAATTGTGTTCTTTCTTTTTTACCAAATGAAGTCGCTGTGAAGGGTTTACTGGAACGCTATTGTATAGATTTTATTATTAAAGGAAACCTTAGGTCGAAAATGAAAGAAAAAAATGTGTACTCTCAAAGAACGGTATTTTGAAAAGAGTATAAGTGAACACATCTATAATAAAAGTTCTCTTTTTCTTGGTTTTGCAGAATGCTTATTGGACGTTGCGGCAATTTAAACTTGATCCTTATATCCCAAAATACAACTCAAAGTGGAAATGTCTTTATAAACAATACTGATTTGTGTCCTGAAAAAGAATTGTACGTTTTTTTACGAAACAAAATTGCTGTGAAGGGTTTGCTAGAACGCTTTTGTATACATTTTATTATTGAAGAATTCTTTAGGTCGAAATTGAAAGAAGAAAAATGTATGTACTTTTTAAAGAAAGATATTTTGAAGAGAGTTAAACAATAAGTCAACTCAGCTGGACTATACATAAGCGAAGTAATATTTATTGGCATCGTATTGTTAGTAACAAAATATGTCATATAGGTCTATATGGGCATCGTATTGTTATAAATCTGTCATGATAATAATTTCCCATCTAAAAGTCAATCTCCCTCTCTACTTCACTCCCTGATAAACACAAGTTAATTCTGTTGTTATGATTACATATACATACTGAGAATTTAACCATTAAAAAAAACGGGTTTTCCTTCAAATTTGAGAATGCCTTTCTCCCATTGTAGGCCTACATCTTATCCAATAGAAAAAGAGTTTACGTTCTCTTAAACATGATAGATCACGTTTCTCAGATTATTAAATTTCGGGGGAGGGGGAAACTGAAATGTGAATCTTAGGGTATGTTACAGTTTCATGTCTCATAAAGTTTTTTTACCAACAAAAGACAATTTTAACGCTAAAAGATAAGCGGGGTGGTACAAATTGCGATATCTTATAGCTAATTCGAGAGACTAATTTCACTCCACTCATCAATGTCACTTGTTTTATTTTTAAATACATTAGGCCTGAATAAAATGCCAAAGTGTTGAATGCCTGGCTGCAAATTCAATTACCAGAAGGGAACTTATTGGCGATATTTACTTTTCCTTCTGGTGAAGTAACAAAAAACAGGAGTAAGATTAAGAAAATAGTATTTAAAATTAGCTTACGCGTGTATCCATACGCATTTGTAAACTTACATTGCGCTAAATTATTGTAATTCTCTACTGTAAAATGAATAACTTTGATTTGTTATTTCACTCTTTTTAAAGTCTTAATCTGTGTGTCCTTTACATGACATTTGATTTTCGCTTTCTATCTCATTCCTAAAAAATTAAAGCATAACCATTCATTTTACACGGTTGTTTGTACTTTTATTACAATATTTTTGTTTTCTTTTGCATGATATTTATTCTTAGTTTATTGTCAGTTAGTAGATAAAGTCTTTTGACATGTATATTCTTTGACTCGCTGAGTCTACTTTGGTAATTACTAAAGCGGAAATAAATATTAATATAAATTTAAAGTTTAAAAATATGGATTTTATAATAAGAAATTCCCAGTAACTAACAACAATGTTAATTCGTTTAAGGTGGAACATTATTGGTCACAAATAGACCTAACATATCAGACGGCTCCAAACTTGCTACACTTACTGCTCCGTGTGGCCGCTTCCATTTAACTCAATGCTGCCCATAATTCCAGCTACATTTGTCGCAGAAAACTTGCTACAAATGAAGCTGCCGTAATTGTCGCGTGCATGTCAATGAAAGCGACATTTTTTTTTTAATTCGAGCCGCTAAATAGAGACTGTATAATAAATGTATTTCACGACATAAAACGAGACAAGAGCCACAAATGTCTGGTGGTGGTGCTGCAGCTCCGCAGCCCCCCTTCTAAAGCCGCCCTGAGAACTAGCATTGAAGGACCAATTACACAGGACAAGGACACGACACATCATGCCACACATGCGTCTTAGCAATATGGTTTGTAGATAGCTGCTTATATCACCACTCCTGCGTGTACTAAAGGCAGATGTATTCAACAGTTGTTCAGAGATTCATTGCCTGAAGTCCTGACATCCCATTTCTTTGCAAGCTGCTAGTCAATCAATCGGCTTATCGCTTTGACTGAGCATTAATGTTGGACACGTTCAACTTGTCATTGAGTGTATTTTAGTCAATGGGAATTCAAAATAAGACGCTAGTGAAATAAATAAGAAGCTTCATTAGAATATTTTGCCAGCAAAATTGACCGGCGAAAAAGGAAACTTGTTCAAAGCAAATGCAAGCAGAACCATATAAATCACACTTTAGCTATCCCCTCACCTAACCCATTCAAACTTTCTCACTGTCCTCGGCCTCCTGTCAATTAGCCTATTCGGCTTTCAGATATTGCCAATACGGTTACTGTCACTACATTGTGATATATAATGGAGTACGCATATTTTTCATTCAATTAAGTGTCCATTTCAACACACCTTAGAATCTGCATGTCTGGCTATTTTAAAGTTTTTCGTGCTTACTGCTCCAACCTTTAATATACCCTTTAACTGTCCAATTACTAGGCTATGTCTGTAAACATGGTAACAGCTCGCCACTTACCTTTTCCTGCTGGAGCCGCAACTCGTGCTGTTCTTCATATTTCTGCCTCAGTTCTACTTTCTCCTGTAATCACAAAGGAATCAGGTTCAGAAGTAGCCCAGTCAGTAAGGTGGCAGTACGGTGAGAAACAGAATAACACACAACTATTGAATGTACTGTCATCTACTAAACAATACGACTTTCTAATATTATCTTCACATTTTGTACTTGGTTGGGTATACAGATTGGTCTTAACTCTTCTTCATTTTCCCACTCACCCATTTCGTGAATGTCTGGTATGAGCAAATACTTCTGTGGAATAAAGCCTTAACTGTGACCCAAAGTAAGGTGTTCAGCAGTAACTGTAAATATGACAACAGCAGATCTCTTACCCTTTCAGATTGTTCTTTCAACTTTTCCAGTTCAGCTTGCGTCTGTCTCAATTCCCTCTCTTTCTGCTTCAATCTCTCTTGCAGCTCCTTAAGGTCGTTGCTGCTCCATACGTTATCTTCTTCCTTCTTTGCCTCCAGACCATGCAGGGACCGCGAGTCCATCCTCTCTTTGAGGACTCTCACCTCCTCTATGAGAGGAAGCAGCAGTCGTACCTGTCCCTCCAGGGTCTTCACCCGTTGTTTGAGGTCGGGTATTGGGTTGGATTTTGCCATCCTACACACCAGAAAGTAAGAATAACAGAAGCCACTAGTGACCTTCCGTTAACAGCTAATTCATCTATCTTAAGGAACGGTAACTGATGTGTGGGATTACAGGTTTCAAGGTAATTTCTGTGCATCAAGTACTTAGCTTTGGTCAAATATGTTACCAAGTACGTAAAACTTCGCTCTCAAAGTTGCACCGGAATAATACATCTTCACTCTGCTGACTAATATCAAGGGCTAGCTCCAGAATATCATATTTCTGGGGATACATTATATACCTTCCCTTATTTAGATAAATCGTCTCTAGGTTACCTTAACATTTATTTCTGATTTTCTTTTATTTGTAATTCAGTACAATATTTGACAAGTAAAAACTTGCAACAACTTTACAAGTTCGTGACCGTGGGAACCTACAGTTGCTCTGTAACACATTTTGGGATATCAGCAGTGCTAGAACAATACCATAACCACCAGGGTCTGGACGTTGCTAGCATGTCATATTTTATTTCAGAAGCTGCAGACATTGTTAATATATACATAAACTAGTCATAGATTTCTGGCTGCAAAACACACAGTTTGAAGATAAATTTTACAATTTGGACTTCTTTCGTTTTCAGTTAATTTTTGTAGTTTTGATACATTTTTAACCATTTGTTTATATTTTTGTTTTCATCTTAATTTTTGTTTTGTTTTTTAGTTAAATTTAATAAAATTGTATTTTATTTTGTTTTGTGGTTGCTTCATCCTCTCCATTTACAGTAAAGGTAGGATGGAATTTATTTTTCATGGAAGAGGAATCCAACAACAGAGAGTAAGCGTGGCCCACAGAAGAATGCCAAGGCTTTAGAGAGAGAAAGCTGCAGAAACCGATCAACTGTTCCTCACTTTACAAATACAACAAAAAACCAACATAATGTTTTAAGATTTTCCGGGTTTGAGTCAGATGTGACACTGAAGAAATATCTTCTTCACTTTCTAAGATTCTATACAGAGAGCAGTTTATCTTGGTAACTTTTATTTCCACATTCCCCACCCTAGAGTCAAATACCAAACTGTCGCGAATGGTTCCAAAGAGAAATGATCAGCAAGAACAGTACTGTTAACGCGAACTACACCCAGTCACAGTAAATCATCTCAGAATATAGATGTTTAGCGAAACAATGTATCTCATTTTTTTTATCCACGAATTCATTGTGCTTGAGAATGGAAGATCTGCAGCCATCACCAAACTGTTACCTGATGTTAATTTTGCTTAAAATAAACTTATTTCACAGCCGCCAGTGGTGCCCAGACGGTAGCACGTTTTCCTGTTATCCAGAGTTTCCCTCGGAAGTGAGTTCGATTCTCGCTTGGTCTGATTACCTGCTTGGCTTTCTTCAGAGATTTATTCAAACGTAAGGGGAATGTCATGTAATCTATGGCGAAAACTTGGCCTCATCTCGCCAAATACCATCTCACTATCAACAATTTCATCGACGCTAAAAAACCAGTAGTTGAAACGGAGTCATTTAGTAACCAAGTTAAAAAACTTCTTTCACTCTCTATAATAAATGTAATTTTGAGGTGGCATGCTTCCTATATATATATATATTTTGCAAAAGTTTCAAGTCTTTGATACCGTTCTTCGCCAGCACACGCACAGTATTTTATAGCGGTAGCACACGCGTTGGGTATTTTTTACCCCAAAATAAATAAAGTGTTGCTAAAAACAAAATATAATTAATACTGAAATGCTATAATTTTATAATTGTTAGGAATATTTTAAAGTAATTTGAACACCTCTTTTTAATTTAACAATTAATCATATGGATACTGACTTTGAGTGAAAGTCTTCCACAGAAAAACACCACAATATTATATTTTTTATCTCAGTGCTAACACAAATGTAAAAATGAAATAAAAAGTATTTATGGGCATCATTCGTCCACTCACTCACTATCACCACTTCCGGTATCAGCACACTTCTCACAAAAAGGCACCGAATGTTCTTTACAAGTTATCTTGTTGCACCTATGGCATGAAGTATTAGTTTTACGATCCTTCTTCCTAGGACATACCTCACATCGACTTCAGGACATCTTCATTCGTTTCCGTGTTGGTTGGGTTAGTTCCTCCACACCATTCATTCTTCGAATAGTGGATCTGATTTCCAAAGGCAAATTCTTCAATGTCAAGCGATGAGCCAAATAATTTTTCACCAATCCAAGAGCCAGTTCCTTCAGAAATGATCGGCGGATGATTGGTCCTCGTGAAGTAGCATTGTGAGTTTTATAAATAACTAAAGCATTAATTGCTGTGATGTTGAGAAGACCAAAAAACACGGTAAGTGGCCAACGTCGGGATTTCCTGGAGACGTTGTATGTAATGCATAGTTCATCCACTACATCAATGCCTCCTTTAGTAGCATTGTAAAAGGTTATTATTTCCGGTTTCTTTTCCTCTCTGGTGTCTGGATCAATTGCATCATCATAATGCATAGTGGAAGCTACTAGAACAACTTTTCCTGGTTTTGGAACATAGGAAGTGAGAGTCAGTCTATCCTGGAATCCAAAAATACTGGAAAATTGTTCACGCCTTTTCTGCACAAATTCAGGAGGAATTTCACGTTTATTTAGTCTTACAGTTCCAACATATGTTAAGTTGTGATCACTGAGAAGTTCTTTGGCAAGTGGCACACTCATAAACCAGTTATCAAACGTAACATTTCTTCCAGTTCCACTAATAGGAGTAATCAGCCGTTTGACCACATCAGATGGAGAATTTGATTGACGGTATTGGCCTTCTGGTTGCATACCACAGTATATTTTCAAGTTCAACACATAGAAAGTGCGGGAATCAGTTAGTCCAAATATTTTTATGCTATATTTGGCTGGTTTGCTTTTGATATACTGTCTGAATAAGCAGTGTCCTCGGAAGGGCTCGAATTTTTCATCGATAGTGCAATATTCAGCAACTGTATAACTTTTCTGGAAGTTTTTTTTATGATAGAGTCAAAAATACTTCTTATTGGAGCGAGTCTATCAGTCGCTTTTCTAATTTCTCTTGTAATAATGTCGTCGAAACGAAGGCACCGCAAAAGAAAGAAGACTCTGTTTATTCCCATTGTTGCTAGAAACAAAGGAATTTATATTCCATCAGTTGTCCACAAATCTTTAGCGTTGAGTTTAGCTGACCTCAGTGCACCAGAAAAATATAACAGACCAAAAAGTGTTTTTATCTCAGTCTGATCAGTTATCGAAGCATCACGTTCGCGAACGAAGTTGTTCTGGATAGATCTGATGTAAATATTTGTGTACTTGACAATATCATCTATGATGTTATCATCTATTAGACACGACCAGGTTTCTAGTGGTGACTTTGCTTGGCGAGCTTGTTCCTTACAGACCGGAAGGTGAGTAACTATATTGCACGCTCTGGTCTTAACATTTCGAGGTGGTACACTCTTCCTCCAAGAAGCCCGTCTTTACCTTTGTAAGTAGCAAACTGAGATAGTGGAGCGTTGTCGTCACAGTCATCACTACTCTCTGCTTCCTATTCCTGTTCGTGCTCTGTATCGGTATTATGTTCACTTTCCGAAATATGATCATCTTCATCTTCCGATTCACCTTGAATAATTTCTTGTTCGTCTTCTTCATCCAGCCAGCCTACTATTTGACGACTTTGTCTAGACTCTAAGTCCATTTTGAAAATGTAAAATACAAATGGAACACTATCAAAATTATTCGCTACTACTGCTTCTTAAGCACACGCGCGGGGTATTTCTTACCCGGTCTTTATATAAAGATGTGTAAACTTGTGCAGCCACAAGAAAACTCACTCAATCATACGTACAACAATGCACAAAGATCTGAAAGAAAGATACTGAAAACGCGGGATGAATTTAAAATTGATGGACAGTGTTGACAACAAATAAAATAACGCCTGGGTATTTTTTACCCCAGCGCGTGTGCTTACGGGTTAAATCACGTGTCATCACCACCAAACAAGATTCAGGATAAACAAAACAACACGTCTTTATTTTGTACCGCAAATCCAGCCCCAATTTTCATAAATGAATTTTATTAAGAGCTCTATTGTAAGTTCTACATTTGTCGCTGAAAGTTTATTTTACCTGTAATTCTGATTTCTGAAAGTCTAACCCCTCTGCTAAAAGTAACCTATGACCTCATTGCATAAAAGTTTTTTGTGATTTTTTTTTCATTATTTATTTAATTTTGAACCTCAACACACATTGGCAATCACTTTGAAACAAGATTTTCACTCATAGGTCTAACTGAATCAAATGAAAAAAAAACATAGTTGGTCACTCCATTGATATTTGTTAATTAAATCTAAATGCCAGTTTATCGCTTAATAGTAAAATTCGGCTTCAGTCTTGAGTATCTCACAAAGAAACTGGCTAAAGAAACATGCAGTGACCTCCGATTACCTAAGTGGCGGTAAACCTTTATTTATGACCAGTGGCGTCATTAAGAGGGACGGGGGTGAAAATTGAGACCCCCCCCCCCACGAAGTTAAAAAAAAAACAATTAAGTACTAATGCTATAAACGCTTGATAAATAAAGGACGAACTAGTCAATGGTTTTCCTTAATTGAAACAAAGGCGTTACTCTTTGCTACATTAGTGGTTCTTATCTATTGTAAATAATTCATTAATTAATGGAATGCTCACAACATTGAATTTTCCACGTCATTTGTTTTCTAAGATGTCAGTAAACGTCTGCGATGTCATTAACACTTTTATCTGAAATGTTGATAGCTTTGCAGTTCATTCTGTGCTACAAATTCATAGCTGAATCTTCTACTCTCCACAGGACACGGTTTGGAGATGTTTAAATTCCAATTCTACAGAGATGCGCTGCCAGACAGTCATGTCCAGTTATTGGTCTGAAGAAAGCCACTGCTGTTATTATGGGGGAATTAGGACTTAAATATTTATGTTTTTTTATGTCTGATCAGAATTTTATTTTCACTGAACTTTTTTTTTATTATTTAATACTTTCCGTTTATAATTTTTCTGTATTAATAATTTTGCTGCATAATGCGAAAAACTCAGAATAAAATCTTTGTTGGATTGTTATTTGTTTCTTGCTCAATGTTTCAATTTTCATTTCCTTCCAATCCACATATATGAGAAAACAGACTATTCATTGTAAAGCAACTATTTTTGTCTGTTTTTCTACAAATCTAAACGATCAATTTCTATGTGGTTATAATATGTGATTATGAAGAAGAAGCTGATGTTATATAGCCAGAACTTACCTGTGAGTTGAAAATGAAGTTATGTTAACACTGAGCGAAACGAAGAACGGTGCTACCAACAGTGACGGAGTTCTTGTGAATTCCGAACACAATCGTCCACAGACTTTGTACACGGAGAGAAAAGTGAAGAAGTTCGAACCAAAAACTACTTCGTTGAAAACGAGAATGAGTAGTGATGCACGCCTGCTTCTGAGGAGTTACATAGTGCCTTATCTAATATTAACAAATATCCAGATAAAGGTGTCAGATAGCTTACACAAGCAAGGAAAAGGAGATCATACAAATGGCGCTTAAAGACAGGCAATAGGAGAAAGAATTGTTATTAAATAAAGTTAAAACGTAACGGTAAGATAAAGCAGTGAATTTCATTTTAAAATAAATATTAATAAGATAATAGAATAGATAAATCACGTGACTGGTATACCACAAGTCAAGAGCTTTTTATCGTGTTCAGAGGTTGCACAACAATCCACTTACCGTGTGATAATGATTCTGTCTTTCTTAAATACCGTATAAAATCTCATTCCTATCGACACATTTTCCTCCGCTTCCAAGAGTTGAAAATAATCCTGTAGTAAAAGTTTCTTGTGGTATTCCATAGAGAAGAATATCACGGCCACTCATCACTTTTAGTTGGTTTCGACATTGCATTGTCATATTTGTTCATTCATCGATGGTGTTTTGTGAAAAGAGCTCTATCAACAAAATCAAGAGATCGAAAAAATTGTTTAAGATCCATAATTTCATAAAATGTGTTACTTACGTTATGTTAGTATTTTCATATTTTTTCATACATCAAGGAAATGAGTTGATATAAAAATGATTTATAACCATTTATTAACGTAAAATCACAAAATTATTGATAACGCTGTTCTTAAAGAACGCCATCGATATGAAGACAATGCTAATACGATTCTGGCAAATCCGGGCTGTATGTTGAGAGGTACAGAATTTAGCTATCCCTCTACAGTTATGTGTGGAGACACGTTTATAATCAGATCATGCTTTGTCGAAATGGAAAGATAGAAAACTTGATTACTGCAACATAACACTTAGCATTTAAAATAAATGTTTTCAATAAACATTTGAGATACGATTTGCCATTGGACTTGTTTGGCGTAACTAGCATTACGAGCCCCACAGAGTAAGTAATCATGCAAATCTTGAAGATGTTATACAGGATGGACCACCAAGAAATCTGCTTATAAACTACACTAAATGAAACACATTACGCTACATAGCAAATAAAGAGTCCGTGTAAACTACAGCAAGAATCTATAGGAAAACAGACAATGTTACAAAATAGGCTCACAGAAATCTTCATGTGGTAACAGTTGCCAGGGTTCTTCAGAAATCCCTCAATTATTTTTAATAACGTTATAACGCACGTAAAATCATAACTTTGTTAATAAAAGAATGAAGCGCAACATCACGGTCTTGTTTCAGCTGTTTTCTTTCGGTTGCTCTGGCAACGTGTAGGCTTATCTGAAGATACAAGAATAGAAATCATCTCGTAGGGAATCCTTTACTCCCACAGTCTTATTTATTGTCCTGTAGCCAGTACGCCCTATCACTATCTTCCTTAATAATTCCTTTCAGGCACTCCAACTGCTCGTGTTTATATTTTTGTAGGGCGATCATGCAATACGATTTGAAATTGTATCTGTTGTACTGCGAACATCTTCATTAAGTGAATTTATTTCTTTATGGTACAGTATAGAACTTCTAAAACATATTATTTAAATAATTTCTCAGTCTTGAAGTTACTTATAGATATGAAAAATGTCATGTTTTTAGATTAATTAATACTTCCATGCGATTTGTTTTCCCTATGAACGACTCCCTTGTGTGGGTTGCCTATCGTTCAGGCTTAAGATGAAGGTCTTTGTACTGTAACAGTTAATAAACAATTCAACGTTATCAGAACATAAACGCGTTTTGTGATACCTTTTACATGAACACAAGAAATTTAATTCATTGTTTATTTTGTACAATGTTGTTGTTGTTGTTTAGTCAACTGTCCGAAGAGAGGTCTGAACCTTACAAGTGATACCATCAAGGCACCACTTATCAGGCAACTATTCCAGCAGACAATGGGGTTAAAATTACAGATTTTAGTGGGTTATTTTACGACGCTGTATCAATATCTCTGCTTATTTAGCGTCTGAATGAAACGAAGGTAAGAATGCCGGTGAAATGAGTCCGGGGTCCAGCACCGATAGTTACCCAGCATTTGTTCATATTGGGTTGAATTAAAAGCACCGGAAAAAACGTCAACCAGGTAACTTGTTCTGACTGGGATTCTAACTCGAGTTACATGGTTTCGTGGTCAGACACGGTAAACGTTACTCCACAGGTGCGGACTAGAATATCAAGCACAGCCTACATTTTTATTCTGATAAAGTTGTTAGAGCGCAATGAAACAAAAGCATGAAATGTAATGTTATCTAAATTAACGATATTTTTAAGAAGGTTTTATAAACAGTTTGGCATTCTCTTTTAAGAAGAATTTGGTGTGATAAATCGATTTTTGGATATATGTTTTTCGTAATCTACATAGTGTAATTATTTAAATTGTGTATGACTTTTATAGCTATAGAAGGTCTGGAAGTATATTAAAAACGTTTAAATGTTAAACTCTGCACTACCACGAATTCTTTTAAAGTTTCGGTGCATTTCTTTTGAATATATATTTTTCTATGATGTAAAGACTTTTCTCAAAAACTATAAATCACAGTGCTATGATTTTTTAGGAGTTTTTCATTGCATATTGCAGAACATTTAGAACCACAATTATATTAATTCATTACTTAAATTTTTATTTTTAGGGTATTATATGAAGAAAGAAAATATTTTTGCAACACTAAGTTCAAAATTTTACAAATAAAAAACTAATATGCATATCGTATTTATCAGTATAAGGTGCTTAGGAAAATATTTGGGGGTAAGAGGGATTAAGTTATAGGATAATTAAAAAAGTCACACAATGCAAAACTGTCCGCATTGTATTCTTCACCTGACGTAATTAGGAACATTAAATCCAGACGTTTGAGATAGGCAGGGCATGTAGCACGTAAGGGCGAATCCAGACGTAGATTTGAAGAAAGTGGGATATGATGATAGAGACTGGATTAATTTTGTTCACGTTAGATACTGATAGCGGGCTTAAGTGAAGGCGGCAATGAACCTCTAAGTTCTTTAAAAACTATTTGTAAGGAAGTAATCTTATAGCAGTATTAGCTTCATACAGACCGAGCGAGGTGGCACTTGCGATCCGGACTCGCATTTGGGAGGTCCGCGGATCGATCCCAGGACCGTCCAACCCGATTGTGTTTTTTTCGGTGATTTTCCACAGTTACTTACACAAATGCCGGTTTGGAATTTTCATTTCCACGGTACATTTCCTGTGCCCTACCGTGTAGAAAAATAATTTAGATATCATGTTATTCATCTTCATCTCATTCCATAGACATATTCAGGTCAAGACGCATGTCTTCGTCCGCTTACGGGAGAGGGCGTCCTATCTGCAATCGTCCCTGGGTTCCCAGCATTCCGCAATATTTCTACCAAGATTCATCCCCTAAGAGTATCTCCAAGGGCGCTTCGACATCTTGGAAGGACAATTGGAATGGATCGTTGGCTGCTTGGTCACCTTGGCATTATGAACATAGAGCGGGAGGTAGGGGGGCCTCCATTGGATGAACGAGTGAGGAGTCACATGCGACCGGTGGCCTAACCCGTCCCTAGCAACCGTTACCTAACCTAACCTCACCTAGCTATATACAGTAAAAATTTCAAATTAATTGCATAATTAGGATTCATATTATGGCTTTTTCACACACAAAGCGTACAACTATTAAATATTTGTAACATACTTATGCGTATATCTTACACTTATGTATTAGATTGTATTTTCTTTCCATTGAATACAGTTCTTTGTCTTTACGAATAAAAGATTTCATGCCTTTAAATTAAAAACTATGCTGGTAATGATTTTTAAAAAAGTTGTATTTCCAATGAAATCTTCCATGAAACTGACACGAGAAGAAAATAAAATCGCCTTTCAAATATTGTTACTGAAATAAAAGAAACACAGAAAATCAAATAATCTCTCAAATATTGTCAACAGAAGTTAATATTTTCTTAACTGGCGAAGAATTTGTTTTAGAAAAGTGGTGTTACCTTACGAAACGAAATATGTTTCGTGCCGTCCACGATCCTCGATCCGAGGAAGAACAGAGCAAGTCTTTGGTGCACAGCAACGAATATCAGTCTAATTGTAAGCCCGCTATTTGTAAATCGTAGCCAATAGAGCTCCCTTGCCACGATTGCTGATTCTCTTGCTGTTCTCTACATTAAATGAATATCGACTAATTCAGCATCTGTGAATCCTCTCATTACGTCGAATGTTGGCAAGCCAGGTTTCTACCAGGTCAATGACCGTTTACTGACGAAGTAGAACATATGATTGCAAGACGTGCGTATAGTCTAAACTGACAGGCGTTCCATAGTACGTTTACGATCACGTCTGATCTGAGTTTCGTTATGAGTTTTATGTGTTAAATCGAGGGCTTAATGTGAAATTAACGTAATTACAAAAATATTATATTTTCAGATTTTTACACCAATCGATAATAATTCGTTCTTCTATTTGGTCACAAAATCGCAACTCAGTTCCGAACAGTCTTGTATGGAATAGAAATCATAACTACAAAACATGATTCTATAGTTCACGTGAAATAAGCGTATAACCTGTTAGGTAATTTTGTTGTGACTAAAACATCGATTGTGGGTATGTTAGTTCCACATTAAGCCCTCGAAATTAGGGAATAGCTAAGTGACGACGGGTCGAGGTATGTGCATATGTTTGAATGATGTAAAATGCATCTTCTCTCCCGTGTGTAGTGTGGAGGGATATCGAAGTTTCACATACAGAATGTTTCTAAATTAGACTGACAAACTTTTGGATCTGATATCCCAGTTAGTTTACTCCATCAGCGGAGTATCATTCCTCGACCGCGTTTGTTTATTGCCTGAGCTCGGTATCATGTATTAATCCAATTTGATTACTACTAATGGTTTATGAAGATCTTGCAACACTCAATGTCTGGGCAGTAGCTGAAATTAGGGAAATGCTTGGCCTGGCCGAATATTTGTTCGTAGAAATGCAAGCAAGTCTTCATAAATGTCTCTTAGCAGTTATTTATAAGCCTCCCAAAGCTGGACATTCATCTGATTTAGAAAGCCCGTTAGCCGATCTTTTACCGCAATATGAACATGTCTTAGTTATGGGGGATTTCACTATTAATCTTGTGGCTGTCAGATCAAATGGGACTAATCAACTCCGTAATTTGTTCGAAACTTTCAATCTAACAATTCTTCCACTCAATCCTACCCACCACACACCTACTTCCGATACTTTAATTGACCTAATCATTACGAATAATTCTGATATAATTCTAACTTCAGGACAGTTACCAGTTCCGGGAATATCTGGTCATGATCTTATTTTTGCCGAGTACTCTCTTCAGTGCCAAAAAAATGCAGCTAAGGTAATTACTTACAGAGATCTAAAAGGCATTGACAACGACCAACTAACTTCTGACACCCTACAAATGCCATGTCATACTATTTTTAATTTAATCACAGTTAACGAAAAAGTTGCAACCTTTAATGACATGGTAATACAATTATTCGACAAACACGCGTCACCCACCGACCCGCCTCATGGCTAAATGACAATATTCGTAATCTTATGACGTCACGTGACGCTGCTTTCCGGAAGTACAGACACAACAAATCTGCCGAAAACTTTAACAACTACAAAAAACTTAGAAACAGAACCACACAAAGCATTAGGAATGCTAAACGCCGTCACGCCCTGAGTCTCGTCGACCCGTCCATTCCCCTGCTGTGTCTTTGGAATAACTTACGTGATATGGGAGTAGGGAAGACAGCATCAGAAGCTGAAGTTATAAACATACCACTTGATAAACTCAATGTATACTTTACCTCACCTCCCACTATACCACCTGAAAAACAGTCAAAACTAAATACAATTAATACTCTCCTAGCTAATCCTCCTCCTTCTCGCGATAAATTTTTCTTCTCGCACATTACTGATTCTGAAGTAATAAGGGCTCCTAAAAGCATTAAATGTAAAGCACAAGGCACTGATAACATAAGCATAGTCTTTATCAATAAGTTAGTCGGTGTCGTGCTTCCCGTAATAACCCATATTTTCAATTCTTCGATTATCACGTCTGTTTATCCGCAACTCTGTAAAACAGCTTTGGTACGCCCACTTCCTAAAGTAAATTCACCTACTTCTGCAAAAGACTATAGGCTAATCTCCAGTCTTCCTGTTTTATCTAAAGCCCTGGAACGCATCATTCATAAGCAGTTGTCAGACTACCTAATAGAATTTAATCTTTTAGATCCTTTACAATCAGGATTCAGAAATGGCCATAGCACTTCTACTGCTTGCTTGAATGTTACTGAGGACATACGAACAGCCATGGATAAACTACAGGCTACTGGACTATAGCAAAGCCTTTGATTCTGTTGACTTCGATCTACTATTGACTAAACTACAAACGCTACATCTTTCTGATAGTGCTACCACCTGGATGTACTCCTACCTTACTGGCCGCCAGCAGGGTGTCATATCTAATAATCGTTTCTCAACCTGGTGTACTGTAGACACAGGAGTTCCTCAGGGATCAGTATTAGGTCCCTTGCTCTTCTCTATTTATATAAATGGAATTTATAAATCATTTAAGCATTACAGATATCAAATATAAGAGGAACATAGGTTAAGGGTGTTTGAGAATAAGGTGCTTAGGAAAATATTTGGGGCTAAGCGGGATGAAGTTACAGGAGAATGGAGAAAGTCACACAACACAGAACTGCACGCATTGTATTCTTCACCTAACATAATTAGGAACTTAAAATCCAGACGTTTGAGATGAGCAGGGCATGTAACACGTATGGGCGAATCCAGAAATGCATATAGAATGTTAATTGGGAGATCGGAGGGAAAAAGACCTTTAGGGAGGCCGAGACGTAGATGGGAGGATAATATTAAAATGTATTTGAGGGAGGTGGGGTGTGATGATAGAGACTGGATTAATCTTGCACAGAATAGGGACCGATGGCGGGCTTATGTGAGGGCGGCAATGAACCTTCGGGTTCCTTAAAAGCCATTTGTAAGTAAGTAAATAAGTAAGTAAGATATCAAATATATGCAGACGATGTTCAATTGTATATTTCAGCCCGTCCTGTGCACTAAATGATAGCATTAATAGTCTTAATGAAGATCTTGATTCCATCTCTTCCTGGTCTCAACAATTTGGGCTTAACCTAAACGCATGTAAATCACAGGCTATTCTGTTCGCGAACCGTAGATTAATTCCTGATGTCAACGACCTGAATATTCCACCTGTGAAACTGAATAAAACAATGATCCCGTTTAGCTCTACCGTAAAAAATCTCGGAGTGCATTTCGAATCTAATCTCAATTGGGATACGCATATTAAATATAAATGTAAGAAGGCATTCTCTATTCTCCATTCACTAAAAAGATTGTATCATTATCCATCCAAATTAAAACAAACGCTGGTACAGACACTCATTCTACCTCACTTCGATTATTGCGACGTTTTGTTCAGCAATCTCAGGATTGATTCCGCTCAAAAACTACAGCGTGTTCATAACGCGTGCGTCCGCTTCATTTGTAATGTTTGATACTACGATCATATCTCACCTTCTTTCGAGAAGTTATCATGGCTTAGGTTACATGAGAGGAGAAATCTGCACTCACTTTCTCTCTTATATCGAATTATGCACACTTCATCCCCCTCTTATTTATTCGCTCGTTTTCATACTCTCTCTCTCGCTATCATAATATTAATACTCGATCACAACGCGATAACACGCTAGAAATTCCACTTCACACATCAGCTCTGTATTCCTCATCGTTCACTGTTGCTACCTCTCGTCACTGGAACTCTCTGCCGCCTGAAGTCAAGGGCTGCCGAACATTGAAATCTTTCAAATCCAAGTTAGAAAATTATCTTATGACGAGTTGCCAAACTAACTTACTATTATGACAAGTGTTGTATTGCATGTTTCCACGTATTCACATTTTTTTAAATGTTCTAGTAATATTTAACTTATTTTATATTTTTGTTTTCATATTTTCCCATAATGGTATATCTATAATGTGATAAGTTGAGCTATATATAATCATAATTTTCCTTACTGTGTGTACTTAAAAGTATTGTATTCATTGTATGCTTTGTACTGCACTATTTTATTACTACTATTAGTATTATTATAATCATAATTTTCCTTACTGTGTGTACTTAAAAGTATTGTATTCATTGTATGCTTTGTACCGAACTATTTTATTATTATTATTATTATTATTATTATTATTATTATTATTATTATCAATAATTGTCTTATTTTTTATACTTTGTACGTCTCATTTATTTTGACCCGCTGTTCACATTTTATTATGCTTTCTTCTTTCTTTCTGTATGTTATATATTATGTCTGATTTCTACTTACTTTGGTTTAAATTTTATTATTATTATTATTATTATTATTATTATTATTATTATTATTATTATTATTATTATCTTATTCAGTTTTGTGTGTAAAATTGTAGTGTACTTTGTAAATTTGTAGTGTTTTTGTAAAGCATTCTTTACTCCTGGTTGAGTGTTAGAGAAGGCCGTATGGCCTTAACTCTGCCAAGTTAAATAATCATTATTATTATTATTATTATTATTATTATTATTATTATCATCATCTTTGAAAGGGTACGACAAAATATGGCACGTGGATGCAATGCATGTCTGGAAGTCAATGGAGTGTGTTCCAGCACTTCAGATTAGACAATGAAGCAATGGATCCATCCTGCTAATTTAACACTAAAGTGAGTGTTTTTCCTTTACATTCGCTTTGTTTTGTTTTGTGTTTTTTCTGTATTTTGGATCAATAAATTGTGCCTGTAACATTAATGATTTGTTGATTCACTTTTCACGTAACTAATTATTTCAATCCCTTCCTGTACGATGGAACCACGTAATGACATAAACCCTTCTTGCTTTGAAAGAAAGTGTCGCATCCCATGGGTACCTTAACAAAAACTGCTTGAAAGAAGGTCATCTATCGAACCCAAAATTTGTCGGTATAATTTAGAAGCACCCTGTGTATTCATATCGCCGGATTCGGTTTCCGCGGCTTCAGTTGTCGGTAGTTTACGATGTCCTAAATATTATATGGAAAATTCCAGAAACAAATGATTCATATGTTTCAAAATGCACATCGTTCTGAGTGCCATGGTGAAAACTTCATTGCTCCATAAAAATAAATAGAATAACGTACAATGTATATTATTATTGAAAAATATTAATAATACAAATTAAGTTAATTGTCTACAACGACTCACCATCGATTTATTAGTTTTGCCATTTTTAGATGGATTACGTGTTTAATTGTGACTTTTTGTATGTGTTGACTGTTTTTCTGTGTTAACTAGTTACAATAGGCCTATAGGGCCTAGTTTAATTTTAATGTTTTAGGTATGATGTCATATCACTTAAATAACCCCCTCAACTAATCCAATACAGTGCAGTACAGTGCAGTGCGCATGATCTGAGGACGAGCGACCTGGTTCACAAGAGAATGACTAGTTGAGGTAATAAAATTAATTTTCTTTCGTTATTTATCCAATCTTTGTTTCTTTCTGGGACTTACAAAGTATCTACGCGACAAAACTTCTTTCTGAGACTGTATGTAAACGACGAACTTTTTGTATACAGTATACGCTGCTATCCACTATAGGCCTTAGAACGTATCACCCGTGAATACAGGGAGGCTTATTGTCTGTGTCTGCTTAAAAAAAAATCCAGATGCCGCCACTGCTAGATCCTTTTAAAAGTAATTATATCAGAGTACGCAATTCGAATTAGTCTGATATTTTTACATTTTAATTTACTGGATTAATTCTAAAATTAAAATTTAGGGCTTAATTATTAAAAATCTTGACAACATACCGTCTACATATGGTTTTCAAAAACTAACTGCTTTGTTTTTTTCTTTAATTGGTGGCACTTTATTAGAATTAGAATTAGCCCGTACAATCCCTGTAGGGCAAGGGCCTTTTGGCTGGCAAGGTGATTATTCTGGCATTCTCGCGTAGCCAGTTCGGGAAAGATCCTCATTCTTATGATACTGCATCTGTCAGTAGTCTCCACTCTCGGCCTTGGTTTTGTAGTGCCGTCAAAATTGGGAAATGCTCAACACAGTCGAATGCTTTCTTGAAATCTATGAACGCTAGGTATAGTTCTAAGTTGAACTCTTGAGCTTTTTCCATTACTTGAGTTACTGTTTGTATGTGGTCTATTGTTGAGAAGCCCGCTCTGAAACCTGCTTGTTCGACGGGCTGGTTCTCGTTCAGGCATCGATTTATTCTTCTTGTTATTATAGTCGAAAAGAGCTTGTACAATGTTGACATTAAGCTGATTGAACGATAGTTGTTTACATTGCTTTTTGATCCCTTCTTGTGCAGTAAGATGATGCTGTTGGTTTGCCATCACTTTGGTATTTCTTCTGTTACGATGATTTTGTTGAAGCAGTCTGTCAGTGCTTCTACTAGTTCGTCTTCTCCAGCTTTCAGGTATTCATTTATGATTCCATCTTCGCCTGGTGATTTCTGGTTCTTCAGGTCTCTTATGGCTTTCCTAACTTCGCTTCGTATTATTGGCGGGATAGGTGGAACTTCCTCTTGTGGTTTTGCCGTGAACTGAGCCATGGAGTATTCCAGGTTTTGTGTGGAGCTTTAGTAGAGGTCGCTGTAGAAGTCTGTTGCTGTTTGGCTGTGTGGAGCTTTAGTAGAGGTCGCTGTAGAAGTCTGTTGCTGTTTGGACTATGTCCTTTCTTGATATTTTAGTTTGCTGGCACTTTATATGTCTGTTTAAATAAGTTCCAGGTCTCTTATGGACCCTTGCTTTTCGCAGTCGTATGGAGAAATATGATTAATGTGACACTGACGTTTTCATCTTCCTTTTACCTTCATCAGTGATGGAGATAGGTGAGGTGAGTGTAGCCAGTGGAGGGTGATCACTGAGTTAATTCTTGCATGACGGGGTTGATATGAGTATGTAGCTTTTCCAGATAATTTTTCCATAATGTTCGAACGTAGTCACTAAATAAACTGATGTTGAGGTCACTGTACAATTGGGTATTTCAGATGTGGTAATCTGCTCCAGTGATGGTTCTGCATACTGCGCGTTGGATACCGTCAAGTCTTCGAAGAGGGCGGGGGTGGGCGTGAGACCATGTTTCACATGCATACAACATGAGTGATCTGATGACGGATATGTACAGTTGTAATTTTTTTTATTGGTATTGAGCTCTTGAAGATGGGATACAGGAACATGAATCTTTGAAAAGCTCTATTTCTCACGGAATGAATATGGTATCTGAACGTTAGTCTCTTGTCAAGGAGGACTCCAAGATATTTTGCTCATGAACTAAAGGGGACGGCTTGATTTTGAATATGAAGTGGCTCATTTATACGGGGAAACGTCTTGTGAATATGACTACCTCTGATTTGGTGTTATCTATTTTAAGCCGCCATCTCGTTGACCATTGCGTTAATTTGTCGAGAGCTTCTTGCATATGTTTGCAGGCATACTGTATGTATGTTAAAATGCTTCGTATATATGACTGTATCATCTGCATAGATAGCATGTTGGCATTTTGAATGTGAAGGGATATCTTGAACGTAAGCTGAATATAGAATTGGACTTAATATGGAACCTTGAGGTACTCCTGCATGAATTGGTTTGGAGGTGGAAGTTTGTTTGTGATAACGAACTTGAAATTTTCTTTCTTCCAGAAAGTTTGCTATTAGATGAATGTATACATCAGAGATTGAGAGTTTTTGTAACTTATACAGAAGTCCATCATGCCAGATAGTATCGAATGCCTGCTCTATATCTAAAATGTAGCAAAGGTATGTTGAGATAAGAATTCTGTCTCTATGAAGTGCGTTAGCCTGACCAATGGTTCCCGAGTGCTGTGTTCAGATTTTAATCAAAATTGTTCATTTTGGATTACATTTGGAGCAGTTGAAGATTGGACGTAGTCGTGATAGCAGAAGTTTTTCCAGTATCTTTCCTAGGAAGTTAAGTAAATTGATGTAAGTCTGTATCTTGTATGAAGTGTGGGGTCCTTTCCTGGTTTGTGGATTGCAATAATTATGGCTCCTTTCCATGCTTGTGGGAAGTAAATGAATTTGAAACAGGCATTGTAGATCTTCGTTAGGTGTATTATGGAGCGTCGAGCTAATTTCTTCAATGCTTGTGGAGGAATGTTGTCTGCACCAGCTGCTTTCTGGAGTGGAATTTTACAGATTATGTTTTGTACTTCTCGTGGGGTCGTGACTGGTAGAGTATGTCTTGGAGGCTGTTGTAGTATACTCTTCACAATTTGCGTGACTTCCTCTGTGAATTTAGGTTGGGATGGCTCTTCATGTGGTTCAAAACGATGTTGAAACGAATCTGCAAGAATTTCAGCTTATTTTCGAGAATCATAGGCTATATCATTTGGTGGTTGGTATTTTGTATGGCTGTGTTATTTCAGGTATTTGTTTTACCTAATAGTTTTTTGTTAATTTCCAAAAATCTTTTTTAGTTGGTGGTCAATTTTCTATTTTGTGGCGAAGGCGTTTATTTTGTATATTTGATGTTTTCTTCGTATGGCCCTTTGATATCTGTAAAATGCTCTCTTGGCTTGTGGATCCCGGAATTCCTGCCATCTTTTCCTTGCTTTAGCTTTGGCTGTAAGGAATGGTTTCAGGTCTGGAAATTCGTTGAGTGATGTAGGTATTGGTGATGTAGTAGTGACAGAGTTGTAGGTTGCGATAAAGGTGTCTGTAAATAATTGTAGTGCTGTATCTATATCCGATGGTTAAAAAATACGGAGATTTACTGTTATTGACTCGTGGAGTTATTTTGTATAGTCGTCCCAATTTGTTGTCTTTGCTATTACATTTTTTTATTTCATATTTTGTGATCGGTTTGTTTATTATAATTAGGACTGGAATATGATCGGAATCCAACGCTGTAAGACATTTCTGATTGGTTGGGATAGTATTGGTTTTATATAAACAGATGTCTAGAACATCTGGTTTATGTATTTGTGACCACGTGTATCGAGTTGGCATTAATGTGCCTGCAATCGCATAATGATGTTTTATAAAATAGTCCAATAGAAATTCACCTTTTGGTGTAGTGATACGGGAATTCCAGGCTGTATTCTTTGCGTTAAAATCACCACAGCAGACGAAATTGTTATGGACGGAAACTAATGAGGTCATATCAGGTTCGTTCATTTGCAGATACGGTGGATGGTAAACAGATGTCACTAATAATTCAGTATTATCGAAATTAATGTAAACTCCAGTGGCTTCTAATATGTTGAATTGTGGTAATATTGCTCGTCTATGAGGTATATTGGATTTTATAATTATAGCGTTCCTCCACCATTTCTCTGATGTCTATCTGTACGATGGATTTTATAGTTGCAGGTTTTAAATTTCGTATTTGGTGGTAAGTGTGTTCCAGTGATGCATGCTATATCTATATCATATTTGTTTAGTAGTTGTTGTAGTTCGTAGGTTTGATTTTTTACTCCATTTGCATTAAAATTAAATAATAACAGATTTTGTGTGCTACCATTGGTTTAAGATCCATCGACAGTGGAGTTCATATTTGTGAATAGAGTAAATCCATCTAGTAGAACCATTATTTTAGACAAAGGGTCAGGTGTCGCTTTGAGGCGTTGTATTATTATATTAATTGTACGAATAATTCCCTTTATGTTTATTCCTCGGAGAAGAGCAATGATATCTTTTAATGAATCGGCAAGAGATTCAGGAACAGATTGTGAATGTGCTGAAGATGAGGCGAAAGTGTTTTCGAAAAGTGACAAATTTCTCGAACTTGGTTGTCACAGTGTAGGAAAGTCATCTTGTATTGGTATTGGTAGATGTCTACTTGCTGTGGAGTTTATGTTTTGTTTGTTTCTCAGTTTCTGTCGCAGCAATTCTCGTTGTTCTTGTTGAATTGGGCACTGTCCATAACTGGCAGTATGTGATCCTTGGCAGTTGGTGCATTTAGCTGATTATTTGATTCCTTTCGAAGGGCAGTCTACAAATAAATGATCGTTTCCTCATTTTACGCAATGAGTTTCTAGATTGCAACGTTTTGATGTGTGTCCAACCCCCTGATATTTGTGACATTATGTTACGTGAGGAGTTGGTCAGTAGGCTTCAATAGTTGCCAAGTGGTTGTTGATGTCGTGTAATTGATAAATGGTTGCAGAAAATTCAATGTTTGGAAGTGTTATAACCCAGACTGGAATTGGGTGTCGCTAAGTGGATCCGTCTGGTGTATGATATTGCTTCGTCATTTACAGCACATGTTCTATTGCATAGCCTAGTTTTTCTAATTTTTCCTTTACAACAGCTGAATCAACAGATGCGGGGAGTCGTTTTAGTACTACTTGTATGAGTTTGTTTTCTCGTGGTTCATGGGAATAAAATTGAAGTTTTTCATTTTGTAAGATATTATAGTGTGTCATAGTCAGCTGCATGAGGTGTAGTATTTTATACCGTCAGATGTGTAACTAATTTTTATGGGTTGACTCAGCCTACTTTGTATTGTCGTGTTTTGTTCAAAGAAATTTCCATCTGGTAATTTTTTTAAAACTATTGGTGGCATTTTAATTATTTTAGTAGTATTATCTGGGGTAGTAGATTGCTTATTGTTGTCATCTATGGGTTCGTAAATATGTTCTTGGTCCATTTCTTGTTCGAGAGGAGAAAATGAATTACTTAATGGCATACTTGGGTGTATATTTGACTGCCAATGTTCGTTTCCCTCTTGGTTTAATTTTTGTTTCTTTGTCTCCTTCAGGCCGGTGGAGAGAAAGGACTCATTTTTACGCAGCGGAGAAATGGTTAGAACAATGTGCTGTGAGTTGGAGTTGTACCGGGCAAGGATAGGCAGCTGGGCGGCAAGGTCAAGGATGCAGCGGGGCGTGAAAGGGATAGCTTTGGCAGGTCTGTCTGAGTGTCTCTTCTTTCACATAGTGATCGCGATACTACTAATTATTGGTGGTACCGAAGTGAATCCAGGACCTGCAAGCGGCAACGAGGCAACCAATGTCAAGTGTTGGAGCTGCAGAAAGAATTTACGAGTAGGTGTGCTGTGCAATCAGTGCGAGACGTGGTTCCATTTTATTTGTCAGAAGATCAAGCGGGAACAGATAGTAGAAGAAACGTGGCTGTGCAAGGACTACGGGAACGAGGCAGGCAATAGGGAGCTCATCGGTCTTCGGAACGAGGTGAAGAAGCTACGCGAGAAGCTAGAGACGGCGGAGCAACGGATCAAGTATTTGGAGGAAGAAAATAAGATGTTGGGACGAGAAAAGGAAAATGGCGAAGAGAGGGAGAAGAAGAAGCATGGTGCGGCAAGTGTTATCATCGGAGACTCCATCATTCGACATGTAGGAAATCTTCAACCGGAGCTGGCGACAGAGTGTTATCCTGGGATTAGAGTGAAAGAGATGAAAAGCGTGATCGAGAATCAGGAACGAGGGAACATGGAAAACATCGTCCTTCAAGTAGGAACAAACGATTTGCGAAGAGGTGTTGATTATATCATGGCAGATGTATATGACTTGGTGATGGAAACGAAGAAGAAATATCCGCCACCTGGGATCGTCATCAGTGAATTCGTCAGACGGAGGGACGTGAACTGGAGAAAAGTGGGTCGTGTAAATAAAGCTTTCGAGTGGGTAGCGGAGTATCTTGGTGCACGTTTCGTCGATCCAAATTCCTGGGTAGATGACAGATGCTTCGGAAGAGACGGAATCCACCTAAATCGGAGGGGAGCTGCAGACATGGGATCCCTCTTCGCGCGGGTAGTTACTACAACATGGGGCGGCGAAATCGTGGACCCATTATCGGGCAGCAGGACCGAAGGACCATCAGCGGACGGCGGGGGCGAGGGACTACCGACGGTCGCGGGGGTGAGGGTCTACCAGCGGTCGGAGGGGTCGAGGGACTACCAGCGGGCTGTGCGGTCGAAGACCTATCAGCGGGCGGCGGAGACCAGCAGTGACGACGAGTTGCCACGGAGATTCAGAATGTTCAAGTAAGGACAGGCCTATTAAGACTACTGCAGGTTAATTGCCGAAGTATTAGAAATAAACTTATTCCGTTCTGGAACTTGGTCGATGTTTATAATCCAGATGTAATGATTGGGACGGAATCATGGCTTAGGGAAGACATAAATGACTCGGAAATTTTTAGGTCGGATTATAGAGTCTTCAGAAAGGATAGAAGTGAGAAGGGAGGGGGAGTTTTCGTTTGTACTAAGATTGAAATAAGTAGCAGTCTTATGTGGATACATGAGGAAGTTGAAATATTGAAATGGGCAGGACACCTTAGGTGTAATAGCATGTTACAGACCACCCAGTGAATTAAACAATTTAACTTTGCACAAACTAAATGAATATCTTAATACAGTATCAGAAGACTGAAACGTAGTAATTGCTGGGGATCTAAACCTCCCGAAAATTAACTGGAACGGGATTTCAGGTACAAATTCAGATGCACAGACCCTTGTTAATGAATTGATCTGGCGTAAAGATTTCACACAGGTAGTAAATGGCCCGACGCGTGACAATGTCCTCTTAGATGTTTACCTACTAAGATCTGTCTCTCTCTTTGTCAACTCTGAAAGTCTTCATAAAATAAGTAATCACAATAGCGTCTTATTAGAAATCTTCTGGGAAAACACAGTAAATCCGAGGTCA
The DNA here is from genome assembly GCF_040183065.1 of Periplaneta americana. Lineage (NCBI taxonomy): Eukaryota > Metazoa > Arthropoda > Insecta > Blattodea > Blattidae > Periplaneta > Periplaneta americana. The sequence goes on from NC_091117.1 coordinate 108,766,594, forward strand.
AGTCCAGTGTCTGTCTGGAACTTCAACAAAACCGATGTCCATGAATTACAAGCGTTTCTACGACAAAAGCATGATGACTTTCTAAGGACTGAAGGAAATATGGAAAATGAGTGGCATAAATTTAACAGTATAATTTTCGAGGCATTAGTAAAATGTGTACCTTCGAAAATAATTAAGAAAAATCCGGATCCAGAATATTACACTAATTATATTCGCTACTTAAAGAAAAAGACAAGGCGCGCATTCAGTAAACGTAAGCGAAGCCATGAGCATTGGGATAAATATGTCGAATTAATTAAGAAACATGAGTGTGAAAAAAGGATAGCTCAGGAAATTTTTCTAAAAACCATTTTAAAAGAACATGAAAGTAACAATTGGAGACAGTTTTCTAATTATGTACGCTGAAGAAAAGGAAAAAATGAAGGAGTAGTGCTTTTACGAAATCAAAACGGAGAAAGAATAACTGGTGACAAAGAAAAGGCCGACTTATTAAATTCCTATTTCATTTCGGTTTTCAATAATAATAATAATAATAATAATAATAATAATAATAATAATAATAATAATAATAATCCCGCTGATAGGAGTGGTTGTGTCACAGACCGTGAATGTGAACCAAATTCGACTTTCAAAATAACTTCCAAAGGGGTTAGAGAGAGAATAACGAAATTAAAAAATCGGAAGTCTCGAGGACCAGATAGTATTGCTACAGAGATTCTTAAATTAGGTTCCGAGGCCATAATTCCATATTTAATGCGTATATTTCATGTTTCCATAAACAATGCAGCTATTCCATGTGACTGGAAATCAGCTATAGTGGTACCCATACATAAAGGTGGAAATAAATTAGATGTCGGAAACTACAGACCGATTAGCCTTACATCTGTCGTATGTAAAGTCCTGGAGCATTTGATATCGGATTATATTCGTCATGTTCTAAATGCGAAAGACTGGTTTTACAACCGCCAGCATGGTTTTAGGGAAGGCTTCTCATGTGATAGTCAAATTACGTCGCTGGTTCAGGATCTAGCTGAAGAGGTAGATAGAGGCGGAAGAATCGATGCAGTTGCGATTGATTTTTCGAAAGCATTTGATTTGGTGCCACATGACATATTAATAGATAAGTTAAGTAGGCTAGGAATATATAAAAGAGTGGTGCTATGGATCCAAGAATTCTTAAAGGGTAGAACTCAGAGAGTTAGAGTAGGTCATGAAATATCGGAAATTGGAAATGTAAATTCAGGGGTGCCACATGGCAGCATTCTGGGTCCATTACTCTTCATAACATACGTAAATGACTTATGCCAGAATATTACATCAAATGTGAGGCTATTTGCACACGATTGCATTATCTATAGAAAGATTAGAAATAATTCAGATGTGGATGCTATTCAAACAGACTTGAATAAAATTTATAACTGGGCGTTAATGCATAGGATGAAAATAAATGGTTCTAAAAGTAAATCTATAACATTTTGTAGAACCCGAGAGGAAACTAGTCTTAATTACGAATTCAGTGGTGTTATAATTCCGCAAGAACAATGTTGTAAAATGCCTAGGAGTGTATTTAAACTCCAAACTTTCTTGGGGAGAGCATGTTGATAATGTTACGGGTAAAGCATGGAGGGCACTTCACTTTATTATGAGAATCTTGAGAAAGGCTAGCCCCAAATCGAGGGAAATAGCATATCTAACGTTAGTGCGACCGTTAATGGAATACGGAACTACATGTAGGGATCCCTACAGAATATATCAGATAAATTCCTTAGAAAGAATCCAGTATAGGGCAGCTAAATTTGTTGAAGGTAAGAGAGAAGATGGAAACGATACGATAAAAGAACTTAAATGGGAAACTTTGGAAAACAGACGTAGGAAAACTAGAATAATATCATTGTATAGAGCACATATAGGTCAGAAAGCATGGGTAGACATAACGGTTCGGTTATAAAAGCCAACGTACTATGGTAGGAACGATCATGATTTTAAAATCAAATGTAGGAAACAGAAAACGGATGTGGGTAAATTCTTATTTTTAAATAGAACTATAAATGATTGGAATGACCTACCTGCAGCGGTCTTTGAGGGCTGTCCTTCCTTAAGGAGATTCAAGAATAACTTAAAAAGTTGTGTATAAAGTGCAAATTAAAATTAAGGTGACATTTAACATTTAATTTTTAAGATGACATGTATTTATTTAACCTGACGAGTTACTTCCTCGGTTTGAATTGTAAATTATTTAAAAATAGCGTGTAAGAGGGCCTTAGACTATAAAGGCCGTATTCATAGACATTTTTAGCGCGGGCTTTTGGTGGATTATCAGCGTTTTTCTTATTCATAAACCAATGTTAGCGATAGGATATGATTTGAATTCTGTTCTAGTAACCAGTGGATAGCCGGGGCTAGTTTAGTATTCTCGTAGCGCGTGCTGCGAAATGTCTATGAATAGCACCCGAAATGTTTAGTTTAAATGCAATTCTGTTTATGAGTATGGATAAGGGTGTAATTATTTGACTTATTTGAACTGTTGTATCAGTGAAACGAGGTGAGTCAGTGAAGTTATGGTTTTACAGTGCAGTGAATAGTTCCGATCAGTGATAATTTATAGCGTCAATGAAATGTGTTCTATAGTGTCAGTGAAATGTGTTATAGAGTGTCAGTGAATTGTGTCCTAAAGTGTCAGTGAAATGCGTCATAGTGCCACTACAGTGAGTGAGATGAGAGTAAAGTGAAAGACTATCTAAACTTATGTATGGCCTATACATAATTATGTAGGTTGTATTGTAAAATAAGGTATTTTATTTATGTTTTATTATTGTGTTAAATTGCATTATGTATTCTTATTGTATTGTGTATAAAATTGTATTGTGTATTGTGTATTGTAAATTTTATTGTGTATTGTTTAACATTTTATTGTGTATTGTTTATATTGTGTATACCACTGCCACTGGGTGCTTGCCCACTTGCAGTGTAAATAAATACATACATTTCCGTTTGTTTAGGTTCTCTCTTTGAAGAGGAAGCTGAAGAAATGTTTATTGTCGGTGTCATTGTTGATGTGAGACTTGTACTTACAGTTTTGTTGCTGTTTCTTACTGTTGTTGTTGGCGATGTTTTAGGGTACGTACACGTTGGAGCGATGATAAACGATAAAAGAAGCAGCGATGCTATATCAGGGAGACTTGAAGCATGCATTGTCATTGAGGTGTGCATTTTGGAGTAACGATAAAAGCGAAGAAACACGATAAAAGCGACGAAAAAGAAAAGTACCATTTTCTTCGCTCTTTTCGTTTATATGATCTCTGATTAAGATAATATTAATCTGTATAATTACCGGTGGTTGCCAATATATCCGAATATTAATCGATGTATTATTATTTCGGCATATTAAATTAATTATTGTAGATATTGGCAAATTGATCAGTCGTGTATTTATTGGTCATATGTTATGTGATCACAAAAACCAATCACAACACAACGAATTTATACTATCTTTGGGATGAGAAACTGGTTTAATTTTTTTCGTATTTAACTTATATTAACCTTGAACTAAGCAGCTGATATTTCCTATATATCTTCTTTCATTAAGTGAATGCATAGAATATCATCTACTGATAAATCAAAATGTTCGCTTCCAGCGTCCTCGTTGCTCCGATATGAACACTTGATTCTTTGATAATACCAAAGCGTCGCTAGCTCATTTCTTTTATCGTTTATCGTTGCTCCAACGTGTACGTACCCTAACTCGCAGTCACGATAGTGAATACTCCTGGTTGACTTTCAATGATGCTCAGGTTTTCCTTTGGTCGTCTGTAAACTCGTACGGGTGTAGAAGCTGTTCCTTCGACAGAATCAGATGATTGTGTAGTAGATTCGTGTTCCATGTTGTCACGTTGAGTCGAATTGGCCATGTTGTGAGAACCCTCTATCGGGATTCCACTTATGAAGATATTTTGCTGATATTCTGCCAACACAAGTTTTACGTTTTATAATCACTAATAGTTCAATTATGTATGTATATATATATATATATATATATATATATATATATATATATATATATATATATATATATACACACAAAAGTAGCACTAAATAAGACAACACGAAAATAGTTCTAATACACTAAGTTTTCTTCAATGACTTGCTCGTAAGAAGTAGCGTCAAAAAACACGTCCTTTCACCAGCAGTGTCTATCGAAGTCTAAACTAAATGCACACCACATGTCTTTATCTTTCCTGCTTTTACAGCTAGATAGCAGCTATATGCAGCAAATGGCATACATTATAAAATATCTTTTACGTCATAAAACAGGGTCACCTGGTATTAATAAAGAAATGAACCCATACCCAAATATGTCTTGGAACGATTGCGACATTCCTGTGCGTCCTGTTGGACTATTCTCTTTACAGACATTCCTGCACAAACAAGATGCATTATGGTCCAGATTAAGACAAATATAATATGAATATGTAACCTCCCGTCCTACAACGAACATCTTAACACTTTCAATCCTTTTAATGTAAACTCCCTTAGTAAATACATAGATATTCCGGATTGTTAATTTGTTTTGGTTGTACAGATAAGTTACATATTATAATGTATTAATGAGAAGTCATTTGAACGCATTTTCTACTTGATTAACAACCTGCTCAGCGTTCATATCGAATTTCCTCTGAAACTACATTACATTCTACTTATCCAATATTCTTAAGCATCTATTAACATACGAGGCGCATCCAGAAAGTAAGTTTCCCGATTTTTTCCCCTTGAAAGTAAACGTAATTAGCCGTGTCAATTGCGCATGCGTAAAAGATCTATGACGTATTAATCATATGCCAGCCGGACAGATCCCGCCTGGTGCCAGTAGCGTGGCAGCAGTGGTCCGAAATGGAAGCCTGCGAGGTTCGGTCTGTGATAAAGTTCTTTAATGCACAAAGCATTGCGCCAATTGAAATTCATCGGCAGCTCTGTCAGGTCTATGGGCCGAACATCATGAGTAAGCAGATGGTACGTCGCTGGTGTAGGCAGTTTTCCGAAGGTCGTCAAAGTGTCCATGATGAAGAGCGCAGTGGGCGACCGTCCCTCATCAATGATGATCGTGTTGAGCTGGTGCGGCAGTGCATCATGGAGAACAGTCGCTTCACGATTACGGAGCTGAGCAGCCATTTTCCGCAGATAACGCGATCCTTGTTGCATGAGATTGTCACTAAACACCTGCTGTTCAAAAAAGTGTGTGCCAGGTGGGTGCCGAAAAACCTGACACCCGAACACAAAATGCAACGTTTAGGAACAGCACTGACATTTCTGCAACTGTATCACGATGATGGCGACGAGTTCCTCGACAGGATGAGACTTGGATTTCGCACTTCACCCCGGAAACCAAGCAGCAGTCAATGCATTGGCGGCATAGTGGATCTCCGGTCAGGACGAAATTCAAACAGACGCTGTCAGTACGGAAAGTGATGTGCACGGTGTTCTGGGACAGGTAGGGCATTCTGCTCATTGACATCCTTCCAAGAGGTGAAACAGTGAACGCTGACCGTTACTGTGAAACACTGCGAAAATTGAGACGTGCCATTCAAAACAAGAGGCGTGGAATGCTTACTGCAGGTGTTGTGCTCCTCCATGACAATGCTCGTCCACATACGGCTCGGCGCACAGCAGCTGTTTTGACAGAATTTGGCTGGGAGTTGTTTGATCACCCACCCTACAGTCCTGATCTTGCTCCCAGCGATTTTCACGTTTTCTTGCACCTCAAGAAATTCCTGTCCTCCGATGAGCGTTTTGGCAACGACGAAGATCTAAAGACGTCTGTCACACGCTGGTTCCATTCACAGGCGGCAGAGTTCTACGACAGAGGGATACAAAAGTTGATCCCACGATACCACAAGTGTCTGAATTCTGATGGTGGCTATGTTGAAAAATAGCTGAAACATTGCTGTACCTGTTGCCAATAAATGTTTTCCTGAAATTGTGTGTTCTTTAAAAAAATAGGGAAACTTACTTTCTGGATGCGCCTCGTAATTCCAGTTCCAAATTAAAGTCCATTAAAGCACTTAATATACAAGGTGTGCCGTTTATTTTCCGGCACTCTGTTTTCTGTATTGATTTCTTTTCTCCTTTCCTTACTTCCTTGTTTTAGTTTCTATTTTTTTTAATAGATGGCGTTTTCTTATCCGCCATTTTCTGTCCAATTTCTTTATTGTATAAAGAGCGAGTTTATTTCTTTTATGAACTATTTTTTAATTGGTCATTAATCCTATCTTGTTCCTCATTGGTCATGGATGATTTAAAAAATTTTATCTGTTACGGTCGTCTTCCCGGACGCACGGGATGCGGAGCTTGAGTTCAGTGACTGACTGGCGCCCGAACGAGAAACTTGGTATCCAGCCTGAGGGAGACGGCTGCAGCGCCGAGTTATCTGGATACCGACATTACAACCTGGCATAGTGACTTGGTATGGACAGGCGCGGCCTGATCCAAGGATTTTGAACTCTTTGTACTACTGCCTGACGCAAAGACGTTTTATGGTTTAATCTAGACCAAGAGGAGTAGAATAGAAGAGAGGGGCTCAAGAGGCGGATTAAGTGTAATCTGTCAAGAAGCTTCTTTTTACCAGCAGTGGAGCGCCACATGCACAAAAATGGCGGTATTTTCAAACGACTTCCTGCACCGAAAATAGCGGCAATTTCAAAATACTTCTTTGCACATTCCCATTACATTCATATTAACATGAATGTTTGAAATGTAACCATCCCTATTACAATTCCCTTCTTTTTTTTTAAGATCTTTAGCCAGAAACCTTTTTTGTAAATTACAATACCATAAGTGTTTTCAGAACGAGATATCTCATGAAGTAGAATAGTAGACGTAGGAAACGGACTGTGAAATTGGAAATGATTTAGACATGACCAAGCAAATCTGTTATGTTGGAATGTATCAGATTTATTTATTAACAATATTTCATTTTGTACATAAACACAAAGGTCTTTATTGAAATTAACTGTTTGATGTTTTACTGTAATAGAGAAAAGATCGTGAGCTCACGATAGGTACTATATATATATATATATATATATATATATATATATATATATATAATATTAACAACATAGTAGTAAATGTTACACAAAGAAAAAAATCATACCTAAACATTCTTAACACTCTACATATTTATTAATGAAGTAATCTCTGCTCTTTGAAGTCAGCTAACCGCTTAATTTCCTGATATTTTCAGATATACTACCATAAGTTATTATGGAAAATAATTTCAAATCACCCTTAGTAGAAATTGGAGTCTACAATGCTGTGTTCTTATTGTCTCCAAATAAGTAGCTATAATGTGTAAAGTCTTCTGGTTACATTGAAGGCAATCATGCACAAATATTTTTTTAAGATTAACACTTAATGACATTATGTCAGTTTGTTCATGAACTTCTACATTACATTTTGGACTATATGTGGGGAATATTGGAAAATATTGTATTCACTAGTGTAACTTTGTGTTCAAACATTACGAACATTAGTGTTGTAGTTAGTTAATTTAAGTTCCATTTCTCTGAGAAACACAAATATAACAAACTGAAGACATAAAATCATACACAGTACATGATAAACATAAAATTAAAACAATAAAAATTAATATTTAATGACATTATGCCAGTTTGTCTGTAAACTTCAACATGAAATTTTAAGCTGTCTGTGGGGAATATTAGAGAGTAGAGTAAGAGAGTTAATGGGTTTATTGCCAAAAACTCAGCATTTGTTGATTTCAGTTAAATTGTACAGGTTTAAGAATTCCAACGTACATGTAGCACCTACTACTGTATTTATTTCCTCAATGGCATAATTTGTCATTTAATATGAAAATATTCTAAATGCTAGTGCAGAATACAATAACTTTATGTTCCAACATTGCGATTATGGTAAATAGAGTCTACAGTACATTTCACAGGCTTTGTTGAAATATGCCAACAACATAGGTCCTGTGTTTGATATTATGATGTTATTTCAAGAAAAAAAATATATATTATTGCCTTGAGTTACTTCGTATTGTAGTTAATTTAGGTTCCTTTTGTTTGAGAAAAATACCAAATCATAACAAGAAACATAATGTAACAAAAATACAAGAACAATACAAAATAGCAATAAATAGCAACTAAAATTATACATGCAAAAATCTTAAATCAAAAATACACAAAGAAAACATAGTCATTTGGCCATAATACCACAGTATCAGTAAATGTGCACATCACTTTTCTGCATCCAGTTTCACAAGCACATTAGGTGCAAAACTTCTCACATCTGCAGTTCTCGTTGACATGAAGAAGAGGAGTGCCAGCGAAGATAAAGTTGTATTTGAAAAGTAATGTTAATATTATTTTACATATACAATCCTGCAGACAATCCTCTCGTTCATGATTTGTACAGGAATGTCCCTGGTTAACAGAATTCAAATGTAAAGCCCTTAATATCTACTTACACAGTACAAGTGAAACAGAATTGTTAGAAAATTATTGAGTATTCCTTGTAAAGCCACTCTTCTACGAAAGTTTGCCTTATATACAAATGATGTTGGGTTTTGTGAGAAAATACTGGATAAGCTAAAATATGCTTGTGACAAAATGAGTGACATAGATGAGCTGTGCTGTCTCATATGCGATGAAATACCACTAAAATCAGCTTGGCTTGTAACAATAATGATGATTTTGTTGATGGGTTTCAAAGATTTGAAAAACACTTGTCAGGTAAACCTGCAAATCAGATGCTTGTGTCTATGGTGAGTAGTCTATGTCTTTATTACAAGCAGGTAATGAATTACTTCTTAGCAAATTCTGCTACTCCTGATATATGTTCAATAGTGCAACACGGACATTAAACCATTTAGTTGCTGCAGACATTTATTGCTTGTCAACACTGCTTTTAAAGATATTTCATCCCACATAAGGCAACCTACTTTGTCAGTGTGAGTCATCTTACTACAGGCATTCCTTAGTATGTCGAATAATTTGTCACTAAAACCAACATCAGTGGTATACTTTCGCAAAACTCTAAGCAATGTAGCCTTAGAAGGGAAATTTAATAACTTCCTAATCATTCTATAGGCACTTGGGCTCTGTTAATAAATATTAAGAGCCTTTGCTTTCAATTCCGGTGACCACCGAACTCTCTGTACATACCTTGCATTTGAGGAGACACAATTTTTTACCAATTCATATAATGGCCCGGGAACCTTCTTCCTTAAAGTTGCAAGGGCAATGTCAATCTTCAGATCTCTCTGTGTAGTCTTGAGGACTCTTCCTCTAAGATGATGCAGTTGTACTCGAAGACTGCAAATTTTCCTCCTCTTCAGTGTTACTATCGGTGTGGCCGTGGTTTGCATTCTTGGGGGCTCCCCAGCCTCTTCTCACTGCCTCTCCTCTCTTGGGGGGGTCACCAGCCTCTCTGGCGGGGGTCCTCTGTTTCTTCCCGTACAAAATAAAACAACCAAAAGGTTACAATTATGAACTGACAGCAAGAGTAAGTAGTCCTGTACCACCAAGGATAGAGGTTACAATTGAAGCGTTGGGCCGAATAATGGTTTATGTTACAATTTTTGCCATTATACTTTATCTTAGAATGTTATCAAGTTATTTCGTTTCAGGAACAGATTTGCGGAAATTCTTTCAAGATGTGCTCACAGCTTGCTCTTGATGTCAGAAAGGAACAGTTTAAAATGTGTTACTCTCTTATAGTCAACATTTAAAAACTGTGTTTGTCATTGTCTTCATTATTATTCTGTTCATAATGTTACAAACTTCTCCGATGTGTAATATGACTTTCAGTAACATACAATCTATACTTTGCTTAGTGTACAAAACATATTGATGGAATAACGGTGTATGTTGCCCGTCCAATAGTAAATTATTTATGAGTGGAATGACGATGTAACATTTTCGTTCCTCCTGCCCAGTTAGCAGATTGCAATACAGACCATTATTCGCCCCAAAGCTTTAATTATGGGATCTACTTAGCCTGATACTTCACTATTTGTGTGAATGGCTTTTCTTTATGTATTCATTCACAATTTGCAATTACGACAGAATTTATAGGTATAGATATGAAGCACTGAAATTGCATAATATAAAAGGCTTGCAGTTACTTAGGTAAGTTACCTTGACCATTGGAGATAGCTTCAACTTTGCAAGGTATGGCTCCCGAAAGCTGTTGTGCAGTTTGTTGGGCTCTTTAACCATCAGATCTTATATGCCCAATGCTTCTAGGCATGCCTTGCATCTGAAAAAAATTTAAATAAAGTGTAAAATAAATATAAATTATGAGCACAGGAAAACAATTTCATGGCACTTAATAAAATCACTTTGAGAACCAAGAAAAATTAAAATAAACACCTCCAGTCAGCTTCACGTTAAAATACTAATTATCTCACCATTTCTATTTTAGGCCTAATTTTGGTCCAGGAAAAAATTCATGTTTAAAGACAACATTTGTAAAAATACAATGTAGGCGAAACAAAAAATAAAATAAAATATAGGTGGATAAAATATGTCATAAAATGGTTTAAATATAAGCTACATAATCATAGCTCACTGCAGCTGTTCCCTTTCACTTTATAGGCTATTAGAGTGATTTTATAAAGTGCCACGAAGTCATGTTCCTGTGCTTACGGTAATTTCATACACATATACAGTATAGCCTATATAACATTTAATTATATCATAAATAGACTTGTATTATTATTATCACTATTATTATTATTGCAATTTATTATTATAAATATTACTATTATTTTTATAATAAATGTTATAAATATGTAAAGGTCTCAAGTAATAATACCACGCGAGGAATATTCAAGGAAAGGGTCTATTACTCAATTTTTTTCTATTGGAATATTGAAACTCCGGTACCAAGCTGCACACGACACGACGTGGTTTGCTGCAATTTTATTGGTTATATTCAGTGTTTGAAATAACTTTTTTTCTCCCGTGTGTGGTGCGCAAAACAGCAAAGTTTCTCCTGCACTGTATAAAAAGCTTCGAAAATAAAAACAAAAAATGCATCTTCTATATATATATATATATATATATATATATATATATATATATATATATATATATATATATATATATATATATATTCTATCAATAAAAATAATAATAAAAGTCTGTTAATATGTAACTAGATGTTACAAATTCTGTATATGTGTGTATGAATTAATATCTGATAACCTAACCTATATAATTTAAAATGATGCACGTGGCTAGCAAAATTTACAAGTATATCAAATTAGTTATAAGTGATAACATTGCTACATATTGTAAATGATAACTCACCTCGTCACTATCCCAGGTATTTTGAAGAAACATTTCGAGTGGTGACTACTCTTCTTACTTCCGCAGTACGGATATTCGCATTTAATTCGTCCAGCCATCCTTCCCTCGCCTAGGCAAGAAAATTCAATATGTCTTCTTCTTCAGTTCTTGAAATACGGCAAGAAATTGTTCCAGGACTAACAACTTAAACCAAGAGCACGCAAGTTCATTCTCCATTTCCAGGAGTCTAAAATCAGTGACGGAATGTTGGTAAGAGGCGATGTTAGCGCTCATCGTGGCAGTGCCATAGAATTAACAGCGATTAACCAGGACCTCCTATATTACCGGACCTGACACTGGCATCCAAGATGGCGGCCGGAAGAGGGATTTCGTAGATTGCAATGAGTTAAAATAAATACGGCATTGATAAGATTATTTTAACAAAATTCTCAATGAAACAATTAATAATAAAGTTCCTTACCTACATAAATGAACATAGGTATAAACTCCAGAATATGGATTGCACCCTTTCCCTCTTACTTCAAAATTCCAACTTCGTGCACACAAAATAAATTATTGGCACTGAAAAGTGCCTTTTCGTAAATACAATGATGTGCATTAGACAAACCCAGACAAATCTGCTCTTTTTAGTATTTTAAGACATAATTTGGTAGTTGCAATCCATGTTCTAAAATTTTCCCCTTCAATACGTTTGTAAAACGCGCCAGGGCGAGTGCCTGCTGTTTCCAACAGGTGGCAGCACGCACAAGGCGCGAAGGAGTCGGGCATCGGATGGACGGCAGGTGGCAGCAGGAAGGGGGCACGCGGAGAAGTGGCGGGCATCGTCTCGTCCACTTGGTTGAGAGGTGTGCTCGCAGGAAGGTGTGATTGGGAGACAAGAGCAAGGGGAAGCACGACTATACTCGTGGAGATTAGAAACAGCCAAGTATTGCGTGTGATAGAAAATAAACTACAGGCGTGTTTTAAAGGTGTACTAACAATTCAGAAGTGGGATATATCTGCGTGTCAGTCAAAGAAAAGCTACTAGGTGAGTTAGCTAAAGGCGATACTAACACGTGGTAATCTCGTTCTTTGGTGAAATCTCTAAGGTGCTGTAAGAGATGGCGAGTAATCTAAACCAGGTTGAGGATAGCGTGCTGGATTACGAAATGGAGGTCGGGGACCGAGAATCGAGCCCCGATTCCGTGGCGTTTTCGTCATCTGGCACGTGCAGGGACCACGTGGACCGGAGCGTCGCGTCTCTGGAAGACGACGCACCGGCAGCGGATCCGGTCCAATTGGCGGTGGCCCACATCCTCAACCAAGGGGATGTTGCCAGGGCGATTCAGAGCATGATGCAAGAGCAGGCGGCCCGTATCCTCAAGGAGGTAGAGGAACGGGCGCAGGCTACCTTGCGTCATGTGACTGTTCGCCAACCTGAGGCTGGAGGCGCCAGCAAAGGGGCAGCAAAGAAGAGGAGTCCCGGAAGGCCAAACAGTAGCGCACGTGGGCGGTGCTGTAGAGAGAGCACCTCGTGTGGAAGTGCGGCCAGCAGCTCTAGGGGGTCATCGCGCCCTACGGCGAGAGCAGGGGGAGAACTTGTCGATGCTTTCGATCCAGACGATTGTGAGTGTAACGTCGATCGTTGGCTCAACAATATCGACCAGCTGGGCCGCATCCATGACTGGAGCGATTATGAGAGGGCGTTCTTCATGCAGGCGAAACTCCGAGGTGGGGCGAAGGCCTGGTATAATCGCCTGGATGATTACGACATCTCGTGGCCCGAGTGGAAGAAGGCATTGAGGCGCGCCTTTCCACGGCAGCATGACTTCGGCGAGTCATTGGAGGAACTGGTAGCGAGGCGCAAGCTACCAGATGAGACCATGACGAAATATTACCACGCCAAGCTTGCTCTGTGCGAGAGGTGCGCATCAAGGGCGAGGATGCCATCTCCTGCATCATCAGGGGACTTCCGCTAGAGCTCCAGGGGAACGCGCGTGCTTACAAGTGTAAGACTCCAGACGAACTCTACTCTGGCTTCCTGAGTACGATGGACAGCTACCGGGAGAGTGGACGATCCCAAGGAGAGGCGAAGAGGCGGTGCACGGAGACTGGGGTGTGCGGCATGTGCTGAATGCTATTGCCACACCCAGGGCGAATGGTCAGGTGGAAAGACAGAATCGCACTATACTCAATGCGATTGGGGCGAGCACAGAGTGTGAATCACGGTGGGATGAGAAGCTAAGTGAGATTGTGTGGGGCATGAACCGCTGTGTCAACAGCAGTACTGTTTTTCTCCTGCACAGCTCATGTTTTCTCACCAAGGCGGACCTGTCTGGTGGAGTACAGGAAGTCAATATGGCAGAAGAGGGCGAAACATTTGAGGACATTCAGCAGGCGGTCCTCAGGCGTAGGGACAAGGCGGCAGAGAACCTGACCAAGGTGGAAAGGGCGATGAAAGCGCGCTATGACCGAGGGCGGAAGGTCGCAAATCAGTATCAGGTAGGTGATCTGGTGCTATGGCGAGAGGCGAACACGTGTTCTGGCGAAAAGGGAGTCAAACTCAAGTTGTTGAACAAGTATGGTGGTCCGTACAGGGTTTCCAAGGTGCTAGGAAATGACAGGTATCAGGTGAGTGCTGTCAAAGACATGCGGGGATACCGCAACTTTTCAGGCGGTATCACAGCTCAGTTCCTGGAGGTGAACCAGGAGACAATGGTGACGAGGAGACTTTGACTGACAGACAGGACTTGATTGACCTGCTGGAGAGTTGAGAATTAATGGGGACATTAATTTTGCAGGATGGCCGAATGTAAAACGCGCCAGGGCGAGTGCCTGCTGTTTCCAACAGGTGGCAGCACGCACAAGGCGCGAAGGAGTCGGGCATCGGATGGACGGCAGGTGGCAGCAGGAGGGGGTACGCGGAGAAGTGGCGGGCATCGTCTCGTCCACTTGGTTGAGAGGTGTGCTCGCAGGAAGGTGTGATTAGGAGACAAGAGCAAGGGGAAGCAGGACTATACTCGTGGAGATTAGAGACAGCCAAGTATTGCGTGTGATAGAAAATAAACTACAGGCGTGTTTTAAAGGTGTACTAACACGTTATTGTATTATTCAGATTTGTGAGGAAATAGAAGACAGTAATACAATACTGAATAGCTGCTACTTCAGGATTTAGGAAATCTTACCTGGATTATACAAATAGATTTCATCAGCAACTGGAAATTATATAATATGGAGTCCTGTCTTCCTAGTCACTAAACTTTGTCACTGTATTCACTGAGAGTGGTTAAAATAAAACTAGATATTCACTACCTACAGTTTAACACTGTGCCCACTGATGTTTATTTAGAATGCAATGGCACTATTCACTATATCCACTGATGTTGATTCAGAATGAAATGACACTATTCACTGTAGTTTCTCACTATATCCACTGATGTTGATTCAGAATGAAATGACATTATTCACTGTAGTTTCTCACTGTATCCACTGATGCTGATTCGGAATGAAATGGCACTATTCACTGTAGTTTCTCACTATATCCACTGATGTCGATTCAGAATGAAATGACACTATTCACTGTAGTTTCTCACTGTATCCACTGATGTTGATTCAGAATGAAATGACACTAATCACTGTAGTTTCTCACTATATCCACTGATGTCGATTCAGAATGAAATGACACTATTCACTGTAATTTCTCACTATATATCCACTGATGTTGATTCAGAATGAAATGACACTATTCACTGTAGTTTCTCACTGTATCCACTGATGCTGATTCAGAATGAAATGACACTATTCACTATAGCTTATCACTGTAATATCCACTTATACATAGGCCTACACAAGGGATTAGACAGGCTGAAAACTAAAAACGATGAAGAATTCACAGCTTGGAGAGCACAGCACTGTAATTTATTTCTCACTGTATCCACTAATGTTGATTCAGAATGAAATGACACTATTCACTATAGCTTATCACTGTAATATCCACTTATACATACACAAGGGATCAGATAGGCTGTACCTGTACAACTAAAAACGATGAAGAATTCACGGCTTGGAGAGCACAGCAGCCTATTTTTTGAACTTGGAACACTTTCGTTGGGTTTTATTTTTGTTTTTCAATGCCTGCTTTTCATTTTGGACCTTGCAGTAATTATTAATAAATAAGTTGGCCAAAACCTTGCTGCACTTCACTGCTAGTTTTCTTACCACTGAGTTGTTGGGTTGGGGTAAAATATTCACGATGAATGCTTCTTGTCCACTTATCCCTTAAATCTATATCTTTTGGAAACAAAAATACATGTACAAACGGACTTTCTTTATTGTAATTCGATTTGCAACCTGGGACACTACACGTGTGAGGCGTTTTAAGATTAACAATATAACACTTTCAAGCTTTGATCTCTACGAAAACAATGTACATTAATTATAATGTCACAATTCTATTATTATATACTAACTTATAAACCCTTCAACGATTATACTACAGGCAAACGATACAAGAAACACAATAAACATTCACATCAAGTACGTATACTTTCACAGTTGCGTTAACCACTCTATTGTCCACCATGTTTGTTTACTTCCGCTTACAGTGTCAGGTCCGGTAATTTAGGAGGTCCTGGATTAACAGGGAATATATGCGATTGACCCCCTCTCTTCTATTTCTACTCCTCTTGATCTAGACTCACTACGAGCTCTGTTCCTCGACCCAAAATTGAACACTTTCGCGCATTGCCATCTTGAGGTGAAGAGATATGTGACTACTGTATGTTTACATCACGATCCCGTCGATTTCAAATAACATAGAATATTACTTAATGATATTTAATATTATTTAATGTGTTAGGAGTAAGTATGTATTAATTTAATCAATAGAGCGTGTGTATACAGTGTTTATATAGTTTATTGTAATCGTTGTTTTGCGTTATATGTGAAATTGTGGTGTACACTTTAGCTGTATATAACTGTACAAATAGTCTTTATACATGATAGTTTATTTTAATCGGACTTCTATGTTAAAGTGTGTGATCTTATGCTGCATACAAATGCACAAAAAGTGTTTATATAGTTTATTTTCATTGTACTTAAGTTGAGTATGTGAAATCATGTTATATTCTAGTGCTGCATGGCCTACAACTGGACGAATAGTGTTTAGGCTATATAATTTATTTTCTTTGTAATACTGTGTAAAACTCCGTAATTGGAATCATATTACATTGTTGTGCTGCATATAACTACGAATCGACGTAAGAAGGATTCGGGAATATCTTTTCACAAGTAAGTTGGTTACATACTGTACATTGTAGGCCTATAAGGATATTATAAAATGACTGACAACGATTTTTACATTTTTATTGTGATAATAAAAGGAGGTGTTTTGTAGGAATAAGCGCAAACTTGGAAATTATTTTTATATATCCACTGCAAAATCCTGAGCTCTCAGTAAATGGTTATATACTGTTAAACGCGACAAATTTATACCATAGGCTTTGCTCTTTTCATTTCATAGAATTGTGTTTCTGCAATTCTAATTATTGTAAAAAGTTACTGAAAATGTGACGCAATTTCATAAGTTTTTAATTTTCCAACACATATCATAAAGGTAATCATAAAACATGATCTAAAGTATCACAGGCCTACTCTAATTAGAATTTCAACACTTTGAAATAATTATATATTCTATGTTTATTTATTAATATATATTTAAGTACGGTATTGAAAGTTATTTATAACAGATATATATTTTGAAATTCGTCATCATAACTAAAATGTTCATAAGTGAATGTTTTTGAAAGTGATGAAATCTATCTCCAAATTCAGCATTCTTACCACTTCTAATGGTATATTAATATGGTACAAGGTTGGGAAGTGCTTTTTACAAAATCGAGGAATGGTTTGAAGAACAAACAGACCGAGTTTTTCAATTTCAGAGATTTTGTAAATACACTTCACAAACGTGTATTGTATAACATTTTTTGTGCGATCGTATTTTTTAAATTTCGAACATTTATAGTAATATTATTCTAAAGCCTTTGCAAAACTGCAATGTAATGGTAACTAAGTAACAATAAGTGCCCTGTAATCAGTCTATTTTAGTATATTTGTATGTTATGAAGAATGGTTTCCCTAGCAACAAGTACATGTGGGAATTCTAACTTTCAAGACCTAACGACAATAGCTGTAAATACAACAAAAAACACGATCGTGCAAAAAGTATTGTTTCAAATTGAACCACCACACTGCAGAGTATTAAAGAGATCATTAGAATCAGATAATCATGAAACAAAAAAGTAACAGTAGTACTATATTAATAAATACTACAGCTCTATGCCCTTAGCCCTAATTCGCAAAGATGACGAGGATTACTGACAGTTTCAGCCTTACATCTTTAATTATTTGCTGTATACTACAGGAATGCAGGTGATTACGTTTTACTATTTATATTTGATTTTATACTTGTTAATCTTTTAGCTCATGTTTGATTGTTTTTATTATTTATAGTCAGGGTGCGAGAATACCATACGTAGGCTACAATTATTATTATTATTATTATTATTATTATTATTATTATTATTATTATTATTATTATTATTATTATTATTGCCCTGATGAAATGTAAACATTGAAAGTAAGAATAAAAAAGTAATAATTATATTTTGTGAGGGGGTAGAAGTTGTCCCTAACTGGTATGTTAATATGAATTTATGATAAGGGGGATAACTTTCCAACAGGGGGGAAATCCCCCCGTTAATTCGCACCCTGTTTACAATAATAAATCACAGTCTACTATATACAGTCACGAAGCTTGGGATGATTATTTACCAACGAGTTGCATTTCTCGCGATAGTTGCTAGCCGCTTAGAGCGCTGTGAGTACTACGAACAATAGACTGTGTCACTGCCATCGTGATCTACAGGCCGTAAGGAAGATCATGTGACTCGCTTAACCCGATCACGAAGGGCGGCGTTTCAACCATATAAATTAATTTGAATGCATAAAGACTAACATATATTTCTCTAAAATGTAGTGTAATTGCATTAATAAAATTCAAAACAATGATTAGGGGACACTTCAGACATAAATCCTTGCGAGTTAAGGTGTAATATTATTTTTGGTGTGAAAATTACGTTGTTCGTATGTGTAATACGTGCCTTTATTTCGATTAAATATTGCGAAATTCTTATACATTCATTTATGCACGATTCAATAATTTTCAGTTGCACCGCACGAATAGGGATATCTTATGCGAAGTTTTAACGTTAGATGGCAGAAGCGTTCCATGCGGCACTACATGTTGTAGAGCTATATTATGTCATATGCTACAGCTGATTACGTTCTGCCGCTTGTTTGTTTTCTGTGCGTGTCAAAATTATATGTATAATTATATTGTATAACCTCGTATAATTTAATATAATTCATTATATTCTTACACCATAATTTAATTTAATTTCCAATAAATAATAGCGTAAACTTGTGTAATACTGAGCGATTCCTCTTAAGAGATGGATGGGAAAATCTGCAGTATGTAGAATATAGGTACGTGTAAATTGAACCTAAACGAGAACTTTGAGAACGAGATGCACAAATAAAATAAATAAATAAAATAGGAACTTGGTCGAAGTTGAATATTACCTCTTTAATAATTAGTATTGTATCTACCGTACTCTAAAAACAGGATATGCAGCCACCAATGTGTGTTTTTTTTTTATAGGGAAGGACTATCGACACTGAATTCCTCGTATTTTTTTCTCTAGTTGCGGAAAGATCAAATGCAATGTTTGTTAAGATGATATATGATCGTAGTAGTATCACGATTATTCCTGTGTATTGTAGGTTAAAGACATGCAGTTTTGAATACTATGTAGGCTGATTTTGAAAATTTGAAGTAAAAACATGGTTTTAATAATTAGGCTACATCACATTAAAAACATTATTCACGAAATGGATTTCACTATGGATCATCCTGGATAATAAACGTCCCAGTTAATCGAGAGTTTACTGAAGGCGTAAAATGCTGGCGACTCCTAGGCTAGAAGTACTTAATATAATCTAAGCTAACACAGCTTGCTGTCGAGGTTGCATATGCTTTTATTAATTTTTCTTTTCCCTCTTCCAAAATGAAACTGTAGCCAGCAATTCCTTACTTGAAGTAGTTATTTTTGTTTAATATCGAGGCGCAATATAATTACTTACATTTCTTTAAGGTTTAAAGCATATATTCAGAATATTTCGGGACCTGAATGAAGACAAAAAGCTTTCCCTAGTTTTTACAAATAGGAACGTAACAAAAATTTGGCATTTGAGTTGTTTTTAATAGTATTTAATGTATTAATACACTACGTAAATCCTTAATGTTTATATATCGGAAAACAAATGCACACGCAAAGCGCATCCCTCAAAGTTGGTGCTAGTTCAGGATATCCCTATATTTAGATATGTTGAAATTATAGATTATGTTTACTGAACCAGTTGCTCCTTCCTGTCTAATTTTAGTGGTCTCCAATGCCCTGTCATTACATAGGCTATGTATGTTATGTTGTTGCGTGTATGTCATTTCTTTCGTGCCCGTGCGGATTCTTTAGGTCTCGTGTTTTCAAGTGTTCATACCAGCCCCTCGCTACTCTCTCTCCCTCGTCTTATGTTCGTTACTACCCAGGCACTCCCGTTATCCCTCTCCAATATTCTCAGTAATGACAACAGCACGTCTTCAAGTTGGCTTCAGCCAGAGTCACAGGGCCAAAAACGGCAATATTCTAGAGTTTCTCATAGACACTCCCGTTTCCCCTGCCCACGAATAGGAGAAGGACACTGATTATTTCAAATAAACAACTATATCTGTACCAACGTATTTTCTTCCTACGTCATCGTATAAACCTCCCCCACAAAATTCGTCACTCCCTCTCCTTCACTCCCGTTTCCCCTCTCTTCACCTGATATCACAGCAAGCAGAAGAACGTCCACGCAGACCGAAGCAAAACCCCTATATCGTAACATCACCCTTCCCCACACACTTCAGCTCCCCTTGTCACGTCACTCCCGTTTCCCCTATCTACACCTGGGACAGTCATCAGCAGAGGGACGTCAGCAGGAGGCCGACTCACGACAATGTCATATGGAAATTATAAGTTATGTTTACTATATTTAACTTATATTCCTATATTCGCAATTATACATTATAATTAAACATAATGTCATGTATGACACCCGTCACATTCTATTTGTCTGTATTTTAATATTACAATTGAGTACTGAATTATTGTATTTATCTACTACCTAAGAGACGAAGTAACACAATCGTACGTACACTAATTTCATAGGAGTGGTATGGTAAATTTTCTGTCTACAATTAAGGAAGGTAGATGTGCTAAATTAAAATCACAATATAAATTCGTTTTTACTGAACCTCAAAATAGCTTCCATTCTAAACTTACAATGTTGATGCGAACAGATTATATTAACACGTAAAATTCTCTTCACATTAAAATAACACAGTTTTGTAATTATTTCTGCAACATATTATGCAACAAGAAGTAAACGGAACTTATGGACACATTACACTAAATAAAGCTTAGCAATGATACGCAATAAAGTTATAATACTGTATACTATTTCACTGAGCTCCATACACTGATATAGAAAACCCGAACAAACATTACGGCCTGGTCTAGATCGAAAAGGCATTGACTGTGCCGTATTTCGCTTTGTTGTGAACAGTTGTGTAAACTGTGAAATGTTCGTTATCGGTTGTAATAGCTGTAAATGGCTAAAATACAATAATTTGAATAATATTATGGGACAAGGAGACGTTTATGGTACTATAAATATTGTAAGAAAAAGAGGTCAGAGTTATCCTTCTTCCGAAAGATCCAGGAAGGGGAGTTTATAA
Organism: Periplaneta americana; assembly: GCF_040183065.1. Taxonomy (NCBI): domain Eukaryota; kingdom Metazoa; phylum Arthropoda; class Insecta; order Blattodea; family Blattidae; genus Periplaneta; species Periplaneta americana. The sequence goes on from NC_091117.1 coordinate 108,787,801, forward strand.
AACATAATATATACTTTATGAAAATAATATATAAACCTTATGTATTTCACATTTCAATAGTGGAAGGAAGGTGTTAATTTTTTCAAAAGAATACGATATCGAAAGTACAATACATTTTATCGTCTGCTGGGGAAAGGGTCTGTGATGAGACGATAGTAGCGATCCTGGTGGTGAGCAACTATCTATGTTTGCATATTTAGTAAGTATTGAGCTTCGTGACTGTATATATTAGACTGTGAATAAATCCTAGTGTGTTTTGTGATTGCGTTCTATCAGCATTGCTTTTCGTCCGCTATTGTCACGATCGCAAGATGCACACAATGTGCAAGATTAAGTTAAAATTTTCACTCGGTTATTGATATATTTCAGGAAGCCCATTTTACGGATAATGAATTATGCACATGCAGTATGAATAGGCCTAATTCATAAAGTTGATGAGGATTGCAGACTGACAGTTTCAGCATAACATTTTTAATTATTTACAGGAATGCTGGTGTAGTTACCTATTTATAGCCGTATTTATTTTTCTCGTTGTTCTTTAGCTTATGTTTGGTTGTTCTTATGATACACAGTAATAAATCCTGGTGTGTTTTACGATTGCGTTCTATCAGCATAGCGTTTCGTCCGCTATCGTTATGACCTCAAGATGGCGGCGAGCGATCGCTTCTATTTGGGTTCAGTCATATCTTCTGCGCAGCAGGTACTGTGGGGACTTGGCCTGACGACGTCGTTTTCGGTTGTGGTGTGTCCAACCGATACGATGTAAAGGGAATTTGCTTCGTGACGCGCACAAGGAAGACGAGTTTAAGTTGAGCTGGAGACTGCCCTGCCGGTAATTATAAGTTGGATCCGGCCATTTGTGAGATTATTATTCATCAATATAATAATTATATATTCTGTTTTTTCTAAATTTCATTTTCTTTAACTTTCCTTTGTCTAGAAATTTGCGCTGACACTCGTCAGTTTAATATTATCTGATACTTATTCCTTCTTTCATTTTGTGCAACTTTATTCTAGATGGCAGAATTAATCATTAATTAAACTTAATATTATATTTGTGTAAAATCTGTTGCTTTACATTGTTATTTGTGATGGCGGATGTCAGTGAGGTCTATATGACTTGGCAAGTCAGTTTCCGGAGGGATAGTAGTTTAATAGTAGATTGATAGGCTATTCTGGTTTTGTCTGGCTCTAGTGCAGATTGTTTTTCTTGGGACGTTCCTTTTTCTAAGTATATTTATAATCTAGTCACGTTATTTATATTTACTGTTTTTATATCATATAAAGATTTACATTTCTAATTTTCTTGTTGTTTTTTTAATATAGTTTATAGCGGTTATTGCGTGATTTTTATTTAATAAATGTTATCAGGTAAATTTTAATTTTTAAGGTGTTTATTTAATTTTCCCTCACCCAACGAGATATTCAACCTTATCCAACAATTTACGGCGGGGATAGCCAGGAGGCTCCTTTACAAAGGAAAGTGACGTAACAATCTAATCGTAATTCAAACTCAAGTCTCAAATGCGAACTATGTTCTCCTGTTTAATACATTTCTCAAGTTATGAATCAGGACTTTACCCTACTTTAAATCAATTTCCTATTTCAGTCGTAACACATTGTCCTCGAGGGATTTGCAACACATATTTCGATCTACAGAGAAAGAAATCTAGAATTGTGACTCACCGCGTCGAACGCAGGACCCACCGCACACGACTCGCGTCGCCGCCTGACTAAACAGAGGCAATAGCAGGACCTCCTATATTACCGGACCTGACACTGTGAGCGGAAGTAAACAAACATGGTGGACAATAGGGTGGTAACGCAAGTGTGAAAGTATACGTACTTCATGTGAAAGTTTATTGTATTTCTTGTATCATTTGCCTCTAGTATAATCGTTGAAGGGTTTATAAGTTAGTATATAATAATATAATTGTGACATTATAATTAATATAAATTGTTTTCGTAGAGAAAGCTTGAAAGTGTTGTTATGTTGTTAAGGTTAAAATGCCTCGCACGTGTAGTGTACCAGGTTGCAAATCGAATTACGATAAAGAAAGTCCGTTTGTACATGTATTTTTGTTTCCAAAAGATAAAGATTTAAGGGATAAGTGGACAAGAAGCATTCATCGTGAACATTTTATCCCAACAAACAACTCAGTGGTTTGCATAAAACATTTTGATTCTGATTTTTATATCAGAGAAGATAAATTTCCATGTGCGGATGGTTCGTTTATAACTGTGCCTAGAAAAAAGTTGAAACTTCAAGAGGGAGCATATCCTACAATTTTTGAAAATCTACCTTCTTATTTAACTAAGCAATTGCCACAGAAAAGAAAAGACCCCAGTCAACGTTTAGCTACTGTCGTAGCACGTGACAAACAGCAGTTCGAAGAATGGAATGAAAGGGACAACATAATTGAATATCAAGAATTTAAGAGTCAGGTGAGCAACAGAAATATTTCCCCCTTCATTTTTATAGATAAAGAAGATTATGTACTATTATGCAAAATTGAGGACAACTGCTTTACAGAAGTACCAAAAGTAGCTGTTTCCATTAAGATTTCATCATCTCTGAAAGTCCAGGTTTTTCATAATAACATGAGCCTTCCCAACACTAAGTTTCATTGGTGTCTAGGCCATGAAGGAATGTGTGATAAATGGAGCAAATTTGATTGCCTGTTGAGCCATTTAAAATCTTTTAAATTTGAAGATATGGGCACTAAGGAAAAGTTGTCTGTTTTATCAAGTTGCTTTCAAAATATTGACGTAGACACTTTTGAACAAAAAGGTCAGAATAAACTGAAATTTTTGCAAGAACAGTTAGAGCTAGCATTAACTACACAGCCGAGGTATTCGTCGCAGACTTTGGTGTGGGCATCTACATTTTTTTATTCTTTTCCTGGTGCATACCATTTTGTGCAATCAAGTAAGATGTTAACACTGCCACATCCTTCCTATTTAAGAAGACTTTTGTGTAAAATGGGGACAAATAACTCTGGGATAAATTCTTTCCAAGTTTCATACTTACGAGAAAAATGTAAATTGCTTGAGGAACATGAGAAGATAGTTACCATAATGTTAGACGAAATTTATGTAACACCTAAACTGAGCTACAAGGGTGGTAAAATAGAAGGACTTGCAGTAAATGAAGGCAAGGAACTTGACATTGCCTCTACAATTCAAGTTTTTATGATATCTTCACCTTTGTCCAGTAATGCAGATGTCATTGCCCTCTTTCCGGTAAAGAATTTAACTAGTGTGTCGTTGTATAACATGACTTGTGAAGTTTAGAATGTACTGGAAAATTGTGGTTACATATCTCTGTGCCTTAGGCATATATCAGACAACAATCGCGTGAACAAAGGTATGTTTCAGCATATGTGTGGAGGCTCTTTGAAAACTAGTGTAAAGAATCCAGCAAATAATGAAAGGGGTCTCTTTTTACTATTCGATTCTGTGCATTTGTTAAAATGTATTAGAAATAATTGGTTGAATACCCAAAGCCAGGTATTCCATATTCCAGAGATAGACCATAATCTGTCAGTAGTTCCAGCAGGTTGGATAACCGAACCCAGTAGTGAGTGTCCTACATCATCCTTCTCTTGTACCTATTTTACAAAAAAAGCTAGCTTCAATGATCTGATAAAGCTTTATTAATCGGAGCAAAGTTCTTTAATCAAAGAAGCCCCTGCACAACAAGAAAAGCTCTCTATCCATTATCGTTTGAAAAGCAGAATGTGTCCTTGGCATTAAAAGTATTCAATGAGAAGAACATTGTTGCCCTAGAACAAAAGAAGGCAGAAATTTGCTGCTCCGATGGAACAATAAATTTTATAAAGCTCATTCTTCGGTGGTGGAAAGTTGTCAATGTTAAGAACCCATTTAAAGGGAAGCACTTAAGGGATTCCGATTGTGATCCTATTCAGGGACCTGAGGATCCAAAAGTTAGATTTTTAGAGCAGTTTTTACTGTTTTTAAAGTTTTGGCAATCTTCAGCAATGAATGGGAAGCTCTCAAATGACACTCATACTGCACTGGCACACACAGTCGAGAGTTTAATTTACATGTGTAAATACATATTCCATGAAATGAAATGGAAGTATGTACTGCTGGGAAAATTTCAGACAGACAAGTTGGAGGGCAGATTTGGACAGTACCGTCAGATGAGTGGTGGTAATTATCATGTTTCAGCAGAGCAGGTTCTAGAATCAGAAAGAAAATTGAAACTTTATAGTGTTCTAAGGATGAAATCAGCATCATTAGGAGAACTGTCAATAACATCCTTTGTATCAGCTTGTTCAGATATGAATACCCGTGCTGTCCAAAATGTACCAGACAGTGTCTTGAATAAGTTTGATGGTGCATTAGAACATCTACATACAGTTGAAATTGACAGAAGTACACAGGAAATTCTAATATGCATTGGTGGCTATGTTGCTCATAGTGTAATTAACTCGTTAGGATCGAATACAGAAAAGTGTGTATCATGCGTGTCAACTTTGTCTACAGCCAGGGACTTGATAATTGAAAACAATACAAAATATTCTTATTTTGATGCCTTAAACTGTGGTGGTCTGAAATGCCCTTCTGATTTTGTTGTTAGTTTATGTACACTTGTGTATAAACTATTTAACATTTTACTAAGCGAAACATTTGAAAATGACTTCTTACAGTTGAACTGTCAGAGGAAGCTTATCATCAATTTAGCAATGGATTTCTTTGAATTGAATACCACAGATTTTGATGTAATGTGTAAATGTGAAATGACTTTAAGAAAACTAGCAGTGAAGTGCAGCAAGGTATTGGCCAACATATTTATTAATGATTACTGCAAGGTTCAAAATGAAAAGCAGGCATTGAAAGACAAAAATAAAACCCACCGAAAGTGTTCCAAATTCAAAAAATAGGCTGCTGTGCTCTCCAAGCTGTGAATTCTTCATCGTTTTTAGTTGAACAGCCTATCTAATCCCTTGTGTATGTATAAGTGGATATTACAGTGATAAGCTATAGTGAAGGGTGTCATTTCATTCTGAATCAACATTAGTGGATGCAGTGAGAAATTACAGTGAATAGTGTCATTTCATTCTGAATCAACATCAATGGATACAGTGAGAAATGACAGTGAATAGTGCCATTTCATTCTGAATCAGCATCAGTGGATACAGTGAGAAATTACAGTGAATAGTGTAATTTCATTCTGAATCAGCATCAGTGGATACAGTGAGAAACTACAGGGAATAGTGCCATTTCATTCTAAATCAACATCAGTGGGCACAGTGTTAAACTGTACGTAGTGAATAGCTAGTTTTATTTTCAACTAATCTCAGTGAATACAGTGACAAAGTTTAGTGACTAGGAAGACAGGACTCCATATTATATAATTTCCAGTTGCTGATGAAATCTATTTGTATAATCCAGGTAAGATTTCCTAAATCCTGAAGTAGTAGCTATTCAGTATTGTATTAATTACTGCCTTCTATTTCCTCACATATCTGAATTTTACAAGAGTTAATTGGGCAATTGCCAATATTCATATATAAAAACATATAGGCCTAGGCCTAATAAAATAACATATTGAAGCTTTTAATCAGTTGTTTTATTTATTATGTAGGCATATTTTTATGTTACTGAATGTACTATATGTTCATTTATGTAAGTAGGGAACTTTATTATTTAATGATTCATTGAGAATTTTGTTAAAATAATCTCATCGATGCCGTATTTATTTTAACTCATTGCAGTCTACGAAATCCCTCTTCCGGCCGCCATCTTGGATGCCAGTGTCAGGTCCGGTAATATAGGAGGTCCTGGCAATAGCGCTCAGATTCCAACCACAACCGGCAGAGTGCAGTTATGTATCAGGAGTAATTCAGCCAATGAGAATGTACACAGTAACTTTTTTCCTTAGATTATGTTTAATAATTGTACGAAATACAGGATCACACAAAAATAAACAAATGTGCATATTTTCATAAATTATAACAATTACAGAATGGGGAATGCGTCCCAATTATGTACGTCTTTTTATTTCTAAAAAATGTTCAATACATGGGCCCAATTCATTTCCCTTCCACAGAGGACAGAGAGTGGACTCAGAAGACATTGAGTGGACAGCTGAGAGGACAGAGAGTGGACTCAGAAGAGATAGAGTGGAGTGTGAGGACAGAGAATAGACTGAGAGGACATAGAGCGGACTCAGAGGACTTAGATTGAATTGAGAGGACAGAGAGTGGACTGAGAGGACATAGATTGGGCCGAGAGGACAGAGAGTGGACCGAGAGGACATAGAGTGGACTGAGGACAGAGACTGGCCTGAGAGGACATAGAGTGGACTGGGAGGACATAGAATGAGCACATAGAGTGGACTGAGAGGACACAGAGTGAACTGAGAGGACAGAGATTGGATTCAGAGGACAGAGTGAACTGAGAAGACATAGAGTTGACGGAGAGGACATAGAGTGGATTGAGAGGACAGAGAGTGGACTAGGAAGACATATGCCCGTGTGCATCATTCTCGATTAAAATTTGACCATGGTTAAGTCGGCACTTGACCATCTTCAACGCCAATTTGCGGAGTATCAATCGCGATCAAAGTTAAACAAGCGAGTTGATGATGATCAAATTTGATCACGGTTGTGGGACCGATTATCTTGATTTGAACATGGTCAAGTCGAGAAAACCAAAATGGCGGCACGATTTGACGTACTTGATGGAATTTAAGATGAAATGATGTATCTTGAACACGCAAATCACTGCGGAAATAACAGAATTGGTGTTATTGTAGAAAGAGTAAGTTTGTAGATGAATAATAAAAATGATTTTTTTTCTCAAAATAGACTAATGTTTTATATATGTTTCTGCTTTGGAAGATCGGGACTTTACTTGAGGACAAAATATTATTTAGGCCTAACTGTCCAATTTTGTTAACATAATAACAAAGTAGTTATATTCTATGCCGGTAATAATATAGTAAAACTAAATGACCATTTTGTAGAATGCGAGACTATCACTTATTAGCTATAGATTTGCCGTTTGAAATTATTAGGACCTACATGACGTTTTGGACAATTAGGCTATTTACGATTGAATTAAGAGAAATTACACCTTCCTTTTCCTCTTACTCCAAAATTCCAACCTTGTGAACACAAAATAAATGGATAAATTCAGTGGCGGCTCGTGGGTATTGAATTCAGGGGGGCTGCATACAAAAATAAACCAAACAACTTACCTTATTTAAAGATTAGTTCCATGCGCCTTGTCTTGTAGGTTGCAAACTTTTTATCATCTTATTAAAATCCGATATGTCGTTTAACATAGTCTTTACAATTGAAAACATTGCTAATACCGTCAGTCCCTCTTCTCTTATCGTATTTCTGAGATAGGATTTTACTCTTTTCAAACACGAAAAGCAACGTTCTGGTTCGGAAGTTGTCATTGGTATGGTGATAGCTATGCGTAGTAGTTCCATAACTTCTGAAAATGAGGCCTGCAAGTTCTCAGATAGAAGAAACTGCAAGAGCTTGACTGCGTCACTGATACTTCTGAATTCTTGTCTCTGATACAACACAGTGAGTTCCGTTTTTAGTTTGTCTTTATCGAACATTGGAAAAAGCTTCACACATACATTTAGGTTATTTTCAGGAAATGAGGTTTTGTAGCATTCAAATTTTTGTTGACACAGAAGAGAAGATAATATCAGATGATCTATGAACTCAAATCGGGTGTTAGCTTGTGTGAAAATGAAGTCACACACTTCCTTGGCTGCCGCAACCCTTGTCTGAATCCCTTCGACCTTAAGACACTTTTTAGGGTTTTCATTTTCACAGATCTCGCTGCTCAACTGTGCACTGTTCCGTATTGTCTGTATGGCATTAACAAAGCTTGATATGCAGAGTCGGCCTCGGTAGCATAGTCGGTTGTGAGTTCGATCCCGGCCCAGGTCGATGACATTTAAGTGTGTTTAAATGAGACAGACTCATGTCAGTAGATTTACTGGTATTTAAAATAATCCTGTGGGACAAAATTCCGGCACACCGGCGACGCTGATATAACCCCTGCAGTTGCGAGTGTCGTGAAATAAACCATAATTTAATTTTTTATATGCAGATTTGAGCCTTAGAAGTATCTAACTGGCGATGTTGTAGTTGGTTGTATAATATATCTACATGATACATCAGTAAATGAAAAAACTGAGCCAGAAATTGAATTCAGGATCTTCCAAAGTACGCACCAGGGCGTTTGTCTCATTTATTGTGATGTTGTTAGATGTTTCAGAGTCCATTATGGTTTGAAAATATTCTAGCAATGGATCCTTCTTCTCATGATCAACATTTACTTTACTCTTCTTATTTTAAAACTCCATCTTGTTGCCCCAGCTGATGGAATTGTCTTTGAAACACATTAATCTAATACAGACTGTTTGGAGATCGAGAGAAGAAAGCAGGGATACCGGATAAATTAGCAAAAAATATGCGAGCTTTATAGGCTATTTTGTTTAGCTGCTTTTTCCATTATGAGATTCAACTGATACTTAACTTCACATTTCTTCTGAATTGTTAAGGTACTGAACTGAAAAGACTGTAAATATTGTACAGAATTAAAGATTGTTGCACTTGTTACACTCACAAGATTAAAGAAAATGTATTTAAAACAGCGTGCTACTGACAAATTGCTGCAAATTTTGCAGCGCCTGGAAACTCTGGATTCACGGCGAGGGCATAGACAAATAACAGATAGATATGCAGCTCAATGCTAAAACAATGCCAACATAGGCTGCCAGGACGACCGTAGAGCCATCTGTAGTCTTTTGTAAACGAAACGGTAGCAGCATTTATACCACCCACCTCTACTGCTGTGTCGGTAACTACGTTCACTACTATACCAAGCCATTCTATTTACTAGTACAGAATGAATTATTTCTTTTAAAACATTTCACTTTTGGTGGAAATGTTTGAATGCAATTTTTTTTATTGTATAATATACAATATTGCATATATATCTTGTAAAAGGCGAAGGTCTATTTGAAAAAAAATCACTACAATGTACAGAACTATTTATATTGCATTTTGATTATAATTTTATCCTCCTTTCCCAGCCCACCTGCGTGTAACAACAATCAATAGTTCTCAGCTTGGTATTTCAGTTTGGGAAGGTATGGAAAGGGAACTTTTAGGGATTTAAATTTCCTTCTCCATTTTTTAAGCTAGCGACTTAATTTCTGTATTCAGGAACCTCTTGTTATTAGTATTAATGTCCGTAAGTTCCAGAAGTACCAGGTGAAAACTTTAGAGTTTATTATTATTTTATTTTCACCTATTTTAAAACATATCTATTCCCACAAAATATGTTACTGCTATGACAAAAAATGGACATGCATATGTCTATTATGCATATAATTTAACAACAGATCCATAATTTGAATTTCGAATGCAGAGAGTTAAAAATCTTTAATTCAATTTTTGTGTCTGACTAAATATTTCACATATTAATTTTGAAAATATTTATTTTACCCAAAAAAAGTATCAGCAGTTTTGTTAACCATACTTGTCAGAATATGCTGTAAAAATGTCAACTTTTTAGCATGAAATCTGTTGAAGCTTATATTATTTGAATCAGGAAATGGAGTAAAAGTAAAATGCGAGAATGACTACCATCACAAAAATCTGTTTGTAATTGTGAAACTAAACTATACCATGAATTTTGAGAAAGATGATGGTTATAAACTTGCCCCACATAAAAATGAAAAGTCACGGATAATTTTAATTCTGCAAATTGCATTTTTCTCGAAACCTAACCAAAATTTCACTCATCTCCCTCCACACATCCATACTACCCTCATATTTCACACAGCCGCCTCCTCCTCTACAGCACAATATGGATCGAGCAGAGCAAGCGTAGTTACAAATGAACACAATAGACACAATAGTGTTCCAGAAATATTTATTTGTAAAGTAACATAAAAGAATGTGGAAGAAGCACAAAGAACACAAAATATATTGTACAGGTATTATTACTAAATTATCAAAATAATAAGGAACAACTCTCAGTGATCATTATTACTATTATTATGCATTCGTCTGGCTTTTAAAAGCCACTTTATTCATGCACTAACAGGGCACACTCTGTGAGTCTCGGTAGTGATTCTTTTACATTTACATACTTCTATTAATATCAGAAATACGCAGTACATTGCCATTTGTAAGTAAAAATTGTTTAAATTCGTATACTATGCAAGTGTTCAAGATTATAAACCATTTTAACATATCTTTCTCAGCAAAGTACAATGTTTATTGTGAGGAAATGAGATATTTATGTCGAAGAATGTTTATTTATGTGCTACTTCTGTAATTTCACTAGAAAACAAACTGATACAATGACATGCTATATGAAAACAGTAATATATGTCTGGTGTTGGTGGGACTGGAATGTGTTCTTTGGCAAAGGAGGAGGGACACAGGCCTGTGGACTTTCTTTGATATGTTTTTGAGGGTTGTAGGAATTTGAGGTCTTTTTGAGGAGACAATTGGGTAAGTTCATTTTCTGGTAAAAGTCGTATAGTTGATAGAATGGATGAAGGATAAGAAAGTTGTGCGGATGAAGGGTAATTCGATTGTGAGTCTGAATGTGCGCTTGTGATTGATCCATCCAAAGATGGAACTGCCGACCAGTTGAGACCTTTTCTCTCTTTTGTTTTAAAATCGGTCTCTGAAAAGTGACGACTGCATACTACTCTGTTGAACAGTGTCGTAGCAGTATGTTCGGTATAGGTTACACCTATACTTTCTGCCCAATGTACAGCCCTGTAAAATGTAGAAGTATTAATTAGAATTACCAGTAAATAGAATAGGCCTACTCTAGTATCATACAACCTTGGGTCTATTGTATATTCTGAGGCATTTAAGAACTACGAATTTTATGATACTGTTCGAAACTCTAAGCTCGTATATCATACAGATCGAGTCTCTTTCTAGTTCTATGATTATGTAACTAGCAAAATATGCAATTAGGTAGTTACTTTGTAGAATTTCTAGGCATTTTTGACAATGCCGGCTTTGTTTCCAACAACAATTTGTGAAACGGGATTAGTCCAAGTTTGTACATGCAAATGCAAAAAGACTGTTGCGCATTCTCAGATACTTTCATTTCAAGTAGGGTTGTCTAGTGACAGTACTAAATAAGAACCTTTTCTTTTGATCCATTTTTATATTTAATAGGTATTTTTCCTGAAAAGCTACACCAAAAGAGACACAGTTTCCTCTTGTTTCACTGGATTCTGTGTGATTTATATAGTCATAAACATGTGATTTTAGTTTCCACGCACAAATAATTTCAAAATAAAAATCCTATGACATCTCTTTATACTTATGTATTGTTGTAGCTCCTCCCGTATTTGTTACAATGTTACTAATTTATTACCAACATAACATGTGAAAGGCCAGACTTAATTAGGTTACTAGGGAAATTGTCTATTTCTCTAGTATTGCGTTCTTAAACTCTCTAGTGTTATACTTGTAAGAAGTGGAGAGACGGGCTATAACAATGCATTAGAATATACCGTAGAGGTAAGCATTAAACGATTTTTATGCTGAAAGTATTTGTGGCTGCAAAATAAAACCACGTGTTTTACATTATACTATATAAATCTCACAGAAACCTGTGAAGCAATAGAAGATTGCACTTTATTTGGTGTAGCTGATCTGGGCAACTACTACTGATATTTTTATTATTACAAAACATGTTTGGCTACTGCAATATTGCACAGCTAATCACGTGCTTAAATGTTAGGTTAGGTTTTAGCATATAAAAATGGACTCGCCTAAAAAAACATTGCTGTATTACTCTCTGTAGGTACAAATACAAGAGTAATTTAAAGGAATATAGATTAAGTAATCAATATTACTAACCTCAACATTTTTCGGGAAGTGGAAAAATGGTAAGTCCGAATCCCTTCTATTTGACCCCAGACAACCAGGCACAGAGCAAGTTTTTACCCAGGTTTTCTGGGACATGCTGGAATGACAGACAATACTAGTGATTTTTCTTACATCCCTAATAAGTAATTAAATAATAAATACATATTATGTTAATCAATCAATTAAGTTAATTAAACATATTATGTGTTTAATTCTTGCATTGTTTGCTTGAAACGTATCAATCATGTCACCTCACAATAACTTCAATCACAACTACCAGGGGCGAAGCTGAAGGGTAATCTGTGAGCCTTAGAATACTCATGGGATTTTCAAGAAATAAGAGCATTTTCATTTTCCTGTTTCCATTGGTAGAAGTAAATGAAATCTCTAGTTTTCGGTATTATGCTCTCTAGTTACGGAAGGATTGACGCCAGCTCCTCGGCGCGGGACCAGCGCACAACTACATTATGGCTACCAGGACCTCCTATATTACCGGACCTGACACTGGCATCCAAGATGGCGGCCGGAAGAGGGCTTTCGTAGATTGCAATGAGTTAAAATAAATACGGCATCGATGAGATTATTTTAACAAAATTCTCAATTAAACAATAAATATTAAAGTTCCTTACACTACATAAATGAACATAGTACATTCAGTAACATAAAAATATACCTACATATACACCAATAATAAAAGAAAACAACTAATTAAAAGCTTCAATATGTTACTATTATATTAGGCTTAGGCCTATATGTTTTTATATATGAATATTGGCAATTGACCAATTAACTCTTGTAAAATTCAGATTTGTGAGGAAATAGAAGGTAGTAATATAATACTGAATAGCTGCTACTTCAGGATTTAGGAAATCTTACCTGGATTATACAAATCGATTTCATCAGCAACTGGAAATTATATAATATGGAGTCCTGTCTTCCTAATCAGTAAACTTTGTCACTGTATTCACTGAGATTGGTTGAAAATAGAGCTAGCTATTCACTAAACTTTGCCCACTGATGTTGATTTAGAATGAAATGGTACTATTCACTGTAATTTCTCACTGTATCCACTGATGCTGATTTAGAATGAAATGGTACTATTCACTGTAGTTTCTCACTTTATCCACTGATGCTGATTCAGAATGAAATGACACTATTCACTGTAATTTCTCACTATATTCACTGATGCTGATTCAGAATGAAATGACACTATTCACTGTAATTTCTCACTATATCCACTGATGCTGATTCAGAATGAAATGACACTATTCACTGTAATTTCTCACTATATCCACTGATGCTGATTCAGAATGAAATTGCACTATTCACTGTAATTTCTCACTTTATCCACTGATGCTGATTCAGAATGAAATGACACTATTCACTGTAATTTCTCACTATATTCACTGATGCTGATTCAGAATGAAATGACGCTATTCACTGTAGTTTCTCACTATATTCACTGATGTTGATTCAGAATGAAATGACACTATTCACTGTAATTTCTCACTGTATCCACTGATGCTGATTCAGAATGAAATGACACTATTCACTGTAATTTCTCACTATATTCACTGATGCTGATTCAGAATGAAATGGCACTATTCACAGTAATTTCTCATTGTATCCACTGATGTTGATTCAGAATGAAATGACACTATTCACTGTAATTTCTCATTGTATCCACTGATGCTGATTCAGAATGAAATGACACTATTCACTGTAATTTCTCACGTATCCACTAATGTTGATTCAGAATGAAATGACACTATTCACTGTAGCTTATCACTGTAATATCCACTTATACATACACAAGTGATTAGATAGGCTGTACAACTAAAAATGATGAGGAATTCACAGCTTGGAGAGCACAGCAGCCTATTTTTTGAACTTGGAACACTTTCGATGGGTTTTATTTTTGTCTTTCAATATATGCTTTTCATTTTGAACCTTGCAGTAATTATTAATAAATATTTTGGCCAATACTTGCTGCACTTCACTTAAAGTCACATCACATTTACATATTACATCAAAATCTGTGGTATTTAATTCAAAGAAAGCCATTGCTACTGTAAATTGATGACAAGCTTCCTCTGACAGTTCAACTGTAAGAAGTCATTTTAAAATGTTTCGCTTCGTAAAATGTTAAATAGTTTATACACAGGTGTACACAAACTAACCACAAAATCGGAAGGGCATTTCAGACCACCACGGTTTAAGGCATTAAAATAAGAAAATGTTGTATTGTTTTCAATTATCAAGTCCCTGGCTGTAGACAAAGTTGACACACATGATACACACTTTTCTGTATTCGATCCTAACGAGTTAAGTACACTATTAGAAACATAGCCACCAATGCAGATTAGAATTTCCAGTGTACTTCTGTCAATTTCAACTGTATGTAGATGCTCTAATGCACCATCAAACTTATTCAAGACACAGTTATAAACGAACCGTCCGCACATGGAAATTTATCTTCTCTGATAACGAAATCAGAATCAAAATGTTTTATGCAAACCACTGAGTTGTTTGTTGGGGTAAAATGTTCACAGTGAATGCTTCTTGTCCACTTATCCCTTAAATCTTTATCTTTTGGAAACAAAAATACATGTACAAACGGACTTTCTTTATCGTAATTCGATTTGCAACTTGGGACACTACACGTGCAAGGCATTTTAAGGTTAAGTCAGGTAACAACATAACAACAAACTTCCAAGCTTTGTTCTCTACGAAAACAATTTATATTAATTATAATATCAAAATTCTATTATTATATACTAACTTATAAACCCTTCAACGATTATACTAGAGGTACTCACCAATGAGTTATACACTCACTGAATGAGGAGACTGCTTCAAATCAGGCTCGCTGCAGCTGATAGAGAAAGCATATGCGCATGCGCCAAGCGGAGTGCTTGCATACGTCACTAATGCTAAACCGTGTACTGTGAAGTCTGGAAAGAGCCTAGACTCTGGACATGCTCCGGACGTGTCATTCAGCGTTACCAACCTTAATACTAGTGAGTCTGCTACAAAGGTCCGAAATTCAGTTACAAATACCAAAATGAAGCAACACACATTCACAGAGTAATAACCAGAATCTATGACCTATGCTATAGTTACAATGTTCGAAGGCGGATGTGTTGGATATGTCATGCATTAATTTAGGGCCAGTTCATTTTTGTTGCATAGTCGACTCCCAATAAAGACACTGTCAGGTGTCGGCGAATTCACCAATCCAGGAATTGACCATTAAAGCAATGGGCGCAATTCACATAACAGGAAAAGAAAACTGAAAATAATAAAGTTTTCCTTGCCATAAATAATGGTCGCAGTGTCCGGAATTCAGTCCTAACTTAAATTTTTTATTATGTTTTCGTAATTTTTTTGAGGAAGCGAGAATCTTCTTATGGTTATTAGAGTGTGAGAAAATAAAATTTGATAGAAGAACGTGTTTACAAATAAAATCGAATATTCACAAATGATCATTCGATCGAATCTCATTCGGCTACACTTTGCCATTCGACTACGACCATTCTGCTAAAAGCTACGTTTAGCCGAATTCGGCCACGGTTGGCAAAGCTGCAGTCTGTCAGTGTGTGAGAAATTATGGTATAAAAAAGTATCGCAGATCTTTTTGGCCCCTGAAATTTTAAATGTTAAACAAAGAAGCGAGTCACTGTCCAATTTGTATGTCTCCCAACCAGCTGCAACCCCCTACAGACACCATCCTGCCAAACGCCGTGACAGTAGAAGTACACTCAGAACTCGTGTAAATAGTCCTATAATGCCAATAAGTTAAGAAAACCAAATCTAATAAAACGTTACAGACTGTGAGTTTATTGTTATTGTTAGAAATTTTTTCCACAACACTATCACTACTGCTTTCATTGTATTATGTTATTATTATGATCTCCATTTGTCAAAGTCGTCAATATCAATAGCGGTCTTTTATAGACATGAAAAACACGAGAAACGCATAAGATCCCTTTTTTTATCTTGTCACTACAAATTCCATCAAATGAAATCTTTCCCTCAAAAAGAGAACAGGCTATTGTTCTTTTAAAATTGTCTTGGTTAAGAAAACTCCTCTGTCGAGAGGGGCTTGAATCTGCACAACTGTGGTCACACCACTCGTTATTGGCTGGTGAACACTGTCCAGTTCCCAGCACCACTGTAAATGTTGTTGGATAAAAAAAAAAGACTATCTATAATCTGACTTGAGGCGATGGCCCCTATCATATTCATTTTAAATAAAAATAACTGCTCTGCAAATGGGAGTGAAAAGTCACCACGCTCTCATGCAACATAGCGGTCTTTTGCATTGACGTTTCTTCCCTGATTCACTCATTGATAATCCTTCAGCTTCATGTTATTTTTGTTCAGGCAAAATCCTCTTCACCTTTGTTTTTCTTATTTTTTAAGTAGATTATTTTACAACGCTTTATCAACATCTTAGGTTATTTAGCATCTGAATGAGATGGTGGTAATGCGGGTGAAATGAGTCCAGAGTCGAGCACCGAAAGTTACCCAGCATTTGCTCATATTGGGTTGAGGGAAAACCCCGGAAAAAACCTCAACCAAGTAATTTGCCCCGACCGGGAATCGAACCCGGGCCACCAGGTTTCGCGGCCAGACGCGCTACCGTTACTCCACAGGTGTGGCCTTCACATTTGTTAGACATCTTGTTTGCATCTGCTACTTATTTTTTACTATTCTGGTTATTTCCTCATAAAATGTTATACATTAAGAACGATCTCTCTTGTTCATCCTCTTTTAGTAGACCTACTGTACTTTAGTTTAAAAGTAATGGAGGCGTCTCGCCTACAGGTCGATTTCTTCTAAGCAACTGAGTATACTTTCCTTTGTGTCAATGCTCCTCCCTTGTCTACCCGAGTCCCTTTGCTTAACCCAATCCTGCACAGGACCATCACCATAAAGGCTCGCTTGCTAACTTCCTCTTTCCTCACAAGTGACAAAAAGATCTGCGATACTTATACTAGAGGACAGTATTCATTTTTCGTCGGTCTGTTTCCGTAAAGTGCAGTTGTGTTCATTATTATCGTGTATCATCCATTATTCACTTTTCGTTTTTATTCAGTCAACTGTGGGTGCGGTATTTCGGTACTACGAATACACTTATAGAATAGAATTCGAATTAGATTAGCTACTGAAACGAACGTGAAAATTGAAAATACATTACCGGTTGGTAAAGAATACTTCGTGAAAACGAACTTTTTCTAATTACACTTTTTGACGCAGGAGCATAACTGTATTGGTTAGCAGCAGCGTCTTTAAATAACCACGCGATGAAGTGAAGTGAGAGCGGTATTTCAGTGCATGTTTGTTTGTGAATTTAAAAACATGGATCAGTGTAGTGATCTAATAGTGTATCTGAAATCAAGACCATTTTCTTCGTTGTCCTATGAAGAGAAATGTGCAGTGAAAGAGAGAAGGCCAAAACCTCATCTAAACATTGTACAGCGTGATAAACATCAGTCACGTAAGTTTCAGTCTCAGTGGTATGAGCAATATGAATGGTTAACAGCAAGTGTAACGACCGGCATGATGCATTGTTACGTTTGTCTTCTGTTTGGTGGTGAAGGCGATAATAAAGAATGGAGTGAAACTGGGATTGCATGTATGAAAAACTTCCATCGTAGAGCACGAAAACATCAAATTTCTAAGAAACATATTCTTAATTGGGAACGATATCATCTTCTGGGACAACTCAGAATAGAGCATGCTCTATCAGAAGCGGCTCGGCTCTCGAGTCTCAAGCACAACGAAATGGTGAGTCGCAATAGACGATATCTTGGCAGACTGATTCAAGTCATCTGCTTCTTAGGAAAGCAAGAGCTCACATTTCGTGGACACGATGAGAGCGATCAGTCAGAAAATAAAGGCAATTACCTAGAAATATTGGACATGCTTGCGCAAGAAGAGCAGTTTGTTAGAGAAAAGTTGGAATCCATATCGGGCTCTAAAGGGACTTCAAGTGAAATCCAAAATGAATTAATTGAATGTGCAACATTAGTAGTCAAGGAAACAATTCAGAAGGAATTAGACTTGGCGGAATTCGTGTCAGTTCAAGCAGATGAAACACTAAATGTGTCTTGTAAATCACAGATGAGTGTTATATTTCGTTATTGTGTGAACGATTCATTACAAGAACGGTTTTTAGGATTCTTTGATGTATCAAAAGACAAAACCGCCGAAGGTTTATCAACTGTTATCTTGAATGTGATGAAAGACAGCAAAGTTGAAAATAAGCTCATCTGTCAAACTTATGATGGTGCTTCAGTGATGTCAGGCTCTCGTGGTGGTGTTAATGCGATAATTAAGCAGCAGTGCCCTAATGCAATGTTCATTCATTGTTACGCTCACAGACTTAATCTGGTACTTTTGTATGGTGCCAAAACGATTAAGAAAGTTCGTCTCTTTGTTTATGATTTGACAGCCTTTCACACATTTTTCAGTAAATCTTCAAAAAGATCTATGCTTTTAAGAGAGGCAGGTTTCAAACTCCCTCAAGCAAGCACTACGCGCTGGAATTATCACTCTAGAGCTACAGCAACTATAACTGCTCACTTTCAGGAACTAAGAAGAGCGATGTCTCATATTATTGACAATGATGAAGACTGGGATGGATTCCTATAATGGCGCTGTTGGTTTGTTAAGAAGATTAGAAGATCCAACCTTCATTTTCTTGTTGTGTTTTTATCAGAAAATATTTGTTTACATTGACCACTTATACAGTGTGTTGCAAATAAAGTGTACATCAAATATCAGCATTTGCAATCATGAAGTAAAACTTGCTATAACGAATGTAAAATCTCTTAGAAATCAGGAAACTGTTGAGGAGTGCATCAAAGATGCTAAGGTACTGAACAATGAGGCAGGATCAGGATCATTTATGACACTACAAGTCCTAGCTTTTGAAATAATTGATACCATAGTGACACAGATGGAATCGAGATTTGAAGATCTTAAAAACTTTAATTTTGTTGAATTACTCGATGAAAAACAGTTCCCTGCTTATAGATCAGTGTTTCCGTCACTTAAGTTGAGTGCATTGGTAAAAAAGTATTCATACTTTGACAGTGAACAGCTTCAAAATGAACTCACAAACGTTTATTCTGACCAAACAAAGCATTTGCCTGCAGGTTTGTTGCTGAAATATTTTTTGAACAATGGCTTAGAAAAAATCTATCAAGAAACAGTGCGGCTCATAAGACTGATTCTCACCTTCCCTGTATCTACTGCGTCGAGTGAACGAAGTATGAGTGCATTGAAGAGAGTTAAGACATTTTTAAGGAACTCCATGTCAGATTCTAGACTGAGCAATTTGAGTACTCTGGCTATTGAGAAGGGTTTGTTAAACAGTCTTTCCAGGGACGACATCTTCAAAGAACGCATCATCGACATCTTTGCAGAGCGAAAAACACACCGACTGGAGTTTATCTACAAAAAAAATATAAGGTATGATTTTTAGAATACCCAGTTGCATGAATGTAGCTTCGCCACTGAAAACTACATCACAATAATTATTCACTTATAGTTATAATTTCAGCAAATAAATCTCCATTTGTAAAATAATAAGTACTAAATATCACCTCCTTTTCAGAATAGCATAGGTGAACACATGTAACACACGTTAACAAAAGACACGAATACATAAATAAACAACACAATAAGTGCTCATTATGTTTCATTTATAATCTCAGATCTCCAATGCAAAATAAGTACGTAAATATCATCTTACCTCAATAGAAGAAAACACGTGTAGCACAAAACTTCTGAGTAATATTACCCAAAACACGTTGAAATACGAATGAAAACACATACCGGTACGCAAAACATCGACGCAGAATTCGATTTGTTGATTTGTTTGCCATCTATTGAGGAATTATTGAAGGAACGAGGACTTATTGCTTACCAATGTCGGTAGATGTCTCTCAGTTCACGTTGTAAATAACTCAAATCAAGTTGCACCCCCCTGTAACAGACAACCTTGGGCGAGGGGCAGCGAGGGAGGGGTAAAACTTTTTGTTTTTCCAATGACTCTTTTTTCGTGAGTACCAGGTCGAATTTGACCCTTTCCTTTTGAAAGAATTGTAGGAGATCATATGATAAGTTATAACCTAAAATATTTCAAGGCAACGTTATCTACCAATGGTAGAGTGAGCAAATTGATACGGTCATGTATGAGAAACCGGTATATTTTTACTTATTAGTGGATTTGGATGGTTGTGGAGGGATGCTAAAAATTTTGTACGAAGAGTTTTGATATAATCTGAAAGGTATAGTATCCCAAGATCATCATACAATTGGCTATTTCGGATGAGATAGTCCGCTCCAGTGATGGTTCTACAGATGGCTCGTTGAAGTCCGTCTAGTCGTTTAAGATGTCGTGTATGTGCTTGAGCCCATATTTCACAGCAGTATGTCATGTAGGATCGAATTAATACTTTGTACAGCATTGTTTTGATATTTAAAGACGTATAACTCTTGAAAAATGAGTAGAGAAGCATATATCTTTGGAAGGCCTTCTCACGAATATGTGTGACGTGATGTTTAAAAGTAAGTCTCTTATCAAGAAGAACTCCAAGATACTTGACGGTAGTTTTGAAAGGTATATTTTCATTTTGGGTGGTGAAGGGCTGAAAGTGCCGCGGAAATCTTCGTGTAAAAACAACTGCTTGCGACTTGGAGCCATTTATCTTGAGACGCCATTTTGTGGACCATTGGGTTATGATATTTAAGGCTTCCTGCATTTGTAGACAAGCAAACTGAATGTTTATGTGCTTAGTATAAATAACAGTATCATCAGCGTATAGCATAAGTTTACAATTGGATTGAATTGGTATATCACAGACATATGCACAGTACAGTGTTGGACTTAAAACCGATCCTTGAGGAACTCCTGCAGTTATTGTGTGAGCGTTAGAGAGATAGCGTCCGTCTTGAACACGAAAGGTTCTATCTGTAAGATAACTGGCGATAAGTTGAATATAATTTACAGGAATGTTAAGATTGTGAAGTTTATATAACAAACCAGTGTGCCAGACAGTATCAAAAGCTTGCTGGATGTCAATAAATGTAGCTACTGTATGCTGTCCAAGTTGAAATCCTGTTTGGATGCATCTTGTTATTCTGTGAAGTGCTTCTCTGGGACTATGTTGAGGTTTAAATCCAAACTGTTCATGGTGGATGGCATTTGGTGCAGTTAAATATGGCTTTAGTCGTGCCAGAATGATACGTTCAAAATTTTTTCCAAGGAAGTTGGTTAGGCTGATTCGTCTATAACTTTGGGGTAATGTTGGATCTTTTCCCGGCTTAACTATTGGTATAATATGTGCTGTTTTCCATGCTGTTGGAAAATAATTATGATGTAGACATGAGTTGAATATCTTTGTTAAATGTGTTATGGCTCTTTTTGGTAATTTCTTCAATATGGCTGGTGTGATTTTATCCGGGCCAGGTGTCTTCTTCGGTGCTAGATTTCGAATTATGGTCTTGATTTCTTGTGGTCGTACGTGAGGTGTATTTCCGGGTTCAGGGCGATGTAATATGAACTGTACATGTTGTGATATTGTTGTTGAAAAGTCTTGTAGTGAGGAATGATGATGGGAGGAGAATCGATTTTGGAAGGAGTTTGCAAGAGCTTCAAGCCTATCAATAGGATCATAATTAAATGTACCACTTGAGTCTTTAATAGGTGTCGATTTTTTTGTGGTAGTTTTTCCTAGCATTCGTTTTGTAAAAGTCCAGAAGGTTTTTCCTGTAGGCTTAATGTTTTCCACTGTGTCGGCAAACTTATTGATTTTGTAAGTCTCATATTTTCTTCGGATAGCACGTTGATACCGATAAAAAGCTCTTTTTGCTTGAGGACCCGCATAAAGCTGCCACCGTTTTCGAGCTTGATTTTTGGCTTTAAGAAGATGTTTTAGTTCAGTACTACCGTAGATGTTATCTGATGTCTCAATAGTCAGTGTAGAGGACAATTCATCGAATGTTTCTATGATAGTGTCAGAAAATATTTGTATAGCGGTGTCTATTTCAGAAGATTTCAAAGTCGGTAGATTACCCGGGATGATTTGGTACAAGCGTTTCGTGAAGAAATTCCAATCTGTAACTTTCTTTGTAGAAGGTTGACTTGAGATCATATGAAAGGGGGCCTTGAAAGTCAGAAGAACTGGAATATGGTCAGAGTCGAGAGCGTTTAAGCAGATTTGTTGTACTGGAGAGTATTTTGTGTTATATAAACAAATATCAAGTACATCTGGATGATGAGTGGTTATGCAGGGAATTCTCGTTGGTTCTTTAGGTCCTGTAATTGAATAATGATATTGATTTGAATGTAATAGTAAGGTTTCACCTTTCGAAGTATTTAGTCTGGAATTCCATGATCTGTGTTTAGCATTGAGGTCACCACAGAAAATGAAATGTTTGTGATGTGTGATAAGCAGGGTCAGGTCATTTTTATTAAGTTGAGCATATGGCGGATAATAAACAGATGCTATTAGTATTTCTGTTCCTTCAAGCTGGATGAATATACCAGTGGCTTCGAGAGTCCGAAAATTTGGAAATATGGCTGTTCGATATGGCATGGAGTTTTAATGAGTATAGCAGTTCCTCCACCAGGTCGGTTGATTCTGTCTGTACAGATAACAGTATAGTTGCGTATACGAAATTTCATGGTGGGTTTTAGATGAGTTTCACTGATACATGCGAGGTCAATATCATAATTAAGGAGCAATGCTTGTAGTTCGTAAGTCTGGTGAATTATTCCGTTTGCATTGAAATTTAAGATGTTTAAACCTCTGTGTTTGGAAATCATTTAGAGGTCTTTTATGGATTGTTGTAATTAAAAAGATTAATGAAACCTTCAATGAATATTATTACCTTGGATACTGAGTCATTTGCATTTTGGATTTTATAAAAAATTGTGCGGATAAGCTGAATTGTATGTTGAATGTTCAGTGAGCGTAAGATGTTAACAATATCTTTGAAGGAGTCTGATATTGATTCTGATGATGTTGATGTTGCACTTGCAGTATTGAATGTTGACTGGAAAGCTTTGGTGTTGCCAGGATTAGCAAGTAAAGGAAAGTCGCTCTGTTTCCATGTTGGTGGAGTAGAACGTTCTTCGGAAAGAATTCTCCTGTTCCTCATCTTCTCTTGAAGTTCCGCTTTCTTCTTTAGTTGAATGGGGCACTGACTGTAGCTGGCAGTATGTGAGCCGTCACAATTTGCACATTTTGGGATATGGACAGGACCTTTCAGAGGACATTCGGCGAATAAGTGATTATTTCCACATTTAACACATCGAGTAGGCAAATTACATCGACGTGAAGTGTGTCCAAAACCCTGACACTTATGACATTGTGTAACATGTGGACGAGGTCTATATGACTCAATTTTTATGATATGATTGTTAATATCTTGCAATTGGTATATGGTTCGGGAGTGTTCATTATTTGGAAGTGTAAGTATCCAGATGGGGATGGGACGTCGTGTCGGTATGCCATCAGTGTCGTAGCAAGGAAGAGTAATTTGACGAATGTGTTCTATTTGAAAATCTAAGAGTTCAAGTTCTGTTTTGAGTGTAGCAGATTCTACAAACGCTGGAAGTCCTTTCAGTACTACTTGTAGTAATTTAGTTTCCCGAGGTTCGTGAGAATAAAACTGAAGGTTTTCAGTTTGCAAGATATTATATAACTTGTCATAATCAGCACGACAACTAGTTAAATATTTAATTCCTTCAGCAGAGTATGTAATTTTCAGTGGCTGGCTGAGTAGTGACTGCAATTTTTTATTATTTGCAAAGAAATTTCCGGCTGGGATATTCTTCACAATTATTGGCGGCATTCGAGCTGATTTGGGTCTAGAAAAATCTGTGTTGGTGTTATCTTCTTGGTTCCCTACTTGAGGATTTTTTTGGTTTGGTGGTGATATGTCTGTATCCATTTCGTGGACAAGAGGATCAAAAACATTTTGTAGTTTGATATCCGGATGAATTAATGTTTCATGAGATAAAGTTGCTTGTGTATCGGAAACTGTTGAATTTGGTTTGGCTTTGTCCGTATTTAGTTTCTGTTTCTTAATTACATGATCTCTTACTTTACTTTTACTTGAAGTTGCGTTTTCCGCGGGATTAATTTGTTTGCTAGTTGAACTGGGTACACGAGTAGGATCACATATAGTCATTGTAGATGTTGGGGGTACTACTAGTCGCTACAGATGTTGTGGTTGAGGTCGTATGTGAAGTCACTATGTGGTAAATGCCAGGTTGGTTTTCGATTAGACACCAGTTTTCAGTATTTCGAGTCATTTTAACAGTCACTACGCTTGGCTCCGAGAGCCAAGCTAAGGTAATTACTACACAATCACTCGATTAAGATCGCGCACGTAACACAAAAATAATGAAGAAATAAAGATATATCTTAAACAAACACCACACAATGTCGTTAAACTGTTAAATAAGAATATAATTCCACTAAATATAAACTTGAAAACACTACGCAATTTCGTAAACACAAGACAAGTCGGAGCACTGTTCGATACGATGCTTCTCTGATCAGCACTCGATGCGAACTAGCGGGTAAAACTAACGCGCAAAGCATCCGAGATGAGCTGGCAGCTCCAGGGGAGGAAGTGGCTTCACCAATCCGTCCTTATCTCTCGTTTCGCTTTGGCAGCACCAGGGGAGGAAGTGACTTCACTAACGATTGCGTGCATGTCAATGAGAGCGAAATTAAAAAAAAAAAAAAAAATTCGAGCCGCTAAATAGAGACTGTACAATAAATGTATTTCACAACATAAAACGAGACATGAGCCACAAATGTCTGGGGGTGCTGCAGCTCCGCAGCCCCAGTTCGAAAGCCGCCCCTGGATAAATTTCAGAACAAGGATATTTTCCTTTCCCTCTTACTCCAAAATTCCAACCTTGTGCACATAAAATAAATTGGCACTAAAACTTCCTTTTCGTATGCATGATGATGCGTATTCGACGAATTGCTTTTTTGTTATTACTATTATTATTTTAAAATAATTGTTAGCGAGGTATCCGTATACTGAAATTTTCCCAAATAAATTATTGGCACTGAAATGTGTCTTTTCGTAAGCAAGATCATGAGCATTCGACAAACACATACAAATCTGCTCTTTTTAGTAGCCTATTTCAAGATAATTGTCAGTGAGGTATCCGTATACTGAAAATTTCCCAATTATTATAAATATGAAATAACCAGTGTATAAATTAGGTTACAAATTATGTGGAATTATGTAAACACGTATAACTCATGTTGAATTGTGAGGTTAAATCCAACCAGGTAGCCTGCTTTTCTCTTAGAGAACTTCCGTCAGTACTTTTATTCTCTAATATGGATGCAGAATTGCTGACGAGTTCTAAAAGAATTCCCACTTCGAACTGTGAGAAGTTCGGTGCTCTTTTCTTTTTTTCTTCCATGATTATTGAAACTTGTTATTTGAAAACTGCGAGGATGTTTGAAACCAACGAGCACAGAGTGGACTGAGATGACACAGGGTGCAGTAGTAGGACAGAGAGTGTAGTGACAGCACAGAGATTGGACTGAGAGCACATAGAGTGGGCTGAGACGACAAAGAGTGGACTGAGAGTGGAATGAGATGACAAAGAGTGCACTAGTAGGACAGATAGAATGGACAAAGAGTCCTATCTCTCTCCTCTCAGTCCACTCTATGTCATCTCAATCCACTCTGTCCTCTCAGTCTACTCTATGTGCTCTCAGTCCAATCTCTGTCCTCTCAGTCCACACTCTGTCCTCTCAGTCCACTCTATGTCCTCTCAGTCCATTCTATCTCTTCTGAGTCCAATCTCTGTCCCCTCAGTCCACTCTATGTCCTCTCAGTCCACCCTCTGTACTCTCAGTCCACTCTCTGTCCTCTTAGACCACTCTCTGTCCTCTCAGTCCACTCTATGTCATCTCAGTCCACTCTATGTCCTCTCAGTCCACTCAATGTGCTCTCAGTGCAATCTCTGTGCTGCCAGTACACTCTATGTCCTCTCAGTCCACTCTATGTCCTCTCAGTCCACTCTGTGTGCTCTCAGTCCAATCTCTGTCCTGTCACTACACTCTCTTTCCTACCAGTCCACTCTCAGTCCACTCTATGTCATCTCGGTCCACTCTTTGTCCTCTCAGACCACTCCATCTGCTCTCAGTCCAATTCCTGTCCTGTTTCTACACTCTCTGTTTTCTCAGTTCACTCACTGTCCTCTCAGTCCACTCTATATGCTCTCAGTCCAATCTCTGTCCTGTCACTACTCTCTCGGTCCTACCAGTCCATTCTATGTCATCTCAGGCCACTCTCCGTCATCTCAGTCCACTCCATGTGCTCTCAGTCCAATCTCTGTCCTGTCACTACACTCTCTGTCCTACAAGTCCAGTCTCTTTCTTCTCAGTCCACTCTATGTGCTCTCAGTCCAATCTCTGTCCTGTCACTACACTCTCTGTCTTACCAGTCCACTCTCATTCCTCTCAGTCCACTCTATGTGCCCTCAGTCTAATCTCTGTTCTGTCACTACACTCTCTGTCTTACTAGTCCACTCTCTGTCCTCTGAGTCCACTCTATGTGCTCTCAGTCCAATCTCTGTGCTGTCACTACACTCTCTGTCCTACTAGTACATTCTTTGTCATCTCAGTCCACTCTGTGTATTCTCAGTCCATTCTATGTGCTCTCAGTCCAATCTCTGTGCTGTCACTACACCCTCCGTCCTACCAGTCCAATCTCTGTCCTCGTAGTCCACTCTATGGCCTCTGAGTGCATTACCTGTCCTGTCATTGGGGCATTATATATTCTAGTTTTACGATTATTTGCATATCTGTCGTACTCGTACGTGTCCCATGGAATTACATTTATACGGGGATCGAACCCGGGTAATAATTTGTTTGGTCAACCGTTTCTTTGCCATACGGTTATCCTGAGCTGGAAGCATCGTGGTACTGCGACAGGAACATGTATGGTACAAGTGTCAGCCTGAAAAGGCTTTTACTTTAAAAGAGATGATTATCAAGCAGAAACATTTATATTTTTAATTGAGGTGACCGATCTTGATGGTAGTTGTTATGTTATACTCTTGTTGCCAGGGCTCAAGTCAGAGGATTCGGGTGGTACAGCAAGTTCTTATGAAAGTTTTCTGTAAATTTCTGTATAGTGTCATAGAATGATTCTATTTCAAGCATGTCTTGTAGTTGTTTATTGGTGGTTCTATAGTCTGTACCAGTGATAGTTAGGGATACTTTTCTCTGTATAGCATGAAGACGCCTGATAATTTGGAATTTTGCATTGCTCCAGATTTCGCAGCCATAGGTCATTTGAAATCTTATAACAGAAGTGTAAAGAATTTTTTTCAAGGGAAGTCTGATGTAAGGTGACTTCAACAATGGATATAGATGAATGAATCTGTCTAATGCTTTGTTATGAGCTGCTTCAACATGGTGATGAAATCGAAGTTGTTTATCAAGCAGTCACAGTCTAAGACTGTGATACAGTTACAACCATAGACAAAATAATTATAAAATTATATATTATATCCTAACCTAATGTAGAGTTCATTATAAACTAATGTGTGAGGTGGAGTTTAATCCATATCTGCAACTAGTTTTGAAAAATTTTAAGCTTATAAGTATGAGAAAAACCATAATCTTTGTCTTTAGAAATAATTAAAAAAAAGTATATTATTTGTTTACATCACAGACATGAAAAGCTTGAAATATAAATATATTAATATAATATCCATATTTTTATTACAGCATTCGTACAGTGCAGTTGAAAGAATTATTGCCAAATATGAAAAGTGGCACCCACTGTCTACACCAGGGAAACACAAGAAACGTCCACGATGCGTAACTGGAATTGATGATTTTTCCAAGGAAGCCATTGCAAGATTTATATATGATAGACTGAATCGAGGTAAAGATGATTATGGCAGTGACATTTTTAAAAGAATTATATTAAGTTGAAACATTATAGCCTACACTTTACACTCATTATCATTTATATTTTATCATTGCTATTTTTATTTCAATGCAGGAGAAAGAGTAACAGCAAAGCTGGTGCTGGACCATGTAATGGAAAACCACGGTACGTATTTATTTCAGGGATCCCTTTCGTCATTAAGTTCCGACGGCCTTCACCTGCTTGTCATCGAACAACAGATGACGGCGTCTTGCCATCCTAACGGCAAACACCAGCCAACTCCACCTCGCCCCGTTCAGTGATCAATTGATCAATCTCAGCCCCCCTCGCGTATGTGGTACCTAAGAGGTTACGTCCAATTTCGGCTTCCCCTTCAAAATTTTCTAGAGCTCCTTCAGGGGAGCAGCGTAACCCGGAGTGAGACTAGTGGCCAACAGGCTTGGAGCTCACATATTTAGTTTTGTACAGCCCCCAACCCCTTGCAAGGACGCGTTTTGCGTACCTTTTAAATTTTCCTCCCAATTCTCCTTCGGTTTTTCGATTTTCGATTCGTCATTAAGGACGATTTTGAAAGAAATGGGTTTTAAATGGAAGAAAGAAGACAGTCTCACATATGTAAGAGAGAGAGTGAAGATATTCAGTTCAAGAGGTCCTGTTTTTTAAGAGAATATGTAAGGAATATGGAGAGTGAGAGTCCGAAGCCTGTCGTTTTTCTGGATGAAACATGGATTTTTATGAATGGTAAGCTTTATTACAATATTAATCAATCAACTGATGGCTTCATTGGTAAGATAGCTGAGCATTGGATAACAACACTATTTTAGGATAGTGAAGGAAATATAAGTTATAATATTATTCATTCCATGTATATTTCATAGGCTCTGCAACACATTCTTGGAGTAAACCAGCTATTGTTGGTGGTAAGGTTCAGGGAGTCATGCGTCGGCCTGCTGAGGGAGGAAGACTGGTCATCGTACATGCTGGAACCTATAATGGTTTTATTCCTGGTAATATACAGTAGCTACTATATATTGCGAAGTAATTTGTATTATAATATTTTTTTATCTAGAATCTAAACATCTTTCATCTTTTACAGGTGCAGATTTAATATTTGCATCTAATTTGAAGACTGGCCAAGATTACCACAGTGCCATGAATAGTGAAACTTTCCAGAAGTGGGTGGAAAGGCAGCTTATTGTTGGTTTGAGAGATGTAGGTCCTTCCATCATTGTTATGGATAATGCATCGTACTACAATAAAGCTGCAGAGGAGCAACCCACAACAAACTGGAGAAAAGATCAGTTAATGGTAAATATTATTTCTGTACAATCGGAGTGATAAACAATGCTATTAAGTTTCGTTATTTATGTTCCCATGTTTTTGCAGACATGACTGAGACAGAATGGAGTACCAGTGTCAGACAATGCAAACAAGAATGAATTGCAACAGCTCTGCAAAAGGAATAAAAGCCATTTGAAGAGGTAATTTTCTAAAATGAAAATTCATTAGTAAAATTAATTTTTTTATAATGGCAGATACTTGACTGTTCGTCATTCACCCATTTAAATCCAGTTGTGTACACCAATTTACTGACAAAGTCGTTACCCAGAGTGTGCCATAGGAGGCTGATGTTCACTATACTCGCAATGAGATGAGATGAGAATGGTGTTTTATTTGGATGCTACAGGGGAACTGGAGCTCCTGGATAACACTCTTGTGTTACCTGGATCATGGGCTTGCCCAACACAATATGGAAATCGGGAGTATGCTGGGGATCTGGGTCCACAGGATTATGAGTCCAGTGCTCTAGCGACTGGGCCACCATGACAGCTATTAGAAAAATGTTTCTTGTTTGTTATAATGTATGATTCTTTCATTCTTGTTTCAGACATATTGTTAATGAACTTTTAGCAATAGAAGGCCACACAGTTCTGAGACTCCCTCCATACCATTCTTTCTTTAATGCTATTGAGCTTGTGTGGTCAGTGGCAAAAAACTATTATAACAAAACAGTAGCTTCACACCCAGGCCATGGCTTAGATCGAGCCAAGTCTGTATGGCATGAAGCACTCAGCAAGGTATGTAGTTAACGCAAGCATATCTTTCTTTACATATTTAAAAATGCAGTTTCAATAATAGTATATATATATATATATATATATATATATATATATATATATATATATATATATATATGCAATTAATTATATATTAATTATGTATGTTTATATAAATTATAATTAATTTAATTATATTTAATATTCTAAATTCTGTATTCATACAGGTAACTCCAGATATATGGAAGAATGAAGTAAACCAAACAGAGAAAATAATTATGAAGTATTATAATCAAGAAGTGAGAAATGCGCCAGAATTTCAAGAGTTCATTGTCGATCTTAGAGATACTGATGAAGAGGATGATGCTGATGACAATGACACAGAAGATAACGAAGAGGTGTTGGCCACTCCTATTGAATCTCTACCAGGGACTTCAAGGTAAGAAACAAGTGGTTAATATTTGTATCCCTCATATGAAATACAATTTGAGTTTGAGTTGTTTTAAAAGTCTATATTACAAAGAGCATTGTAAATAATTTATTGAATATACTGCATCAATTAGTATGCTTTCTCCCACATTTACTTAAAAATATTGATGAAGGAGGCTGCATAATCTCATCACTGATAATTTCAAGTTATATTCTTTCCTATTATTCAGAAATTGCTTAGGACTTAACAACAGATTTTCACTTCCAGGGATTAGGTACCACGGTGCTGCGAGAATCATTCTCTTTGAATACTCCAACCTTTCTAACATCCACGCCATTTTGCACAATGGCATAGCTGGACAGCCGCATCAGCAGCACTACTAATTCAAGGAAAGTAAAAGTGTCTCTGATGATCAGACACCTCATATCACAACCTACTATTTTTTTTTTTTAGAATATAAAGTATAGACAGATTTCTGTACTTTGAAATACAATGAGGCTGTATGATCTCATCACTGATAATTTCAAGCTGTGTTCTTTTCTATTATTCTGAAATTGCTTAGGACTTAACAACAGATTTTCACTTCCAGGGATTAGCTATCATGGTGCTCCAAGAAACGAGTGAAGCCTATTTCGTTGGTCTCTTCGCTGAATACACCAACCTTCCGACGTCCGTGACAGAAGACTGCACAACGGCATACAGCTGGATAGGCGTATCAGAGCCCATCACTAAGTCAAGGAAAGTAAATGTGTCTCTGATGATCAGACATCTCATATCAAAACCTACCATTGCTTTCTTTCCTTCTTCTTCTTCTTCTTCTTCTTCTTCTTTTTTTTTTTTTTTGAATATGATATAGCTAGATTTAGCTAGATTTATGTACATTAAAAAACCAAGGAATAAATTTCTGTGGGGGTGGTATTTTGCTTCAAAACTTGCCAGGCCCTTGAGATATGCATTGAAAGTTGGCTTATTTTCAACATTTCTGTTTCAGAGCTTGATGTCACATTTTTAGATACAAATCTTATTAATCCAGTGTTAATTTATATACTATATATAGCATATTTTCTTGATTCTAATTTTAATTTTTCCTCCTTTTCTAATGACACGTGATTTATTGACAAGTCCAGGGTTGTCAGTATAATGACCACTACAATTCGACTACAAAATTCATTCATTTACTGTTGCTGTTAAAAGGGTTTATGTGTCACAAGTTTCTTATGTAAAATATACACAGATCCCCTTCTAATATTGACCATCTCTTAAATCAACTTCTGTCTTTTTTTCAGTCTCAAAGGCTCTTATGATGCCAAGATAGCTCCACCGAATATGATCAAGGGACTACTTAAAGCAGAGGATGTCTGGAAATTCGATAATATGACCAATTTCAGAATTATTAAAACATTGTGCAAAGAACATGAACGCTCGAGGACTATAATATGTCTATAAAAAAATTATAATTATTTTATTTTTGTATCACTTTGTATTTTCAGAAAAATAATTTTGATATTACACAGAAAATAGTGAGTTGATTATTTATTGTCTAATTTTTTTGTTGTTGCCTAACTATAATACATTATTTACCTATATTAAGTTTGTATGAGAGAATAAAAAAATATACATGTTAATTGCAACCTGTCCCTTGTCAAAGTATCCTCTCACTCCTGAGGCAAAGGCTGGAATATTAACATTGTATTATCCTGATTGAATGTATCATTCCATAATGTTCTATATAAATATATGTATATAATAAAAAAAGTTTGGTTATTATGTCATACACACTTCTCCATTAGTCCTGAAATAATACAAATATTTCAATTCTGTTCCTTCTGCTGGTTGAAACAAATTCCATCATACAAAGTTAATTCTTGTATAGAAATTGGCAATCAAAAGTAAGTACGATATTTTACATTTTCATTATCTGTTTATTAACATTTTTATTTATTTAATTTCAAAAATCCCATTACCCTATTGAATATTTCGAGGACATCATACCAAAAGGGAGTATGAACAAATGCAGGGTTATTGAAATATTTCATTAGAAACTTTATGTTTGAACTAACGTTTATTAATTACAGTGGGCATGAGGAAGGACCAGGAATGTACCTTGTTATGTAAACAAGGATAGAATAATTATTCTATATTTAAATGGTTCTAATGTAAAGGTGTAGTTTTGCTCATATGCCCTTCTGGGATGATGGCCTCGAAAAAAATAGGGCAATTTAATGTAATTAGGCTGTCTACTATTCCACTTATATGTTTATTCAAATTCTTGCTGATCAGGTTTCAAAGAGGAATGTGTGTACCGAAATAAATAAAAAATAAATAATAGGGATGTATGTAATATAGTTTTAAGAAGAACTGATTGCGAGATAAGAGAAACGAGAAGGTAGTTTAAGCTATGAATATTATTAACATTAGTGGTTTACGTTCAAAGTTGGTAGCACTGAAGTGCAGCCATGTTTGATTATTTGGTACCTCTTTTTTATCCTCTCAGATTTGGTACCTCCAAAGAGTTTGTAATACTTACTACAAACTCTTTGGGTACCTCATTACAACGAGCACAGAATGTATTCTGTGCTCGTTGCCTCATTATATGTTGTGTCGAGTATAGAGGTGGGGAAAAAATTACGTAAGTTATTTTGGTACCGTTCCTTGTTTGGAACTGTTCAAAAAAGTAACAGCACCTTGGAACACTATGTTCCAAAATAACAGTGTTGCTCTGAGCTTAGTAGTAGTAGTACGAAATACTTGCGGTTACAAATACTCGTTTCACTTTGGAACTACATTATGACAACGCCTGTTCCACAGGACGGAATGTTTGGTACTATTGAAAGCAGTGACGCCAACTTTTGAAAAACAGTGGGTGGGCTCAAACATTTGACAGTTAAATAAATCTCACAACACGATAAATTATTGGGTGGGCTCGGATTCCACAAGCCCATATAAGTTGGCGCCACTGTTTGAAAGCATAATTGGGTATCCTTTCGTCGTACTGAAATAAATGTTGGAAACTAAAGTAAAAGATAAATAGTAAAGATACGAAGATAGTCTTTACAAAAATGAACATATTATCTCGGAACCGATGTTAATTAAGTATAGGATTCTATCAAATAGCATAATGCCTGTATTATAGTAACTACATTGTGAATTTTATCAAGGGAGGTGAAAATATATAGGTTATGTTTTATTTCCAAATATTTTACAGTTTTAGTTTCATTACCAATTCTTGAAATTAAACTAAAGTCTGTTGAAACATGACTGTATTATTGAAGTTCTTTTGTTAAAAAAAAGTAAAACGGTAAATTTTCATATTTCATTACAATGAGATTATTATTCTTCATGACGGTACATTATTAATATGAATTTTAGAACGTCCGACATGATTATAGCTTTTATTTACGCATTTTTGGAGAAATTGAACACTAAAGTGACCTTCATCTAAGCAGAAGAGGAAGAATAGGTTAGGTTTTATTTACCACTGGGATCCATTTCGATTTCGTGACCAATTTTCGAATATTTTAAAATTACATTACATTTCCTACTTCGAACAAACCTGATTTACGAATTGAATTTAGCATTAGAAAAGATTTCATTTCCAGGAATTCACATCTCGACTCAGTGTGACATCGTACTGCATCACATGGCATACAGGGAAGTATGTGATAATTTAGCGTCCGTACAGGTTCCTAAATACCACTGTTACATAACGTACTAGTAGTACGTGGCTCTTCCACTGTTACTGTATATTAAATACTTCTGTTATACAAAATACTTGCTGTTATAAAAAATACTCGATGTTATGGAACTACATTATGAGTTATGACAGAGCCTTCTTATGACTATAAAATAACGTAACGGCCTGTTCCAAAACACCACGTTACATTACATACTAGTTAGTACTGTACCTGTTATACAAAATACTTGCTGTTACATGTTACAATATACTCGATGTTATGTTATGGAACACGGCCGACTTGATGTTCCCTTCGCTTTCAATCACCGTCGTCTGGATCCCTTCGCCTAGCGTCTCGTTGTTAACTGCCTGCTTTGTGCTATAGACCCTATTTACCAACGAGTTAGAAAGAGAAGACTATAGAGTGACCATGTTGTCCTGTACAGCGCTCTTTGCGGTGCCACCCGAAACACGGCAGATCTGAGCTAAGCGCCCACCTTTGTAAAAATTCGTCTGCTTACAATGTTGTATAACGGAGGTAAGAAGTACAAAAAAACGACGAAAAAACATGCCTGTTGTGTGTGCTGCATATAACTGCAATGTCAAAAGGAAAAAGACAACTGATATATCATATTTCATGTAAATTTTATGAAGTTAAGTCCATAGTTTTGTTAATTAGCAGCATTTTTTTTTCATGCATAAATGTGTAACAACGCCCGGCATAAACAAAATAAATGGTTCACTGGTAATGTACTTAAACTAAATACGGATAAAACCAATTCAATTCCGTTTCAGACCCAGTGAAAAACAAATAGCAATACACTATTAAAACTGTATTTCGACACCGGCATCCTTTATTTCTGCTCCTTCTGTCCTTACTGCTTATACAAGAAGACGATGAGCTGTAGCTTATAAGAAGTAGGCCTATTTCGAAGACAAACGATTAATCAAATAAATGGTTCACTAGTAATAAAGTTAAACTAAATACGGATAAAACCGCTACAATTCCGTTTCAAACCTAGTAATAGCAATCAAATATTAAAATTGTATTTCGACACTCATCCAAAATAACGCAAAACTCTGAGTTAGGTCGTATTGTTGTTAGTATTTTGACTGGAAGGACATGAAAGAACATAATTGAGCACCCACGTGCAATAATGGGGTAAGTATGAATATATTTCGTAACTACTTACCCCATTATTGTACGTGGGTGCTCAATTATACACTAATAATTATCTGTGGTGCCACAGCCCTTGAAAGGCTCAGACAGACCAGCCGGCTGTTGGCCTCACGTTCACATTTCGATAATAATTATACTTTACTGTAACAAAAAAACTGAAAGCGTGTTTTGTCATGTTTCACCCACGCTACAAGCTTGGAGGTAAAGGTTGTTTACTACAGATAGGGCCTACTTTCATTCTATATTGTATGGTATATTAAATAGTTTTGCAACGTGTAGAGACTGGGAAAACAATTTAATAAAATCATACTCGTTCATTTTATAGGCAATCTTGCAGGTCGCATTTAAAAGAACCTAGGAATATTAGCATTTTCTTCAGTATATTTGCTAGGACTTCTTGTCATACTACATGACAATTTTGCTTAGGTTATTCTTTTAAGCATTCCTTCTAGGAATAGCTCAAGTGTTTTAAATTTAGCGTACATAAGTTTAGATTAAGTTCCTAAAGCGTATTTGACGAAATACTAGGTTTTTCCACTTCAGTTTAACTGATTTATGCAAACGAAAATAAGACAGCTCACGATTCTAATGTCAGTTATCACCACGCCCACTTTGTTTTGGGCGCATAAGTTCATTACCGACGGTCGTTCAATTTTCTTCAAACATGGCGGCGCAATGAACACTCTATATCTTTCTCTTTCTAACTCGTTGCTATTTACACTTGCTATTTGTCGCGCAACATCAAGCGCTTTCTGTCGACTATATGTAGCATCACCGTTTACACTTGGCAGATTTTTCGTCCACAAGTCGATGCAAGTTGTTGCGCTTTCTGTCGGCTAAATGTAGTATCATCGTTCACTCTTGGCAGATTTCTCGTCTGCTACTCGAGGCTAGTTGTTGAGCTCGAGCAACGTGTGAATGTTGTGGTGAGCCTTTTAAATGAACAGAATGGATTTTAACAATAAAAAGTAACTGTTTTAGCTTCTGCAGCTTCAAGTGTTTTGTTAGCTTGCACTAATGAGAAGCAAAAAAAAAAAAAAAAAAAAAAAAAGAGAGAGAGAGACTGGGAAAGGATGGCAGGAGAAAGGGTTATTCCGTGTTCTCAGTAAAGATTTCAAACTGGAACAAAATTGTCCAATAGATATTTATTATATTAAAATGAATTGATAGTTTAATTTTTTCCTTGCATATTGACTCCTGATCTTTATTTTTGTTTTGATGTCGGAGGGAATAGTATTGGGACGAACAGACTCCAAATTTTTACAAATAAACTCCAGTGCATTTTCCCTCCGAATCCTATTGCGATAGTCCTTATTTCCGATGTCATAAAAGTATGGAAATTCCTCGTAAAGCTTGGTTAATTTCATTACTTGGTTTTTGTTCCACTCTGACATGATGCTACAAAGCGCGCGGAAAGAGAGAAACGCTGATTAAAAGTTGTTTGCTACTGCTTTTCCGAACCATGTTCGGGTCCTGTCGCGTCAATTCGGCTGGCCCATCTAGGAAATGTCGCATAGAAATAGAAACAGCTTAAACTCAGCAGATGTCGAAAGGAAAGGAACGAAATCCGTACTGCGCATGCGCCCGCGCTGTAAGTCGAACGACAAATAGCAAGTGTAAATAGGGACATAGTTTATCATGGAACCCGCGGTACACATGTGTTGACATAATTCTCCGCTATTGGCGCCACCCAACGCACACATATCAGTACAATGGTGTGGTGTATAGCAATGCGTATCTATACATGTCGGTGTTTGAGCACAAATTTACATAGTCGCAAACGTAGTAATGATTGAAAATGGTTAATTGTTGTGTGCCTTTTTGTAAATCCAAACAGGGAAAATCTAGTTCGGTAGGAATAAGATTTCATGAAATTCCCTCGGCCGAAGAACTTCGAGAAAGATGGCTAGCTGTTATAAGAAGACAAGGAGAAACCAAAGGAAGTAAGTGGATTCCATCCTATTATGCACGTGTTTGTAGCCTTCATTTCCAAGAAGGCTATAGAGAAAATTGTAAAAGAAAGATTTTAAAGCCTGGTGTTGTACCAACCATATTTCTTGATTATCCAAGCTATGTTCAGAAAAGCAAGCAAACTCCTCGGAAAATACGAGAAAGGCTACATCGAGAAGAACGACAAACAATCAACAATGAATTGGGTCCATCAATAGAAAATAGTGGAAATGAAAGGCAAGTAGAGAGTGGCATCGGAATTCAAGTTGATTTTTCGACAATAAATAATGTTTACCAGAAGATAATAAATAGCAGGCTTCGATCCGGAATACAGAGACTGCAAAAACAATTGGCGGACGTAAAATCTGAATTTGAAAGTGCGCAGAAGAAGCTCGATGAGTGTCCAGAAATAAAGAACATCAATATGATAAAAGAGGTTGCAAACGAAAAGAATCAGAAAGCTGTGTACCTATTGGACCAAATTAACAATTTCGAAAGGAAAAAACCGGAGTGGTCAGAACAATCTATTCGATAGTGTGTTGCGTGGAGAATAGCATCTCCTAAGGGTTATGAGCATGGTAGAACTTCAGGATTTATGTCAGCTCCTTCACGAAGTACTCTAGACAGGTACATGGGTCATATTGACTGTAATGTGGGAATTTCACAGTTGGTAAAGGACAGGCTTAAAGCTGAGTGTGAGAACCTGCAACCAATAGAGAAGATTGTCTCAGTTATCGTTGATGAAATGGCAATAAAGGAACGCCTTATCTATGACAGGACAATTGATAAATTCATTGGAGCAGTCAATGCCGACTGGGTGTATGACGCAAGCATAGGGAAATATCCTGTGTTAGCTAACAAGCTACTCTGTTTTGTGGTAAACGGTTTGTCTACAAAGTACACAATTTCCGCGGCTTATTTCCTAGTTAGAGGTCTTCAGGGCTCCGACCTTCACCTTTTAGTTAAGCAAGAGATCAATGCTGTAGAAGACTGTGGTTTCTATGTACTTAGGATAGTGACAGATAATCACAGGACTAATGTTTCTATGTTTAAGCAATATGGAGGCGGAGAACTCAAGACATGTGTCCCTCATCCATGCGATCATAATCGTAAACATTACTTCAGTTTTGATTATTGCCATGTATTTAAGAATATCAGGTCTCAGTTCCTGGATAGAGAACTCACAGACGGCAATGGTGTAATTAGTTCTAAATATCTAAAGGAAATTTATCGATTACAGAGAGATCTGACTGTGAAGCTAGTTCGCTATTTAACAAAAAAACATGTTGAACCCACCAACTTGGAAAAGATGAATGTCCTGTCCGCTGTTCAGATATTCTCTCCTGATGTAACGGCCACAATAGAATTCATAAAGAACAATCAGTCCCAGTTAAACTGTAAGATCGATTTTTCAGAAGCAGATTCAACAATCCAATTTATGAAGTCAATTTACAGATTTTTTACGTTTCATGATATCAGCGACAGAACTCGGCATCTTAGACAAAATAATGAAGACTGCATGCATTTCTATTCCATAGCTGATGAAAGGCTAGAATGGCTAAACGAAGATTTCAGTGAATATATTATGAAAATTCAAACTGAATCGAAGCGTGCGAAAATGAAGGGCTTAACCAATAAGACCGTAGAAGTGCTCTTGTTTACAGTGAAATCTACAGTAGAGTGTGTGACTTTCATGCTGCAAAACGGATTCTTTTATTTCCTTACTAGGAGATTTTCCGGAGATCCCGTGGAGGCTGTATTTAGCGCAGTCAGAATGGGAGGTGGATTTAATGACATTACAGATGCACGTACAGCAGCATGTGCTATAAAAAGAATGCTAAAATCTGGCATCATGATTTCTTCTAAAAGCGCCAACGTTGCTAGCAGAAATCAAAATTACTGTGGCGAAAGCTTGCCAAGCACGAGCTCCAGTGCTGAATCTGCTGATGAAAATATTCTTCCAGATTACATAATTGTCCTCGATAGAATTCGAGAGCCTGAAATTACGGTTTTCATAAACCTGCAAACAGCCACTCAAGCATTGGTTTCTGGATATTTGATTCGTGTGGTGGATGAAAGATTAAGTTGTGACATATGTGTTAGCAACATTTCAATGTCAAATTCATCAACACCACTCATGGAACTAATCCATAATTAAGATAGAGGAGGCCTTCGCTATCCTAAACAGTCCTTTGTAGGGCTAATAAAACATGTGCAAGAATCTGTTGAAGCTGCTGTGCCATACTGTAAGAAATCGAGCCACATACTGAAAACAATGCATAAATACTTGATTTCACCGCTTTCTCAGTATGATTTACTGAAGTGTAGTGTCACAAATCATCAAAAGATGGTTAGCGAAATACTCATTGTGAAATTTGTTAGACCATTGTTAGCAAATATCGGAAAAAAAGAAACAGAAAATGTGTTCCGATATGTGTGCTACAGTAAACCGCTGTCTAGGAAAGTCCTGAAACTGTGAATTATGCCAACAGGATGTGTGTTGGTTAAAATTTAATTTTCTTGCATGCTCGTAAAATTAATATTCAAAACAAAAAAGTTGAAATTTTTATGTGTTACCAGATAATTCATACAACTCTTGTACTGTACGTGATTGCATGAAGGGGGTGTTAGCTGCTGCCATCTATGATACACAAAATCGGCAGCATAGAGCAGGCAGGTAACAACGGGACGCTAGGCGAAGACAGTTCGCATCGAGTGCTGATCAGAGAAGCATCGTATCGAACAGTGCTCCGACTTTTCTTGTGTTTACGAAATTGCGTAGTGTTTTCAAGTTTATACTTAGTGGAATTATATTCTTATTTAACAGTTTAACGACATTGTGTGGTGTTTGTTTAAGATATATCTTTATTTCTTCATTATTTTTGTGTTACGTGCGCGACCATAATCGAGTGATTGTGTAGTAATTACCTTAGCTTGGCTCTCGGAGCCAAGCGTAGTGACTGTTAAAATACCTCAAAATACTGAAAACTGGTGTCTAATCGAAAACCAACCTGGCATTTACAACATAGTGACTTCACATACGACCTCCACCACAACATCTGTAGCAACTAGTAGTACCCCTACATCTACATTGACTATATGTGATCCTACTCGTGTACCCAATTCAACTAGCAAACAAATTAATATCGCGGAAAACGCAACTTCAAGTAAAAGTATAGTAAGAGATCATGTCAAAACAGAAACTAAATACGGACAAAGCCAAACCAAATTCTACAGTTTCCGATACACAAGCAACTTTATCTCATGAAACATTAAGTCATCCGGATATCAAACTACAAAATGTTTTTGATCCTCTTGTCCACGAAATGGATACAGACATATCACCACCAAACCAAAAAAATCCTCAAGCAGGGAACCAAGAAGATAACACCAACACAGATTTTTCTAGACCCAAATCAGCTCGAATGCCGCCAATAATTGTGAAGAATATCCCAGCCGGAAATTTCTTTGCAAACAATAAAAAATTGCAGTCACTACTTAGTCAGCCACTGAAAATCACATACTCTACTGAAGGAATTAAATATTTAACTAGTTGTCGTGCTGATTATGACAAGTTAT
Organism: Periplaneta americana; assembly: GCF_040183065.1. Lineage (NCBI taxonomy): Eukaryota > Metazoa > Arthropoda > Insecta > Blattodea > Blattidae > Periplaneta > Periplaneta americana. The sequence goes on from NC_091117.1 coordinate 108,828,548, forward strand.
ATAATATCTTGCAAACTGAAAACCTTCAGTTTTATTCTCACGAACTTCGGGAAACTAAATTACTACAAGTAGTACTGAAAGGACTTCCAGCTTTTGTAGAATATGCTACTCTCAAAACAGAACTTGAACTCTTAGATTTTCAAATAGAACACATTCGTCAAATTACTCTTCCTTCCTAAGACACTGATGGCATACCGACACGACGTCCCATCCCCATCTGGATACTTACACTTCCAAATAATGAACACTCCCGAACCATATACCAATTACAAGATATTAACAATCATATCATAAAAATTGAGTCATATAGACCTCGTCCACATATTACACAATGTCATAAGTGTCAGGGTTTTGGACACACTTCACGTCGGTGTAATTTACCTACTCGATGTGTTAAATGTGGAACTAATCACTTATTCGCCGAATGTCCTCTGAAAGGTCCAGTCCATATTCCAAAATGTGCAAATTGTGACGGCGCACATACTGCCAGCTACAGTCAGTACCCTATTCAACTAAAGAAGAAAGCGGAACTTCAAGAGAAGATGAGGAACAGGAGAATTCTTTCCGAAGAACGTTCTACACCACCAACATGGAAACAGAGCGACTTTCCTTTACTTGCTAATCCCGGCAACACCAAAGCCTTCCAATCAACATTTAATACTCCAAGTGCAACTTCAACATCATCAGAATCAATATCAGACTCCTTCAAAGATATTGTTAACATCCTACGCTCACTGAACATTCAACATACAATTCAGCTCATCCGCACAACTTTTCATAAAATCCAAAATGCAAATGACTCAATATCCAAGGTAATAATATTCATTGAAGGTTTCATTAATCTTTTCAATTACAACAATCCATAAAAGACCTCTAAATGCTTTCCAAACACAGAGGTTTAAACATCTTAAATTTCAATGCAAACGGAATAATTTACCAGACTTACGAACTACAAGCCTTGCTCCTTAATTATGATATTGACCTCGCATGTATTAGTGAAACTCATCTAAAACCCAACATAAAATTTCGTATACGCAACTATACTGTTATCCGTACAGACAAAAACAACCGACCTGGAGGAGGAACTGCGATAATTATTAAAAACTCCATGCCATATCGAACAGCCATATTACCGCTTTTTCAAAATCTTGAAGCCACCGGTATTTTCATCCAGCTTGAAGGAACAGAAATATTAATAGCATCTGTTTATTATCCGCCATACGCCCAACTCAATGAAAATGACCTGACCTTGCTTATCACACATCACAAACATTTCATTTTATGTGGTGACCTAAATGCAAAACACAAATCATGGAATTCTAGACTGAATACTTCGAAAGGTGAAACCTTGTTACTACATTCAAATAAATTTCAATACTCAATTACAGGACCAAAAGCACCAACAAGATATCCCTGGATAACCACTCATCATCCAGATGTACTTGATATTTGTTTATGTAACACTAAATACTCTCCAGTTCAACAAATCTGCTTAAACGCTCTTGACTCCGACCATATCCCAGTACTTTTGATTTTCAAGGCCCCTTTCCATGTGATATCAAATCAACCTTCTACAGAGAAAGTTACAGACTGGAATGTTTTCACGAAACGCTTGCACCAAATCATCCCGGGTAATCTACCGACCTTAGAAACTTCTGAAATAGAAACTGCTATACAAATATTTTCTGACACTGTAATAGACACATTCGATGAAACGTCCTCCACATTGACTTTTGAGACATCAGATAACGTTTACGGTAGCAATGAATTAAAATATCTTCTTAAAGCAAAAAACCAAGCTCGGAAACGGTGGCAGCTTTAAGCGGATCCTCAAGCAAAAAGAGCTTTTTATCGGTATCAACGTGCTATCCGAAGAAAATACGAGATTTATAAAATCAATAAGTTTGCCGACACAGTGGAAAACATAAAGCCTACAGGAAAAACCTTTTGGACGTTTACAAAACGAATGCTAGGAAAAACTATCGCAAAAAAGTCAACACCTATTAAAGACTCAAGTGGTACATTCATTTATCAGCCTATTGATAGGCTTGAAGTTCTTGCAAACTCCTTTCAAAATCGATTCTCCTCCCATCATCACTCCTCACTACAAGACTTTTCAACAACAATATCGCAACATGTACAGTCCATATTACATCGTCCAGAACCCGGAATTGCACCTCACGTACGACTACAAGAAATCAAGACCATAATTCGAAATCTAGCACCGAAGAAGACACCTGGCCCGGATAAAATCACACCAGCCATACTGAAGAAATTACCAAAAAGAGCCATAACACATTTAACGAAGATATTCAACTCATGTCTACATCATAATTATTTTCCAACAGCGTGGAAAACAGCACATATTATACCAATAGTTAAGCCGGGAAAAGATCCAACATTACCCCAAAGTTATAGACCAATCAGCCTAACCAACTTCCTTGGAAAAATTTTTGAACGTATCATTCTGGCACGACTAAAGCCATATTTAACTGCACCTGATGTCATCCACCATGAACAGTTTGGATTTAAACCCCACCATAGTCCCAGAGAAGCACTTCATAGATTAACAACATCCGTCCAAAGAGGATTTCAACTTGGACAACATACAGTAGAAACATTTATCGACATTCAGCAAGCTTTTGATACTGTCTGGCACACTGGTTTATTATATAAACTTCACAATCTTAACATTCCTATAAATTATATTCAACTTATCGCCAGTTACCTTACAGATAGAACTTTTCGTGTTCAAAATGGACGCTGTCTCTCCAACTCTCACGTCATAACTGCAGGAGTTCCTCAAGGATCAGTTTTAAGTCCAACCCTGTACTGTGCATATGTCCGTGATATACCAATTCATCCCAAATGTAATCTTACGCTATATGCTGATGATACTGTTATTTATACGAAACATATAAACATTCATTTGGCTTGTCTACAAATGCAGGAAGCCTTAAATATTATTACACAATGGTCCACAAAATGGCGTCTTAAGATAAATGGCTCCAAGTCGCATGCAATTGTTTTCACAAAAAGATTTCCGCGGCAAGTACAGCCCTTAACCATTCAAAATGAAAACATAATTTTCACAACTACCGTCAAGTATCTTGGAGTTTTTCTTGATAAGAGACTTACTTTTAAACATCACGTCTCACATATTCGTGAGAAGGCCTTCCAACAATATATGCTTCTTTACTCATTTTTCAAGAGCTATACATCTTTAAACGTCAAAACGATGTTATACAAAGTTTTAATTCGATTCTACATGACATTCTGTTGCGAAATATGGGCTCAAGCAAATGCGCGACATCTTCAACGACTAGACGGTCTTCAACGATCCATCTGTCGAACCATCACTGGAGCGGACTACCTCATCCGAAATAGCCAACTGTACGACGATCTTGACATACTGTATTTCTCAGCTTGCAACAAAACTCTTCGTACAAAATTTCTAGCATCCCTCCACAACCATCCAAATCCACTAATAAGCAGAAATATACCGATTCCTCTTACTTGACATTATCAATTTGCTCCCTCTACTATTGGTAGAGTTACATTACCTTGGAATATTTAAGCTGAAACTTGCCATATGATTTGCTACACTTCTTTTAAAAGGAAAGGATCAAATCCGACCTGGTACTTAAGAAGAAACAATCTGTTAAAAAAAAAAAAAAAAAAAAAAAAAAAAAAAGCTAGGCGAAGGGATCCAGACGGCGGTGCTTTCAATAGTGAAGCGAAGCTAGCATCAAGTCGGCCGTGTATGGAACAACATTACGACCAACGAGCACAGAATGCATAGAGTAGATATAAACAGCTTGGAGGTGAAGCCGCTTTTGTGGACAGTCGCCATTATGATGCTACCAAAACATTGGGCTCCCGGTTAGCACATGGGCAGTTGATTGTGTTGTTGCATCGTTGTTTTAATTAATAAATTAACTAATTTCAATATGCCTACATGTTCTGCGTATGGCTGCACAAACAGGTTTTCAAAAAAATTCCTGGAATAACTTTTCACGGGTAAATATGCATGTGTGAAATGTACTTATTACTGGTAGGCTAGATACGGTAATGAATGATTTAGCCTGAGTTAGTCGGTTAGATTCGTATTGTTCACGTATTTATTTGATTAAGAGAAAGGATTACTGTATTGATATTATTGTAATTAATTTTTATAATCACTAAATCAGACACGCTTTGTAAACTTAGCATTTACGAGCGAAGCTAACCTAACAACGCAAGTTGGAAGTTTATGTCGCGTGCTATAGAAAATGGGTGTAACGAGGTTTCTCTTCAACCGAATGCACATATTCGTTTGATGAAAAAGAAAGAGTGTATTAATATTATTGTAATTAATTTTTATAATCACGAAATCACACATGCTTTGCAGACTTAGCATTTACGAGCGAAGCTAACCTAACAACCATGTTGGAAGTTTGTGTCGAGTGCTATAGAAAACGGGTGTACCGAGGTTTCTCTTAAACCGAATGCACGTATTCGTTTGATGAAGAAAAAGAAATAGTGTATTAATATTATTGTAATTAATTTTTATAATCACGAAATCAGACTTATGTTTTACAGACTTAGTAGCTTCATTAACTCGATCGTGATCTAACTTGACCCACTTGGTAATAAAACTTCACTTTTGTTCGCCGTTATAATCTAATTATATACTATAAACGAAGAGCCTATCAAATATTATATGGTTAAGAGCATTCCATTTTTTCTCTAAACAAAATCGGGACATCTATACGAAATACTGGCAAAAGGAAGAGCATGATAATTTGCGTTAAGAAGCAAGTTTCATTATTAAATCGAAGCAAATGGATCAACCTATAAAAGTAATTGTTATGGGGTAGCATTTTTATTGGACTAGTAGCAAAATAAGGTCAAACTGTTATTTTCCTTTTTATCATTATTGTTTGTTTAACCTTCCAGATTATCTATTAAATACCATACTGCAATTTGAAGAGCTGCCAATTTAAATAACCTGTATATATGTGATTTATCGATGACAGTTTCGTAATTTTTGCTAAAAAATACGTGCATAGCGATTCTGTATTACGAAACAAACAAGAAATTGTGAGTCCTACAAGAAATTAGGGACATATGGAATTCTTATTATCATAAGATCTTCTATAACGTAATAGCTATTTTGCAATGTTTTGGTAGCAACAAGATGGCGTCAGGTCCATCAAACCGGCTTCACTCCGTCCAATGGTATTAAGATGCTAGTGTCTACTCTATTGTATTCTGTGCTCGTTGATTACGACAACCGTTGCTGCAGTGTTGTCAATTTAGCGACTTTGTCACTAGATCTGGCTACTTTTAACAATTTTCAGGGACAAAAACAATACAAACTTTTAATCCTGAACTGGCGTCGTGCATAAATACATATTAAGAAACTAGTAACGTGGTGCCAATACTGTCAGTATGTCTTCTGGAATTTCTTATGGCCCTGGACTTATACTTTTGCCTTTTTTTACCCAAATATTTGCATAAACTACTTTGACTAAAGGGTTTTAACATAAATAAATTGTGTCACACGCTTCACAGAATGACAGAACTGAATTTAGGGACTTGACTCTGGAGGAGTTTCGTTCATTCCTGTGTGTTTTATTTTGTCGCAGTTTCCAAATTAAATTATATTATATGTATAATTTAATTTATGTATTTTATATTTAATATATATATAATGTAAACATTAATTTCTGATCCTACAGAATTTATCTGTTATGGTAACAACATGGAGGCAGGCCACAAAGGGAAAAACACTGGAGGAGAGGGATTAGATCCGGTGCTGTGGAGCGAACTTCGGCGTAGGCTATATAATATATGGTGGTATCACAGTCTAGTATATACAGTCACGAAGCTTAATACTTTCTAAATATGCAAACATAAACAGTTGAAATATGCATCCATAGATAGTTGCTCACCACCAGGATCGCTACTATCGCCTCATCACACACTCTTTCCCTAACAGACGATAAAATGTATTGTACTTTCGATATCTTGTTCTTTTGAAAAAATTAACACCTTCCTTCCACTATTGAAATATGAAAAATCATAAGGTTTATATCGTCGCTTAAGAACCTATACCGCGTAACTGACATTTTTAGTAAAAACTGTTTTTTTGCACAGATGGTACCTCCACTGTCATCTGCATGCATTGACAAGCGCGGGAATTTGATTGCATGAATGGCCTGCGTGCGAAGGAGGGGGGTACAATACCGCGTATCTGAAGTCAGAGAAGTCTGTAGGAAATACCGCGTATCTGACAACAGATATTATGTCTATTCCCTGCGCGCCCTCAGTACGGAAGCTGGTTCTCGTTACTGCCTTGTAAAATTGTATCAACAGTGTGTAATATTCTGAGAAGATTAAAGAAATGTTCAGTTTCAATTATTTAAAAGGTAAATATAATAGAATTATTTCACTAATGTCAATTGAATGTTAGTTGAGCTGAATTGCCGCAGAATCTCCAAGTTCATTCACTGAAATATAGTACATTTAATATTTTATTATTATATAGGCCTACAGATACAAGAAAAGACATGGACAATGAATCAGACGACAGTCAGTTTAGCGAGAACGAAATCCTATCTGTGCTATGTTCTGCATTCAAGACGGGAGAAACTTCTGTGAACATTAACAAAGGTATGGCATAAGAAGTGTCACAGTTATTAAACGTTTATTTTTCTTCAGTTACGGAATCATAACAGCAAACTTAATTTAAGTACTTAATATAAATAATCATGAATGGGGCCGCTAAAATAATTTGCGCTACATTTAGTGGCGCTGAGCTTGGTTCCTTCCATTTCCTCCGGTAGGAGGAAGATCTAAATTGATGATAATATTTACTACACATGTTTTTAAGCCATTTATATCACATTTATAAACACTAGTAATCTCATCTTATTCGTAGGTGTACTGCCTGATAATTCAAATGCAAAAGAAAACCGTCCTTCTGGAAATGGGCTGCTGCAGATCAGGGATTATCCGTCCAGTGTTACCGGTAATGTTATGATCGTATTATGCAGTCTGGTATGATTTAAAGCAACGCTATTAAAATAACACAGCTAGAAATAGGATAGGACAGAAACTGAAGACAATACCATGTCAATGAAGGATCTACAACAAATTTCGGAAGCGTCTTCATATGTAGACGACCCCGAAGAATTTGTGAGTGCTACTTATTCTACATCTTTACATTCGTCAGAAAAAGGTAAAGAGAAGAATCTACAAGCGTTTCATGGAAATTTGACAGAAAAGAAAAAGAAGTTCAAAGCCACAAAAGGGTAAGTGGAAGAAAATGAAAAATAGAAAACTTAGAATGGAAGAGGAAGCTTATATTAGCTACAAGAGATCGAAAGATGGCAAAGCACATGATACGGAAAGAGATGCAAGGAATTTGGGGCCAGAGTGTAGTTATAAAATGTGCCAAAATTCGAAAGTAATGGGTTGTAATTTAATTTCTAATGAGAGAAGACACATCTTTCAGGCATTCTGGAAATCTATGACTTGGGAACAGAGGACCGTTTACGTATCAAATCTACGAAAAGACCTGGCAGTACAAATTCTGAATCGAGAAGAAAGAGAACATTTGTCTACAACCTAAAAGTTGATGAGAAAAAAATTCAGGTTTGCAAAATGATGTTTCTGTGTACATTGGGAATTAAAGAATGAACTGTGCAATATTGGTTAGCTAATAGTACTGATGGCGTCCCTTCAGTAAAAAAAAGTCATGTTCTCGTGCAAAAGCACAGAAAAAAAAGAGCATTAGTAGCCTGCCTAAATTACCGTCACATTATTGTATATAGAACCGATTGTGCCATAGACTTTATGATAGTATTCCACACTAGGGTACTCAAGGATTAGGTTTTTGTGATTTCAGCATAGGCCTATAATTATTTCTTTATTGTGTTTAACGAATATTGTGCCTCTAAAATTATCATTATTATATTTTTATATGATTTTCTTTTCATTATTCGCAAGTCAGTCAAGTCCATTGTCAATAATAATAATAATAATAATAATAATAATAATAATAATAATAATAATAATAATAATAATAATAATAATAATAATAATAATAACAATAATAACAATATTATTATTATTATTAAATTATATTTGTCAGCAACGTTTTAGCAACAATTCTACTTATCTATTCATATACGTAGTGTGAAAATAAAGTACCTGGTATCAGATTCTCATTATTATTATTATTATTATTATTATTATTATTATTATTATTATTATTATTATTATTATTTACTTACTTACAAATGGCTTTTAAGGAACCCGAAGGTTCATTGCCGCCCTCACATAAGCCCGCCATCGGTCCCTATTATTATTATTATTATTATTATTATTACTATTATTATTATTATTATTATTATTATTACAATAAACATTGAACTGTGTCCTCGTTTTTCCTTTCCCATAGTTTCAGCATTTGATTGACTAAGAATGCAGCAATCATTGTCTGGAACATAATCTAGTGCTGATTCAAGCTACAGCCTACCGACCTTGACCTCAAGTCAGATGGTAGGGCAACAATTCAGATAACACATTGACATATACAAGAGTACGAATAATATTTCCTGAAGACAGTTTTCACGCAAAGAAAACGCTTGTCAGCATGTGTCCTGAAGCTGCTAAAGTTGTCTCACAATACCGCGTAACTAACAAAATGCAGTCAACGGCAGAGTTCCAATACCGCGTAAGTGACATGGCCAAATGTCTACGGCCATGATCATCCATTTTCACTTAGTTACAAATTAGTTATGCTATTTCATAGCCATACACCACTTTTCAAGACTATTGCGTTATTTTTATTTTTTTATTCGGTTTTTTCCTTCTCCTGTAAAATTTACTTTTTGTCAGTTACGCGGTATTGGTTCTTAAGCGACGATATATTATTTTCATAAAATACATATTATGTTCTATAAACTCACCTTCCTGGATCTTTCGGAAGAAGGATAATTCTAACCTATTTTTCTTACAATTTATAGCACTACAAACATCTCCTTGTCCCATATTATTATTCAAATTATTGTATTTTAGCCATATACATTTAGTACAACCGATAACGAACATTTCACAGTTTACATAGCTTTTCACAAAAATGCGAAATACGGCACAGTCACTGCTTTTTCAATCTAGACCAGGCCGTAATGTTTGTTCGGGTTTTATATTTCAGTGTATGGAGCTCAGTGAAATATTATATTATAACTTTATTGCTTATCATTGCTAAGCTTTATTTAGTGTAATGTGTCCATTAGGGTGGCCCTTATTTTTCAACTTTCTAAACGTTTAGCTCCCACCTAGACATCGGATTTTTAGGCACTAAAAATTGCAGTTTTCGGCTCCTAAAATAAGCTCAAAATTTGTAAAATTAGGCTCTATTTGAATGAAAATAGGCATTTTAGGCACATCAAGGTATCATACTTATTTCTTTCACTGAAATTTTTAGTTATACACTAAAATACGCACAAAAAAGTATGTTTAAACATTAAAAAAGAATACTATATTATATTTATAAACAGAGCTGCACAAATTTAATATATTGAAACTAATGAAATAATGATTATTGATATCAAGATTACTCATTTTAAGTTATTGAAATTCAGTTCCATGCTCAGACTTTATTATAATTATCTGCACAATACACCACCAGAATTTTTTCTAAATTCTCCACAGTTAACCTTTGCCTTTTGTGACTGAGAATCATTTTGAAAGCAGAAAAACTTCTTTCAACCGAAACTGATGTGAGAGGCGCAAATTTTAAATTAGGTACAATAGAAACATCAATACTTACTGGAACATTTACACTTTCCCCCGATATCACTCTTGATACTTTTTCCAACAATGAAAATCCTACATTCTTATTTAATACGTTGTCCCACTTATTTTTAACTTCTTTCCCAGTTTCGCCCAAAGCAGAATGTATGTTCACTTGAGCTTCCTTTACTATTGCTATTTGGCTACAAAGAGATTGTTTTTCACGTTCTAATTGTTCAATGCTTGCAGGTATGAAAGAAAAGTTTGATGTTATGTAGGCAATATCGTTTTTCACTCGTGAGTCATTCAGACAATCTTTCACTGCTTTCACACACACTGCACTATCAGTTTCAGGTAATTTATCAATAACTGTGACCACTTCTTTAAAATACTTAGAATAATACACCACTGACTGAATCGAGGTTCCCCATCGTGTAACAACCGGCTGAGGTGGGAGTGGGATATCTGGAAAGTTCTCTCTGAATATTGAAATCCTGGATGGGGCTTTACAAAAACATTTTTTTGTGTTAGAAATAAACGAATTGACAAGAGGAAATTCATTCCGGATTGTTTCAGAAACCCTGTGAAGGCCATGTGCTAGACAGGTTACATGCGTGAGGTTAGGATAAAATGTTTTAAGAAGTGGAGCTGCAGCAACCATGTATGAGGCAGCATCAGTACAAAACAACAGAACTTTAGAATCGTCTATATTACCTGAGTATAAAGACTGTAGGCCTCTTTATTTACAAAATAAACAATGGCTTGGCTATTCACTTTCGAAAGTTCCTTAACACATACGAGGTGTGGAATCGAAGGTCCATCAGGACTAAGTTTTCCTACTACCATATTTGCTATATACCTATTCATAGGATCTGAGGTTTCATCCACAGAGACCCACATGTAAGAATCACCTATATCCTCCCGAATGGAAGCTAAAGTTTCATTGTATATTCTGTCTAAGTAATTTTTTCTTAGGGTCGACTCAGATGGGATATTTTGTTTGCAGTATTTTTGTAAAAACTGTCTTAAAACCGGATTTTCAATTGCATTCCAGGGAATGTTAGCAGCAACAAACGCTCTGATTAAATCAGCATAGAAATTGCTGCTGAGATTGGATGAAGTAGGCTGTGTTAGTAAAGTTTGTTGCAGTTGATTTTTCTGCTGAGCTTTAGCCTTATGAGCCGCTCCTTGCACATGCTGCTTTAGGTGGCACTTCTTTTCTTGCGAAATCTAAAAATGTAAAGTAAACTGAATTAAAATAAAATCCTAATTGTTGTATAGCCGTATTTCTATCACACAGTTAGTGGGTTCGAACAATAAAAATTTTAATGACCTGCAAATACTTTAACTATCGGAATTTAAAATGTTAAAGTGTAGTGGTCTTAAAATGAATTATACCTCAGGATAGCTCAGTCAATGTATAAATATTATAGGCCTACTCATTAAAATCAATAGAATTTATATATTTCAACTATTGTTACATACCTGTTTGCTACAAATCTTGCAGAATATTATTTTTTCCATCATAAGTGAATTCTGAATATTCTGTTAGCCATTGCCGGATCAATGTAGATTTTGCACTTATATTTTTCGGCATTATCGCGTTAAACTTCACAGGAAAACGTCCTACCGCTCAAAACTTCTCAACACAAATAAGGTGAGGGAAAGAGCAACTGTTAACGAGCATTCAAATGAACCGTTGTTATTGAGATTCAATTGGACAAAAATACAAAGTTCCACTTCTTGTTGCATTTCCTGGTAGTGTTAACACTAGGAGGGCCATTCTTTTAAATATTTTGTAACGGTTTACCCTACTAATTCGCAGTTTTACGACTTTTCATAAATATTTCAAAAACACTCTTTCTCCAAAAATTGTGAATTTATGACACTCTGAAGGGCAGTGCAGCTAATCAGTTTCAGACCGAAAACAGTCATTTTTATAGTATAGTATATCTCTGAATCGGTAGCAGCACATGTTGTGATTGTTGCCTGCTTCAAAACTAAGGTTGGTTCTTTGTCGGCATTTATGCCTCCAAACATGTTAAATTCGGTGAAATCTATTGCGAGTGTCGTGAGATTCAAAACATTTTGTTTCCTTTATCAATGTTTTCATGGCCGGTGTGAAGCAAACTTTCCACTTTTTAAATGCCTTAAATTTCGCAGTGAATGCATGTATAAATTATAAAAAGTAAGAGTAAAATGCGAAACTTTACAGTGAGTTAGGCATTTTAGGCGAATATTAACAAATTAGGCTCTAATAACCGTTTTAGGGCATTTTAGGGCACTATAAAACTCTTTGAATACCTTTCAATTTCCATGAAACACAAATATTAATAATTATTTTTACTTTTCTCCTAAATAAACAAAATAGGCATTTGCCCTAGAATCCGATGTCTGCTCCCACCCTTCTATCTTGTTCCAATCAACAAAAAAACGATCTGTGCAAATTTTCAGCTCAATCGGACAACTGTGAGGCGACCCTCATCGACCATGAAGTTTTGAAATTTTAGCTCCGAAAATAATTTTTTCTAATATTATTAGATAAACCTATATTATTAACACTATTATTATTATTATTATTATTATTTTATGTGTCTTATTCACTTATTTTGTAACTAAACATGAGCTTGTCTTTGATGAATGATTTTCCAATTATTGTTTCAGAACTGTCTGTGCTGATCTGCTGACTGCTGGTGTAAAGCGACTTTCAAGACGTTTCTTTCTAGAGTTGTAAAATGGCATCAACCTCTTCAGGTAGTTCGTCACACAAATTAAGGGAAGTCTTTTATGTCTCTCTTGTTGGCTACATCTCCAATCAAATCGTTGGAGCCAAACTACCTTCGAACCGGCAAGTTTAGCGTTTTCTTCTACAATGTAAGAGTTGTAAATCTTACAACAAAGGAAAGTGTAGCATTAGTGATTGAAGAAGTTTCCATCTTTTGGCAAAAAGCAAGAATCCCTACTAGAAGAAATGACCACTGCATTGATAAGTTATTCAAACTCTATGATGAATGGAAGGGTTTACAGAAAAATTTGAGTCGAATTGCAGACAAGGAAAAAGAAAAAAGAGATGTTTTTGTGGAAATTATGGACGACCTATTTGACATAGCTCATTCAGATGCTTTGGAACAGATGAAAAATGAAGAGGATAAGAATTTCTTAATGCTTCAGCGCGAAAAAGGACGGCCAGGCTGCATGGTTGGTGTAGATCAAAAGCTAAAACACAAGGAAGAAAGAGCACTGCAGCGCACTACAATGGAAACTGCCAGAAAAAAAAGAAATTATGAAGAAATGGAACATCATTTTACTACTCATCAGCTTGCTACATCACAAACTGATGATTCAACATCAAGCAGCCAAAGCAGTGATGGTAGTGACGACAATGAAAGCGCAACACCCGCAGCAACAGCAATAGTTCCAGAAACTCGGAGTACATTGCTATTTTTTACTCCCCGTCTCTCCGAAGTTTTTGATAGGTGCAAAATCAGTGATAGAAATGGGGTTTACATATTAATGGCTGCTGCAGAAGCTTTCGGGCGTGATACTGAAAATCTGGTAATAAACCGCACTTCTTTTCAGCGCCTTAGAAAAAAATTTAGAGAAGCAAGAGACACAGAATTTCTTCACAAATTCAAACTTAACGACTGCCAGGAATTAGTGTTGCACTGTGATGGAAAGCTGCTCCCAGCACTCACAGGTGTTGAAAAGGTTGATAGACTGGCAATAATAGTAACTTTTCAAGGCGAGGAACAATTGTTGGGAGTCCCTGAAATCCCAACATCTTCAGGAGAAGAGCAAGCCATGGCTGTTCATCAAGCAGTGGAGAAGTGGTGAATAACCGACAAAATTCAGGCACTTTGCTGTGATACGATAGCAAGCAACTTAGGTCGAGTAAATGGTGCCTGTACGAATCTAGAAAAATTGTTCAATCGTACCTCTTGTACCTCCCTTGCCGTCATCACATTTTTGAGTTAGTTTTGAGAAGCTGTTTCGACTCACTGATGGGTGCAACTTCTGGTCCAGACATGGCGCTTTTCAAAAGATTGAGAAACCTGGACGAAACTCGACAAGAACGTTTACATAACTGGCAGCAATGAAGTGCCTGATAATGTGCGCTATACCATTCTTGGATTTCTTGAACACCTTTCTATGCAGAAACAACAGCGAGATGATTACCGAGAATTGTTGGAGTTAACGATGATTTTTCTTGGCAGCATTCCGAAGAATGGGATATCGTTTCGTATACCAGGAGCTGTAAGTCATGCTAGGTGGATGGCAAGAGCAATTTATGCATTCAAGATATTCCTGTTTCAAGATCAATTTCAGTTATCTCATAGGGAGAAGAACTCTTTAAGAAGAATATGTATTTTTCTTGCTCGAGACTATGTTCGAGCCTGGTTTCTGTCATCAGAAGCAATTAAAGCACCTTACCATGATTTCCTATTCATGCGTGAAGTGATAAATTATCAGGATATTGATCCAGAAATCAGTAAAGCTGCTGCAAATAAATTTTCCAACCATCTCTGGTACTTAGCTCCTGAAACTGTAGCTCTGTCCTTATTTGATGATAATGTTCCAACAGCAGTTAAAGCAAATATGGCTCAAATTATACTGGAAGCAGACAAAGGTGAAGAAGAGAAAGAAGAAGAAAATCAACTGAAGATGTACATTCTGCACCAAAATGATTTTCCTTTCTTTACAAATATTGAGTTTTCGTCTTTTGTAACTCGAAGTACTAAAATTTTCTTCACGAGATTTTCTATCAGCACCGATTTCCTCGACAAAGACCCGTCAACTTGGAAGGATGATCCTGTTTACAAACGTGGAATTGAAAAACTTGAGAAGATAGTTGTTGTGAATGACGTGGCAGAAAGGGGAGTCAAACTCATTCAGGATTACAATAACATTCTGACAAAAGATGAAACTCAGAAACAATTTGTTTTACAGATCGTTACCAGAGGCCGTAAAAAATACCCAACTGCTACTAAATCCTCTCTTAGGAAAAAATAATGTTCAATGTTCAATGTTCATTCGTTTATATAATGTTTTGATTCTATAGAAATTGCTCTCGTAAATAAAAATGTGTATCTCTTTTAGAAGTTGTGCGTTACTAAAAAAACCTAATATTTCTTAAAATTTTCATCTTATTTCAGAAATTTTTCGACTTTACTTTTGGGAAATTTCATTCAGAATATTTTTAAACAATTACTGAGGTTGCCAGGATATGCACACAAATTCTTCTAAGAAGAAAAAAGGAAATGGTCGAGTCAGGAAAGAGTATACCGCTTTTGTATGGAATTAATCATTGCGTATACTATGTTCCAACTTCAAAGCGTTTGAGGGTCGCCAGGAAGTTGTCCGATTGAGTTGAAAATTTGCGTAGATAATTTTTTTGTTGATTGCAACAAAATAAGGGGGTGGGAGCAGCACAATTTTAACTTTAGGAAAATTGGCTATAGCTAAGGGCCACCCTAGTGTCCATAAGTTCCGTTTACTTCTTGTTGCATAATATGTTGTAGAAATAATTACAAAACTGTGTTATTTTAATGTGAAGAGAATTTTACATGTTAACATAATCTGTTCGCGTCAACATTTCAAGTTTAGAATGGAAGCTATTTTGAGGTTTAATAAAAAAGAATTTATATTGTGATTCCAGTTTAGCACATCTACATTCCTTAATTTTAGACAAAACATTTAGGCCTACCATACCACTCCTATGAAATTAGTGTACGTACAATTTGTGTTACTTCGTATCTTAAATAGTAGATAAATACAATAATTCAGTACTCAATTGTAGTATTAAAATACAGACAAACAGAATGTGACGGGTGTCATGCATGACATTATGTTTAATTATAATGTATAATTGCGAATTTAAGAATATATGTTAAATATAGTAAACATAACCTATAATTTTCATATGAATGGCAAGGCATTGGAGATCACTAAATTTAAACAGAAAGGGGCAACCGGTACAGTAAACATAACCTATAATGTCAATATATCTAAATATCCGTGCGGTGCAATTGAAAATTATTGAATCGTGCATAAATGAATGTACACGAATTTCGCAATATTTAATCGAAATAAAGGCAGGTATTACACTTACGAACAACATAATTTTCACACAATAAATAATATTACATCTTAACTCACAAGTGAATTATGACCGAAGTGTCTCATAATCATTGTTTTAAATTTTATTAATGGAAGTACACTACATTTTAGAGAAACGTATGTTACTGTTTATGCATTCCAACTAATTTATATGGTTGAAACCATAGACAAATAAATAGAACGCCGCCCTTCGTCATCGGGTTAAGCGAGTTACATGGTCTGCCTTACGGCCTGTATTAGATCACAATGGCTGTGGTACAGTCTATTGTTCCTAGTACTCACAGCGCTCCAAGCGGCTAGCAACTATCGCGAGATTTGCAAAAAATCACTCCAAGCTTCGTGACTGTATACAGTAGACTGTGGTGGTACTGTTATTTTGGAACTGTTATTTGGAACCTAGTATTTTCGTGGAACTGGAACAGTTGAAACTGTTACGAGAAAATAACAACTTTTCCCATCTCTAAAACAAATAAATGCATTACCTTCGACACGCTATTGACGCGACATCGAGACATTTGGCGGCAAAAAATCGGAACTACATCTCGTTACACATAGCGGCAGAATGCGGAACTACAGCCCATGTTACACGGCCCGATCGGTATTACAGATATCCGTAATGCCAACATTAGAGCCCGATCGGTACTGCAGATACCTATTATACCAACACATACTAGTATTTTTCATATCCCCAAAGGAGTATGTAATGGTTTATCAGTTTAAATAACATGTTTAACCACAATATTTATATCACATTTTTTAAAACAAGTGAATTTAATGGTTGAACATGAAACTGAAAACCATTAACACACTCCCTCTTTTAACACCGTCATATAACCCTTTTATTAAATTAATTTATCAAATTTGACTAATAAAAGTTTTTGCATCTTCTAGATCAAATATGTAATTGAGATACAGGATGCGAATAGGACAGGATACTTCTCTCCAAAACACCTTAAGCACTATTTTTAAAGAATAATGTTATGTATCATGTTTTGGAAGATAAAAACAAAGATTGACTTTGGAAAATTGACTTCAAAGTTATTATTGGTCAGTTATATAATTACAATTGGCTCTTAATTTTTTTATGTCAAACATTAGCTTGAAAATAGTCATAAGATGTTTTGCTATGGCATAGTACAACACACGTTCAAAAATATTTATAAAACACTACTTTATTTGTTTTACACCATCAAAGCTGAACATCTATTTAGTTAATATATGGATATTAAAGAAAACTATTTATCTACAATAGACATAAAATTAACTTAGACTTTCAATAATAACACCATTAAGAAATACAAATAAAAAAATTATTTTTCATTCTCTGATGTATAGATAATTAAAAACAATGAACATATTAGAAAAAGTGCAATACAATGCATTAGAGATAAGTTGATACTTAGCAACATTTCCTAATTTTGAGCTTTGATACTGAAGAGTGTTTGATTTGGTTGTGGCCCCATTGCTCAAAATATTGTACCGTATTTACTCTCTTCTTAGCTGATGTTAAACGACCAGCATTTCATTATAAGAAGTTTAGTTGCTTCTGTACCATTAAAGTAGTCTCCGCCCGGAGATCCGATTGGGGGACTATTTTGCTGCATAGAATTGGAATATATCAGTCCCCTAACTGTCCATTGTGCTACTCAAACTATGAAATGGATTTGGAACACCTCAAAATCTGTGCTTCAGTGGCTGACCATGTCAATAATTTTGAAAAATATTGGAGTGCATGAGGTCAAATGTCTTTATTGTCAAAAGCCTGGCATTAGAAAACAACAACATATTTACTCTCTAAAAATTCTAAATAATGCACCCAAATCTCACCAGTTCTGGAAGCTGCAGATTCGTATCGCTGCTGCTGGACTCTCTCCTATAGCTGATACAACTGAAATGCTCATTGTACTAGTAATTATTATTTGTATTTATATTATTACGTAATGTTAACTTAGGGTCTTAAAGATCGTTAGATTTATCATTGTCCTATATATTACAAAAATTGTATTGCTCATAATATGTAAGTCAAGTACCCTACTTTTTTTTTCAGATGAATGAATTCCCCTTATTTTCCTTCAATTAACTGAAGAAGTCAAGACATTAAACGAAATGAGGTAACAACAACAACAACAACAACAATAATAATAATAATAATAATAATAATAATAATAATAATAATAATAATAATAATAATAATAATAATAATAATAATGTCCATTACCATACACTTGTCAACAAAATTAAACACATTTTTTGTTAAAAGATAAAGACAATGAATGAATCACCCACTGAAAGAGAATACAAAGAAAACAATTTATCTACAACAGACATACTGTAATAATTAATCTTAGGCTTTCAACAAAATCACCATTAAGAAATACATACAAAGAAAAAAGTGGTACTTTTAAGCTTCTCATGCATAGCTAATTGAAAGCACCACCATATTTGAAAAAGTACAATGTAATATATTAGGACTAAGTCGATATTTCACATTTCCTTATTTTGAGCTTCGATATTGGCAGTGCTTGGACTGGTTATTCCCTCATTGCTGGAGTATTGTGCCACATTTATTCTATAAAAATACGTAAATAGTGCACCCAAAACTCGCCAGTTGAGAAAGCTGCAGGTTCAAATTGATGCCACAGTGAAGTGCAATGAATGAAGCATTTATGTTAGGTGGTGAAAAAGGTTAAAGTAGGTAGGCTGGTGATGAAGTGGATCGTAGTCCTGAGTGGGATACCAATCATCTCTTGATGGAATGGCTCCTCTTAGTAAGTTTTACCTGAAGTCATCGTTATACTTATTACTGTGAAAATGTCTTGCACATATATAGGCCCTTCTGTAAGGATGAGGATTTTCTGCCACAGCTGCACACATTTGGTACCTGTTACAATCAAGATTCTATTATTATCTTCGAAAAATACACAAACCAGGATTGGTATTAATTTAAATTAATGATTCAATCATGATGTAAATAAAATAATTTTCATTATTTACATCAGATAATTGTTGTTACTTAAATTACAGATTAAAATTATAAGCAGCTAACATGGTTAAGATGAGAAATAACTTCCTGAAGAAGGAAATATAAACTTTTTTACATATGACTGTTCTGCTGCTTCTTAAAACTATTAGCAATATATATGAGGAGCAAACTAGCAAAACTTGACATGTCTATTTTTAGAAAATACACTTCAGATGCCAAAAAATTTCATCTCTGCAATGAACAAAACATTTTCTATGGTGAAATATATTTTTCTTGTTATAAATTCATATAAAATTTCACCACAGAAAAATCTTTGTTTATTAGAAACATATATTTCTAGCATTTTCTGAAAAATAGACAGGTTTTGAAAGTTTGCTTCTCATATGTATTTTCCTAACTCCTAATTAAGGAGCAACAGAATACATGGTACAGGTAGTCAAGTAGGCCTACTTTCGGAATCACCATCTAATTAAAGCATAGTATGATGCTGAGGACTGAAACGAATAGTTGTAGCTCATAACAATATTCAAAGTAAAGGTTGCACAAATGCCAAATGGGCTATGTATTTATTTTGAAAACGCACAATGCTAAGCTCTTCTGATAAATTTATTTGAAAAATTATTAATCTATCTAAATACTGTAGTTGAATTCTTTTATAATGAATAACAAACTTCGAATAATATCTTGTCTAAGTCCAGCTAATTATTAATATCATTAAGTGCAGGTTATTAGTGCTGTAACTTTTCATGTATTAATTTTGTTGTTGTTGTTGTTGTAGTTGTTGTTTAGTCAACTGTCCGAAGACAGGTTTGAACCTCATAAGTACCACCAATAAGGCATCACTCATGAGACAACTAGGCCAGGAGATAATGGGGTAGGGTGGCAAGTTTCTTTCCCCCTCCAATGCATACTTCGCCGATTAGCTACATATTACACTAATCAGACTTCAGATGCTTACAAACAATTATCCTTCCTCTGACACATATCGTCAAGTGAGATGTACTGCCTGATTATATATTATATGCATATCGGCCAGAAGAGGTATTTTTTAATATTAATTTTTTTGCGTTCGAGTTGAATTTTTGTTTTTGTTTTTACACTTTTAGTGCATTAAATATTTTTAATTACTTTTTTAGTAAAATAAAGAGGAAAATTGTATAGTAAGTTTTGTTTCTGAAGGTCTGACACATATGTAGACAAAAATTCTGGCCAAAATAGTAGCAAATTTTGAAAACCTAAATTTACACAATTTAAAATTAAAAATTAAAAGTACAAAATTTCATAGATCCACCTAGAATAGATTAGAAAATTGAAATTTCACATCAGTCTAACCTTAATAGGGTTTCTAGTTTCTACGGTCTTTGTATTTTCTAATCGAGCCAAACAATACACTCTTGTCTCAAGAATGAATTCAGAACTTCACAAATATATTATGTCAGTCTTGCAAATAGCAAATAGGATTAAATTCAGAAATGCTTGATTTGAAAGGGAGACGATGGTAAAAATTTGACACTGATCCTAATTGATACGTGATTTTCATTTGTTTTATGTAGAAATATCATTGCTGAATCAACTTAAATTCTAGATTAGTTTTATAAAAATATTTTGGGGCCCAAATTTTGAAATAATAAATATCAAAATACAGTCATTCATTAATCTCACAATGTATGCTCGCTTAGGTAGCGGATCGTTCCTTTTTATATTTATAGTCACTTCTTTCCTTTTTCCTTATTTCTTTCACCTTGTCACAGAGAAAACAAATGTGCTCTTTTTCCAGTTCTCTGTGAACAGTTCTGAACACAGCAGCACTGCATTTTTTCGAATTTAAATTACATTCTTTCCCTGTACAACTGTATACTGCATAGCGCGCACTGGATTAACAATGGCGGATTTGTCGGCATTTGCCGGCTCAAACGATTGCGGTACTCTGGAATCCACGGACTCTGCAGACTGTGCAATAGTAGTGATCCTAGTGGCTAGCAACTAAAGTTCAACTGTCATTGGATGCATATTCCCTACGTATGGAGCTTCGTGACTGTATGCACTATACTTGTTTTTTTTTTTTTTTTAAGATGGGACATAACAGGAGCGTTGCGATTGGAAAAACAATTGAATGTCACGTAGCGTGGTAGGCCTGTTGCTATGGTAACAACGGTTGAGTTGCCAAACTTACCATTTTCACGTGGCGAGTGCTTAATAGCTCTCTTGGCGACATTTATTCTGCACACAATGTTAGCATTGGTACGTTTCGTGTTTGATTCTCTGTCGATTTTTGTATTGTTTTCTTACCTTCGTGTCAATTGTCAATGAATGTTTTAACGTCAGTCATCTTAACATCAATTGCTAGCTTCCATCAGCTGGCAGCATGGTAGTCCATATTGGCAACATAGCACTGTAGTTCCAAGCTCGGCCGCTTAACTGTCATGTCCCATCTTTCAAAAAAAACAAGTATAGACTGTGCTATCACTATTGCAAAATTAAATGAAGTTTGAATATTATCATTGTATATGCATTACATTCAGAATATTACTAATGGCTTGACCATCCATGTTCTACGCAATTACAGGAATTTTTTAGTGATTTCAATGTTATGGCCGTAGGCAGATGAACCACTTATTCGTATCTAGTGATTATTACTAATAATGTTATATTTTATAGGTGTAGTACTAACATTATTATGTGACTACTACATGCATCTAACAGAAAACTCAGTGCGCAGAAACCAGCGGGCGTGACTGTCTCGCGCAGATGACGTATGCTCCCGTTCCCAGCATGCTCTCAAGCAACGAGCACAGAATACAGAATGCATTCTGTGCTCGTTGCTCTCAAGCTTACTGAAGGGGGGTAAGACAGGTATAGCATGCGCGGCGCGAGGAGTTCCAGCTGAGGTTTGCTTGTAGGATACCTATAATAACATCGTAGCAGGGGCGGTTCCTCAAGTGAAGCTAGTCAAGCTGCACTTCATTTCTTAAATTTACAAATCATGTTTTGAGCATATATTTTCATATAAGATCTTATAACTTTCAATATAAATGTTAAATTTGGACTTCCTGTTTCTAACCAAGTCCCCGGAATCTTCCCTGGCTTTGTGTACTAGGTAGGTACCAAAGTGTTTGTAATATATAACTAGAGACACCAACGGCGCTAGTTTCGCGTACAAAATTGAACCGCTGTTCGGCCGCCATTAAAGGGAGTTGATGCTTCGCCGGGAGTGCAAGCAGTTCATGCTTATTGAGGAGTACGAATGAATATAAGTATACTTGAAGGGAAATAATAAGAAAATGGTGAAATACTGCGCCGCAAATATTTGTTCGAACATAGCTATTATTATAGGATGCCCAGGAAAGCATGCATATCTTAATATGAGGAAGAATGTTCCAAATGCAGTTCCTCCTTTGAATGTGTTTACAGAATGTCGGAATATTTCATGGATAAAAGTTTTTCCAGAAAGACATTAATCAGGTTTATAAGGTTGGTTTCAACAATGTATGTATGGGTTAGGTGCCATCACATTACAGTGGATTATAATAGCAGAGTGCATAAGAAAATCCACACACTATATCTGTCTAAAACTGTTTTGTTTCACAATAAATGAATTAATCATGTAATTTCCGTTTTGTACAGCATGTACTTCTAATTTTTGGTTATATTAAGTGCAAAGAAATTAGTGAAAATATAGCTAATGGCCTAGCTAGGCCTATTATTACCACTGCTACTAGGTCTACTATGGCCACTACTAGGCCTACTAT
The DNA here is from genome assembly GCF_040183065.1 of Periplaneta americana. Classification (NCBI taxonomy): domain Eukaryota; kingdom Metazoa; phylum Arthropoda; class Insecta; order Blattodea; family Blattidae; genus Periplaneta; species Periplaneta americana. The sequence continues at coordinate 108,851,183 of NC_091117.1, forward strand.
TACCACTACTACTAGGTCTATTATTACCACTAGCACTGACTAGGTCTCACTACTACTAGGCCTACTATTACCACTACTACTAGGCCTATTATTACCACTACTACTAGGTTTATTATTACCACTACTACTAGGCCTACTATTACCGCTACTAATTGTATTAAAAAGTCTGTACTGACCTCTAACTTGGTGGTCATCAATTACACAATGAATAGATTGTTTTATGATAAAATTTATTCTCATATTTTAAATCAGTTTCCAGAATTTTTATGACCTCATGTTTCACCACTAAATATTTTCTAGGTCATATAGATATTATTACAGTAAATATCCATTATTATGTCTTTAAAACAATACTAGTAATACTGAAAATTAATGTTGACATTGCTATTATTCAATATTTCACTTACTTATCCCGAGTGTATATGGTGATTTAATTTATTTTTTAGAATATCGCCATTATAATACTTTGATAAATATAGCGCTCCTCTGCCATTCACGTTTATTTCAACACGACTCATCCTTTGTAAAAGATATTTAAAACAGTGTCTATCACCAGGCTACGTCAATGTATTGTGGTACTGTTTTAGAATTTCGCGCCGCAAACACTCCCTTTAATGGCGGAAGCTAGCCGGTTCAATTTGTGACATTTTTCTTGCCTGCCACTCACAGGTATGTGTCTCTAGTAAGTATTACAAACTCTTTGGTAGGTACTGACGCCACCGACGGAAAGGTTTTTAGCTAGAGGCTATAAGGCCGAGAATACAACGGCGCGCTGCGGCAGAGAGCTATCCCAACCCGGTTGGGGTGTGAGTGAAGCTCTGTGCAGAAGCTGTGAGAAGGAGCTGCATGTTTACACCCGGTTGTCATGACAACGGTATTCTGCTTATGTTGGTGAAATACCTGTTTCGAGGCTAGGGTGCATCTCTAAAGCAGAATGACTTTTAGCGCTGTCAAACCATCTCCAGCCTCTACAATGGGGGATTGTAAATTCAAAACTATAGAAAGGAAAGGAAGTATGAGTTTAGCGATGATGAATAAGTCTAGTTAATCATTTAGTGCAGGATATTACAGAAACTATTCTCGTGGTGAGAAAAGAATGGCAAAACTGATGTATTGTTAACAGGAAGACCAACAACTTTACTATTCTTAAAGTGTCAGTGCAGAAAGTTCAAAATAAAAGTGCAAAATCTTGTGTCTTACATTTTAGAACTTTGTGGTAGGCTTACAACGTCTATTCTTGGTTATATGGTTGCAGTTACTTTGAAAAATTGTTTTGTTAGCCTTGTTTGCTAGCTGAAATAAAGAAGTGCATGTGGAACTCAGGCTGAAATGGCTTGTTGAATATTAATCGGGCTCTCAATAAACATTCAGATTTTGCGGAACATACAAAAATATGTGCGTTGCAAGTCAGGAATCTTAAAATAAATCGGAATAGATTTCTAACGCCCTTAAAGGAAACACACGTCTACATATTGCTCATTATGATGAAAATGTCAGGCTTGATTTACGCATAGTAACTGAAGCTGTTATATCTTTTTATCGAAACAAGAACTAGCTTTCCGCAGGGATGACAAAATTCATGTTTTGTAAATCGAGGAAATTCTAAAGAATTGTTGTCTCTCTTAATGTCAACAAACTGTGCAGAAATTCAGAATCAATAACTTGAAGTGAATTTTTCTCAATTCGTCTTGGCGACACTACAGATATCACGCATAAATCCCAGAGCTCATTAATTTCGAAATTAATTGATATAGGCCTATAGTTGAACGATTTTCGACATTTCTTATGCGAGTTGTGACTGAACCTCCCAAACACCATTTAATTTTATGGACAATTTATTATAGCCTTTTAATTACAAAACAAAGCTCATAGGAGAGTGTCACGATGGTGCTATTGTTATGTCTGGACACTTGAATGGACTTCAAAAGATAGTAAAGGAATCGGCATCTCAGGCGCTTTTTATTCATTACTTAGCCCATTTAAACCTCGTACAGAAAAGTTATAGAGCCTACGCTAATATCTAGTATCGTTTATTTTTGCAAATATTTTTGCTCTTCCTTATTTTTTCATCATTCGGCTAAGAGAACTTGCGTCCTGGATAACTTTATTGGAAAACGCGTAACAAGCATAATAGATACAAAATGGAGTTCCAATTTGGAATTGTTTTCAGTTTTAACACAAGAATTGCATGGTTTGAAAGCAGTGTTTGAAAAATTAGCAAATGATTTTGAATCTGTCATATTGCCGTTCTACATTAAAATGGTTTCCTTACTAATATGAATGATTTTGAATTACTTTTTTTTTTTATTTGCTATTAATTCAAATCACCTGTCTTCTGTTTGATATTTTACGAAAGAAAACTCTTGACGTTATTTGTAGTGAGAAACAAATAAGAACACTTACGAGATAAACAAAACAGGAATATGTGTGAAGCAACTAAGCAAAGGAGTGATTTTTGAGGAAGTAAATACGCTAACTGATCACAAGAACAGCTCTCTAAAAATCTTATGCAATTATTTTTTAAATAATTGACTTAATTTTGATGCAAATTGATGCCAGTTTTCATGATACTGACCAACTTCATTTTCGTTCTCTTGTTTTTTTATATAGGTTATGTTGCGATGCTGTATCAACATCTTAGATGATTTAGCGTCTGAATGAGTTGAAGGCGATAATGCCGGTGAAATGAGTCCTGAGTCCAGCACCAAAAGTTACCCAGCATTTGCTCAAATTGGGTTGAGGGAAAACCCCGGAAAAAACTCAACCAGGTAACTTGCCCCGACCGGATTCGAACCCGGGTTATCTGGTTTCGCGGCCAGACTCGCTAACCGTTACTCAGAAGGTGTGGACTGTTCTCTTGTTGATGTATTTAAATTTAGCCAATAATCAACGGTATTCCCTATAAATGCTCCGTCATTTCTGCAAAATTACTTCCCAATTTGTTTAAGATATGTCGTTTGAATACAGAAATTGAACTTCTCTAGGTCTACACAGATGATTAGTTTAAAATACAGCAATTTTCCTTTGACACAAACACTATACGTTGATTATAAAACAAATACTTATTGCATGAAACGTACAGTACTCTGGTTTCGGCATTAACATCAACGAGTGTTTCTGATGAGCGAAGAATATTTACACTAAATCGCATAAAGACTTATCTCCGCAACTCCATGAAACAAGAACGATTATCTTCACTAACGAATAGACAACGAATATATAACACTCTACACTAACACTAACTAACACTACACTAATTAATATATAACACACAAGGACTTGCTATACAAGTTCACAGTGAAGCGGGAATTGCATGACCTTACTGAAAAATTATTCCAATAAGTCATATCTATGGCTGTTGGATAAAGGGAGATAAGTCACAAAAATGAGTTTTGAGAAAAATGAAAATTAAACTTCTGATCCTTATTGAAAATAATTTTCTACACAAATAAAACACATCAAATGCTAGTATTGTTTTGTTTTTTGCACACCCACTTGTAGAGTTTAACTTGTGTATTCACCTGGGGAACAAAACTCCATTTGCACAAAAAATTACTTAACCCACTTACATAAAAACTTTATGCTTACGAGTATTTATAGCTTCACCTATATTTTAAGTCATGAGCCGCCACTGCATCGTAGTAAATTAATTGTTGAAATGCTACACATTATCGCATTGTGAAGCGTACTACCTACGTGCTGCTTGCTGATGCTTGTCGTCAATACAGCGGAGAAACGTCAGAAGAGAGACTGGAAGCCACTCATAACTTACATATTGTGAGAAGTTTAAAGAAAAGGAAAGCATTACATAATCATACGTATACATAATTTTCTGCCAAGTGGCAGATCTTTCACTGCAAACCCAGCATTCTCCAATGTTTCCTATTTTCTGCCTTCCTCATAATCTCCGCATATTATCCATATACTGTACAGTGCGTTCGCGGCCTTGGACTGGGTGAAGATTGGCGCGCCTGCCGCCAGAGTTACACATGTTGCTTACGAGATTATACCAGAGTCCGTGGATATACAGAGTAGCGCAATCACCGAGTCGGCCGCCATTGTTAGTCCTTTTCAACACGCTAGGGATAGGAATATTTGAAGTAAAACTCAGATATTTTTAATTTGAAGGGCAAAAACGTCTAAAGGATCTTCTCACATTATAGAACATTATTATCAGTCAACATACTAATGTATAAAAACTTCATTTAATACTTATTATACCATAAATACGCGTGTTCAATATACTCCTTCATAAACATCACAGTTATAGGTATTACAGCAACAAGAACTTAATAAATTACAAGTAACAAATGAAAACAACAATTTTGCAAATAAAATAACAATAAATCTAAACATTTCCAACTGCATTCCTCGTGCAAACTCTCCGGCTTCCGCATATAAGGGCACACTATACTGAAATTTCTCGAAGTTCATTAGTTTTAAGAGTTCACAACAGTGAAACCAATAACTACCATACTTACGAAGCTAGATTCACCAAATTTTGATCACTGGAATATCTGCTTATTAGTGATAAGTGTACAAAATTGCATTCGCCTATGATACGTGGTTCGCAATTTATTAATTATTTTATTAAAATATTGAATTGCTTTATATAAAAAGTCGCTTGCACTACAATTGACATTATTCTTAAGTGATGTTCACTTATATGGCTCCTTACATACATGGAATTAAAGCTTACTATAAGGTTTTGCTGTAAAATTAATAAGTAAATTGCTAGAATTTTTTATTAAATAAAAAAATTAAGTCATAAAAATTCCTAGTAATTTACCCTTTCGCTGTACAGAAATCCAATAGTAATGTTTGTCCCAATGTATATAAAGAATCTTATAAGTGAATATCAATGAAAAATAATGTAAATTGTGACGCAAGGGTCTTTTTGTATAAAACAATACAATATTATTCTATTAAGTTATTAATAAAATGCAAACCACTTATTATAGAGAGACAAAATTTTCTACATGTGTTATTATTAACCAGATATACTAGTGATAAACATTTTGTGAATTTAGCTTTAAAAATATGGAAGTTAGTAATTTCAGTATAATGTCCCCAAGGATACACTGACGTGAGGTTTTGTCATTTTGGTCAAAAAATGGTTTCTTTGTTTTTACCTTTAAAAATTCATTTTTGGTCTAAAGATGCCCTCGGCCAATTTTCATGATCATACGACCAGTCTATCAGCTATTTAGGGTCACATTTTTAAAAGGCTGCGGGCTCTGACTGTTAATTTAAATGCTCCGTCCACGCTCTCCATTATGAATTCTGCTACCATTTTGCAAATTACGCTTTATTTTATACATTATTTATAATATTAGATTTCCGATTGAGCAAGTGTAACTTCTCGAAATATTTCTTCATGGAATCCAACAGGTGTTAGGCCTACTTCAGAGGCTGCTTTCATTAAAAAAAAAATTTTATTGGGTTATTTTACGACGCTGTATCAACATCTAGGTTATTTAGCGTCTGAATGATATGAAGGTGATAATGCCGGTGAAATGAGTCCGTGGTCCAGTACCGAAAGTTACCCAGCATTTGCTCGTATTGGGTTGAGGGAAAACCCCGGAAGAAACCTCAACCAGGTAACTTGCCCCGACCGGGATTCGAACCCGGGCCACCTGGTTTAGCAGCCAGACGCGCTGGCCGTTACTCCACAGGTGTGGACTCCTTTAAAAAACATTCAGTTACAAAGGAGAGCACAACTCTTGTCTAAAGGAAAATTCCGCTTGTTGCTAGGTGCCATAACGTGTTTCCATGCTTGGTTTTTGTTTGTGATACAACAAATATATGCAAGTTTCTAACAGTTTTATTATTAGTGTTATAATAGTATCTACAGTATATAGTAATTTGTAAGTAATATTTATCTATTATAGTGTTTTCATAAGTTTACATAGTTTTTTTAGTTACCGTTATTTATTAGTGTAGGTTAGGTGTGCACAGCGTGGTAGTGTATATAAGGGTAAGTTCTGTACATAATATGCTAGGTCTATAAGTTTCAAACTGCCTAGAAAATAAAAAAGACAGAGACCTGGTTCATTATTATCGTCCAAAACTTTGAAGTGAATTTTCTCCACTTAAATTTACTGTAAATTTTGCATTGCTAAAATTCTACTCTTTCTACAGATTTTGTACTACGTGCATGATTTTTTGTAGAGTTTTTTTCTTAATTTATTTATTTTATGTCGTTTTAGCTTAGGAAGTCATTTCGCGAAAATACATAAATAATTCTTATAGTTTACATAGATTTTACTGATTAGAGGTTTTTGAATATGTTCTTAACAAAACTTACTATCAGGATTATACCTAACACTCATATTTTTTGTTGTTGTTGTTTAGTCAAATGTTCGAAGACATGTTTGAATCTCATAAGTACCACCAACACTCATGAGACAACTAGGCCAGGAGATAATGGGGCAGTTCCTTTCTCCCTCCAATGCATACTTCGCCGCTTAGCTACATATTCCATTAATCAGACTTCAGATGCATACAAACAATTGTTCTTCTTCGGACACATATCGTCAAGTGAGATGTACTGCCTGATAATATATATGCATATCAGCCAGAATGTTAATAAAAAAAGGTATTTTTAATACCTATTTTTTTACGCTCGAGTTGAATTTATTCTGTTTTTACACTTTTAGTGCATTAAATATTTTTAATTATTTCTTTTAGTAAAATAAAAGGAAAATTGTATACCAAGTTTTGTTTCTGAAGGTCTGACAAGTATGTAGACAAAAATTCTGGCTATAATAGTAGCAATTTTTGAAAACCTAAATTTACACAATTTAAAATTAGAAATTAAAAGTATAAAATTTCAGAGATCTACCTAGAATAGTTTAGAAAATTGAAATTTCACATCAGTCTAACCTTAATAGGGTTTCTAGTTTCTACAGTCTCTGCATTTTCCAATCGAGCCAAACAATACAATCTTGTCTCAAGAATGAATTCAGAACTTCACAAATATATTATGTCAGTCTTGCAAATAGCAAATAGGATTAAATTCAGAAATGCTTGATTTGAAAGGGAGAACATGGTAAAAATTTGATACTGATCCTAATTGGTACGTGATTTTCATTTGTTTTATGTAGAAATATCATTGCTGAAACAATTTAAATTCTAGATTAGTTTTATAAAAATATTTTTAGGACCAATTTTTGAAAAAATAAATATGAAAATACAGTCATTCATTAATCTCACAATGCATGTTCGCTTAGGTAGCGGATCGTTCCTTTTTATATTTATAACCACTTCTTTCCTTTTTCCTTATTTCTTTCACCTTGTCACAGTGAAAACAAATGTGCGCTTTTTTCAGTTTTCTGTGAACAGTTCTGAACACAGTAGCATTGCATTTTTTCGCACTTCAATTACATTCTTTCCCTATACAACTGTATACTGCATAGCGCGCTGGACTAACAATGGCGGATTTGTCGGCATTTGCCGGCTCAAACGATTGCGGTACTCTGGATATCCACGGACTCTGGATTATACAAGCTGGCGCCAAAGAGTTTGTAATACTTACTAGAGACACATACCCGTGAGTGGCAGGCAAGAAAAATGTCACAAATTGAATCGGCTAGCATCCGCCATTAAAGGGAGTGTTTGCGGCGCGAAATTCGAAAACAGTACCACAATACATTGGTGTAGCCTGGTGATAGACACTGTTTTAAACATCTTTTACAAAGGATGAGTCGTGATGAAATAAACATGAATGGCAGAGGAGCGCTATATTTATTAAAGTATTATAATGATTAATCTTTGTCGATATTCTGAAAAATAAGTTAAATCACCCATATACACTCGGGATAAGTATGTGAAATATTGAAGAATGGCAATGTCAACATTAATTTTCAGTATGACTAGTATTGTTTTAAGGACATAATAATAGACATTTACTGTAATATTTAAAATGATCTATATTTCAGTCCTTTCATGCAAAGGAAGAGGAAGGTATATGGGGCTTAGAAAATATTTAGTGGTGAAATATGAGATCATAAAAATTCTGGAAACTAATTTAAAATATAATGAGAATAAATTTTATCATAAAACAATCTATTCATTGTGTAGTTGATGACCATCAAGTTAGAGGTCAGTACAGACATTTTAATACAATTAGTAGCGGTAATAGTAAGCCTAAGAGTGGTGGTAATAGTAGGCCTAGTAGTAGTGGTAATAGTAGGCCTAGTAGTAGTGGTAATAATAGACCTAGTAGTACTGGTAATAATAGGCCTAGTAGTAGTGGAAATAGGCTTAGCAATAATGGTAATAGGAGGCCAGTTTTGGTAGTATTAGTAGGCCTAGTAGTAGTGGTAATAGTAGGTCTAGTAGTAGCGGTAAAAATAGACCTAGTAGTAGTGTAATAGTAGGCCTAGTAGTAGTGGCAATAGTAGGTGTAGTAGTGGTGGTAGTAGTAGGTCTAATTTTTGAGGTAATAGTAGGTCTAGTTTTTGTGGTAATAGTAGGTCTAGTTTTTGTGGCAATAGTAGACCTAGTAGTAGTGGCAATAGTAGGCCTAGTATTAGTGGTAATAGTAGGCCTAGTATTAGTGGTAGTAGTAGGCCTAGTTTTTGTGGTAATAGTACGACTAGAAGTAGTGGTAATAGTAGGCCTAGTAGTAGTTGTAATAACAGGCCTAGTTGTTGTCGTAATAGTAGGCTTAGTAGTAGTGGTAATAGTAGGCCTAGTATTAGAGGTAATAGTAGGCCTAGTTTTGTGGTAATAGTAGGCCTAATTTTTGTGGTAATAGTAGGCCTAGTTTTTGTGGTAATAGTAGGACAAGTAGTAGTGATAATAGTAGGCCTAGTTTTTGTGGTAATAGTAGGTCTAGTAGTAGTGGTAATAGTAGGCCTAGTGTGGTGGTATTAGTAGGCCAAGTAGTAGTTAGTAGTAGTGGTAATAATAGACCTAGTGGTAGTGATAATAGTAGGCCTAGTAGTAGTGGTAATAATAGGATATCAGCTATATTTTCACTAATTTCTTTGCATTTAATATAACCAAAAACTACAAGTACATACTGTACAATACGGAAATTACATGATTAATTCATTTGTTGTGAAACAAAAAAACAGTTTTAGACAGATATAGTGTGAGGATTTTCTTATGCACTCTGCTATTATAATCCACTGTAATATGATGGCACCTAACCCTTGCATACATTGTTGAAACCAACCTTATAAACCTGATTAATGTGTTTCTGGAAAAACTTTATCCAAGAAATATTCCGACATTCTGTAAACACATTCAAAGGAGGAACTGCATTTGGAACATTCTTCCTCATATTAAGATATGCATGCTCTCCTGAGCATCCTACAATAGTAGCTATGTTCGAACAATTATTTGCGGCGCAGTATTTCACCATTTTCTTATTATTTCCCTTCAAGTGTACTTATATTTATTCGTACTCCTCAATAAGCATGAACTGCTCGCACTCCTGGCGAAGCATCAACTCCCTTTAATGGCGGCCGAACAGCGGTTCAGTTTTGTACGCGAAACTAGCGCCGTTGGTGTCTCTAGTTATATATTACAAACTCTTTGGCTAGCGCATACCACGATCGATGATAGGTCTCTGAGAGTCATGACAATTTCTGCCGCTAGGTTCGCCTCGCTGTGCTAAGAAACAGAGTCCGTGGATATACCATAGACTTACTAAAGGGATATACCAGAGTAGCGCAATCACCGAGTCGGCCGCCATTGTTAGTCCTTTTCAACACGCGTGGGATAGGAATATTTAAAGTAAAACTCAGGTATTTTTAATTTGAAGGGCAAAAACTTCTAAAGGATCTTCTTACATTTTAGAACATTATTGTCAGTCAACATACCAATGTATAAAAATTTCATTTAATAATTATTATAGCATAAATACGCAATTAAGTGTTCAATACACTTCTTCATAAACACCACAGTTATAGGTATTGCAGCAACATGAACTTAATAAATTACAAGTAGCAAATGAAAACAACAATGTTGAAAATAAAGAAAACAATAAATCTAAACTTTTCCGACTGCATTCCTCGTGCAAACTCTCCGACCTCCGCATATAAGGGGACACTACACTGTATTATTAGTTTTAAGAGCTTACAATAGCGAAATCAGTAACTACCATTTACGAATCTAGATTCACCAAGTTTTGATCACTGGTATATCTGCTTAATAGTGACAAATGTATAAAATTTCATCCGCCTATGATAAGTGATTTGCTTTTTATTAATATTTTATTAAAATATTGAACCGCTTTCTATAAAAAGTCGCTTGCACAACAATTGATATTATTGTTAAGTGATATTCACTTATATAGATCCTTACATACATGGAATCAAATATTACTATTGGGTTTTGCTGTAAAATTAATCAGTAAATTATTAGAATTTTTTATTATAAAATAAAAAATAAAAAAATTAATAGCCATAAAAATTCCTAGTAATTTACCCATTCACTGTACATAAAATTCCAATAGTAAGGTTTGTTCCAATGTATATAAAGAATCATATAAGTGAATATCAATTAAAAATAATGCAAATTGTGGCGCAAGCAATACAATATTTTATTAAGTTATTAATAAATGCAAACCACTTTTCATAGACAGACAAAATTTTGTACATGTGTTATTATTAACCAGATATACTAGTGATAAACATTTTGTGAATTTAGCTTTAAGAATATGGAAGTTAGTAATTTCAGTATAATGTCTCCAAGGAGACTATGATTGAGATTTTGTCATTTTTGGTAAAAAAAAAATCGTTTCTTTGTTTTTATCTTTAAAAATTTGTTTATGGTCTAAAGATGCCCTCTGCCAATATTCATGACCATACAACTGGTCTGTCAGGTGTTTATGGTCACATTTTTTAAAGAATGCGCGCTCTGAATGGTAATTTAAATGCTCCGTCCACGCCCTCCATTCTGAATTCTGCGACCATTTGGGGAATTACGCTGTATACCATACATTATTTATTATATTCGATTTCCGATTGAACTTCTCGAAATATTTCTTCATACTGTAGAATCCAAAAGATGTTAATCCTATTTCAAAGGCTGCTTTTCTTTGAAAGATATTCAGTTACAAAGGAGAGCACAACTCTTGTCTAAAGGAAAATTCCACTTGTTGCTAGTAGCCATAACAACGTGTTTTCCATGCTTGGTTTTTGTGATACAAGAAATATTTGCAAGTTTCTGACAGTTTTATTGTTAGTATTATAATACCGTCTACAGTCTATAGTGATTTGTAAATAATATTTATCTAGTATAGCGTTTTCATAAGTTTACATAGATTTTTTTCAGTCGTCATCTTTATTTACTAGTGTAGGTTAGGTGTGCACAGCGTGTCAGTGTATATAAGGGTAAGTTCTGGATATCTATGCTAAGGTTATAGGCTATGTTTCAAAAAGCCTAGAAAATAAAAAAGACAGAAACCTGGTTCATTATTATCATCCCAAATTTTGAAGTCAATTTTCTCCCCTTTAATTTTCTGTAAATTTGCATTGCTACAAATGCTACACTTTCTACAGACTTTTTACTACATGCATGATTTTTTGTAGAGGTATCTGAATATGTTTTTAACAAAACTTACTATCAGGATTATACCTAACACTCATATTTTGTTGTTGTTTAGTCAACTGTCTGAAGACAGGTTTGAACCTCATGAGTAACACCAATAAGGCTTCCCCCTCCAATGCATACTTCGCCGATTAGCTACATATTCCACTAATCAGACTTCAGATGCATACAAACAATTATTCTTCCTCTGACACATATCGTCAAGTGAGATGTACTGCCTGATTATATATATATATATATATATATATATATATATATATATGAATGAGAAGTATTTTAATACTAATTGTTTTACGCTCAAGTTGAATTTTTTCTGTTTTTTACACTTTAGTGCATCAAATATGTTTAATTATTTTTTTTAGTAAAGTAAAAAGGAAAATTGTATAGTAAGTTTTGTTTCTGAAGGTCTGACACGTATCTAGACAAAAATTCTGGACAAAATGTAGCAATTTTTGAAAACCTAAATTTACACAATTTAAAATTAAAAATTCAAAGTACAAAATTTCAGAGATCTACCTAGAATAGTTTATAAAATTGAAATTTCACATCAGTCTAACCTTAATACGGTTTGTAGTTTCTACGGTCTTTGTATTTTCCAATCGAGCCAAACAATACAATCTTTTCTCAGGAATGAATTCAGAATTTTCACAAATATATTATGTAATTCTTGCAAATAGCAATTAGGATTAAATTCAGAAATTCTTGGTTTGAAAGGGAGAAAATGGTGAAAATTTGACACTGGTCCTAATTGGTATCTGATTTTAATTTGTTTTGTGTAGAAATATCATTGCTGAAGCAACTTAAATTCTAGATTAGTTTTAGAAAAATACTTTGGGGCCCAAATTTTGAAAAAAAAAAAAATATATATCAAAATACAGACATTCATTAATCTCACAATGTATGCTCGCTTAGGTAGGTGATCGTTCCTTTTTACAATTATAGTCACTTCTTTCTTTTTTTTTTTCCTTATTTATTTCACCTTGTCACAGAGAAAACAAATGTGTGCTTGTTTCATTTCTCTGCGAACAGTTCTGAACACAGCAGCACTGCATTTTTTCGAATTTAAATTACATTCTTTCCTTATACAACTGTATACTGCATAGCGCGCACTGGACTAACAATGGCGGATTTGTCGGCATTTGCCGGCTCAAACGATTGCGGTACTCTGGATATCCTCGGACTCTGCTAAGAAATGATGAATAGTTCCATTACTAAGCATTGTGTACCGTGAAAATAGTTTGATTAATTGTGCATTATTGATGGAGTACGAAAATTATAAACAAGGGAATTCGGGGGAATATGGGCACGTGGGGAATGTGGGCAATATTAAGTTTTCATGTCAAAACTCTTGCAAAGAATTATGTTTCTTCGCTAATAACTGTTAGTATAAAGCAACGAGCTAGATACTATAGAGAGGACAAAGACCTCAGAAAGTTGAAGACAATTGAACATTGGTCCGCCATGTTTCGGTTAGTCAAAACAAAGGGGCGTGGCTCGGATGTTGTAGGAAATGACTGTGAACTGAGCTACATATTAAGACTATGTTAATAAGTAAAAAGTAAAATACACACAAAACTTTACGTTTTATAACAGCTGTAGGCCTATGTTTTATTAGTTTCACTAAATATAGCCCAGATATTAAATTACAAGCTATACTCGATGCAACCAAAGCAAAGCACCTAAAGACGGATGAATGTATTCGGCAGAAGAAAAATAAATAATTTTTTGACTTCGTCACAAATTTAATTACCTTACAGCTCTTCTAACCTAATATGAAATTATGTAATTCAGTGCTCACCAGGTGATTTCAAGAGAGACGACGTATGCAACTAGTAGGAGTAAAATAGGGGAAAGGTAGTGGCGAAAATTAAAAAAAATATATCCAGTAATTAAGTTATTGAGAAAAATTCATTTGACATTGGAATTAACACAGAGAACTTTTGAAAACTGCAATTATTAAAACTACAAATAACCTCTTAGCATGCAACATAATAATTAAAGAATGACATTAATAGAAAGTTTCTCGTGATCATAACTCACCACATTTATTGAAACGATAAGATACTTACGATTAACATTGTTATCAGAAACAACAGGAGCCACAGCTGGGTACACTTCTTTTCGCGTGATGGAGACATCGTGTAGTCTAATATAATTTGAAACAAACGTTCTCACACGTGTCTCGCAACTAGGCAGAGGCTTTTGCATCACACACAATTTGTCATTATTTTGAACAATATTGACAAATTGTGTGTGATGCAAGTTTCCTCTTTGTTAACAAAAAGAGCCCTACGCATTAATAAAAAGAAAATTGGAGTAGGCCCTATAAACACAATAAATACTAAACTCTTGATGGTCAAACTTATTAATACAGATATTTCGCTTATGCTCATCCGTCTTATCTTATAATTCTCTGCGGCAATGGTACCTGTATTGAGAGGGTTTAATTATCCAGCAACGAATGTTATGATTTACGGTACATTTCATTTAAATCCGAGGGAATGAGACATTTTTGGAAATTTTAAAGTCTTAATTATTACTTTTTCATTTATAAATCAGATTTTTACAAAACCTATAGCGAAATGTTTAAGTTAAATATTGATGTATCTGAAGAATATAATACATGTACAAACTCGTTGCAGTGTACCTTTGATAAGCACTCCTTGCGGAGGCTGGCGGTGCTATAGACCGCCATGTTTTTTAGGGAACGATCCATAGTACTGTTGGCCTCCGCAGGGAGCGCTTATTTGAGGTCTTCAGCCTCTCTATAGTATCTAACTCGTTGGTATAAAGTGAGAGTATCGTAATGGTTGCTGTACGATGCGCGCTATGTAGTACTGTCTCGTATTGTTGTTAAAACAGCCATATAAAAGGTGAGTATTGACTTCCAAGTATACTAAAATTTCACAATACTTATTTTAGATATGTTATATGCAGTAGATTACACATGAACTTTAGAAAATAGTTTAAATCTAATAGTATACATACAAAATACACATCTTTAACTGCCGTTTTATTGCGTCAGAAGTTGTTTTGTGAATAGTTTACGGTAGTGCCAACTGTTCAAAGTAAGCCCTACATGTCGGGGTAATATGGGCGCTAATGTTCGGGGGAATATGAGCAAGCATTACAGTTCATGAAAATGATTCTTCAATCTTGATGAAAATGGCCTACAAATGATTACAAGAGCGAAAGATGTCATTGCGCCCAAAGCACACAAAGTGGTGCATTGCATTTACTCTAAAGAAAAGGGAAAAACCATTACCCTTGTGGCCTGCTTCAATGTAGCAGGGAACTACTTTTCTCCAAGTATCATTATAAATAGAGTGAGGACAATAATGACTGAAAGAAGAGCTGCCTGCTGCCAGTAAGTTGTACTCCAACAAGCAGTCTGCCTACATTAACGGAGATACGAGGTATAATCATTAAATTCCGAGACCTGTCCCATAAGTGGAAATAAAACTATCTCATTTAAATGTGGCTGCCATCACCTTCAAGGTAGTCCTCTTGGGCAGCTATATCCACTGATCCTAGCGTGTCTGCCATTTTTGGAATGCCTCCTGGAAGTCGCGTTCTTGAAGCCTGTCAAGCATCTTCTGCGATTCAAGTTGGATCTCCTCCATAGTGCTAAAACGGTGTCCCTTTGGCTTAAATTTCATCTTCGGAAAAAAAAAAAGTCGCAGGTGGCCAAATCTGGTGAATACGGGGGTGAGGAACGACGGCCATCTCATTAAGAGTGCAAGACTGGAGTGTTGCGAGAGCTCTATGAGCTGGAGCAGTGTCGTCATGGAGCATCCATTTGTTCTTTGTCCAGAGCTGTAGTCATTCATATTCAAAATGGACGTGAGGATCATTATGCACAATTTGTCGAATTTTTTCGACATTTTCGCCAGTGTTGTAAGTGCGTGGGCGACCTGGCATCTCGTCGTCCTTCAGCGGTGTTTTGCCATTTCTGAAGCACGAGTGCCACTCGAAACATCTCGCCTGAATCACTGCTTCATTCCCGTAGGCTTGCTTCAAAATTCCATGGGCTACGGTTGCCGATATCCCAAAGGATTTGACGTTGGCTCTCTGCTTCAGTTCCGAGTCTATCGCATTTCGCAAGTGCGCGGATGCACGTGCTAACAAAACCTTGTGTAACACAGGTTTCAATGAAGAGAGCGCTTCGAAACTTCGTGTCGCGTCTTTTCAAGGTCGTCTAGTGTCACTGCTGCGCACGCGTGTCAATCACGTGATCCCTTCGCCCACAGCAGACAAAATCTCGGAATTTAATGATCACACCTCGTATATTTTTTCTCAATAATCAAGAACTTCGTTGCTTATTTCAACATCAGTAAGCATGCACCTGCAATTTTGATAGTAAATGCACATGATTCACATAGTTGTAATCCTGACACTCTTAACTTTGCAGTAGAAAATGGATTATGCATGTTTTGTCTTCCTCCACACACCACAGCCTGACTTCAATCAGCAGATAGTGATCCGTTTGGTCCTCTGAAGAAAGCTTACAACAGTAGTGCTACAGCTTTCTTCAGGCAACATAGGAGACATTTTACGAAGGTCGAGTTTGCTTCCATTGTCAAAGAAGCATGGAACAGATGTGTCAAAGTATGTCTGCTGTAAATGCCTTCCGAGCTTCAGGCCCTTTTTCACTGCACATGAGTGTCATTCCTGATTATGCTTTACATTGGCACTGCAGCATCAGGTGACAAACCTACAATTCATACAATTCCTTCAACTGATTCAAATGTATCAGAATCTCCAAACGTCATTCATTGCCAAAGAGTCACATCGTCTGCCAAAGGCGTTACGCAATAACCATCATAAATTGCATATACAATATATAATATAGTTAATACAGTTATATTTTCAAGTATTTTAAGTGTTTTTCACTTCTTTCAGTTGAATATGATTCACATCATTAATGCCCATTTTACCCCCACACTCGGGGGACTATGGACAAAACACATTAACTTGCATTTTCCAGTTTTACTTGTATACAATTAGGAGCAAGCAGTTAGGATTCTTATATAATATAGCTAAATAGTTAAGAAACACATCCCAGCTGTAAAATTATTTATTAGAAAAACCCGAGAGATATTGCACCCGAAATAGTACTAAGGTGCCCATATTCCCCCGACTTCCCTTATGCCAAGTATATTACAGTCTTATTTGAGATTTGTTGATGACTTGTTAAATATCAGTATGCAGATTTTCAGCGTCATTTAATGGAATTTACAATTTTGTTTCCCGAAAGTCTGAATTTGTTGAATTAAAATTTTGCTTCCAAACTACATTGTTCATATGGTTCATTTACTTTGGCAAGTTGATTGTTTTCAGTTCCGTATTTTTCCTTCAGATTTCGTTCCCTCTAATTTGTTATAATTGCTGAAAGTGAATTACCGGTTTCTGCTACTTTCAGACATTATTATTATTATTATTATTATTATTATTATTATTATTATTATTATTATTATTATTATTATCATCATCATCATCAACGAAATCAAATTAATATAGTTCTTAGCTTGTCTTGCCTTAAGGCAGTCAGTAGCATTATTCGAGGAAAAGAGATGGGGAAACCCGGGCAAAGCAGATAAGCTAAGAACAAACAATGCCATAGGCTATATTTTGGTGCTCCCGAAATAAAATCTTCATGCCATTGATTGTGACACATGTTGTCCACATATGTAAAAGACAGCAATTCGTTTCTCGTACCTACGGAAAGTGATATGATTCGAAAAAGAAAATATAGTTACACGGGCAAAGCGAATAATTAACCCGGGCAAAGTAAATATCCCTATAACATTTCACATTTCTATTTAATTTTTATTGACTGATAATAAAATTAAATCAACGCATAAATACGATGATAATGAGTTATATTAGGCGATAGGAAATATTATTTACAACCGTTACAGCACGTTAGATTAGTACAAAATACAAATTTGAACAAGTCGACGTTTCGCTAGCACTGAAGACTTGGATTTCTTCTGCTTTTGCTCCTGCCCATAAGTTACTCCTCTTTCAACGTTTTTAATCGGTATAGATGTAAGAACTGCAGAGCGCTGACATTTTCTTCGTTTATGTCGTATCTTTCGAGCATCCACTTTTGACACTGGTCTAAATCAAAAGAACCGACTTGGATTCTCTTGCTGACGATGTTGAGGGTTTTGGTGTAACCGGAAATGAAAATTTGAGTTTAATTGATGTATTGAACATTCCTTCAATCTCTGAAGATAACGACATCACAGAGGTGGTTGATTCTGAGTGAGCATTAACTGTTTCTTCAGGCGCTGAAGAAACTGGCACCACAGAATTTGTTAAATCTGAGCCAGCTGTCGTTTCGCCGATTTCTATCTCAAGTGGGCGATCTGTAAGTTGATCTGGAGCAAAATCTTTATCAAAAAACACATTATGGTTGTATGGTCAGATAGCAGAACCAATGATTGGAAGATTTTATTTCTTCAAGTACTATCTTCATGGCTTCTTCAGATCATTTGGCTTGTTCCTTCTTCCTCTTGAAAAATTATACCATCTGAAAACACATTACGAACTTTTTAAGTAAAAATTAAGATCAGTGTTACTGATTTATAATTTAATTAGTGTGACTTAATGCCTCCACTATGTAAAATGATATAACACGCTTTATTACATTAGACACATACAAAAAATACAGCTAACACTTATATAGTCAAATAAATGTGGCAGGGCAAAGCGGATAAGTTATCGACTATGCCCTATTCACTTTGCCCGCAGACGCCATTTCGCATTTCATTTAAGGTTATACAAATATAAACGTCAATAATCTTCTTCGTAAGTATGGCACTTTAGAACTAATTCTATCGTCTATATATTACTATCACATAACAAAGAGTTTCTGCAGTACTGTATGTTGTACATATATTTCTCTTACCTTGAAATATTTTAAGAAAACAGTCAATTTTCTTCAAACACACCCTGACTTCTTCTCTCACTAGCTAGAATGACGACAAATCAGTTCCAGCAGCAAAATCTGGTTGGGATTCTTCCCCAACATAGCAGAAAGCACTAACTGTTGGCGTTTCTAAGAAATATGCATTATTCTCTTTGCCCGGGTTATTCGTTTTGCCCGGGTCTCCCCTATGATTTACCATCATCATTTATAGTGGCGAAATATTCCATGACAATGGTCAATTATTACTGCTGAATATTGACACATATACGATTTGCATTATTTAGGATACAACATACGCAGCAATGCGATTTTAATGTTGAGCATGCCGAGTTTAATGTAACGTACTCCCCTCATCCTCCAAGCCAAATCAAATATTATTACGACATTACGAGTAATAAATAAATAAATAAATAAATAAATAAATAAATAAATACATAAATAAATAAATAAATAAATAAATAAATAAATAAATAAATAAATAAATAAATAAACAGAAAGGTAGTACCTTACTTTATAATATGTAATATCTTTTAATATCAAGAATGCTTTTATTTTAATATAATTGAGACGTAGAAGTTTGGAAAATACGTATATTGTCCATAAAATATTGTACGAAGCATTTAATAAGCAATGGTGAGTACTTTAAGTGTCCCAAATGTCAATGTCATTTAAGTGTTCTGCTATGAATATTTAGTATAGAACAGCGCTCGGAGCGGCGGAATTGGCATTACGAAGGAACCACTTCAGACCCGTATTTCAAGCGCTATGCGCCAGCTTGTATAATCTCGTAAGCAACGGTTACACCACAGTCTAATAGATACAGTCACGCAACTCATACGTATAAAATATGCCAACATTTGACAGCAGGCGCGACCAAGTCCCCTTACTGCCGGCTGCGCAGAAGATAGGACTGGACCCAAATTGAAGCGATCGCTCGCCGCCATCTTGAGGCGGACGGAAAGCAATGCTGATAGAACGCAATCGTAAAACAAACTAAGATTTATTACTATACAACATAAAAACAACCAAACATGAGCCTAAGAGTAACAAGGATAAAGACAAATATAAATAGTAAAACGTAATTACCTGCATTCTTGTGGTATAACCTCAAATAATCAAAGATATTAATCCTGCAACTGTCAGTCAATAATCTTCGTCGTCTTTATGAATTGGGCGTATTTCTATTTACATAATTCATCATATACGTAGGATGGGCTTCCTGAAATATATTTCAATAACCGAGTGAGAACATTAACTTAATCTTGCACATTGTGTGCACTTTGCGGTCGTGAAAATAGCGGACGAAAATTAATACTGATAGAACGCAACCGCAAAAGACACTAAGATTTATTACTACACTATAAAAAAAAACAACCAAATATAAGCTAAAAGAGTAACAAGGATAAAAACAAATATAAACAGTGAAACGTAATCTCCTGCATTCCTGTAGTAGTCTACAACAACAAATAATTGAAGAAACTGGAACTGTCATTCAGTAATCGTCATCTTTGTGAACAACAAATATTACGCTATTATGCTAAAATTGTCAATTAAAAATTCTTTTCTTCGTGATTAGGCCTATTCATATTTACACAATTCATCAAATCTGTACCGATGGAGTTCCTGAAATATTTAATTAATCGAGTTAGGACATCTTGTGCATTTTGCTTAGGCCTAATAATAAATATTTCAATAAACAAGGAAATGCATCAACTGTTATTATTAAATCGAATATGTGCAAGAATATCAAAATATTGTAACTAGGCCATATCTAGATAGTATGAAAATACTTAACCAGATTTATTTTGCACTCACCTATTGATTCATAAATAAAATTGATTTCCTTTGCTTCCTCTGTTTCGGTTAAACATACACCATCTCCCAAATCAACATACCCAACAAATTCCTTACCATTCCACTCAATGCACTTTTTAATTGACATCTCATCAAACATGAGAACAACCCATATTTGATGAGAAGAAAGCTTAGCACGTTCCTCTAATGCAAGGAAAGCTTCCTGAGTAAAACCAGGATGTCTATGTGCGTAAGGTATGACATGTGGTAAAGAATTATTTAGATTCTGCCTGAGATATTCATATGCAGCTGGTGAATAAAAGTGCATTGTTATGGCAAACTTCTTAAGTATATCGGAATATTCACCCTTCTGTTCACCAGCTGCTCTAGAAATATCTAACATCACATCCGAAAAATTATCCTGCATGACTGGTAGTGTGTGCTCAGTGGCATGATTTTTTTCTTTCAATTCTTTTACTGCTACTTTTAATTTGTTGATTGAACCCTCTTGTTTGTGAGTTTTCTTTCTGTATGTGGAATTTAGACATCTTAAATTTTCAATTTGTTCATTCTTTCTTTCCAGCTCTTTTTCCATTAATTTACTTTTTTTTTTCTGGGACTAAGAGTATAGTTGTGCTCTGTTACGACCTGATCAGTATTTATTAAAATAGTACCACTGTTACTTTCTTCATTTGTTTCATGTTTGTCTGATTCTAATGATCTCTTTAATACTCTACGGGGTGGTTGTTCAATCTGAAATAAATTTTAGAAATGGTAAGAATTCTGAATGTGGACATACAGGTTCCAACACATAAAAAAACATTAACTTATGAGCATTTTAATTATGATTTGCAAAATATAGACATGGATCTATGTTATAAGTAACTTTCAGTACCGTACTTCAATATAAGTTACAAATAAATGAACATAAAAAAAAACATTATTTTAAAGGTCAAAAATCTAACTAGGCTATGGCCTTTTAAACTTATTTTGTGATTACATTTGTGAGATGGGCTGGAAAATTAAAAACTGATGAAACTGCGTCAGGTTTCAGTAATTTAATACCATTAGTCTTCCAGAAACAAGATTCTATGAAATGAACTGAACAAAGCCTGTGGTGAATTGATGGTATAAATTTATAGCGTTTAACAGCAGATAACCATTTACTGAGAAGCTCAGGCTTTTGCAATGGAAACCTAAAAAGAAAGTTTGCGCTTACTCCTATAAAACATTCTCTTCTATTAACACAATAAATATGTACTAATGTTCTCAGTCATTTTAAAATATCCTAATACAATGTATGTAACTAACTTACTTGTGAAAAGAAATTTCCGAATCCTTCTTACGTTGATTCGTACAGTTGTATGCAGCACAACTATACACCATGATTCCACTTGCGGAATTTATATAGGAGTACGATGAAAATAAATGATAAAAGAACACTCTTTGTACAGTTGTATGCAGCACAAGAGCACACGATGGTTTCACTCATAACATGATTAAAATGCTATATAAACACTATATGTATGGGCCTCAAATGCAGCAAAATAGTAGACCTACACTGTGATTTCACGTATATGACATGAGAACGATTCATTCAAACTATATAAACACTATACACACACACTATTGATTAAATTAATACGCACTTACTCCTAACACATTCAATAATACTGAATAACCTTCTATGTTATTTCAAATTAAGCGGAATTGTGATGTAAACATATTGTAATCACATGGCTCTCTGCCCCAAGATGGCTATGCGCGAAAGTGTTCAATTTTTGGTCGAGGAACAGCGCTCGTAGTGAGTCTAGGTTAAACTATAAAACGTCTTTGGGCGCGACAGTAGCCCTCTAGCGGCAGGCAAGTTAAAAGTGTGCACACGACATATGATAACACATCAGAAAATGGGTTTAGCGTAATTTACTTTATATTTTTATCCTATAACATAAGTATATATGGTTCTTATTAATTATACTTTAGAATCCTGGAAGAATTTCACACGCAGTTAATCTACAAGTTTCAGAAGCTGGGAATAAACGTAATTCTTTCTGCTCCTTACAACTGAATCATGGTCCTGATCACGTATCATGGTTTGAAATAATATAATTGTTCGTGCGTGGTCGGTTAATTCAATTCATTCCTAAATATATTTATGAATCATTGGAACTTTGTATTTCCTGTGAGAAGAGTGAAAATTAGTAGCTTCAAAATTGTAGGGCATATCTCGTAGGGTACATCGCGTGGTGAACTCCTCTCCCTATTTCCTGAGAAATTAACGATTTTGCATACCGCAAATTGGGGTAAACTCGGCCGCTGAGGTAAACTTGAAAATAAAGAAAAGGGGAGAATTTAAACATTAATATGAAGTTCATTATTTTTCCATTTCTTAAGAACCGGTATTTCCTTTATTATTTTGAGTCACAAATAGTGCTGATGTTATGGTTTAAAATTTTATGGCAAGTTTACCGCATTTTACATTACATTTCCAGTTTTCACACATAATGCCTAATTTTAAATTATCCTACCTATATAGGCCTAATACGTAATTTACATGCACTTACTGTTAATATGACGTAGGTGAGAACAAATAAATGAACACACAATTTTGTTGAAAAAATAGTAACTTCAATTAACTCAGAAAATGTAGGCCTAATTTTATTTTCAGAGCAGAAATGGTGTAAGTCAAAAATGGGTAATGAGGGGTTAAAGTAAACATTCTGTAAAATACAGCGCAAAGTGGCAGTTAATATTGAATGTATTTAAACTATTAATAGTCAGTGAATAGCACGAAGGATATATTAATTGCTACTTTGCACTGTATTTTACAGAATGTTTACTTTAAACTTCATTACCTAATTTTGACTTATACCACTTCTACTCTGAACGGCTCAAATAATCACTGGCAATGTGAAATCAACACTAATAACAGTCATGCAAATTATTACAGAAGAGATTGCTTTTTATATTAAATTTAAAAAGGCTCTTTTATTTCTTGAGAACCTAATACGTCTGCCACATGAATCTACACCAATACATCAGAAATTTATCGACACAGTCTGAATTTACTCAAGAAGTGAATATATTGCAAAAGGATTATAATACGCCATGAATTCTTGAAAAATTAACACCATAATTCCTACTTGAATGCAATATAACATTCAACTTTTGAAAAATATAAATAAAAAAACACGAATACAAAAATTATGGAATTACTTGCATTAAAAACTGTAGATACATTATCCAAAATCGGAATGGTTACACATTTACACATGATCTCTGCAAAACAATAATATACTGTAACAGGTATTTACTTTGTTTTTATTTAAACTCTCCTTCCTGACATACAAATAGGTACAATAAATGTTTTATAGAACACAATACGTATGCTACCTCAAGAGGCCTATGGTATATTATTAGTCCTCTTGGGCTACCTACAGCGTGGATTATAGGTTATGACTGAGTTATGATTTTCTCTTGGTCTTTAGGGAATCTGAAGAACGACAAATTCGGAGATTTAAACTTGTTCTTACTGCAATTTTCGTCATTGCACACATTGCCTTTATTCAGACGAATGATTAAAACGTTATTATAACATCTCGCATACCTTTAAAGCACGTGCTGGCTGTATCAAACCTATGACCAGTGCCTTGCCTGCCGCTTGAGCGCTAGTGTCGTGAATGTTGGCAAAAAAGTGTTGAAATTGCGCGACTGTACATATTAGACTGTGGTTACACTAAACGATCGGCAAGTCATGGGAACGGGACACTATACTACGGGCAGAAGAAATCGGCGGGTCTGGCGAACCCCTTCTTCTGTACCCCCGACTCCTATACCCCTCAGAACCTGCTTGGTGTATGGTCCTGTCCCAAATAACTCCATTGATACTTTTTCACTACAGGAAAACTTATAAAACAATAACGTGATTTGTAGTAATTACAAATAGGGCCTACGTTCTTTACTCAGTATTATCATTATAATATTTTGCAAGTTAAGCCATTTCACAAATGTAATAAAGTGTAATGTATACCTAATATAAATCAAATATTTAGCATTACGCAAATACTTTGTATTTATGTATTTTCAGAATGTTGTTTTGAAATAGTAAATACTAAATAATGTTTATGCAGTATACTTAACAACTTTATAAATCACGATAAAATTAAACATTAAAGTACAAAATATTAATGTATGTTTACTGATTGTGGAATATGTATACTATTATAAAATGAACGAGTTTCGTAATGAAAGCATATTTACGAATGGCTTAGCTTAATAAAATAAATAACACAATAAATACTGTATGACACAAAAAATTGTTTTATAAATTGGGCACTAGCACTATTCTGATTCTATGCGGTGAGTTTCATTCAGTCTTGTTTATGCGTCTGTATTATTGAAGTCAATCAACAATTCAATACAAGAAGTGTTGAAATAGCATATATTCAATGAAAAAAGTCGATAAAATAGTCGCCAGTCACAGTTATATCTACTCAAGTTAATGTATTATTGACAAGTTATTAAATAATATTTCATTTTATGATCCTAATAATATTTTATTCCCAAACTCAATGTATTGTACATTATAACTAACACTGGAGCTCCTAAAAATTTAGCAGTCAAGAACATGTAGTAACTACAATATAATACTCCATTTGGCAGAGATATAATTAGCATATCAATTAAGAAATTTACCTTATTCCGTGAACAATTTCTAAAAAAAATAAACTAACTTAATAATGGTCTTCAACAATCTAAATAATGAAACAATTTTCCATTGTTAATGTCTTAAATAAACAACTTAATATAGCATAAAATAAAATGTTACAATATCTAATAAAAATATTATTATTATTCTAAATGTAAAATTCCATATTATCTATATCTGTTCGTGTATTCTTTAAATAAATACCGTAAAGTGGGGTGACTTTGAACGCCGAGGTGACTTTGAATAGTAATTTAGCGCCTTTCTAAATTAAATGCTGTACCAAATTGCGAAGAAACTGAACTAATTTATTGACAATTTAAACAGTTTTTTCGCAATTGGGTACAGCAATTAATTTAGAAATGCGCTAAATTACTGTTCAAAGTCACCTCAGCGTTCAAAGTCACCCCACTTCACGGTATGTGTAAAATTAGGCTCCATAGGATCATTATTTTACTGCTATTCGTCTCCCTTTTGCATAAATTCTCTGGACCGATCGTAAAGAAGCGCCACTGGCCTTTAACAGTGACTGCATTGATGATACGACATTTTTAATGTCCTCACAGGTCTTTCAAGAAACAGTGAAGCTGATAAACAACACCTTAGTAAGGCTTCTGATATCAGGGCTCGATTGAAACATGATAGCGATTACAGTACTCGGATGATTAGTCTGTAGCTGTTTAAAAATACTGTTTATTATGAGATATATTGTATTTACGAACAAACTGTAGCAAAGTTCTATCATAGACAAGCACTTGTCAATAACTAACATTCGAACGGAGCGACAGAAAGGTCTCTTTGTTCAGGTCATCATAAACCGCTAGAGAAAGTGTGGAGTGAGTTGTTTCCGTACCAGACCAAAAACCCGCCAATTGATTCTGCCTGTACTATAACTACTTTACCAACATTAGACTTACCTGCATCACTACAGACGTTGTGTTCAACTCGAACACATTCCCTATATCTCCGAAAACAATTCTGGTTCATTTGCAAAAGTTATGTTGATTGATTGCCTTATTTCTCTCGTGATGTTGTCCTTCAATTGTTGTAACGTGTGCGGATTTGATGCATACACTTTATTCTTTAACGTTCCTCATAAATAAAAATCGCATGGAGATAGGTCAGGGGAACGAGGTGGCCACAATCCTAGACTAATTCTGTCACCAAACACACTTCGCAATTCATACATAGAATTCGCAGTGGTGTGCGCTGTAGCTGAATCCTGCTGAAACCAGCCACTCAATCGTTCATTTCTTGTTAGTTGCGGAAAAAAATTATTTAAAATTGAAGTTATATAAACGTGTGAATCAACTGTTGTGTCGAAAAATATGGAACCGATAATTCTACTCGCACTCACTGCACACCAAACCCCAACCTTTGCAGCGTGGTGAGGAAATTCATTAATAATATGAGGATTTTCGGTAGCCCAGTACCTATCTATTATTCTGAGTAGAAACGTGACCGTGAAGATGAAACCACGCTTCATTAGTGAAGAACGTTAAAAGTGGGTCCACGTCGCCATTATGAACGGACTGCACAAACCAATTGCAATAATGAACCCTACCTACAGGATCTTGTGGTTGTAAAGCATGAACTACAGTTACCCTGTATGGCTCAAGTTTCAGAAGTTTCGTTGCCACAAAAGCTGACGTCTTGGAAATGTTAACATCTTGTGCTAAACGTCGCAGTGATTTGCAGGGTGAGTGCTCTAACCGAGCCCCTACTTCATCAAGCTTCTCTTCTGTCAGTACACGGCGTTTTTGAACACGTTTCTTGTTCAAAAAAGATCCTGTACGTCTGTCTTTATTGACAAGGTCATGAATAGTTGACCTGCTAGGAATTCGAACACCTGCAAACTGATGTTCAAATTCTCTTCGACACCTTTTTGCAGAAGAGTATTTCACATATGCATTATGAGAAAAATACGTTGTTCTAAAGTGTACTCATTCATTATTAATAGACATTTTATCACCACGAGACAACACAATTTTACTCACAACACGCGCAGAGACGTCTGTCCCTCACGACAGATCCAACTTGACTGACTGGCACGTAGTGCTAGCTACAGCGCTACTCTGGCGGCAGGCGCGCCAATCTTCACCCAGTCCAAGGCCGCCGCAGAAAGGTCCGGCTGAGCTACGAATGCACTGTACCTTAATGTCTGTCTATCATCAGGTATATTCTTATGCCCCAAACTATTCTCCCGTTCACCATTCCTTCCAGTGCATCCTTCAGGAGGCAGTTTTTTCTCAGCCAATGACCCAACCAATTCCTTTTCCTCTTCCTGATCAGCTTCAGCATCATTCTTTCTTCACTCATTCTTTCCAACACAGCTTCATTTCTTATTCTGTTTGTACATTTCACATGCTCCATCCTTCTCCATATCCATATTTCAAATGCTTCTAGTCGATTTCTTCACTTCTTTGTAATGTCCTTGTTTCTGCTTCATATAATACCACACTTCACACAAAGCACTTCACTATTCTCTTCCTTAGTCCTTTTTCCAGAGGTCCGCAGAAGATATTTCTTTTTCTAAGGAAAGCATTATGCTTCTGTATCTCTGTCTCCCATTTTCTTCCTAGCAACCCATTGTCACAACCAAGTAGTCAGAAACTAACACCTCACATTGACTCGCATGTTCTAATTCATACCAATTCAAATATTATACTGTATAGGCCTATACAAAATATAGGAAAAAATGAATAATAATAAATTAATTAATTCGTATAGGCCTACACATAAAAAATCTTTCTTTCGTAAATGATAAGGGAAGCAATGCCTCCACCACATCCATGGAGGCTAGTCCCTGATTGTGATTTTAATTTAATCTGACATTATCGGTATAAAATTATTAACATTGTCATAATGTGATGTCCTGATACAAAAGTATAACAGTTTCATTAGGCTACTATACTACCAGCAAAGCAATTAGGGTTACCAAATGAGATTGGTACCAGGCCCAGAGATTTCATCCTACCAATTCAAATAACTATACAGTACTAATTACTTTTGTATTATGCAAATCTAATCTTTCAGGTGAAGCTCCCTGTAAAGCAGATTTGAATAATTTCAAGGGAAAAATTGTTCCAGGGCCGGGTATCGATCCCGGGACCTCTGGTTGAACGTACCAGCGCTCTACCACTGACCTACCCGGGAACTCGACACCGTCTCAACTTTTCCCTTTATATCCACACAACTCGCATGGGCTGACAAAACGCCAGAGACCCACAACGAGTGCACACAATCTCTGTGTGACTTGGAATTGTGGTTTTCTGTTAACATACACAGTGACGTATATATTATGCAAATCTAATCTTTCAGGTGAAGCTCCCTGTAAAGCGGATTTGAACAATTATTCAAGCAACGTATATACTTACTTCAAAACCGAAAAATGAGTCCTTTTTAGGACTTTCTACTTGAGCCTTTACTTCTAACATGATTATGCATCTTGGTTGAAAACATATTTTCACATTTTAATATTTTAATGGCTTTGCAGAAAATTGCAAGTGTAGAATTAACAAAATACCAAAACCATTCCGCCGCTGACAGTGAATGTTCATTTGCTTCTTCTTCTTGGAAACATACAAATTTACAAATTAAAGGATTTTTTTAATGGGTTATTTTACGACACTTGTATCAACATCTCAGGTTATTTAGCATCTGAATGGAATGAAGTTGATAATTCCGGTGAAATAAGTCTGGGGTCCAGCACTGATAGTCACCCGGAATTTGCTCATATTGGATTGAGGAAAAACACCAGAAGACACCTCAATCAGGTAACTTGCTCAAACAGAATTCGAACCCGGGCCACCTGGTTTTGCAGTCAGATGCACTAACCGTTACTTCACAGGTATGTAGAGGATGTGTTTATTCTTCATCCTTTGCCAAATAATACCTTTTCAAAGAATGTCATATTTTATCAGCTAATTGAAGGGACAACCATCAAACTGAAATATGACACAAAATCTGAAAACAGTCCTGTTAAGCAATTCACAGAACGACCTCAGTTCCTCGACATTCTTGCATTACGACGAGAAGTAGGCCTATATTTATAGGACTAATAACTCAACATCATATTTAAGCAATTTAAAACCAAATTTAGCACAATAATATAGTCCTCTTATTTGCTTAAGCATGTGCGAAGTGTGGGAATTTGTGCGAGTTTTCAGTCTTGTTCAAAATAAATTCGGCAAAAAGATATTGAAGTTCTTTTCGTGATGAATGGTTGATAAGATATAAGTACAAGGATTGGCTACTTAAAGAGAGGATGAACAGCGTTTTGACAATAGGTGATACACATTGATGAATCACACATAGCCAATGGTATTCAATGCCTTTTCCATCGTTGGCAAAGATGTGTGGAAGTCTTGAGAAACTATCTGAAGGGTGTTAGCTGTGTGTAAGGTACTTTGTTTCCTATTGTGTATAATAAAACAATGATTTCTATTTATGTATCTTTCGATTGTTCCCTGCCCATAGGCTCCTGTGCCCAGCCACATTTTTGGTGCTAGCATTGCGAAGCACATTCCAGTGACCTTCAGACGCATATAGGTATTCGATTTCCATGCAACTTTACCAGCCGATATAATACAGTTGCCATGACTTATAAAACGACCCTTGTATATTTAGACAGATGCATTATAGGGATATGTAATCAATTTTTCAATTTTTCTAGACAGATGCATTATAGGGATATGTAATCAATTTTTCAATTTTTCGCAGACTTGATAAAAGAAAAAACAATCATATCGTTGGTTTCAACAAGATTCTGCTAAGAACCATTTGTGATGCAGTCATTAAGTCAAGTCTTTGAACAAAAGAGTGATTGTAATGGTCTAAAGTTCACGTACTACAGTATGTTATATTAATAATATTCATACACTACATCTTACACACAGTAACTGCTGGGAGTTTTGCCCATCTTATGTGATACATAATTCACAGAACCTATTTCATTAAAGCTATTTACTAAATTTAGTATTGTTTTTTTTACACGGAACCAGGTGGTCAGGAAATTTATGTCCAAGTTTCCTCTTGTTTTGCCATATGATTACTTTTTCCATATGTACGTTTTCAAAATGTGTACACATTCACATACTGAATATGTGACCATTTCACAACATATCACAACATAATTGCACTTATTTTTAGCTGACTCACTGTGTGTCTTTACTGCAGGCTGCCAAAAATTGACACAACTAATTTCGGGGAACAGGGATTCACCAACCATGCAGCTTTCATGTGAGCTCTACCTCTCTTTTCCCCATTGTCTCTCTCTTGGCACAGACACAATAAGAGCTGATGCATGAAGAATGACATAAACACCAGTTAGGAGTGATACCAGTCATGCACATAAGGGGAGATGAATTTGTAAGAATAGTCGAATCAGCATCTTTTGTGGTTAGTAACAAAACAGGGATATCCAATTATTTTTAATATGTTTATTATGATGTGAATTAAGTATCACACAAGATGGGCAAACAGCTACTGTGAAAAGAGTGAGTACCATACCGAATGTTATTAATATAACATAATAGGCAAATTTTAATCGGGCGAAGCACCGTGAGTCATGGATGCAAACAGCAGTGGTAGTGGGGAGGACCTGCTGCTGGTCAGCCGACAGAAACACTGGGAAGCACTATATATAGTATACTATGAGAAGCATTCAAAAAGAAACGAGTCGGAGGCATAGGAACAGAAACCAGTAACTGTATGTCAGAAGTATTGGCCCTGGCTGTTCAGGCACTTGTCCCTCTGCGACAAAAGGCGGTGAATGGCTGTCTCGTAAAATTCCCAGGGCTGTGTTGTAAACCAATTCCACTGGTATTGCTTGACATCATCGTCCAAGGTGAATCGTTTGCCCGTCAGAGCCTTTTTTAGGGGACCAAAAATGGCGTAATTGTAGGGAGAGAGGTCTGGACTGTATGGAGGGTGACCGAGAACCTCCCACTTGAATGTCTGCAATAGTGCCTTGATTGTGTTGGCCGTATGAGGCCTCGCATTGTCTTTTGCTATTAGAACCTTTTTAGGGGACCAAATATGGCGTAATCGCAGGAAGAGAGGTCTGGACTGTATGGAGGATGACCGAGTACCTCCCACTTGAATTTCTGCAATAGTGCCTTGATTGTGTTGGCCGTATGAGGCTTTGTATTGTCGTTTGCCACTCATAGCCTTTTTTAGGGGACCAAAAATGGCATAATCGCAGGGAGAGAGGTCTGGACTGTATGGAGAGTGACCGAGAACCTCCCACTTGAATTTCTGCAAGAGTGCCTTGATTGTGTTGGCCGTATGAAGCCTTGCATTGTCTTTTGCCATTAGAGCCTTTTTTAGGGGACAAAAAATGGCGTAATCGCAGGGAGAGAGGTTTGGACTGTATGGAGGGTGACCGAGAAATTCCCAATTGAATTTCTGCATGCTAGCCGTGATTGTGTTGTCCGTATTAAGCCTTGCATTGTCGTGGAGCAGAATGACCCCTCGGGTGATTTTGTCTGGTCGTTTTGATTTCATCGCTTGTCGAAGAGTGGTCAAGGTTTGCGAGTAACGCTGGGAATTCACTGTTGTCACGTGCTACAGGACGTCTTGTTGTCATCACTTCGAACCAGAATCGAAACGAAAAAGTCTGCAATGGAAGCATCCAGGGTCACCACCACCAAAAAAATCCGAGGCCATCCACACAAGTGCAGGAAAGGTTATGCTGATGTTCTTCTTTGACCAAGACGACCCCTTCTGATAGTCTTCCTGCAGCACAAGACAATAGTGAATGCCCAGCGTTACTCGCAAACCTTGATCACACTTCGCCAAGCGATCAAATCGAAACGAGCAGGCAAGCTCACCTGTGGGGTTATTCTCCACGACAATGCAAGGCCTCATACGGCCAACACAATCACGGCACTCTTGCAGAAATTCAAGTGGGAGGTTCTCGGGTCTCCCTTCATACAGTCCAAACCTCTCTCCCTGCGATTACGCCATTTCTGGTCCCCTAAAAAAGGCTGTGAGGGGCAAAAACGACAATGCAAGGCCTCATACGGCCAACACAATCACGGCACTCTTGCAGAAATTCAAGTGGGAGGTTCTTGGTCACCCTACATACAGTCCAGAACTCTCCTTGCGATAACGCCATTTTTGGTCCCCTAAAAAAAAAAAGAGTCTAATGGCGAAAGACAATGCAAGGCCTAATACGGCCAACAAAATCACGGCACTCTTGCAGAAATTGAAGTGGGAGGTTCTCGGTCACCCTTCATGCAGTCCAAACCTCTCTCACTGCGATTATGCCATTTTTGATCCCCTAAAAAAGGCTGTGAGGGGCAAACGACAATGCAAGGCCTCATACGGCCAACACAATCAAGGCACTATTGCAGAAATTCAAGTGGGAGATTTTTGGTCATCCTCCATACAGTCCAGACTTCACTCCCTGCGATTACGCCATTTTTGGTCCCCTAAAAAGGCTCTAATGGCAAAAGACAATGCAAGACCTCATACGGACAACACAATCACGATACTATTGCAGAAATTTAAGTGGGAGGTTCTCGGTCATCCTCCTTACAGTCCAGTCCTCTCTCCCTGCGATTACGCCATTTTTGGTCCCCTAAAAAAGGCTGTGAGGGGCAAACGACAATGCAAGGCCTCATACGGCCAACACAATCAAGGCACTATTGCAGAAATTCAAGTGAGAGATTCTCGGTCATCCTCCATACAGTCCAGACCTCTCTATTAGCGATTACGCCATTTTTGGTCCCCTAAAAAAGGCTGTGAGGGGCAAACGACAATGCAAGGCCTCATACGACCAAAACAATCAAGGCACTATTGCAGAAATTCAAGTGGGAGATTTTTGGTCACCCTCCGTACAGTCCAGACTTCACTCCCTGCGGTTACGCCATTTTTGGTCCCCTAAAAAGGGCTCTAATGGCAAAAGACAATGCAAGGCCTCATACGGCCAACACAATCACGGCACTATTGCAGAAATTCAAGTGGGAGGTTCTCGGTCATCCTCCTTACAGTCCAGACCTCTGTACCTGCGATTACGCCATTTTTGGTCCTCTAAAAAAGGCTCTGAGGGGCAAACGATTCACCTTGGACGACGACGTCAAGCAATACTTGCGGAACTGGTTTACAACGCAGCCCCAGAAATTTTACGAGACAGCAGAGTCGCAGAGGGGCAAGTGCCTCAACAGCCAAGGCCAATATTTTTTACATACAGGTACTGATTTCTGTTTCTAGGCCTCCGGCTCGTTTCTTTTTGAATGCTCCTTATATTTGCAGAACTTACGACATTATATCCGAATGTGTTCAATGCTGACAATTTCATGCAGCACAACTAGCAAATCATTCCTACCATTTCCTGTGGGGAAAGTTTTATCACATAGGTAGTATTTTTACAAGCATCTATGTAATTTTTGTTTTCTTGACAGAAGACTGCAGCGTGACTAATAAGGAAAAAAAAAACAACCTGTTTGCAATTATTTAAAAATGAAGCTTGTATTGATGAATAAAGTATATTTTATTCTCTCCAGAAATTAGAATTGATATAATATGGCTGTCCTATATATTGTGTTACTGAGTAATACCTAGAGTTGAAGGAAATGTATTACATTAAGACAAGTTACAAATCAGGTCATTACGAGCAAATTTTGTCAAACAATGTTTTTGATAGACTAATAATGTACTGAGAATAAATTGAATACCTATGTACTTCACTTGATTGATTTGCAGAGGAATGGATGTAATTCCACCTTAGGTACTCTGGCTGCAATGTCGCTGGTTTTCTACAGCCATATTAAATTAATGAGTAAAATTTAAAAATCCTTTTTACCTTATTAATCAAAACCTGTACCTTTATGACTAAATTACTTCTAAAACATTGACAGAAATAGCTTACTCTGCACTGCCTTACAGACAACAAAGAAACAAATTAATCGTATTTTAAATAATGTAATGGAATCCACAATCCAAAATTTTAACAGGAAATGTTATTTCTTCCAAAATTATCTGCTAATAACAAAATGTTACTATACTTTTTTGTTTGTCATACTTCTAGAAATCATAACTGAGAAGGAATGTAATACGTTCCCTTCCATCCCATGTGTGTAAAACAGCTAGAATTCTTGACATATAAACGTTATATACTGTTTCACAGATGCAACATGTTTTGAGATAGTGGCAAGACTAGCCAGAATTGACATTACTAATCTGATTTACATTATTGCTCCAGTAATATGCTTACACTTTACATCCATTCGAATGTCTCAAATCAAAACAGAGCAACATTATAAAGAACAGTTTTAAATTATGGAACTTTACTATAATAATCGAGATACCAAAGTAAAACTTTTACTCCTAGACAAGCCAATCATTCAGAATAATGGCAAACAACCTATGGAGACAATGGTACAGCCCTTATTGAAATCCTTATTCTTTAATGTAACTAGAAATATAATTTTTATGTTTAGTAATTTCCTTATTTTTTTTTGTGATCTATGGTGAAATTAATACATTAAAATGCTATTTTAAGTTCCTCTGGTGATTAGATGCCTGATGATTATATTATCTAGTGAAAAATAGTACTGACAATCATATTGTCATGATTTACACTTCAGAAATATGTGTAATAAGCTTTTCTTTTCAGCTGTGTTACTCACTAAAATCTTGCTATGATCTAATTTGTTTATATATATATATAAAACACATGGAGGCCTTCATCTGTTACTGGTACAAGATATCATAGATACTTCTTTGCATTTACAAAGAAGACTATCACCAACAAATATTCAACATGCACCTTTGTTTTTAATGAATGAAGCAAGAAAGTACAGTAGAACCCCGTTATACCATGCCTCGGTATACTGTGGGCACCATCATGTCCCTCTTTATTTTAAGAATTTTATTTAAAAATCTACAGAAATTGCGGAGTCTAGTCTTGGTTCCAACTTCTTTCATTTACTTTGTCTAGTATCTTGTTTCCAAGGTTTTCTTCCTTTCGTGTATTTTCAGAATATGGTACTGAATATATACTAGAGGTCTTGTTATTTTTTACCTGTCCACCAGCTGATTAGAGTATTGTATTTTGACTTACAATTTGCAACTTTGTTAACTGCATTTCATCCCTTCCATGCCCACCCTTCTTTTATTCTGATATTTTAACCTTAACTGCAACGTTAATCCCATGTCAATTTGTAACTGCTCAGTTAAATATGTCGCAATGCAACTGATAACAGGGTGGCAGAAGTTGTAATTCCAGAGTGTGATATGACCATTTCTAGAGTGCTGGAAACAAGTTTACAGCAAAATGATATTGAAGATTGGGTAAATGCCGACCAAGATCTTCGTAATCTTGTCAATCTTTTCACTGAAGAAAAAAATCGCTGCTTCCACGAGAAAAACTGACGAATGTGTAGGAACTGGTAGACCTACATGCATCTGATTGTGAAGATGACGATGAGCCGAGTGTTTCTGCGACAGGATTGAAAATTAACGAAGTGATAGAGAAAATGAGTGAAGTTATAGGATGGATGGAATGTCAGCCAGATTGCAAACAGATTTATTTCATGCAACTTGCCGCCATTAAGCAGTATGCTTTAAGGGGTTAGGTACAGCTTACAGCAGTAAAATTTTGGAAATATTCAACATTTTTTTCCTCCATTACTGTATATTGTACAATAATGAAAATTAGTATGTATAAAACACTGTCCTTCTGCTATATGAAAAAAATATTTTTACGATTAAAAAAAATTATTTATGCTTTTGTTTTTGTTGTGTTTTGTTTTTTGTTTTTTTTTTTCAAAATTCAGTTCACTGTGCAGTGATGAAGCTTTTCCCATATAACTAAAAAACTATCCAACATTCTGTGATGAAATTTTTTGTATGTATTTATGCATGTCATATCTACAATATGATACAAGATCACTTCTCTACCTTTTATAGATTGTCTGATAAAAAAAATAAATTCATTAAAAAATGGTCAAATATCAGTATTTTCTCCTAACACAAAATAAAACAAATATTATTTATTAAGGAATGTAGTTGAAAGAGCGTGATGTTGTAAACATGAGTTTCAGGAATAAAATAAAAGAGAGAGAACATGAAAAAGTTAACAAGTTTATAAGTTAATGAGGGAAACGCTTCATCACTGCACAGTAAACTGTCACCATTTTGAATTTTGAAAAAAATATATACATAAATATTTTTTTTAATCATAAAAATATGTTTTTCATATAGCAGAAGGACAGTGATTTACACATACTAATTTTCATTATTGTATAAGGTCCAGTAATGGAGAATAAAAATGTTGAATATTTCCAAAAATTTTACTGCTGTAAGCTGTACCTAACCCCTTAAGGAAATGTTCAGGGCAAGTTCGCCAAATTAAATTGAACGACTTTTTGTAAAGAAGACATGAAAATATGTAAGTTCTGTGCTTTAAAATTTAATAAAACTATAAATGCAAATGATTCAAAATATTTTAGTGTAAATGTACAGTACTGTGGTTAACTCACATTCGCTTAAAAAACAGTTTCATTATACTGCCGATATGTTATAACGTGGGTGTAAAACATGTCTCCCCCACACCCATGGTATAATAGGGTTCTACTGTATCTAATATTCACGAAAATACAGTTACTGTCATATATTTTATGTACAGTACAATCAATTGGAATAACTTTACCAGTCAGGGTAATCTTATACTACCTACTTCTTAATTTTGTCCATTTGTTTATAATATTTTTTGTACAAGTAGAAAACTACTAAACTATTAATGTAAGTAGTGAAGTAGTAGTAACATTTACCTCAAATAAAACTGATTGTATTGTCAAGATTATATCAAAATCCATAAGTGCTTAAGAATTGACATCAGTAATAAGAAGCTTTGAAGTCCATGATTGGTCTCAAAACATAATTTAACACCTAAGCACATATTATTTTCTGAAAGAGATAAATTAATTTTAAAATATTCTGACAAAACATACTTGTGCAGACATAACATAAATCTAAAAGAAGAAATATTTAAAAACAGATTTCATTTCATTTACAGCAATTTATAAATATGCAATACATTCCTGGAAAACTTATAATTAAAATAGAAATAAAAAAAACACAACATTGACTTTAGGATAGAGGAAGGATTAAGAAAATTTAAAGAACTACAATATGAAACAAGAGATGATTCAAACCACATATAGTAAATAATAATTATAATTATTGTTTGTTATATGTCTATGAACCACTGAAGCTAAGAATAGAAACAAGATTTAGAATTAAAAGGAAGCTTTCTCAATATCCCACTAATAAATAAATTACATATATCTATTTAAATATACAGTTTGTAAGTGAAGTCAAATATCTTAATTTTGGGATTATAGCAAATGAGTGGTGTGTGATTCAGAAAACGAGACGTGGGGCATAATAAAGGATTTCATTTAGACCTGTCTCTTTGAATAATAGCTACCAAAATAAATTATGTCATTCGCAACATGATAAAGCAGTGATTTCCAACGAGATAAAATGTGACATTGGAGTATGTTTCCCCTCACGGAGCAGAGTTATGGAGTATCCATTAGAGTGTGTGAGAAGGGTAATGCTGCATCCTGCCTGTAAAACTCGCAGAGTCAACTCGATAATTTGTGACGTAAGAGCACTCTAAGGTCGATTAAAAACATGAACAGAAACATGTTGATACAGTGTATGGAGCTTGTAAGAGGGCAATGATTGTGGATTGCAGGTTAACCAGTTTAACTAGTTAATAGTAGGACAGAAGATCATTTAAACGATTTGGATATATACCTTAGGGTTAGGGTGATAATTACCGAAAAGTATGACAAAATTGAGGTGTCTAGTGTCAAAACTGACCAAGTCACAAAATTTAAGAAAATGAGTTTTAATTTATAAATTGAAAGTAGTAGTGTATCTCTATCTGATGAAATAATAATTTGCTACAACATTGGCCACGTCATCGTATTACAGATCACTGAATATAAGGTAGTGCAACAAAATGGGCCAAGTTACTCAGCTAGTGAATTAAAAACTGGCTAAGTCAAGAGGCGACTTAGTGTCGTCCTGCTGGGATGGTTTTGTTTTGAATCCTATATTGCTGGATTCTGCAACAATGTTACCAAATCAATAGACAACATATTTGCATATTCTTTAAATCCTTATATTTAATTTTTGCGATGTTGGCAACAAAAATTCTGAAGTTTTGCATTGTCGACAACACAACTTTTGGAGTTCTGCATTCATTACCTGGAGACGAGATTTATTATGTACGAAGGATCTTTCATTGGAATCACCAAAACTAGCCGACTGGCTCAGCCTTAGAGGACACTCATCTTACCTGCCTTGTCTCCGTTATTTTCCTCAGATGCATGATTAATTTTGAGGTATTTTGCAGGAAAATTTAACTACAGATCTACTTGTCTTTAATGGTCAAACTAGGCTTTATTACCTTCATGGTTCACCAAGAAATTAACTTATTGGCTGACGAAATCTTGCCACGATAAGAACAATTATATTGCAAGAATTTCGACTCGTAAATGGAGGAACTCATTTCAGTTGTTCATGATTTCCAACGACTGCGGTAGATAGCACTATCTACAGACGACCAAGCCATGACTCAACTCTGCGACCGAAGAAACTGTGCTTTAGAGATAGACTATGCCACGTTTATGTTTCAATAGGTTATAATTTCTCTTAGGTATTTTTTTGTAACTTGGAGTGAAATATGTGCTTAGCAGATTTAATACTGTCACACAAATTCAGATCATTTTTCCAATTGTAGGCCATTTGCTTCTATCCTCGGACCATGCTTTTGGGAGGATTGAAAAAAGCTTGTAAATTTTATGATTGGAAATCGAGACTGCTGATGTAATGAAGCTGCCTTGTGATTGGCATTTTTCTTTAGTGAAGGCAAAAGGAATTGTTAAGAAAACAAGCAGAACACCATTTACTGTCCTTGCAAGAGACGAGGTATTCTACCACAATGATACTGTTAAGTATCAAAGTCTGTATAAAAGAAATAAAGTGGTGAGGGAAAGAATTTCTCTTTCTGTATCTAAACCAAAGATATAAAAAATCTCTTGAAGAAACAATTTCGTCCAACATAGGAATGGAATTTACAGGAGGGGAGCACTATGGTCCAGCACTGCGATCTGTTATGATCTATTGTGCTAACCCTCAAGCTAGGCACATTCCCAAACCCACACCAGCTGAGTACCCAGATTTCGAACAGGCAACCCCTCTCATCCCTCCATGTGTTGCCAGCCAGCGATCCATTATGACAAATGGAGAAATGGTGATGGAATGATGCAGATGCCTAATATGGGGAAAACTGGAAGAACCCCAAGAAAAACCCCAACTGTGACAGACCTGACCAGGACTTGAACCCAGGCCCCCTGCGTAACAGGGCAGAGGTCTGACTACTCAGTCACCGCAGGGGTAACATAGTCACTGCAGTTAAGAGGTCATAATCTAATCTAGTGTAAGAGCTCCCACTGGACATGAGAGTTCCAATATGGTCTGTGATGTCCCTGTTGTGTTTGCCAGTCGTTCATGTGAAATGCCAGATAG
This sequence comes from Periplaneta americana, assembly GCF_040183065.1. NCBI lineage: Eukaryota > Metazoa > Arthropoda > Insecta > Blattodea > Blattidae > Periplaneta > Periplaneta americana. The sequence continues at coordinate 108,890,737 of NC_091117.1, forward strand.
TGTAATCTAAGTGGGGGCTAGTTGAGAACTTAAAAAAAAAATATTACTTATTCTTATATGTTAAACAATGTCTTATCATAATACTACTACTACAACAGACTATTCACTATTTGTATGTAAGTTTCTAACATGGTTTGAGTTTTAAGTGAATTGTAATTTTAGTGGAAGACAAATTTAATCTACTGCGTACAGTAGGCCTATTCTTCTGAGTTTTGTAAAGTTTTTGGTAATATTTCAATAGTAATTTTAATACTGTAATGCAGTTTTATTATAGTCAAACGGTAATGTCTAATACATATAATTTAAGAAAATATTAGCCCTTTTTCTTTAGAATGTTATTTAACGACGATGTATCTCCTACTTGGTTATTTGGCGTCGATGAAATTGGTGATAGCGAAATGAGGCAGAATTCGCCATAGATTACCTGACATTCGCCTTACAGTTGAAGAAAACCTCAGAAAAAAACCCAAACAGGTAATCAGCCCAAGTGGGAATCGAACTCACGTCCGAGCAGAGCTCCGGATCAGTAGGCATGTGCCTCTGCCAACTGAGCTTTGCTGGTGGCTGATATAGCCTTTTTCAGAAAATGTATAAATAAAAAGCAGTAAAAATTGTATAAAGCCGGTACAAAACTGGCCAAGCCTAAATTAAAAACAAGTAAAAAGTATATAAATTACCAAAAAATATAAAGGGAAACTAAATGCACAACAATTAACTATGTAATTATGAGGAAACAACTTTTTAATTATCACCGGTTCATCTCTGAAGGTTTTTGCTTAATACTAAAAAAATTTGCTTTTAGTGACTTGGCTGGCTTTGATACTAGATGCCTCATTTATAGCATTAAAGCAAAAGATATGTATGTTCTAACATCAACAGAGCAACAGATTAATACTTTTCATTTTCCAAAGTTAACAACAGCACTTTATCTGCAAATTTGAATCAAGGTGCAAGAATTCTCGAGTCAGATTTCCGGACATTTGCTACACCATATTTAGTTGATGTAGATAATATTGTTTCAGAAGTGCAATTAGAGCTTATTGTTCTGCAATGCGATAGGGAACTAGAAAATAGATATACCGGTACAAATAAAACCAGTTTGTGCAAGGGTCATAGAAACTTTCCCCTAAAAAGATTTCCTCGCCTATATACACAGATTTGCAGCGAAGATGCTGAATATATTTTCCATATATGTTTATAAGCAACTTTTATCACAAATTAAAATAACAAACCCTGGCAAAGAAGTCACTGTGGGATTATAATTTATAGTATGCTCTTCGACTTAGTGTTTCTCACGCAATGGTTCTTAATATAGAAAAACTGGTGAAAAGAAAACACATTAAAAATATCGAAAAACCAGCACAGGTACTAGTGAGATGCAATAAATAGCTCATAAAATCTTTTTTACTTTTTCAATATAATTAGCCCAAATTTTTCAGTTACTTACACATAAAGCTATTAGAAACTACCACCAAAGCACCAAAATAATTTGTTTGCTGAAAGTCAATTTCTCATTTTTGTTTGTAATTGGGAAATTTAAAAAGTTTATCGTTAACTGGCATTATTGAAATAGATGTAGCATACAGTATGAAGAGAAATTTATCACATAAATAAGAATGATTTATTTTGTGCTTTTAATAAATACAATCAATTTGGAATCAATGCTATAAATTCTAATTTAAAAATAAGTAAATCCATATCAAAGATAAAACTATTCTGTCAATTTAATAAATCAGGAACAGCAGTTCTTAAATCCGCTACTATTTAAAAATCTCCATCCCTTCCACTGCCACTCCTCCTATTTTACTTCTTTACCTGTGCTTCCTCTCTCACAGAGCTCCAGAGCAGATTAGTGACATTACAGAGTCAGTAGTTGGGTCTGTCTGTGGCAAAGGAACGAATGTTGCAAAACGTATAAAAAATGTATGATACAATATGGGTCACCTTCGTGACAGTTATCACCCCTTCCCACCCATTTCCTTTTGCAAGATGTATACAGTTTTAATGCAGTCAATTCCGAGAAACTTTCTCTTTCCAACTCTGGAAAAAAAGCATTTAGAAGATGGATGTGCACAGATTCTGTCTGTATCATCAGTGTTCACTGTAAGTGTAGTTCACAAAAAATGACTCGAATTGATTCATGTTAAATTTTTAAGAGAGGAATATGTGTCTAAATGATAGTTACACAGTAAATTAAAACTAAGGTTACCTTCTGTATTCTTTTTAAAAAAAACTTGGTAAAATCCAATTATGAATGTGTGCTCATAAACCGAGGAACAAAGTTAATTAAAGATGGCATACATAATAAAATTATTTTTATAGAATTTCAGTAAATGATATTTCTGGTAGGGTATGAAAGTTTCAATATGATGTAAATTTAACAATAAACAACTACAAGAAATAAAATAAAAAATAACTTACGATTGCTTTCAGTTACTTTATTATCAGGAATTCTGTCAAGTTTTTGACATTTTATGACACTATATGGTATTCCATACATTAGGTACAAAAAGAATAAGGCCTAATTAATATTAACCACACACACAAAATTACATACATGCATTCTATGTAACAGATATCGATTAAAATTACAACAAGAACTGCATATTTAAAACAAAGTTACTCCATCCTAATAATATAACTTTTGTACTTATCTTACACATACTATATATTCATAAATACATTAAGAAATATAAAAATCTACAAACTTTTTCAACAGACTGTGATATGTTGTTTATAATGTTGCTTTGCATTAACCTGAGATGTTGTTCTACCTGTGAATTAAGTAGAACTACGAAAAATCTGCCAGCTGTTTGTGCCAGAGTATTTGTATTTACATTGGAAGAGCTTAAACACAGTATATAAAAGTTAATATTCAGTCTATAAGCGAACATACTTTCTTGCACCACTATGGAATGCATGGTTAACATTGCTCATTACTAATATTATATAAAAATTCGTAATACAATGAAATTCAGTGGAAGAAGAAGTGATTAATAAACACCACAAAAACCCCGCATTTCTGAACTTCCGATGACAACAGAATGTACACTATACTTATCATGTGAGTGATTTGGGAAGAACAATTTCAAACAAAATTACAGAAAGCAGTTGATAGCTCATGGTACCTTGCTAACAATTTAAAAATATAATTTATTAGAAAAATAAGACCAAACTAAGATTATAACAAATAGCTCTTATTTAATTGCAGTAACATCATAACCATGAAATATAAATCGTGACATCCTTTTATAGCAGAATTTGGACTGTTAGTTATTACTTTGATCCACGTTTAACATTAGCATGAACTCATATCAGTGCTAAAAATTATCACAGTGAACTTAATGAGATTCAGGAATCACGATTTTATTACTATCGAAGTGTTGAACTTATAATTCGGCAAAATATTAATTTGGAAGTTCAGATAATAAGTGTTTACCTGTTTCTTACATCCTATTTTACAGACCATACAACAAAATTGACTTACTCTATCACCATCATCTAATTTCTAGAATTGGACTTGATGAAGTGGGACCCTTTCAGTCCTTATTCTTGTGAAGATTATGACTCTACATTAGGCATAATATTAATACAATTATATTATTGCTAACTTTCACCAGTTCACTGAAGGTCACAGAAATAGCAATAGTTGTACAGTTTTAGTGTACATAACTTCTGTTCCCCCTGGAAATCTGCTGTAATATCTGATACAAATACAGATAATCAAATGCGTCTCACGGCCCTGCTGAACTATCAATGCTATCAATTATAAGCTGCCACTTTCAAGACAGTTAAAAGGTTTCAATTACTGACATTGCAATTTGAGGTAATTTATATTATATTTAAAATGTGTCCATATCTTGGTCTATCCAAAACCTTTACACAACCATTTGGGTAAATTCTGTAAATTACTATTGAAAAGCTGTCATTGAAAATGCTATATAATGTATGTAATTCATAATTCCTTAATTAATATGAAATTAATTGCTCTCACTATTTAACAAAACTAATTTAGAGAGGTACTGAACTAAAAATCACATTCTGGGATAATATATTCTAAACAACATGCATTTGATTATTATACATATGATAGCGCAAACTAGACTTTTCTATGACAAATGGTTTCCAAGTAACATACCTCTAAACATGGATATTGGTGATTCATGTGATGCACACTGCCGTGCCGAACTTCAGCAAGTCCATTCTTGCTGTAGTTAATCACGTTACATTCACTGTAATTCATATTTTTTCATAACAAAGTGTTAAGCAGCTGCGAGCTTACACAACACAAGCCACGAGTTTGGCAGTGTGACATCAGCAGCAGTGGTGGACAAATTTCCTTCACTTGTATATTGAGAACCATTTGATATTTTGAGTTGCAGTTTCCAGTACTGTCATCAGCTCCCTGTTGTCTACAACATATAGAAAATAATTTTTTTATTCAGTGCCCCTTTACTGCATGGTTACATGAACATTTTCAGTCAACAGGAAGCAGTGCTTCTTTTAGGAGAGGTGAGTTGTAGCAGAGACAGGTAATACCAATTTTTAAAAGTACCCTAATCCGAAAAAAAATCCTATGAAGCTAATAATAATTATTCATAAATTCAATAACGTCTTATTATACAAAATCAACGGGCAAACTAGTTAATTCAATTAATGTAGGCAACTAATTAATAAATGAACTATGATCCCCATACAAGTGCTTCATAAGACAGAGGTAAGGAGGGGTGGAAGGCCAGAGAGAAGTACAGAAATAGTTATTCTGTTGCATCATCTCTAACGTCATACTGAAGTCATGGAGTTAATAAGTAAATTCGAATTACACAGGATACCATATAGGGCTGCCATCCATTCCTTATTGACCGGGATTGCCCTGGCATGGAATACTTTGTCCCGAGTTCCTGACATTGATGGCAGTCTCCTAGACTTTTCTGCCGAAATCTCCAATAACTATCATAATAGAGAAAACTCTGTAATTTCCTTGAACTCATCTATGTGTTTGAAGTAGCAAGACACCCTGAGGCTAGCATCAGCATCATGGTCAGGGATCAGGTGATTTATTTAGACTCAGTCTACTATTTCGTCTTTAGATTTCTTCATTTTAAAATACCGAAAAAAAAAAGTGTTTTTATGACCAACTGTATAATGAATATTCGTTCATTAAGAAACAATCTGGTGGCGTAAAAAAAGTCAGTCTTCTTTTCAATATTGCATGTTCAGGAAAGGGTATCATTGTGGAGCACCCAAGAAAGGACAAATGTAAGAGGAAACTCACAATTGAAGGTACTTTGGACTTTTTACTGTGTTGTTCAAAAACATCCTTTTGGTCGTCAGAATTATTTCGAAGTTGGTGAAGAAAATTTCGATGAAAAATACCACTATGCACGAACTAAAATTGAAGCAACCATCTGGGTGTTTTCAAACCTGACTTCAACAGTTGTTCAAACCATGGAAGCATTGAGTGTACTCCATTTTAATAAGGTACCGGTACTTCCTTTGATGTTCATAATGTCCATGAAGTTCTAGACATTTCATTTCAAGTGTATTCTTGATACAGTTGAGTCCAATGGGCTAATATCCAAAGTTTTGATATTGTATGCTGACAATACTAATTGCAATTTTGCTGGAACTGTTAGAAGGCACAGTAACCAGGATCGATACCCGGCCCCAGAACAATTTTTCCCTTCAAATTATTCAAATCTGCTTTACAGGGAGCTTTACCTGAAACACTAGATTTGCATAATATTTTTTTATAAATTGCAAAAAGCTTTAGGAAGTAACTTAATTAGTCAAAACTGTGCAGCAGTATTGCTCTCAATTCTGCGATATGTGTACTATTTGTTATTGAGATTACTGCTGGCAAGATGTTGACATTTTCACATTTACACAGCGAGAACTGACTTAAAGAAATGTATGGCCCTGTTGATAGTGAGTTTGATACTTCTTCTGGTGGACACAGTAATACTAGATAGCTGGCTTCACTACCAGTTATGAGTATTATAAAGAGGTTAGTTAATAAAATGGTCGGATCAGTGAAATAATATTTTCTGAGCCAAGAAAAAATATATATATATATATATATATATATATATATATATATATATATATATCAAGTGAGAATGAAACAGAAGTTTGACTGTACTTTCTGAGCATTCAAGCAAAAATTTTCCAAAAAGCGACTTTAAATACGGTATCTCAATGTTAGAGATGGTTTAGCAATGAGAGTATTTGAATATAAATTGTCGAAGAATTCGATTCTTATGAGTTCTCGAAATCTCAAATGACGGTCTTCAGAGTATTCAAATATTTTGGCGAGGTTTTTAGATATTCTCTAGGTCAAAGTTTTCTCTTCCTGTACTCAATTTGAAGATGTCACTGTGCATGCAGTCAGTATAACCAACATATAGTTACGGAATTTTACTAGTTAATCATAACATCCTCTAATTGCCATTGTAGTTGGCAATAGGTTAAACAATGTTCATTATAGCAAATTATTATCAATCAAACATTGACACCACTCATAATAGGCAGGGGCGAATCTAGCTACTTGGCGCCTCTAGGTAGAGAAAAATATTTCCGTCCCTTATTTCACTCTATATGCGTCATTTGGATCAACTGAAATAATTGATTACTGTTCCTATTACCGGAAACGCCTGACTCAGATAAACAACACGTTCCACTATTTTCGGTACTGTCCACCATATTATTACACTCTGATGTATCTGGACTCGAACTGAAACAAGCTGGCTGAGTTTGTTTCTTTAAATAGCACAACTAATTTTGCATTTTTTCTCACAATTTCCTCTTTTTTTTATTTCCTTTTCTTTCGCGAGTTTTCAGTATTGTTGTTTAGTCAACTGACCGAAGACAGGTCTGGACCCCACAAATGAAACCATCAAGGCATAACTCATAAGGTAACTAGGCCAGGAGATAATGGAGTAGAGTGACCAGTTCCTTTCCCCCCTCCATTGCATACATCGCTGACTAGCTACATATTACACAAATCAGATTTCAGATGCAGTTCTTCCTCTGACAAATATCGTCAAGTGAGATGTACTGTCTGATAATACAGTGCGTTCGTAGCTCGGCCGGACCATTCCGCAGCAGTCTTGGACTGGGTGAAGATTGGTGCGCCTGCCGCCAGAGTAGCGCTGTAGCTACCACTGACGCGCCAGTCAGTCGAGTTGGATCTGTCGTGAGGGAAAGACGTCTCTGCGCGTGTTGTGAGTAAAATTGTGTTGTCTCGTGTTGATAAAGTGTCAATTAATAATGGTAGAGTACACTTTAAAACAACGTATTTTTCTCTATGATGCATATGTGAAATACTCTTCTGCAAGGTGACTAAGAGAATTTGAACATTGGTTTGCAGGTGTTCGAATTCCTAGCAGGTCAACTATTCATGACCTTGTCAATAAAGTCAGACGTACAGGATCTTTTTTTAACAAGAAACGTGTTCAACATTGCCATATACTGACAGAAGAGAAGCTTGATGGAGTAGGGGCCTGGGTAGAGCACTCACCCCGCAAATCACTGCGACATTTAGCACAAGAGGTTAACATTTCCAAGATGTCAGCTTTTGTGGCAACGAAACTTCTGAAACTTAAGCCATACAGGGTAACTGTAGTTCATGCTGCATTTCAGTTGTACAAATCAAAATAATTTATAAGCTCATGTCAAGTCATTTCAACTTTTGGCCTCAGGAGTGAATACAGTGTATTACCATTAAATAAAGTACTAAAATTTTTGCTGATTACAATGAACTGAACTAACGATACTAACCCCTTGTGTTGTACTAGTATATTGTAAAACTCTTCTGTATATATTTCAACTAGAATGTGACTATAATTAAGACTTTGTAATACTATTAAGATTTTTTTTTTTACAAGTTCTATATTCTAGCTGTGAAGTGATGTACGAATACCATGGAATGTAAATAAATACAATACAATATTACTGTAAAAATATTGATTTTATTCACATCAACGATCCCAGGTAAAAAAGATTCTTCAGAATTATGAACAGAGTAATAGGACTATTGATGAGAAACCGTCTAGGAGATATTTCGTTGGATCATTGCAATAGGATGTTCACTGAGGGGGAAGAATTTTTATGTAAAACTCTGTAGCACCCTGGGTTAAAAACAGAGAATGGTATATATACTTTGAAGTACATCTAATTTTAAATGTTAAATCTTTTAATTTTATAAACAGAATATAACTAATTTTTCGATTACTTGCCTTCCCAGTTTAAAAAATGCCTTCCATTCTCAGAAAATATTGTTCTGAAAGAATCACTGACTGTATGAGAGAGGCCTATTGCACCACAATAGCGTCCCTAAGTATTTTATCTTCACTTTTTTATATTTCGCAGGCAGGTATATCTGTACATTAATATGTGTGTGTGTGTGTATTTATTCACACTGCAATGGGTATATACCCGGTGGCAGTGGTAACTAATTACACTCAATAATGACAATAATAAACTTAGTAATTAAAAATACACTTAATAATAATACCAATAATTAATACAAATAATTAATACTAACAATAATTTATAATAATAATAATAATAATAATAATAATAATAATAATAATAGGGAATATCCTAAATTAAATGAAGCACGATCACTTAAAATAACATTTAAAATAAATCTAATTTGTATCTTAAATCTAAGTTCGAACTAAAACCCACGAGTATGATATGTTCATATCTGCACAAGTGCCTTTCCACATTACACTCATTTTGCTGTCAACTCACTTACTGCACTGGAACTACGACACATTTCACTGATTCTATCCTGATTTCACTAACACTTCAAAAACATTTCACTGTTCAAATACTTTGCACTGCCACTATAAACTATAAAGCTTCCCTGACAGGAACACGTTTCACTGACACAACACACTTCACTGACACAACATAATTCTTCACTGATACAACACTTCAATAACAAAATATCATTTACATCCTTTACATACTGTGTATAATTATCGTCTATTAGTAAAGTCCTTAAGCCTATTTTTAAATACGTTTTTGGTTGTTGGTAAAGCCTTTAGTAAGTCTGCAGGTAAAGCATTCCAGTCCCTGATAGTACGATTGAGAAAAGAAAACTTTCCAGTGTCCGTCCTCTGTCTTCTTTCCCTCAATTTATATGCGTGGTCGTTCCTTGAAGAGTAATTTGGCGGTTGCAACCTATTTTTTATTTCTCTCCAGGCAGGCTCACCTCTGTATGTTTTGAACAGTGCGCATAATTGAATTCGCGTTCTCCTGTATGTATGTATGTATGTATGTATGTATGTATTTATTCACACTGCAATGGGTATATACCCGGTGGCAGTGGTAACTAATTACACTCAATAATGACAATAATAAACTTATTAATTAAAAATACAATTAATGATAATACTAATAATTAATACTACTACTACTAATAATAATAATAATAATTATAATAATAATAACAACAACAACAGGGAATATACTAAATTAAATGAAACAATCACTTAAAATAACATTTGAAATATTCTAATTTGTATCTTAAAACTAAGATCAAACTAAAACCCACGAGTATATGTTCATATCTGCACAAGTACCTTTCAACATTACACTCATTTCGCTGTCAACTCACTCACTGCACTGGAACTACGACACATTTCACTGATTCTATCCTGATTTCACTAACACTTCAAAAACATTTCACTGTTCAAATACTTTGCACTGCCACTATAACCTATACAGCTTCACTGACAGGAACACGTTTCACTTACACAGCACACTTCACTGACACGACATACTTCTTCACTGATACAACACACTTCACTGACACAACATAATTCTTCACTGATACAACACTTCAATAACAACATATCATTTACACCCTTTAAGTACTGTGTATAATTACCGTCTATTAGTAAGGTCCTTAAGCCTATTTTTAAATACATTTTTGGTTGTTGGTAAAGCCTTTAGTAAGTCTGCAGGTAAAGCATTCCAGTCCCTGATAGTACGATTGGGAAAAGAAAACTTTCCAGTGTCCGTCCTCTGCCTACTTTCCCTCAATTTATATGAGTGGTCGTTCCTTGAAGAGTAATTTGGCGGCTGCAACCTATTTTTTATTTCTTTCCAGGCAGGCTCACCTCTGTATGTTTTGAACAGTGCGCATAATCGAATTCGCGTTCTCCTGTGCGTGAGTGTGTCCCATTTTAATGGTGAATTTTTCCGACAACACTTAAGAGCCCGTTTTTTAATCTTTTCCAGTGTCTTAATATGTTCTAATCTGTAAGGATCCCAACATGCAGCACCATATTCCATTACTGGACGTACTAGTGATTTATATGCAATCTCTTTGGATTTATCAGAACCTTTTCTTAGTACCCTCATCACAAAGTGTAACACTCTCCATGCTTTTCCCGCTGTGTCTGTAACGTGTTCCCCCCAGCCGAGATCGCTGCTAAATGTTATTCCAAGGTATTTACATTTGTTAACTTCCGGAATGGTTTCACCCCCTAACGTATACGATGCGACTACTTTATTTCTTTTCCTTGTAAAGCTGATGACTTTGCTCTTTAGAGAATTTATTTTCATTTTGTTGGCTATTGCCCAATCATTTATTCTATTGAGGTCATTCTGGAGAAGAGTAGTATCTTCGTGACTTTTTATTTCCCTGTATAACATACAATCATCCGCGAATAAGCGACTCCTAGATAAGATATTAACTGGCAGATCATTTACAAAAGCCAAGAATAGAAGAGGCCCCTGTCCTTGAGTGTGTCCCATTTTAATGGTGAATTTTTCCGACAACACTTGAGAGCCCATTTTTTAATCTTTTCCAGTGTCTTAGTATGTTCTAATCTGTTAGGATCCCAACATGCAGCACCATATTCCATTACTGGACGTACTAGTGATTTATATACAATCTCTTTAGATTTATCAGAGCCTTTTCTTAGTACCCTCATCACAAAGTGTAACGCTCTCCATGCTTTTCCTGCTGTGTCCATAACGTGTTCCCCCCAGCCGAGATCGCTGCTAAATGTTATTCCGAGGTATTTACATTTGTTAATTTCCGGAATGGTTTCACCCCCTAACGCATACGATGCGACTATTTTATTTCTTTTCCTTGTAAAGCTGATGGCTTTGCTCTTTAGAGAATTTATTTTCATTTTGTTGGCTATTGCCCAATCGTTTATTCTATTTAGGTCAGTCTGAAGAAGAGTAGTATCTTCATAACTTTTTATTTCCCTGTATACCATACAATCATCCGTGAATAAGCGAACCCTAGACAAGATATTAACTGGCAGATCATTTACAAAAGCCAGGAATAGAAGAGGCCCCAAGACACTCCCCTGTGGCACTCCGGAAGTAATTTCAATTGGGTTCGATAATTCCTCCCCTACCCGTACTCTCTGAGTGCGACAAGTTAAAAACTCCTTGATCCACTGGAGTACTCTGAAGTCAATCGCCGTTGATTGTAGTTTAACCAACAATATATCGTGTGGGACTACATCGAATGCGCGTGAAAAGTCAATAATCACTGCATCTACTTGGCTACTGGAATCTATTCCGTCTTCTAAATCCTGACATACAGTTACTAATTGACTCTCACATGAATAGCCCCCCCGAAATCCATGCTGACAGTTATGTAACCAATTTGAGTTATCCCAATGCTGCCTTAGATAAGCTGAAATCAAGTGTTCCATCTGTTTGCAAACCACAGAGGTGAGGCTGACCGGTCTGTAATTTTTTGTATCTGAGTGAGACCCTGACTTATAAATTGGAATCACTATTGCATCTTACCAATCTCGCGGGACAGTACCATTGTTAATTGATATTTCAAATGTACGCACTAGATAGGGAATCATGGCTTCTCCTCCCAATTTCAGTACGTCTGCGGCGATACCATCAGGTCCTACTGATTTATGAGTTTTAATGACTGAAAGATTAATACACGTCAATAAAACTTAGTAAGTGTACATTTTAACTAAATCAGCTAAGAATTTACGGCCTCCTGCGTAATGAAATTGTGTGGTAAAATTGAGAATATCCCATTTTATTTATGACATCTCTCAACATTGTGCTTAATACTGCATATGTTTTGTATTTCATTGTCAGCAGTGCTGAAGCTCATTCAATAATGAGTAAATAATCTATCCTATTCACATTCACATAATACACAGAATAAAAATGAGATGGATCAATTGTTAAAACAACTTAGGTATTTGCTGTTTCACAACTAACTCATCTGTTAGTAATTGCTGAAGCAGTTCAATAGGCATGTTACATTTACAATTTCAAAGGACATTGTTTCGCTACTTATCAGTTGAAAAGGTTATATTCATATTGTTATTCGTGTCATGGAACCATGAAGAACTGTCATATATTCTACATACTATTTGTATAAAATCTGTAAGTTTATTACCCAAATAAACACTAGTTTATATTACGACATTATGCATATTGTGAGACATGTAGTACTTGAATATAAAACATAATAAAAATTACAGAGAAGTGTTCACATGTGCATTCATGTATAAATGTTACTATTTCTTCTGATCTGAACGCACTTCCCTATTCAAAACAAAAATGAACACAGTAAACACATCCAATGTTTAATATTGTTACAATGTCATACCACAGTCTAGTATTTACAGTCACGAAGCTCAATACGTAGGGAATATGCATACATAGATAGTTGCTAACCACTAGGATCGCTACTATCGCCTCATCACATACAATATGAAAACAGTACTGGCACAGTCTATTGTTCCTAGTACCCTCATCAACTCAAGCTTCGTGACTGTATATGCTAGACTGTGGTCATAATTTATCAGTAAACAACACGTCTCCCAATATGGAAAGTAATGCCAAAGAAGAAGACAAGAAGTTGTTATAAACAATCCTTCATATATTCGCAGAACCATATAACAGAGCAAGTGATTCTCAAGAAACAACATGGAACAGTTATGTATGTTATACATTCAAAAATACAATAACAGTAGAGACTGAAAAAGTCTAAAGTGAAAATGAACAGCAGTACTGTATATTCCACTATTTATCCTATGCTTTGAATCACATTATTATTATTATTATTATTATTATTATTATTATTATTATTAATCATATGTTTCTTACTGGCTGCACGTAGTCGAATATAAACATGAATATAATACAATTATAATATCTATTCTCTACTCAAAACAGAGCTGTAGGAATTTAGACAGTTTGAAAAACTATAATAGTAATAAATGTGCATAAAAATCTCATTGACGACTTTCAGGTAGTTCTTACACATATCCCTGTAATTCTTTGTAGCCTATTTACTTCTTTATGTATTCTTACATAAACTTCATGCCTTAGATGTTCGCAGAAAGACTATCAGTTCAGTGATTCAGAGCTATTCAACTTTAAACAACATGAACACAACTCAATCTCTGTTATACTTTTGCAAAATTATACAGAGTATACAGGCTGTTAAAAAAAAAAAGGGTCTAATATTTCAAGAAGGGGATAGAACTCACAAAAGAAGTTTTTTTACTAATAAACATGTGTCCTAAAATTAATATCTTCCGAGACATTAGAACTTACTTGTTCATAGCAGATGCTCGATGTGACTTCCACTCATCATAACACATCCCTTCTGCTCGACGTCTTAGGAAACCACACAATCTTTCAAACATCCCTGGTTGGTTTCTGATGTGCTGACAGGTGTTGAAGACATGCTCCTGTAGCATTTGAATGTCTTGAATAAGTGTTGCATACATTAAGATCTTAAGTGTCCCCATAACCAAAACTCCAGGGAATTAAGATCTGGAGAATGAACAGGTCAAGGCACAGGACCTCCCCAGTTAATTCACAGAAGATTAAATACCCGTGTTAGATTTCATCTGATTCTGTTATGGAAATGGACTGGTGATACATCATGCATAAACCACATTTAGTCTTTGGTGGATAGCACTTCCTCCAGCAAGATGGGCAATTGGTTTGCTAAGAAACACAGATACTGAGAACCAGTTAATCTGTAGGATAGAATGTGTGGCCCTATCAACCTGTCATCAACATACAAATTTTAAAATACGTTTTTCTTAAAAACTATTAATTTCAGGACTCACTTTATTGGACTTTTTTTTTCTTGTTATGATGCACACTACCACTCCTCAAAATATCAGATTCTTTTTTTTAACACTCTGTATATTTCTAATGTAATCCTATAGTGACATAACTTTTCATGTCAAGAGAGTGGAGCATGTTATCATTTAGTATAAGAGCATTTGAAAGAATAGGATATTCTGAAGTTCTTAACGTACTTAACTTTCATTTCATCCTGCTTTAGTTTATTTTGCTGAATATTTTATGTAGATCAATCGTATCAGTTGTTATGTTAGAATGTATAAACTTAAAAAGATTTAATAGGAATCGTGATATATGTCTTAAGTTACTTCAATTGAATTCTCATGTCCAGAAACTATATGCTAGTATTTTTATCAATGAATAATACTTTTCTACATTCAACTTGCAATACAGATGAAATATGCTATAAATCTGCAGGAAAAACTTTTTACCTGGGATGAATAAATAATGCTTTAAGCTGCTATACACCATTTAACTGCAATGTTTCTGTTGTCATACATAATTACTCTTAAACAGAACAGCTCAACTCCACATGGTGTGATATTTGATACGTGATAAGTGTTGTAACAACGCACTAATAGATTTAACCTTTGCCCTGATGATTTCTTCTTAACATTTCTGTACATATTCAGCTGATGATAGTCTTAAAAATGTATTTTCTTCTCCCTGAAGTTGTGCTCACAACTGCGTGACTTACATATAGGGAATAGAGTAAGAGCCTATGTATTAACTGAATACAGTGAAACCCCGACTTAATTTAATAGATTTATAGAAATACTGTAAACTTTCATTTATACTGATTAGCAATCTCTGATTCATGTTGAAATAATTATGTTTCACCCCATAAAATGTACATATTTCAAAAAGCCCAATCCAATGTAATCTATAAGTTGAGGCAGAAGAGCAGTTCATTGGCCATATCTCTCTGCCCTGCTAGCCACATAAACAGTATGTCACAAATAAAGGTATTGTTATTCCATCACACTGTTCGGTTTTTTTGTAACAGAAAAAATTCTGAAAAACGAATTTGGATACTTACTTGAGTAGCTGATTTGGTAAAGCAAGTGACTATGAAATGGAAGGTCCTAAGTTTAATCTCGGATAGTGACAGAATTTTTCTCATAGCTAAATCTTCCAGAATAGTACTGAGGTTCACTCAGCCTCCAATCAAATTGAGTAAAGGGTCTTTCCTAGGGGTAAAATGCAGCAGGAGCATGGTGTCGCCCACATCACCTCATTCTAGTGCCAAGATCAAGAAAACATGAAGCACTATCTTCATGCCCTAGTACCTTCATTTTATACACAATAGGGGCTTACCCTATTATAAAGCTAGATTTTCAATCCTTTTATAAATAAAATGATAAGTTATTTATTCACAAATAAAATTTTACTATTTTGAACAATGATTTCTCTAAAATGTGCTGGTGTAAGTAAAGTACTTCTCATCAATCACACAAAACTTTTGCATAATCTGGAAGTACAAATGATGTATGGCAAGATAATAAATGTCGGGATAATCACATTAAGTATCATTCTAGATTTCTTCCATTTGAAACAAACTCTCCTAACAGAAATAGTACGCTTGAAGCTTTTAATCACATTATACTGTAAAACTTGAAATATGTTTATTAGTTTTATTATATGTGTCTGGTTCCTGATGTGGTTATGTGTATAAGCTATTCATTTCAGTCTGGTATCATCCCTCATTCTTGTTCACTAGTAGCACATTCAAAGCTGAATTTATATTAATGCTTAAAGCAAATAATAGTGATTTATAGTATAAGAAAGTAAAATTAAATTTTATCCGCAAGTGGAAAGTTCACCACCCTAGGTGAAGCTGAGGGTGATAATTTCTACGAGCGCATAAAATCTGTTTACTCTCGTGTGCTATACATTATATTATCAATTACTGGTATGTAAATTTAATTTTAAATTATAGCCCTTTTCTTTGTAATGTGTTATTTGTGAAGAAGTTTTAAATTAATGAATGTATGGATTTTATAGTAGCTAATGTATTGGTTGTCAAGGAGAGAGTGATTTAAAATAAATTTAATTCACTTGTGAATTAAAAACTTTTCATTCACTGCTGTGAATAAAGCCATTGTTTAGCTTGCTAAGGACAGTGAAATAAAGATCACTCATGGATAAAATATTAAATTACACTGATATAAGTGAAAGCAATATTTTGTATTTTTTTTTTTTCAAATAACTTTATACTGCATGCCTTTTCAGAAAATACAATTTAAACTGTTCCCTTTATACGATGAAAGAGTAATGGAACAGAGAAAAATTCCCTCCGGCGCCGGGATTTGAACCCGGGTTTTCAGCTCTACGTGCTGATGCTTTATCCACTAAGCCACACCGGATACCCACCCCGGCGTCGGACAGAATTGTCTCTGATTGAGTTCCAACTCTTGGGTTCCCTCTAGTGGCCTCCCTCTGCACTACGTCATAGATGTCTATAAACGTAGGACCGAAGTCCACACATGTGCTGAGGTGCACTCGTTATGAGTGACTAGTTGGCCAGGATCTGACGGAATAAGCGCCGTCTTAAATCACGAAGTGATTTATGCATATCATATATATATATATATGTTCCCTTTATGATTAATTAAGATATATTGTATATATTATATGATTCTCACTTGCTCTCTCTCTCTCTGTCTCTATTTTTCATTAGGTCATTATCATTACCTTCAATTTCTTCATCAGATTATTACCAGGTTTTATTTTGATGGTACTTATTGTTGAAGTTTGTCTGGCAATACTTATTTGTTCATTCTCTTTTCTTCACCTCTATATTCTAACACTTCTTTCTAAAGGCTGTAAATATTTAATTCTGCTCAAATGTCAGCATTACTCATTTCATATTTTTATTGCCTACAAACAGCTTGCCAATTACTCATGTCTCCTCACAAAATAAGTCAGCACAACTACATCTTCCATGGGGATGCCAATATAAAAGTGCTTGCTTTATGAATATTACAATTTAAAACTACAAGTTATTCACAAACGCTTTAAACTCGACATAAGCAGATGTTCTGATTTGTCATGTTCTAATAGGACAGGGATGCAGAACTTGGGAAGAGAGGGGTGGAAGCATGGGGAAAGAGTTTGTTCCTCCATCCACAATCCTCCAGCCTTCAATGACGTATCTGTGACATTTCGTAAGCACACTTCTCCCTCTACCTTATCCAATGACATGAGGGTTGAAGGGGAGGGATGAGTTATGTTCCAGCTTGTGATGCCTGCTACAAATGTAGCACAGTTTTGCATTCCTGTATTAGAAGAATGTTGTCGGTTCCTGTCAATGCTGTCACAAGAGACAAACCAATGCAAATAGCAAGGTAATGTAAATATATCCCAATAGAATACGTGTCAACTATAAAGTAGATGTACCAAATAAGGCCATGTTAAAATTAAGCATAATACCCTCTATATAACAATAGCTATTGGACCCTCAATTACTAAGTATCCAACTCGTTCCCTACTATTGTGTGTTGCTGCATTTGAGTTGACTGTCAGAATTAGTAAAATGTAATAAAATTTTCAGAAATATCTGAAGGAAATTGTAAAGAATTTATGTCTCAAATACTTTCAGAAAGTTCTTTTTTAAAACTGTGTAATTAGATAAAAAAATTATTATAATAATACGGAAAAAATAGGCAAGAGAATAAGGGGAAAATAGTAGGCATCCAATAAGATCTGAGTGGACTTTGTTTAATTCATAGGAAAAGAATTCAAAGAACCAAAGTGCAGTCATGTTTAATGATGTAGAATCACATCTTGCTGATAGGTACTGTAATCTACTCGTATTCTGAAACTATGTACTGAGATCAATAATTTTTTGGGAAGGGAGCCTTTTTTTATTTGAGGATTGTTTGTAAGAAGTGGGGAGAGTTAAAAGTTACAACATCCGTCTTTAAAACAATATGGAATTTATATTACATTCGTTATGGTTTTCAATCAAAATTACAGATAACAACTAGGGAACGGATTTCTAGGTGCTAAAAAAGAAATATTTAGGACGTTATGAAATCCAATTTATGGCTTTTAGGAGTTTACATAAAATTAACAATTGAATATCCCGTCCAGTACATTATTTCCCGTACTTATGTACTTAGACCCTTATTCTGGGGGTATATTCAATTTTAGGGAAATATAGGCACAAAGACACTGATGAGTGCTACCGAACTGAAGATTCAAACACTATCAGGGAAAGAGACTGATTGCTGACTGGTCAGTTTCATTTCGCATAACTGAGGTGCACTGACGCGAAAACTAATTTGTAAGCAATTGCCTAACCTGACAATAAACTTCGGCTCCAGGAAATTAGGTGCAATCTTCTTTCCTCCTCTTCTAAAACCAATATGAACGAATTTACCAAACCAGAATTTCTCGCAGATTTTTACTTTTTTTTTTTATTAACATTTCAAATACCACTTTTATAATTTTTTGAGCATTTTTACATTTTTAGTACTGGTTGTATATTTATTTCAAATATATGCAAAAATACTAAAAATCCTATTCCCAGCACAAACTTAGTTTTTAGGCATTTATAGAAGTTGATAACTCATTTGGACTCTCACTTTGAGAGAGGAATAGAGGTTAAGGTGTTTGAGAATAAGTTGCTTAGGAAAATATTTGGGGCTAAGAGGGATGAAGTTACAAGAGAATGGAGAAAATTACAAAACGCAGAATTGCATGCATTATATTCTTCACCTGACATAATTAGGAGCACTAAATCCAGACATGTGAGATGGGCAGGGCATGTAGCACGTATGGGCAAATCCAGAAATGCATATAGTGTTAGTTGGGAGGCCGGAGGGAAAAGGACCTTTGGGGAGGCCAAGACGTAAATGAGAGGATAATATTAAAATGGATTTGAGGGAGGTAGGATAGGATGGTACAGACTGGATTAATCTTGTTCAGAATAGGGACTGATGTTGGGCTTATGTAAGCGTGGCAATGAACCTCCGGGTTCCTTAAAAGGCACAAGTAAGTAAGTAAGTGAGTGAGGAGTGAGTGAGTGAATAAGTAAGCAAGTAAGCAAGCAAACAAGCAAGATAGCTCAATTAGGCGTTTTAGGTCCTACAGGCTTTCAATAGGGGAGCCCTGTGTAAATGAAACATAGAGATATCTGAATAATATCTAGGATATAGCAAACAAAATAGGTACGCAACTAGAAACCGTTTCCTAGTGATAACTAGTCGTCTGAGAATGGACAGGAGGTTTGATGTTGAAGGTAAGACAATATACGAAGTCAAGGGATATTTCCCATTCCGTTATCTAGTGTTTTCAGGACATTTGAAAACTTTCAGGATGATACTGTTCTGAATTGCTGGACAACAATTATTATTATTGGAATCAGAACAATATATTACACGTGTAAAATTCAACTGCCTGACTCACAATAAAATAATGAGACCAGCTAATGTGAATGCCAGTTTTAGAGGAACTGAATTTTTTATTTCAAAACTTGAAGCACTACCTGGATCTGTGTTTGAACCATGAGTTTTAACACAGCGACCTACTGAAAAAAAAATTTCACTTACAATGCAAATGTTTCCGATCTGTCATTCGATGATGAGGCAGCAATAGATAATCAGAATTAAGTTACTGACCTAACAACTATCACCTTTGCAGTCATTAACAAACAAAGTTACCAAGCTTCCTGGCGACCTATAGTGATAAAGAAACAACTGCAGCATCTACTAACTAAACATGAAATTTTAATCAAGTGTAATCTACTAAAAAACTGGCCACACAAAGAGCACTATAACGACGTTAGGTTATAAATGCCGAAGCTATAGTTATTGCTAAATATTTGTTTAAATAAAAAGACATAAAATACACATTTTCAGATCACTCTACAAGTGACCTCCCAAAGCTGCTGACTCTCTCGACCGGCCTCCATGGAATGTAGTCAAGCGACGTTGGATGGCTTCTGCAATGGCACCCGAGGCGAACCTACTCGGAGGAGGAGTTTTGCCTCAGACCAACAGGGGAGCCTTTGGGGAAGTTGCCGAAGCAGGAATGGTATATGGATTCTGTCGGTTGTAGGGACTGGTTGTTAAGAGAGTCATGTGGTTAGGGCGGTGCGCATAGGGGATCTGTGGCATGCAACTCATTCCATATCAAGGGTTAGCACAATAGATCTCAATAGGTCGCAGTGCTGGGCCATCCGTGCCCCCCTCAGTTAAATTCCATTCCAATTCCATTCCATTCATGTAAGAACACTAACTGCTCAAAACAATGAAACAAGGGGTCAATCAAGCACCAGAAGAAGAGATATCCTCCGCTTCATGAAGTTAATCACTCAGAATACCAATCAGGTCCTAATGGCACTCAAAAGAAAAGAAAGACATAAAAATCATGGTACTATAGAGTTTGTCGGAAGGATCAGGTGGCAGATATATGACTACGTGTGAGCTGCAAGAAATACATACACGAAAAATATGTTGGGTTTCTGTTTTGAAGATGTTGAATTTTATGTACAGTATGTCCCGATTGTGAAGACTATGCCTATGTGTAAAGTAAAAATTCAACATTTAACTAAAGTGTAATAAGTTTGAATTTATATATTGATTTTAGATTTTTATCATTATTTTATATTTGTTCTGGAATTAGCCTTAAGAAAATAGCAATTTTTCATTACCATTACTAAAAACGAATTTATAGTATTTCTCTGGGTGTATAGGTACTTCTGTATCAATAATGTTAGTAATCATTTTTTTGTACACCAGCATTATAAACAGTCTTTATTGTTAGTGAAAATCGTGCACATTATGCCACATTATTATTAAAAAATTGCTAATTAAAATGTAATGATTTCTATTATGACGGCACAACTTGTCTCTTAAAATTAACATTACTAAAAGATTTTCCGTGCAATAATATTTAATACAGCAACTCATTCTTCATAGACCATGATATCAAACTACTCATCATTACAATTAATTTTACATGTTATTTCTTTATTAATTGAATCAGTTATTATTGAAAGGAACCAAGTCCACTTTTTAAAGTTCTGAGATAATCGAAAAAAACTGTTTTGTGAATAATCTATCGAAGATTAAACCAAAATATATTGTACATATAAAATATATGTGTAAGTTACAATATATTTTGGCTTAATCTTCGACATATTATTCACAAAACTGTTTTTTTCTATTATCTCAGAACATTAAAAAGTGGACTTAGTTCCTTTCAACAATAACCGATTCAATTGAATTACAATGCAGTCGTACAAAAAATAGCATATGAAACAGGTCTATAATGTTAGACAGTTATTGCATCCGTCAAAAAATGACTGGTGCAATAAAGTATAACCTTACAAACTAGTTTCATAATATACTAATTTTACTTTACTGCAGCAACATAACACTTTATTTCATATAAATTTTCCTCATTGGCCTTATTAAATACTCTTCGCAGATCTTATTTAAAACCCCTAGCTTTAACAAAGCCCATTTGACAACCAATTTTTAAACATTTACGACAGTCAAAATTAAAAAAAAAAGGTATTAATTTGACAGTGTTTTATAGAGCACTAAATGAACTGTTAATACTGTAAATAACGTTTTCCTAAATTTAACCATAGAGGCTGCCAATGTTTAGCTGACCTTCTTTGGTACATCTACTTTAGTTTAATATCCCATTTTGATAATTTCGTACAATAATAATTTATGTGCAGTGATGATAAAATAAAGGGCACCATGTAGGAAGATAACTATAATTTTATTTCGGTATTTCTCTCCAAATCAGACTTAGTACTAAAAATGATTGAGAATATCATATTGCTCGCATTTTGATGTGTTTTTTTTTTTTGTTATATACATAACCTCACACACCGACATTTCGATGTAATGAAGATTTGGCCTTAAAGATAATGCATATACAAGAACAAAATACAAAGAACCATATAATGTGAAAATTTTAGTGCGAATTACTTTAAAGAATGTCAAAATTCTATGATGCACTTTCTATGCAATAGTAACTAAAATACTGAACATATTCAAAACGTTTCATCAAATTACATTAATTTTATGCATAGTTTTCGGAGATTATACGTTGTCTATCACACTGGAACAAACTGGTAAAAGGAATTACAGATACTCAGTCTTATCACACATCTCCATACTCAATGCTGGATTGTGATGAGCTGCTGGACAAGCGGTACTGTTCTGGCACCGAAGACAATGATAGTCCACCTGGAATAGCAGCTCTATAACGTAAGGGTGAGTAGAATTCTTCTCCCTCATCTGCAGAAGAAGGGGACGGTGGCGAAAGTGCAGCATTGTCCTCTTGTTCTTGCAGGAGTTGTCGGAATTCTTGAATTGACTCATTTAGGGACCACAGCTGAGACAGTAACGACAGGTCTAACTGGCGAAGACCAAACTGAAAGAAAAAACAGCGCATTTGTAAAATTACCCAAATTGTATTCCGAGACGAATTCTACGTCATTTTACATATTATGAATTAAAGATGAATGTTTATCCAGAAATGCTATTTGTTGCATTAAGAAGTACCGGTACGGTATTGCTTAATTCAAGAACTGCAATTTAGCTGAGGGAATATATTAATTCAAGGTTATATTTTGAGTTTCTCTTCATTCCTCTCATATTTAAAGTACAAAGAACTAAAGAATTTAAAAGTAGAAGAAATAGCTTGCAATTCAACAACTTATTAAAAAAATTCAGAATGTACTCTTCCCCAAAGAAAGGATGAGCTGTCTCTAGTCCAGGTGGC
Source organism: Periplaneta americana (assembly GCF_040183065.1). Classification (NCBI taxonomy): domain Eukaryota; kingdom Metazoa; phylum Arthropoda; class Insecta; order Blattodea; family Blattidae; genus Periplaneta; species Periplaneta americana. Next base: position 108,913,609 of record NC_091117.1, read on the forward strand.
AATTCTATGAATTTCAGGAACATTTTTGTTCTGTCTTGTAAGAAGTGGCTATGATCCATTTCGGTTAATTTTAATTTGATATTAATTGGACAGATATGACCATTAATTATTTTTTTAGTTGGTTACTTAATGACGCTATATCAACCACTCGGTTATTTAGCATCAATGAGATTGGTGATAACGAGATGGAACTTGGCGAGATGAGCCCAAGGATTCACCACAGATTACCTGACATACGCCTTATGGTTGGAGAAAACCTCGGATAAAATCCAACTAGATAATCAGTCCAAGCAGGAATCGAACACACGTCTGAGTCTAACTCTGGATCGGCAGGCACACACTTCAGCCAACTGAGCTATGCTGGTGGCTCCCATTAATTATTATGCAAAATAATCATATGATAATATTTTTCACTAGTATAATTTAAGTTTATTTTGAAGAAAATCATCGACGTTGATTATTCAGGATGTGTGCATTTTATATATATTTTTTTTGATTTAACGAAGTAACTACTGTTCGTGGCTTCTGTCTGTGTGAATTTGAAAAATGGATTAAAATTTCCGATGGCTGTGCCGGAAATGTTTACATTAACTGATGTGTTACAGGTACAGTATTAAATATTTTAATGTTAATTATATCTAATTATGTATTTAGTATGGTAATACTCGACATCATTTCACTGGTAATAAATTTCGTCATTGTCGTCATCAAAAGCATCATGTTCACGAAAATAAAAGAGCATTCCAGTTTGTGAAAATGTCCATTTCGAGGCCTGGATCTATAGAGTGATTCATACAATAACATTCGCCGATCCGCCAGCTTAAATAAGGAATGAGATATGATACTAGGAGTGGTAAGTACAATAAGTCTTAAGCTGCAGTGCAGGCCTTCGGGTCCCTTCTTCGTACAAGAGGGGGGGGGGGGGAGGGAGAGAAATCTAGAAGTTAAGTGTTCTCAATTTTATCTGAACTTAACAGAAAAGTCCCTATTTCCTCCCTCTCAGTTTCAGGAATCGATACATGAAAAAAGCTGGAAGGAACTCACCATACAAAAATATTTAAATGTAGTTGTTGTTATTTAAAACCAATTATTCTTCAATGCTTGCTATTAAAATCATTTTAAATTTCGTTATTAAATTAAAAATCACCCCATTTACAACAACATTAAGATCTAAATTATAAGCAAATATTATTTGTTAAAATAAAGCCAAAAATTGACAATTTTCTACATTTCATTATGGTTGGGGAAGGAATAAACATAAGAGCAAAACAAATCATCTCTGGTCAGTTCAGTAAACAAAATACAAATTAAAGAGTTTCTTTCATTTAGCAATCTATTCACTTCTTTGCTACTTGTAAACACATACAAAAATTAGATTCACATTTAAAAAGAATAAATTTTTATAATACTTATCTACTAGGCATACTCATGTGATTCGCTGCACTTTCTACAAACAAATACTTTTTTCTCAGAATGACTCAGTAGCTTACTGTATGAAAGAATTAAGCATTTTTAATAACAACTTATAACCAATTTCCATTAGAATACAAAGTTTTTATCAAATTTCAGGTGTTTTAAGAAATGTTTAAGAAAAAACGTTTTTGGCAAGATTATTTATTTTAATTCTCGGTTGGTTTATTTATTTAATGGTTTCAAACTTTTCTTCTTTTTCCGTAAATCTTCAGTGATACTTTATTGTTTTTATTTATTTTGCAGATGATCTTGTTTTACTAGCAACGTCTGAAGATGATTTGCAATGGTCAGTACATAATTTAAATTTAATAGCTCAAAAATATTCAATGGAAATATCCATTAACAAAACAAAAATAATGGCCTTTTGTGGTAAATACCCAATACCAAGCAAAATTTGTTTAAATAACACAATTTTGGAAAGAGTAGTTAATGAGTTTAATTATTTAGGATATAATTTTTTTTTTGTTGAAAATTTGGATTTATCAGAGAAAGTTGTAAAATTCAACAAATCAATGGGCATCATTAATAGAGTTTTAAAACCTTCATTAGTACAAAAATCAACTCGTACTTGTCTTTTCAAATAATAGCTCGACCAGTCTTATGTTATGGGAGTGAAGCGTGGACTATAAGAACAAAAGATGAAAGCAGACTAACAGCTTGCGAGATGAGATTCATGCACCGAACAGCTGGCTACACTAAATGGGATCGAAAGAAAAATGAAGATATCCTTCAAGAACTTAATGTGTCATCAATACTGGACTATATCTCCAGATATCAGTTAAACTGGAAGGAACATGTCTCAAGAATGGTTTCATCGAGGATCCCTAAGGCAAAAATGAAGTATCGTCCAAATGGGAAATGGTCACTTGGTCGACCTATGAAAAGATGGTAAGAAAATCGCTTTTTCAGGCCGTAACAGTTCTTTTGGGACTAGTACTTGACAGGATGATGATGATGATGATGATGATGATGATGATTTATTTTCTTTCTTTAATTCTTGTCATGTTTTATGTTTTTCACAGACTGTAGCTTTATGATTTGTTGCACAACATAGAGATATTTTGTACCTGTTCTTGTATAGCCCCTGAATCTGAGTTTTACTCGATCAGGCATACTCAATAAATTAAAAAAAATCTTTAATGAATATCTTTGGCTTGTTATAAAAGGCCACCTTAAATAATCGCAGTCATTTGTTTTCATTTTATTACATCAGCCTGACTGAGATGACATGGATATAAAATCATTGTTATTTTAAAACTCATATATCTCGTTAAATATCGGTTCTATACAAATTTTGCTCAGAATAAAACTTGTCGGAAACATTTTTTAAGGTAACTTTTGCTATATAATAATATTCTAAAAATCAACAATAAGGGAGATATTTCGATTTATTTGCTTCAGTCCCCCTTATAACCCCCCCCCCCTTTTAAAGAAAGTATTTTCAATGCCATATAGCCTAAAATCTAAGTGGGACCTAACTTATTTTACATACCCATTTTCGTAGAAATCAGTTCAGCCATTATCACGTGAAAAGATAACAAACTTGCAGACATACAAACAAAAATAAAAAAAAATGCGATTTTCGGTCTCAGGACAGTTCATTACACATGTCAATAAAAATAATTATTTTTGTAAAAGCGAAAATTAGCAGAAAGATTTAGGTTACAGCTTTATTATTAGTATAGATTATTTACAACAAATTAACATTTTTCTTACAGATTTTCAAGTCAGTTTCGAAACGAGTTCCAACAACTAATAATTGAAGACTAGACATAAAAAAGTCCGTAAGTACCTAAAAGACAAATCGCAGAAAACAGAGCTGTCTTGAGCAACTACCAGGCGGTTATACCACAGTCTAATATATACAGTCGCGAAGCTCAATACGTATTAAATATGCAAACATTAGATAGTTGCTCACCACTAGGATCGCTAATATCGCCTCATTACGGGCAATGCAAAATAGAACCGTCACAGTCTATTGTTTCTAGCACCCTCAAAACTCAAGCTTCGCGACTGTATATAGTAGACTGTGGTTATACTTAAACTGATGGTGTTCAGCGTGGCACAGCACAGCATGGACTGTAATGGTCGTAAAAAAAATGTAAAGGTATCCCCATCACACGCCATGAAGGCACTTGGGGGGCCTGGAGGTAGTGCCCTATGCTTTCCATGACCTCGGCACTAGAAGGTCGGCACCACATTCTGACCGCCTTTTACCCTCGGGAAAGACCCGGTATATTCAATTTTATAGAAAGCTGAGTGAACCTCGGGGCCGTTCTGGAAGTTTGACAACGAGAAACATCCCGTCACCAACTGGGATCGAACCCCGGACCGCCCAATTTTTGTTTTTGTAATTTTAATTTAATGTTGATGTTAACTGTATATAGTATTAGTGAAAAAACAATTTTAGACATGTCTCGTCTGTCTGTCCATTCAATAAAACTAAATGTGCGCATGCAAGAAGGTGACCTCCAAAACGGCAAGTTTTCAGGAGAAGGTTAAAACCAAAGGTGGAGAGAAAACCATTTCCTTGGGGGGGAGAAGCAAAACCATAGCATCCCCATATAACGGGGTTATGGGGGACATCATTTACCTCCTCCACCCGTTATAGCTCGACTATGGTACATTATATCGGAATATGATCATTTAATAAAGGTATTTTCGGGGGGCATGTTTCTTATAGTGTTACATCCATATCCGCTATGTTTCGGACCGAGTTGTATAGGGCGTGAACTGTAGGTCAACTACAAATTACAACAGTGCATAACTTAAAACAAGGTCAACTACAAATTACAACAGTGCATAACTTAAAACAATCTTCCTCTTTTTCTCTCTCATGCAGAAACATATGCCTGCATCAATAAAACTACGTAACAGTGCTAACAGAAACTTTTTTATATGAAGTTTACCTTCCTGAAGATATATTATGAAATGTAAACTCTAAATTATTTTATTTAATCTCGTCTTTAACCCGAATCTGCCTAGCGGTACCGTATGGTACCATAGGTACATATAGTAGTTTCCAGCCGCTGTGTTGGCAACAATGATTATTTTCACAATTTCTCATTGTTTAATTTACTCACTGACATTCCAGTCCTTGTTAGGAAAACAATATTTTGAAGTTATTTGGCTTGATATGCGTAGTGGCGTTCGGTAATTATACTCACTTTCTTGAATCACTCAATTCTGGTATCTGTTTGAAGTAAATATGTGAATACATTCAATTAGGATTATAATTTTGAATAAATTCTGATTTCATATATTGGAAAAGGCTTATAGTAAAGCATTCAATTCATGTTTTCACTATAAATATATGAACTGCCAAATATATATGACGTAGAGTTAGTCTGGTACCGTATGGTACCACTAGGCAGATGCCATAGAATTTTGTAAGGAATCGATTTTTTCTCTTTATAGCATTCATATTGATAATTTATTATGGTTCCTGGGACATAACACTTACTGAAGCTGTAAGAATCATAGAGGATGACAGTATAATAATCTAAGTTCTATCTATATTGATCCACCAGACGTCACAGTGAATTCTGATGAAGATTATAGAGAGGAAGATACAGGCGGTTTACATGATAATCTCTTAGGAAATCAATTTTATTACGGTGAAATGCATATGATGTATCTAACTGTGATGAAGATAGTGATGTGACAAATAAAGAAAGTTAGAAGAAATAAGAAAACATAAAGAAAAATTTTTACTTTGAAGAATCGAAAGAGGTTTGAGTCTAAGAATGAAGATGAGATGAGGACAAGAAGTTCAATTTCGTACTCACAAAATACAGAAGGAAAGCGTAACCAAGAAGGAAACAATCAAACTCACACGAAAACCAACTTCATAGATACATGATGAACATCCCCCCTCTAAGAGTAGCATTTTTCCTGTAGTTGACTACACATTTTATAGAGGAAAATAGCCCACAGCATTATTTGAAGTATTCTTTGACTGTAATGTTATTGATTTTATTTTGTAAGAGAAATCCAGCGTTATGCTTTATTTCTAAATGTACAAGGTTTACAAAAATACCTAACAGCTGAAGAAATGAAGTTCTTAATCGGAATTCTTCTCTTCAATGGCTACACTTTTGTACCTAGCAGAAGATGCTACTAGGAAAATGCACTGGACACGCAATGAATTAGTTTACAAAAGCATGTGGTGTGATCGATTTGAAAAAATCGTGCGATTTGTCCATTGTGCCGATAATGCCAAATTTTAGATCGGCAAGACAAAATGTGTAAGCTCCGACTTCTGGTAAATCTGATGAAGGAGAGATTTATGAAAAATTACATTCTGGCATAATGTATGAATTTTGATGAATGTATGATTCCCTATAGACGTCATCCTGCAAACATTTCATCAGGGGAAAGGTTCGGCTTGAATTATGGTGCCTAAACATTGCTTATGGGCATATCTGATATCTTTTGAAATATGCCAAGGGAAGAGGGTAAGTGCAAATGATCACTTTGAATTTGATTATGGTAAATGTGCTGCACCTCTCGTTGAAATGCTCGACAACTTACCACATGATATGAAGAGCCTACCCTTCCGACTGTACGTACTTTGATAACCTGCGAGGACTGACTGACTGATTGACTGGCTGGCAGGCTGTCCTCGTATACTCACACAATGCATTACGAGTGAAGTGGGACTTTGTGTAAAATGTTTTGAAAAATGATATGTAAAATGTTAGGAAGTGCAACTAAACCAAGGAGCATTGAGGTGCGAACCCTTGCTATTTGTAAAAGCTAGCTCCATTGCCCTGTTATTATCATACAAGAAACAAAATAATAAAAGATGGTGAATGATATAGTGAAATTCTTCTGTCATTCAAATAAATAATCTGAAGATAAGAAATCTTGCACACGTATCTGCCTAGCGGTACCGTATGGTACCACCCCTTATCTTTGAAAGTAGACGATTTTAAACAAAACCGAGTTTAATTCCATAATAAGGACGTTAGTTTGAACAAATGTTGAAGAAATTACAAAAATCGCCACATGTCAGAAAACCAGGCAGATTAGGGTTAAGTTTAGCTACCGTACACATTATACCGGGATCACTTTTCTTTTTTCTGCATTGTTGTGCAGTACATCTCCAAGTGGCGGCCTGAACACCTGCAGCCTTCTAACACATGAGTACAGGCTGTTACAAAAGAAACATTACAGTGCTTCCATTCCTCAAAAATGAGGTATAGAAATTCTTATATTTACTTACTTACTGGCTTTTAAGGAACCCGGAGGTTCATTGCCGCCCTCACATAAGCCCGCCATTGGTCCCTATCCTGAGCAAGATTAATCCAGTCTCTACCATCATATCCTACTTCCCTCAAATCCATTTTAATATTATCTTCCCATCTATGCCTCGGCCTCCCCAAAGATCTTTTTCCCTCCTGCCTCCCAACTAACACTCAATATGCATTTCTGGATTCGGCCATACGTGCTACATGCTCTGCCCATCTCAAACGTCTGGATTTAATGTTCCTAATTATGTCAGGCGAAGAATATAATGCGTGCAGTTCTGTGTTGTGTAACTTTCTCCATTCTCCTGTAACTTCATCCCTCTTAGCCCCAAATATTTTCCTAAGCATCTTATTCTCAAACACCCTTAATGTATGTTCCTCTCTCAAAGTGAGAGTCCAAGTTTCACAACCATAAAGAACAACCGGTAATATAACTGTTTTATAAATTCTAACTTTCAGATTTTTTGACAGCAGACTGGATGATACAAGCTTCTCAACCGAATAATAACAGGCATTTCCCATATTTATTCTGTGTTTAATTTCCTCCCGAGTATCATTTATATTTGTTACTGTTGCTCCCAGGTATTTGAATTTTTCCACCTCTTCAAAGGATAAATCTCCAATTTTTATATTTCCATTTCGTACAATATTCTGGCCACGAGACATAATCATATACTTTGTATTTTCGGGATTTACTTCCAAACCTATCTCTTTACTTGCTTCAAGTAAAATTCCCGTATTTTCCCTAATCGTTTTTTTTCTAACATATTCACGTCAGCCGCATAGACAAGCAGCTGATGTAACCACTGGTTACTAACCAGCTGGTGTACAGGATCCAGTTGAGGCGAAGAGAAATAATTATTTCAATAAAAGAAGGGGAGCAAATCATACACTTAGGAATAAAAACAGAGATTACTTGAAGGAAAAACTGAATGAAGTAGAAACAAATAGTAAAAATAGAAATTCTTATACATTCAGAAATTTAAAATAAATATTATAGTACAGACACATGATCTGGAGATATTAATTCATAAATTTAAGGACAGAAATTTAATCATAAACAAAAGCAAAATAGATCTTTTGAGCTCAATATTTTCTAACGTTAATAGAAAAAAAAAAAAAGAGTTCAGACAAGTTTGGGGGGGGGGTGCAGTGCCTCTCCATGCCCCCCCCCTTCCATAACTCCACCTATGGTTAAAACTGATTTGTATTTGTACTTAATGCAAATAAAATTCATTGCTTATAATACCTCAGAAATGCAGGCATTACCATTGTCTATTGATATATTGTAATAAAGAAGTTGTGCAATAAGACATGTGACTACAAATCAGTTTTAACCTTCTCCTGAAAGCTTATCCTTATCCTTTTGGAGAAGTCACCTTCTTGCATGCGTAGATTCAACTTAAATCCAAAGAGATGAGGCATACGATATGATCTCATTTTCGACGAACTTTGCATATTCAATTCAGGACAAGCCACATTAGAAAATAGAGTGATTAATATAATACGGCTCCAAGTCGTTATGGTGAAGAGTTTCGCAGCGTCATGAAGTGATTCTGTGAATCATACGGTCTCCTCGGACTAGCTCAAGGTTACAGGAAACTGAGCTCACGATTTCAATTTGATATTCAAGTCGTGTATAGAACCGAATTGTATTATCTTCTTATGACTGTAGTGACAACTCTCAATTATAATTCCTAAATACTTCCTGCAACTAAAGAAAAATTGATAGGGAAGTTTGATGTTTAAATTAAAATGTACCATAAACTTCATTTTATAATAACTATATTGTATTCAGGAGTATATTTCAGGCCTGGCGGGCCACTATGTTTCGAGGCTTGGTGGTGCCAGGGCACTTTAATGATTTTCACATTATCGTCAAATTTTGCATTTATAATAAGTCATATTTTATTCTTATTTAAACAACTTTATAATGAAGTCTATTCCGCAGACTTAACAATTTCCTATATCTAGATTCGAACCTAAGGATTTCTGCGGAAATGGTAGTAGTAGTAGTAGTAGTAGTAGTAGTAGTAATGGTGGTGGTGGTGGTGGTGGTGGTGATGACGACGACGACGACGACGAAGACGAAGACAACTACCGGTACTACTGAAATCCCAGAGCCAGGGCACTTTTGTATAGAAATACACCACTGATTGTATTTTATTTGCTACTATTACTCATACTGTTTTCTGTTCTTCTCAAACGGTCACAAAATTTAAATACACGATTTGCAAGAAGATTACCCATAATATATGATCTTACAAGGGAAACTTTTCATTGCTCCCCCTTCAAATCTTCAAATTTTAACAAATAACAGCTTATTTTACTGCTCTGGGAGACCTGAATCAGAATGTAAAATCAAAACCTGCCAAAGTTGTGATTAAAAGGGCTTAAATAACGTTACAAGAATCATGAAAAAGTTGTATGTAAACACGTATAGACATGGAATGGCTTAGGAAAGAGATTAAGTTGGCTCAACGGATAGCGTGTAGAGGACCCGTGTTCAAATCGAATACACATCTTGTCATTTTTTTCCTTATAATGTTTTGTTTTCTTGTGTAATCCTTTTTGTTAGTTTTTTATTGTTCTTTTATTATCCGGGTTCTAATGACAAAATACAGGTTGTTATTACTCTAAAGTAAATAAAAGTGTTTCTTACTTATTTTCTTGCGACCAGAACAACATAATTCTGCAATGAATGACAGTGAAATGTTTCATTACTGAACAAATGATCAAAACAACACACCTTGTCGCATATGCTATAACAGATAAATGCCAGAGTGTCTCACTTGAAACATATGTACTATTAATAGTGTAATAAGTCCTTATACAAGTACTCGTCAATAGTGTTGTCTCTTGGGGAACTGGAACACTTCAAAATTTCCGAAATTATCATGCACTAGTTTGCAAATGTCACGAAACGTATTTAACTGATTCATCTAGCCACCAAAATCGTCTCCAATTCAAGATCTAATCCACCGTGCGTTATAAACAAACGGAAAGATCAAGTACATGCACAGCAAGAATCCTCTTGCCAGTTCAGCTAGAACCAGCTGAGGAGAGATGTGTATATTTCTATCAGTATTCAGAAGTTCTGCCTCTACACGTTCTTGTTTTTAAAAGAAAGAAAAAAAAGTAAGAAGTAGCCGGGAATCGAACCCAGAATTTCTACTCGAAAATTCTCGAAAGACGCGCCACTAACCGGTTGAGCTACGCAAACGATGTTACAATTATGAAGTATTGCAGTATGTCTATATGTAGTGACTTTTAACTAGGATTTACGCTCTTTAGAAGCAACTTCGGGATATTTTGAAGGTTGTTTCTTATTTTCGTTTTCAGGAGCTTCGAAATGAGTTATAATCCATTAAATGTAAAAGGGGTGTGATGAAAAGTTTCCCTTGTTAATATATGCGAGAGTACTCCCGTTTGTATCTCTACATTTTCACTCGTTTTTCCCTACCTTATACTATTATTCAATAAATGTTTATATTTCCATTATGCTGATGCCCTTTCATAAAATTTCTCACACGGTTAATTAAACATATTTATCGCGTGCTCGGGACTATGAATTTCTATGTTTGTGTAAGTAGAAACTATGTTTAAATATACGTGAAATTCAAATGGTAATGCAACATCTTATCCCCTTCGCTCTGGATATTACTAGTGGTGGGGTGTAATTTGAAAACCTATGATTTTGTCGCTGTGCCAAGTTTGTCACTGGTTTCGACCGTGACTACAGTTCCAAAATCACAGCTCCGAGAAATCGCCATCTCTGCCTGGTATGTGACTCACAGCGATGGCCACTGATGTATGTATTAAATGACATCTCCAGAGTCCAGACAAGTGCAAGTCAGAAGATTAACTTGAAGGACAATATAACTGGGATCTAATTAATTTTCGTCCCACTCAAAAATTTGACGTAGGCAACTCTTTTGTACTGAACCTACAATGCATTCGCTATATTCTTCTAATCATTCGTAAACATTTTTGAGAGAATATACATGCCCATACATCGCGTTAACACAGCTAAGGGCGTGTCTTGTTTTTAGTATACTCGCCGTACTAATCACTATTGTTTATATGACATGGCACCGGTATATCAATTCAATTCGCAGAAGAGCGATAAACATAAACATCTCTCGAGTCATCATGAGAGACTTTCACAATCGCCAGGAATCATCCAAAAACAAAAATCGCACTGTGAGAAAATCGCTATTATCTGTCACAGCGATTTTTTTCGGTGCTGTCACAGTTCGGAGCTGCGACGGAAAAACGCTTTCACATCTCACCTCTACATACAGTACTACAGTTGGATTAAATTTACTTTATGATTGATACCGGAAGCATGTTTACAGGAATTTATCATGCTTGTTATGGCAACAACAAATCACGATCCGTTCTGAGTTGTGACTTAGTAACGTCGTTGCCAGTTATCTTTAAAACAAAGTCACGCATGTTCGTGCATTTGTATTTCTTCTGCTGTATGGCTTGTGCGTACCAATTTTATTCCCAGCTATCGTAAACGAGTTCGTTCTGTTTTGTAATACACTATAGTTACTGTTAATGCTGTTGTAACTTAATTCACTGTTAAATCTATTTGTTTCATTGTTATTATTTTATTACCGGTATTTATTGTCGTTGTACTGTGCGAGAATTTATGCTGACGCAAAGATATACCGTCAGAACGCGCGCGCATCAAGTGCCGGAAGAATGAAATGTACGGCAACATTGCTCATAGAACGTATCAGCTGGCGATAACACTAGTATTTTTAATCCAATTATGACAGGGCAGTCATGAAGGCTGACAGTAATATCATCACTGTTTTAAAAACTGGAAAATTGGCCGAAAGTCTACACTATACATACCAGTTCCCATGTTTTATAGCGAAAAAACAATAAGTAGCTCTATAGGCGAGGGGTGCGCGCAGGCTAGAGTACAGCGTTGTACAGCGTTGTCACATTGAGTGAGAACATAACTTTTCATTGGAGTTTAAAATGCAAAAATTCGTCTGCTAGTGACAACCTAGCAATACAATGCCAACCAAGCTCGGTGCGAAATTTTTTTATTTGGCGGGACAATGTTGCCGGCACCAGGTAAATCGTAAGCATTTCAAATACTCCGTCATACGCATATTTTAAACATTCTGGTGAAAACTACAAAGTGCTCAACTCAATTGGAACTCATGCTACTATTGAGCCTGTAATGACATCAACATGATGTCACTTCCTGTTTGATTGCCTCATAAGATGGAAACTAGTATAGCTATAATCTCAAGTGTTTTTGACTAGGCCTACTTTTGAAACTCTAAAAACTGGTACCCGGTATGGTTCCATTAAAATAACCTCTTTGTTCGTCGTCTTTATGATGAACCATGCATTGTCAAATTTCGGCATGAGAAACGGGATTGCCCAAACGACGTGTTTGTCCACCGCAAAATTTCACCCTGACTCGCCAGGATTCGGGTCTCCAGCATGGAAACTCGGAAGTCGATTCTGGCTAGTAGACACCGGCAAATCAGACAAGACTCACGCCCGTAACTTGCTTGTCGTCAGGCTTGGGTTCCGGTGACGCTACAAAGCAAGTTAACTTTTAAGACTGAACCCATTCAGCCCGGGTTTTATAGGTTCAGTCCAGGCGGGACCCAAGAAAGCCTGCCTGTTTGCTCGTATTATAAGGTAGAGTGACTTGCATTCACGGAAGCCAGTCTGCGCTGGTTAAGATGAAACAGTATTAGTTTAAAATCTAAGTTCGTTGGCTATTTAGTCACTTCAAAAAATCTTTACTTTATGGTCTAACGCGGCAGAAAATTCTTGATTAAAGAAATATAGTTTTACAATTTATTTCACTACAGAATTTCATAAAATAATAAGATAAATATTATACATTTCATTTTTCTGCAAAGTGCATCTGACTCAAGAAGTAACTGCAGATAGGTCCTAATTCTTGATCAAAGAAACACAGTTTCACAATTTATTACGCTACAGAATTTCATAAAATAATTAGATAAATATTATACATTTCATTTTTCATGTATCACACTCAAATAACGGCAGATAATTCTTGATTAAAGAAACACAGTTTTACGATTTATTGCGCTCCATAATTTCATAAAATAATAAGATAAATGTTATACATTTCATTTTTCTACAAAGTGTATATGACTCAAGAAATAACGGCAGATAATTCTTGATTAAAGAAACACAGTTTTACGATTTATTGCGCTACAGAATTCATAAAATAATAAGATAATATTATACATTTCATATTCCTGCAAAGTGAATCTGACTCAACAAAATAGTAACACATTTCGTAACTTGTGACTAGTTGAGAAGAGAAGAGAAGGGAAGGGAAGGGAAGGGAAGGGAAGGGAAGGGAAGGGAAGGGAAGGGAAGGGAAGGGAAGAGAAGAGAAGAGAAGAGAAGAGAAGAGAAGAGAAGAGAAGAGAAGAGAAGAGAAGAGAAGAGAAGAGAAGAGAAGAGAAATATGTTGAAAAGATATTGGTAACAATTATTATGAATATCAACAACTATTATAGAAAAATATTTCATTTTAACCTTTTCCTTATCAACAATTAAAAGCCCAATGAATACCTGTAAAATGTATAAAGGTTTTTCGTTCTTCAGAATATTGATTTGCTATTTAACTTCTGAGGGACAGATTTCCTTTTATTTATGAAGCTGAAAGTTTGAATGGTTTGCATTAAATTTATATTATTACGATGAAAAGGAAAGTGCACGTAATTGATAATAACTGTTGGCATTTAATGGATATTATGTTGACGAGAAATAGTTTTCTTTGTCTTTATTAACGGTACGTTTCAGAAGACAATAAATTAAGTTTTCAGTAGTTTGTCTATATCTGTAGGCTTCTTGTCAGATTTGAATGACTTGGTTGATATTTATCATGCATCTGAAAGCAGCACAGTCTGGCGCAGGTCGGCGGAACCCAACAGTCCTTTCGGGTCACTCTTAGGACTGTTTGGGAGTCACGTACAACCACACTGCCTGCCTGTTTGTGAGGAAAGGTTGCAGGCCTGGCGAACTATATTAAGCGTAAGCCCGCTCAAGGAATAAAAGTCATGGGCAAGCCTGAAAGAGATTTTGCCTGTCTCTGCTGGCTAGCGGTGTGCTGTAGCGTTAGATTCTACAGAGACGTGTCCAAACATCGCGCCAAGTCTTGCTGATTTTATAACGGTAGTATCGTATTCCTTTCGGTTTAATATTTATATGAATCAGCATTCTTTGACATTATTGGAAAATGTGTAATTGTCAGCACCTTCTATTCAAATAATCTCAGAAGGTAATCAGGCTGAACAACTAGCCATATTAAAACCTATTCAACATGTACAGACCCTGGAAAATCAACAGCAAACAGTCACAATATTTACAGACAGCGGAATAACATCAGACATTTCGGTGCTGGACCCCGGACTCATTTCACCGGCATTATCACCTTCATATCATTCAGACGCTAAATAACCCAGATGTTGATACAGCGTCGTAAAATAACCCAATAAATTAAAAAAAAAAACATTAGACTCCCTTAGAAACCAAACAAATCGTACGCATCTCATAGAAGAAATCAGAAGAGAAGTAAAGGAAGCGGAGAGGAAGAACTGGAAAATAGAATTCAACTGGATTAAGACCCACGCAGGACACGTGGGAAATAAATTAGCAGATCAACTTGCGAAGGAGGCAGCACGCTCCGAGGATATTCAAGAGAGCTACAGCAAGACACCAAAAAATGCAGTGAAAGGTGAAATACACAATCTCAGTTTAGTTAAGTGGCAAAACGAATGGGACAACACAGCAAAAGGACAAATCACACAATCTTTCTTCCCAAATATAAACGATCGGTTAAAACTAAAACTTAACACAATCCCAAACTTCACAACCATAATAACAGGACACGGAAATATAAAATCTTATCTACATAAATATAAAATTACAGATAACTCATTATGTCCATGCAACAATGACGAACAAACGATAGATCATTTGTTATACAATTGTAAAGTACTTGAGAGAGAAAGAGAGACATTCTGAAAGCGGCAGTTCTAAAGACTGAAAACTGGCCAGTGAGTAAAGACAAACTAGTGCACAAATACCATAAGAACTAGGCTAGATCAAATTTACTAATATACAATTTGACAAATTACAATGAAAGAAAAGTACAAAATTCATCCATCTATATTGCCTATAAAATAACTCTTATGGCCGGTTTGTCCAAGTATTGTTAGAAGACTTAACGACTGTTAAACCTTCAACAGTTTGTTAAATACAGTTTTTCCATTTGTTCAACACCAGTTTGGCTTAACAGATTCTTAACAGTTTGTTAACTTTAAATGTAGGATTTCAGGCCGTTAACTCATTTAACAAACAGTTAAACATGGCGGATAACACCACAGCTGTTCAGACAAAAGTTGTGAAAGTACATGTAACATGTTATGTTTCTCTTTGAGGAATGTTTAGAGTAAGGGACGGTTTCACCAAGCTTCAGTAAATCAGTCCAAATGAAACATCAACTAGTACTGAAAATTGAAATATTTACACGATTACGTTTGTATGTGAGCTGTATCCGTAGACTTAAAGCCTAGCAGCTATATGTGCCTCGTCGCGCTGATTACGTCGTGGTACCCAGATGGAGTAGTCAGTAGCGTGTTGGCTTGTTATTCCAGGGGCCCGTGTTCGGTTCTCGACGATAACTTTTTTTTTAACGTAACTAATTTTTATACATGTTACCTTTCTTCATTTTTATAATTTTGTGTAGTGGAACTTATTATTTCGCAACTCTGGCTCCACTAGGAGAATTTAAAAAAACTCTTGGGAGATCAATTTTCTTCCCGAAATAAAACAAAGATAAACAAACAAATTAAAGAAAAATAAAAGAAATACACATGTGGATCTAATACATTGTCCACATGCCATCGGCGTCTATCACTGCCTGGCATTTTCGGGGCATTGAGTCCACCAGATCGCGGAAATAGTTCTGGTCCTTAGCGAAATCTTCCCAGGTAACCAGAACTTGATCCCAGAACTGATCTGGATTTTGAGGTGGGATGTCTCGATATTTGTCAATCCTCTTTTTCATGCTTTTCCGTGAACCGTCTTTGAACGTTTATGGCGGTGTGCGCGGGGTGATTATCCTGCTGGAAAATTAAATTTCCATCGGAAAGAAAACGATTATAAATTCCAAGAATCCAGCTCTTTCGCTTCTGTTTTAAAGCCAGTGCAAACATATCTTATCGCTAGCTATAATATAATTCTAATAAATGAAAGTTAATATACCAATTAAGTTTTGTTATGTTTGAATGCACATTATATATTAATTTACTAATATTTCTTAGGTACCGGTATGTAGTTATAATAATCACTTTCATGTCTTAAAATAAAACTCAGTTGTATGTTACCTAGTTGAAATAGGCCACTTGTTTCAATTCACTAGCTACTATTAACTCTAGATTCTATGTTACTGGCTCTTTAACTATAGCCGATGTCAATAGTGCTTCAAAATACGCAGTGAGTAAATAATAAAATGTTTCAGCAGCAATTGCTTCTTTAGGACGAAATTAAATATAATTTATACACGAACCTAAATTAGAGAATTTTATATGATACGGAATTCTCCTCGGGGTTTTCTGTACAGTTGACTACACACACATTCGTGTAATTATTGTCACCTGGTGGTCATAATGCTGAGATTTTTCTAAACAGAAATTCATATTTAGCATTATAAAATGTAACCATACATAATAATTATTATTATTCAATAGCAGTCAATGCAACTTTCATTTATCAATTCTCTGTACTGTATGAATCATGGCTACTGTAATAGGTTACGATTTTACACATGTTTCATGACTTACTCCATAGTAGAGAATTTAAATAATAATATCAGCCAATAAGAAGTTGTCTTATATATGCAAAATCATTACCAACTGCTGTTGAGTAGTTAGAATAGTATTAACGACAGTTAAAGTTAAGTGTTGGTTATTTTAAACAAAATTATGTTGGAAAAATGGAAAATATCTTAACAAAACGTTAAAAATAAACCAGCTGTTAATTTAACATTTGTTAAGCCAAATTAAACATTACTTGGAAAAACTGGCCATTAGAATAATATAAAGTAATTATATGAACATAACATGTAGTATTACTCCACAGTAATCGAGCATGCAGACTGTAAATAATAAACAAAAAAAATTACAGAAGGTATATATTGGTGATCTTTAGGCTTACGTCTGGTCTGATCAATACAATATGGGTTTCTCACCCTCTACTCCTAGTAGTTATCGTCAGAGGCAGGACTATTTCGTTTATATGACGTCATTCCACTTTCGGCCAATGAAGTGTAATGAAATTTTGAATTCCAACCAATCACTGCCATACAACACGATTTATTTCTGTAGCTCGATTTATCACTATCAATTTATCGCATGGTCGTTCTTTTGTTTAGTCAGTGACGCCAACTGTTTCCACGTAAATCGATAGCATGAATAATCTTCTTCTTCTTCTTCTTCTTCTTCTTCTTCTTCTTCTTCTTCTTCTTCTTCTTCTCAAGGCACTACAACTTCAAAATTGAATATCTTGACCTTCTCAACAATTTTTTTTCCAGTAACTTCTATTCTGTACGACAATCATCCAATCCGTGATTCTTAGCTTCCTCAAATCATTCACAATATCATCTTCCCAGCGGCTTTTCGGTTTACCCGCTGCTCTAGTTCCCAGGGGTTTCCATTTATATATACCTTTCACTAGCCTCTGGTCTTTCATTCTTTTAACATGGCCAAACCAACTTAACCTCATAGCCCCGATGAAATTTATTATATTTTGATTGTGTATTAAATCATTTAGTTCTTTGTTAGTTTTTATTCTCCAGTTGCCATCTCTATCCTCGAAGGGTCCAAAGATTCTTCTTAAAGTCCTCCTTTCAAAAATTAACAATTTTTGTTTGATTGAAGCATGAATCTATTGTACTAAATAAAGTGCGAAATCCTAACTCCACATCTACAGCTTCATCATCTAATTCCATGTCCATTACATCTAAAGAAAATTACACTCCTTCATAACAATAATTGTTCATTTAATTTATATATTGATCAGGTTATTTGTATTATACTATAAAATGTTTAAATTAAATTATGAATTCAACAGATAATGAAAACGTATTTCTGTTATAATAACAAGAGAAAAGCGCAGTACATGTAATTAACATTTTTAAACCTGTATTTCGCTTTTCTCAATTGGCATTACTGAATAACATTCAATTTCTTTATTGCAGTATTCGTTATTCATTTATTTCGACTTCACAATGTCTGAATAGGTTAAGTATTTATAAATATACAATTATTAACATTTTGTGTGCGAATTTTAGTGATATATTATTTATATTTTTACTTCATTCACGAAATAGTCCTAATAAATGTCACTCGAGGTCTGAGATTCCACTCGCTTCGCTTGTGGATTTATCAGCAAATCTCAGATCTCTTGAGACATAACTATAGATAATGATCTTTTAATTCGCAGAAATTTTCAGGTAAAACTAATGAGTAAGATTGGGATAAAGTAGCTGTATCAGTTTACAAACATTAACTAGTTGTCGCGTGTCCTCCAGCCGACAGTAGTGAAGAGTAGTGATGAGCAGAAAATCACTGACCTGTGATTTTATCACGGTGATCGAAAAATCACGATTACATCTGTGATTAAACGGCTCTTTAAACAATGATCGCAGTTCGAGGGCTAAACTGCTCACCAGACGAGACAGTCATGTTCTTTTCTCACTGCGTGCGCTGCGCTGCTGTGTTTATGCTACCCAACGTTGCTTACGAGATTATACAAGCTGGCGCATAGAGCTTGAAAAACGAGTCTGAAGTGGTTCCCTCGTAATGCCAATTCCGCCGCTCGGAGCGCTGTTCTGCCCTATATATTCATAGCAGAACACTTAAAAGACATTGACATTTGGGACATTTAAAGGACTCATCATTGCTTATTAAATGCTTCGTACAATATTTTATGGACAATAGACGTAATTTGCAAACTTCTACTCCCCAATTATATTACAATAAAAGGCTGTCATTCTTGATATTAAAACATATTACATATAAACTGAGGGGCTGTCTGCTCTGTACTTCAGTTCATACACCAAACATTTCCGGAAATAAATTAACTTGACATCTTACATATACGCACTATAGCCTACCCTTTTCACCTAATATTATTAATATTGTTATTAAATAAGATATTGCAACTAATTAAGGTACTGCATTATCTTTAATTTCCTTGAATTCATAATTACGCATTTGCAAGAAGGCCTAACTTTTCCCTCTCTTTTTAAAAAAAATACGGACGTCACAATAACTGAGAAGTATAATTATTGCGCGATTTTTTCTTGCAGTGGTGAAAACATTTCTATAGGCCTACTGATTAATCTATTGAGCATAGTAATAGTAAACGCTGTAGTATTTTAGTGCGTGTACGCCTACTCAGCTCTTGTAAAACGAAATTTTCACTTTCACTTTCAACGGAACACTTACTTACCTGGGTATATTCAGTTCTTGTATCTTGCAGTAAATTATCCATTTGTGATCATCTTTCCAATATAACCTCCCACTTAAAATCATGAGCTAGAATTTATTATTTTAAAAACATTTCCACGTACATACTGTTATAATTATTATGAACCACAATACAAAAGACAACACTGTGAAATTGGATTAATTTACCAAGATCAATATCAATACCGGTAGTATAAAATCACATATAGGCCTAGGCTATATTATTTCATTACTTTATGGTATTAATTAGAAGAATTAATTTTGAAGAATTTACAAATATGCTGAAATAATTTATGACACCTTTTATAGAAATGTAAAAATATGTATGTACATTTTGAAACAATGGGTATAGCACCACTTGAAAATGTTGAGCATTTTAACAGTAACTTATAAATTGTTCCATCACGTTGTCTATAGTGTTCATTTATTGTAGCACTTTTAGAACGAACGTGGTTCACATACATAAGAAGAAATGACGATGGAATGAGTCTAACACATACAGTTTTTCTTTAATTTTTAGCAAATGATGAAGTTGAATATATACTGTTACTTCATATCCTAACATAAGTAGAGTTGCCACCATAGATGTAACACCTGAAATGAATATTATAAAATAAATTAATGTATTGGTAATGATACAAGAATAAAAAGAAATTAGGCTAGACATAACCTCACAAAATTACAAACACATGCTAAAACAAAACAAAAAAAAAAAAACTTTACGTATCCGTATATAATAAAACTAGATATTCCAGATATAATTTGTTTCACACGATAACCACCTCAGCCTATTTCGGCAGCAGCCATTATTAGTTACAGTTTGAGGTGCATAACTTACCTAATCTCATACTAACCTTGTTAAGTTCTCTAACCTAATTCACTGATAATTACGTAACAATACACAGGTCTAAAATACAGACAAATACACATTAATTACCTAATAAGTACAGCATGAAGATAATTAATTAATTTTGTCGGTATTTTCTAAAAGAGAAAGGGAAAATAGTAACAACATTATCTTCAATGTTTACATCACGTCGTTCACATTTTCATTAGGCCTATATCAGTAATGCTTGGTAAGTGAAACAATGCATGAAATTATTTTACATTTCGGGTCACATCATTTGAGAGTCGGAAAATGCAATTCGCCACTTTTAACATAGCATTGCTTGTTATACGAGAGAACTTTGACATTTACCTTAACCTATAAAGATACGACCTGTTGGTACCGAGTTCTTCACATAGCAAAACACAGACAATTTTCGAATATAACTTAGCTGAACAAACTTCAAATAACACTGTAATATGCTTGGCATATTTATAATATTCGTACTCAATCAGTAATGCACAATTAATCGAACTATTTTCACGATGCACAATGCTTTGTAATGGTACTATTCATCATTTCATAGGGCAGAGAGGCGAACCTAGCGGCAGAAATTGTCATGACTCACAGAGACCTACTCTCGATCGTGCTATGCGCCAGCTTGTGTAATCCCGTAAGCAACGCTACCCAAAGACGTTTTATAGTTTAACCTAGACTCACTACGAGCGCTGTTCCTCGACCAAAAATTGAACACTTTCGCGCATCTCCATCTTGAGGGTGAGTGTCATGTGACTACAATATGTTTACATCACGACTCCGCCTAATTTGAAATAACATAGAAGGTTATTCAATATTATTGAATGTGTTAGGAGTAAGTGCGTATTAATTTAATCAGTAGTGTGTGTGTGTATAGTGTTTATATAATTTAAATGAATCGTTCTCCTGTGATATACGTGAAATCACAGTGTAGGTCTACTACCGGTTCTGTGCTACATATGAGGGCTATACAAATAGTAGTATTTTAATCATATTTCTTTGTTATACGTGAAACCATCATGTGCTCTTGTGCTGCATACAACTGTACAAATAGCGTTCTTTTATCATTTATTTTCATCGTACTCCTATATAAATTCCGTAAGTGGAATCATGGTGCATAGTTGTGCCGCATACAACTGTACGAATCGACGTAAGAAGGATTCGGAAATTTCTTTTCACAAGTAAGTTAATTACATATATTGTATTAGGATATTGTAAAATCACTGAGAACATTAGTACATATTTATTGTGTTAATAGAAGAGAATGTTTTATAGGAGTAAGCGCAAACTTTTTAGGTTTCCATTGCAAAAGCCTGAGCTTCTCAGTAAATGGTTATCTGCTGTTAAACGCGATAAATTTATAGCCTACCATCAATTCACCACCAGTATTGCTTTGCACAAGAAGATAGTTACACAGCATCTCTCTAAATCAATTTTATTTTTGAATCATAAGTGAGTCCAAATAAATCTGGTTAAGTATTTTCATACTATCTAGATATGGCCAAGTTACAATATTTTGACATTCTTGCACATATTCGATTTAATAATAACAGTTGATCCATATCCTTGTTTATTGAAATATTTATTATTAGGCCTAAGCAAAATACACACAGTGTGCAAGATTAAGTTAATGTCCTAACTCGATTAATTAAATATTTCAGGAACTCCATCGGTACAGACTTGATGAATTGTGTAAATATGAATAGGCCTAATCACGAAGACAAGAATTTTTATTTGACAGTTTTAGCATAACAGCTTAATATTTGTTGTTCACAAAGATGACGATTACTGACTGACAGTTCCAGTTTCTTCAATTATTTGCTGTTGTAGACTACTATAGGATTGCAGGTGATTACGTTTCACTGTTTATATTTGTTTTTATCCTTGTTACTCTTTTAGTTTATATTTGGTTGTTTTTTTATGGTATAGTAATAAATCTTAGTGTCTTTCGCGGTTGCGTTCTATCAGCATTACTTTTCGTCCGCTATTTTCATGACCGCAAGATGCACACAATGTGCAAGATTAAGTTAATGTTCTCACTCGGTTATTGAAATATATTTCAGGAAGCCCATCCTACGGATATGATGAATTATGTAAATATAAATACCCCCAAATGACAAAGACGACGAAGATTGTTGACTGACAGTTGCAGGATTAATATCTTTGATTATTTGATGTTATACCACAAGAATGCAAGTAATTACGTTTTATGATTTATATTTGTCTTTATCCTTGTTACTGTTAGGCTCATGTTTAGTTGTTTTTATGTTGTACAGTAATAAATCTTAGTTTGTTTTACGATTGCGTTCTATCAGCATTGCTTTCCGTCCGCCTCAAGATGGCGGCGAGCGATCGCTTCAATTTGGGTCCAGTCGTATCTTCTGCGCAGCCGGCAGTGTGGGGACTTGATGCTACCAAGTGACAAACACTGGGAACTACGCCCGCGAACTGTGAGCGCCTGATTTTAACAATAGGCCTACATTCAGTGTAGCCAACTCAGCAAATTTCACGCTGATCCTGGCAGATTTCAATTTCTTAAAGCCGAAAAATATACTATTGTCAACAGACAGCCGAAAATCTGGCAGGATTGCTTAACTGATTCCATTATTTTAAGCAGTGACGTTATTAATTGACTACACTATTCAACTTGTAAAATTACAATAATAACAGCATTTTACCAAATATGACAATGATTTTAAAAATGTTTCATTCATCTTCTGAGTGATGTGTGAATTATGTCAAAATTACTAATTTTCCGTTTTTTTTTTCTATATAATATTTCACTTCAGGAATACTGGACAAGATCAAATGGACAATTATTATATTGAGTAACCAGACGACAAATGTTCAGTTTGTCTACAGACAGACAGACAGACAGACAGACAGACAGACAGACAGACAGACAGATAAATAAATAAATAAATAAATAAATAAATAAATAAATAAATAAATAAATAAATAAAGTGTTCCCAACAATAACAGAAATCCTTATCTGTGCTTCAGATATTGAGAGTAGAGAAAGCGTCTTAGGTTGTTAGTTGTGCATACAATTTCTAATATATTTTAGAACACTTTCTTGACGTGTACGCAATTCATTTAAGAATTTAATTTAAATTACAAATTAACATTATTATACAAAATATAATATTTCATACTTAAAAGAATTAACTTTTTTTACAAGGTTTACTAACAACGACAACCAGCAACTTTAATACTAGGCTATTTATCTTTGAAAACAAGGCCAGAGCTTAAGAAAGAGAAACACTGCAAAATTAAGGCAAGCATATTTTTGCACTCTGCCGCTAGTATAAACACTTACAGATGGCTCGTATGATGAGAAGAAATTCTTTAATGGAAAAGAGCTGTAGGTGCAGCAGTTCTAAAAGCCCCAGGTAATAGGACAAGTCCTCTGTACTTCTGAACAAAACAGGTTCCTTGATTTGCTAATATTTTCGTCTCTTTTTCTTCCATTGCCGTCCACTTTCTCATGTTTTATCACTTTCCATAAAAACTGTTCTCTGAAAGGTGAGTTTTCAGACTTACATTTGTAGAAGAAAATGTGATCGTGCTGCAGAAGAAGCAGAATTCCAGATTTATCAGGTCGCATTCTTAGAAGTTGTTTTCCCACTTCCGTACGAGCAACTTGCCTGCAGGGTTCTTTTTTTATAATGAATGCACGCCTCTTCCTTTCCTTCTTATTTCACGTAGTACTCATGCCATAACACAACACATGAATCACGCTACACCTGCGCAGAGAAATTACAAGCAGTCGGCTGACGCACGTCAAGTAACATGACAATAAGACGAAAAAAAGTTCAGTGGCAAACACACACCTAACTACAATTCTTGTAATCATCAACACGAGTTTTAAAATAACAATACCTTTTATCATTGCTGCCTCATACTAACAGGCTATAATGAAATGAAACCAAATGACTCCGTCAATTTAAGGCGGCCTTGCACACAACAAACCGTGACTACTTTTAAACGGATATAACTGTATTCTATGATGAGAATATATAAATGTACAAATGTTTATAAGGAACAGATGCATTATAAGACCCACCCTAAATATAAAAATATGCGAAGCTGCAAAAAAAAAAAAAGTTGAACGGAAGTAGCGTTTCTATCAATTAAATTATCGATATACTGTATAGGCCTATCATTTTTATTATGGTGCCAACCAAGGCCCTACACCAGTAGCTGCGCAGACCATACGGGACAGGTCAAATAGAACGTTACGCACGACGCCATTACTGTGGCAGCTCAAGCTAGCAGACTAATTAGTTTCTAGCTACAAATATCACAAATATAAGTATTCGGACCCTTAATAATACATAAAAATATAATGAACAGTGAAATTATTGTTTATCCTTACTATAATAAAATAATAAGTACATAAGGAATACGATTTATAAAACCAATATAACTGGATTCATACGAAGGCCTGCCTGCTGCACTCGAAGAAAAAAAGTACCTACAGTATATGCTCTATAATTATATTATTTTTGTCAAAACTAACAATCCTCTTGATATTCATATATTAAATACTATACAAGTGTTATTGTGATGAACAAAGTGACAATAAAAACGGACAGGAATGAAGAAAATGTAGACCTACTATTTATCCTAAAAAAAGTAAAGAGACTTTATTATGTTGAGTGCCACTAATCAATTCATAAATCTTACTTCAAAATGCATTAAATTGGAATCCCAATAATAATAACCGGACGTAAGTGCTTAACGACAA
The DNA here is from genome assembly GCF_040183065.1 of Periplaneta americana. NCBI lineage: Eukaryota > Metazoa > Arthropoda > Insecta > Blattodea > Blattidae > Periplaneta > Periplaneta americana. The sequence continues at coordinate 108,938,503 of NC_091117.1, forward strand.
ATATATATATATATGTCATATGCATTTCAGGATTCGCCCATACGTGCTACATACCCTGCCCATCTCAAACGTCAGGATTTAATGTTCCTAATTATGTCAGGCGAAGAATATAATGCGTGAAGTTCTGCATTGTGTAACTTTCTCCATTCTCCTGTAACTTCATCTCTCTTAGCCCCAAATATTTTCCTAAGAACCTTATTCTCAAACATCCTTAATCTCTGTTCCTCAAAGTGAGAATCCAAGTTTCACAACCATACAGAACAACCGGTAATATAACTGTTTTATAAATTCTAACTTTCAGATTTTTTGACAGCAGACTAGATGACAAAAGCTTCTCAGCCGAATAATAACACGCATTTTTCATATTTATTCTGTGTTTAATTTCTACCCGAGTGTCATTTATATTTATTACTGTTGCTCCAAGATATTTGAATTTTTCCACCTCTTCGAAGGATAAATCTCCAATTTTTATATTTCCATTTCGTACAATATTCTGGTCACGAGACATAATCATATACTTTGTCTTTTCGGGATTTACTTCCAAACCTATCGCTTTACTTGCTTCAAGTAAAATTTCCGTGTTTTCCATAATTGTTTGTGGATTTTCTCCTAACATATTTAGTCAACCGCATAGACAAGAAGCTGATGTAACCCGTTCCATTTCAAACCCTGTCTGTTAATAATAATAATAATAATAATAATAATAATAATAATAATAATAATAATAATAATAATAATAATAATAATAATTTAGGACTATTAATAATAATAATAATAATAATAATAATAATAATAATTTAGGACTATTATTATTATTATTATTATTATTATTATTATTATTATTATTATTATTATTATGGGATATTGTAGCTCTTTTTATTAAATCAAGCGTCAGATATGAAAAATTTGCTGTTTACAATGTCATGCAAATTTTCGTTAATCAGGTTGTTTTTCCTTCAGTTTTTAGACAAGCTTCTTAAGTTTGATATTATAGTTGCATTTCTGTCACATCCTCTGACTGAGGTTCTGGCTAATATGTAGGCCTACATCTATTATCAGGCAGTACATCTCAGAGGAAGAACAATATTGTTTGTATGCATCTGAAGTCTGACTAGTGTAATATGTAGCTAGTCGGCGATGCATGCAATGAAGGGGAAAATGAACTGACCACCCTACTCCATTATCTACTGGTCTAACTGCCTCATAAGTGGTGCCGTCTTGGTATCACTTGTGATGTTCAGACCTGTCTTCGGACAGCTGACTAAACAAATCTGTCACATTTTCTTTTACAAGCCAGATTTTCATTTTTCAAACTCCTAATCTGTTCATTCTTTTTCTATAACTCACCTTTTCCATTAATCTCAATCTTTTCTTGGGACTGAGCATATAATTGTGTTCCGAACTAATAGTATCAGGGACGTGTGAACAATTCGGAATAGCAGTTCCATTGTCTGGTTCTTAGACTCCAGTACTTCTTTTGAGAATCCTCATAGAGTTCAAGCCAATGGAAATTAGGTCTATGTGAATTTAACTTGTTTCAACAATGAACCTATCAGCATAAGATTTTCTGGAAAATTAAAGAGGAATGAAACTGCGTGACTTTACATTTTTTATGTGATTTCCGGAAACAATCTTCTGTGAAATGTTGAGAATACAATTGTGATAATTTGTTCGAATAAAATTATCTCTTCTAATGGCAGATAACCAATCGCAACAGTAGTTCTGCTTTTTTTTAGGGGGAAAGCTATAAATAACACATTTTATAATAATGCTTCTATCATATGAAAAAAAAAAAAATAGCAGCAATATGTTTGCCGAAAAAGTTTTAGTGTAAGCTAACAGAATAATAGCGTTTCGTGAAGCGATTTGTGCAGTTATAAGCCTTACAAAAATGCATCATTATGATAGACTCATCAAATGCACACTGGATATACTCGCAGTCACTATCACAACTACCTGTTAAATGCCACACTTGCCACAATGATGTCGATGCGCGAAGGGTTTCAATTTTGTACAGCACAGCAACGCTCGCTGTGCGTCTAGGTAAGTAACTATAACGTCATTGTTGCCAACCAACCTATATTGTTGAAAATTAGTTTGATCATAATCATAGCGGTAATTTCGAATGCTACAGTTAAATATCAGAAAGAAGTGGATTAAATTCCTCTGTCGGCTTAAGGGGTTAGGTACAGCGTACAGCAGCAAAATTGTGAAAATATTCAACATTTTTTCCCTCCATTACTATATCTTGTACAATAATGAAAATTAGTATGTGTAAAACACTGTCCTTCTGCTGTATGAAAAAAAAAATATTCTAGGATTAAAAAATATTTATACTTAATTTTTTGTGTTTATGCACGTCATATCTACAATATGAAGCAAAATCACTTCTCTATCTTTGATAGATTGCCTGATAAAATATGGACAAATATCAGTATTTTCTTCTAACACAAAAAAATATTATTTATTAAGGATTGGAGCTGAAAGAGCATGATTTGTAAACATGGGTTTCAGTAATAAAATAAAAGAGAGAACTTGAATAAGTTAAAAGGTTTATGAGTTATGAGGGAAACGCTTCATCACTGCATAGTGAACTGCCACCATTTTGAATTTTGAAAAAAAAATCTATAAATAATTTTTTTAAATCATAAAACTATTTTTTTTTCATATAGCAGAAGGACAGTGTTTTACACATACCAATTTTCATTTTAATTTTCTTCGCTAGTTGTGGACGATTTACTTTTCTGCCCTTGTCGGCGTTTGTTGTTGAGAGCTTTCATGATGATCGAGTTGTGGCGTATCATTCAATAACGAATGAATCTATAGGCCAGGGATGGAGAACTGACGGGAGAGGGGTGGAAAGCTTGGGGAAAGCGTTGGTTTCCCGTGCACAGTCCACCGGCGTTGAATGACGTATCTGTGGCCCGTACGGTATCACATAAGACAGATACTGAATACAAATCCCCTCCCCTACAGAGTCAATGACGCGGAGATGGAAGGAAGGGGTGAGTGACGTAACGCCACAATTGTCGCCCAGTTGTCCAAGCCTGCTATAGGCCTACTGGAGATATTTTCATTCAGTATATTAGCAATTGTTTGTGCTACGTTTTTGAACATGTTTAATGTAGTCCAGTGGCGTAGCCTGGTTTTCAGACTGGGGTATGTAACCCAGTTAATATAGTTTGAAAATGGAATTTCCCATATCTGTATCCAGCATAGCGTATATACCGAATACAATTATCATGTAGTATAAACACTGCATATACCTTCCTTGCTAATACAAATTTACAAGTATATTACGTACCTAGTAAAACATCGACAAATAATAGACACACTGAAAAGTGTTTTAATAAACTTAGTTTAGGACTATGCAGTAAAAATAAAATTAATAAACTTACGTTTACTATCCTTGGAGTTCTTTTTACTTGGTTATATAACGACATTGTATCAACTACGAGGTTATTTAGCGTTGATGAAGTTGGTAATAGTGAAATGATATTTGGCGAGATGAGGCCGAGGATTCGCCGTAGATTACCTGACATTTACCTTACGGTTGGGGAAAACCTCGGAAAAATCCCAATCAGGTAATCAGTGCAAGCGGGAATCGAACCCACGCCCTATTGCAACTCTGGATCGGCAAGCAAGCACCTTAGCCGACCGAGTTACGCCGGTGCCTCTCCTTGGAGTTTCCCCGAACATTTTTAGTCGTTTTTTTTTCAAATATTATATGGTTACAAAAATAGTTATGTTTCTTGGCTGCCTTATAAATATTATTTAAATCTTCATAGTCATTGGTATTTCAAACGACCTTTTCATTAGAAAAGAGAAGACAAGACCAGTAAAACAGTTTGTTTAAAGTTTTACAACCTCACAGCCACGACTCACTTTCATAAATCTTTACATTAAAATGTCTTACACACTTTTTTATGTTCGTAGTGATATTCAGTACTGTTTTGAAGGGCCTGCTTTAATTACGTCTTCTTTTTCACAGAACGTTGAAGTCTGGAAGCTCCTTACCTTCAATTTGCCGATTATACAACAATTTGTATCCATATTTGATGCATTGCGACAATGAACACGAAACAATTTCCCTTTCACTCACTGCGTGACCTCTTGGATTTATATTGTCAGCGTACATATCTTGAGCCCATAAGCGCATAACACAAAGATCTTAACCTAAATAATTTATTTCAACACTAACAATTAAGCTTTCAAAATAGTCTTCAGTGTTCACAAATGAAAAGAGTAACATTTTGGAACAAATAACTCACTCCATCATTCTTTATAAGTCACTGGAAATAATATTATAACACAAGCATGCCTATGCGACAATATGTATTACAACGCTATACATCTACGGGGTCACGAGCATGCTCTCTGCACAAGTTTCCTCGATGTCGTTGAGACGTTGCGAAATGTTTTTAAACATCAAGCGGGCCGTGCCCATAGTTACAGGGCGTCCAAAAGGATCGTCTGCGCCGAATCACTTGCAAGACGCTACTTGTATAAGCTCATGACCTCGGGTGGAAGGGTTGAAGACGTGGATAGCGACAGGTATATTAACTAGAGCAGTGGCGGGTTTATTGTAAGCTAGACATCACTGGGGAAGTTCGTGTAGTTTCGCTTGATGCAAAATCACAATTTGTTAATTAATACAAGTAAATACATAAACTACAGACGTAGGAACAGTATGATGATTACTCGTAGTATAAACCATTAAACAGATTCAAAATACTTTGGAAATAAACAATTATTAGGAACTACAAGTCCCATGTGAATTGAAATTAAATACATAATCATTATTAGTCTGATGTAAAAATAAACCAATATTTATGTCTACGTATAATATGGAATGAAATGCATTCTGCTGAAATTAGCCTTCTTCAGTTTCACATATTTTTTTAAGCAATATTGCATTGAAATCCGGAGTTGCATCACACACTGCCAACCGTAACTGGTCACGAAGATGTTCGTCCGTAATGTGGGTCCTACATTTTGACTTTACGCTGTTTCGAATTTTATTTATATTACGTATCACCACATCCATGACGTGCTGAAAATTCAAAGTTTTCGCACAAAGGGCTTCTTGATGAAGAATGCCATGTACTTTGTAGAAATCTGATACACTTCTTTCGTTAAGAAACACTTTTAGTCTGCCAATTAAACACTTTTTCTCGGCAACAATGGACACTAGCTTCGATTACTGTAAATTATGTTTATTTACGCACGAGCAAAGACCATTGAATATTCTTTTCCAGTGGTGTTATTTTTTAAAGGAATCAGGTCTAATGAATATTCCTCAACATTAAGCTGTTTGTCAACACCGCGGATAAATACAGATAACTGAGCTGATTTGTCAAATCATTACTTTCATCACAAGGGAGAGAAAAATGTATAAAGTTATGAATTGTAGCATCAATCTGCCTAGATATATCATTAGACATGATTTCAATTCTTCGTGCAACAGTTTGTCGAGAAAGGAGTAAATTGCGAAAGTGTTGCAATTCTTTGGGGCACAAAATTTCTGCAACTTTAACCAGGCATGTTTTTACAAACTCCCTTTCCTGAAATGATTTGAGACATTTGGCTATTTCCCATGACACAATGTAACTAACAAGAGTCTTTTTCTGTCATGTCAGGTGTAGGAACGTCAGTATGCAGAGCATGCTTACTTAATAGGTTACTCAGTTCTTTTGCCCGATCTACTCCTGGAATAATGAGAGAATATGAATAATAATAACAATAATAATATAATAACAGTAAATATAATGTCCAATAACGCTAATATAATAATATTAATTTATAATAATCAATAATACTTTTGAACTCAGCATATTGTGAATGCCGTGCAACATAGTGACGTTGTACATTCCCTCGAAACATGCCGGAAATTGTCTTGGTACATATAAAACATTTTATATTATCACAATCTTCACTTTAGTTCTCATTATACATTAAATCTGGAGGTCGAAGGCTTGGACAGAGACATTCGTAAACCACCTAATACGCCCGGTACGGCCGCCACTGCCTTGTTTATTGTATCAAGCACACGCTATGGCAGTCAGGGTGCCTTACGGGGGAGGAGGGCGAATGGAGGGGATTACATTGCAGGTTGCATAGTGACTACACAGTGATTCGCGAATCACCTTTTGGACATCTCTGAGTTACAGTATAATTCTTACTAATGGTCGCGCCTTCTGTTCAAGGTGATTAAAACATAGTGCGATTCAAAATCAAACATTCTGGGAAAACTTGATCTGTCCGAAAACGATTATATGTTACAATATTATAATTCATAATTCAGAGTCACCTTGAAGGAAATTGCAGGGTATGTAACACATCTCCCACATCCATGGACGCTACGCCCCTGATGTAGTCCCATGCTACTTCTCAAAACACTTTTCAAATTTGCAATCCACACGAAGCCAGTCAACAGAAGAACGGATATTTCACCGTGAAACACACTGCAACCAATGGGATTTCTTACTTTCACAGTTTTTTCATTATAGAAGGGTTTGTTTGCGGTATATACACACATATTTCTTCTTCAATCAGTATGAAAGATAACCGGCTAACATTTCAATCAATTCACTTTTTTTCATAATTATTTACTTTAAGACTTCGATTTAACTGCCATTGTTAACCCCATCCGTATGTTTTAAATCTTCTGTTACTGGTGGCCTAATATTTTCTCCAGATTCCGAAACAGATGCAGTGTATGGTAAATGACTCCTCATTAGTTTCAACGCGTGCGATATATCAGATTCTATGCCCAAATGTCACAGCATTTGAAATATGTGTCTGACTTACATTAATTCCTAGTGCCCGTGTGAACCATTCTCGATTAAAATTTGACCATGGTTAAGTCGGCACTTGACCATCTTCAACGCCAATTTGCGGAGTATCAATCTCGATCAAAATTAAACAAGCGAGTTGATGATGATCAAATTTGATCACGGGTGTGAGACCGATTATCTTGAATTGAACATGGTCAAGTCGAGAAAACCAAAATGGCGGCAAGATTTGACGTACTTGATGGAATTGAAGATGAAATGATGTATCTTGAACACGCAAATCACTGCGGAAAAAACAGAATTGGTGTTATTGTAGAAAGAGTAAATTTGTAGATGAATAATAAAAATGTTTTTTTTTTCTCTCAAAATAGACTAATGTTTTATATATGTTTCTGCTTTGGAAGATCGGGACTTTACTTGAGGACAAAATATTATTTAGGCCCAACTGTCCAATTTTGTTAACATAATAATAAAGTAGTTATTCTATGCCGGTAATAATATAGTAAAACTAAATGACAATTTTGTAGAATGCGAGATTATCACTTATTAGGTATAGATTTGCCGTTTGAAACTATTAGGACCTACATGACGTTTTGGACAATTAGGCTATTTACGCTTGAATTAAGAGAAATTACACGGATACCTTCCTTTCCCCCTTACCTACTCCAAAATTCCAACCTTGTGAACACAAAATAAATGGATAAAATTCAGAACAAGGATACTTTCCTTTCCCTCTTACTCCAAAATTCCAACCTTGTGCACACAAAATAAATTGGCACTAAAAACTTCCTTTTCGTATGCATGATGATGCGTATTCGACATACACAGACGAATTGCTTTTTATTATTTTAAAATAATTGTTAGCGAAGTATCCGTGTACTGAAATTTTCCCAAATAAATTATTGGCACTGAAATGTGTCTTTTCGTAAGCAAGATGATGAGCATTCGACAAACACATACAAATCTGCTCTTTTTAGTAGCCTATTTCAAGATAATTGTCAGTGAGGTATCCGTATACTGAAATTTTCCCAATTATTATCAATAATATGAAATAACTACTGTATAAATTACGTTACAAATTATGTGGAATTATGTAAACACGTATAACTCATGTTGAATTGTGAGGGTAAATCCAACCAGGTAGCCTGCTTTTCTCTTAGCGAACTTCCGTCAGTACTTTTATTTTCTAATATGGATGCAGAATTGCTGACGAGTTCTAAAAGAATTCCCACTTCGAACTGTGAGAAGTTCGGTGCTCTTTTCCTTTTTTTCTTCCATGATTATTGAAAGTTGTTATTTGAAAACTGCAAGGATGTTTGAAACAGTCCGACAAACAAAAACGAAGCGATAATTGACTGAGTGCGTTCATTCGCTGTTTTATACGCGGTAACCTAGCGCTCAGATGATTCTTCTCAAGCGAGCGTACCGTCAGCTGACGGTACTGAGTTGATCGAGGGAAAATGTCGGTGCACTGCATCTGTAACTTGATCATTGTCAAGAATTAACCATGTTTCCGTGATTGCTGATAAACTGGCTAGATGATCGAGAATGGTGCACACGGCCATAGGTCTTTGCATAGTTTCTGATTTTGAGGACCATGTCACTGAAGAAAACACGCAATTTAAAGCGAGAGGTTTGTACAAAGATTATTATATATACATACAAATTATGCGTAGCTCAGTTGGTAGAGCAGCTGGCTACGGACTGGAAGGTCCGGGGTTCGATCCCAGGTGGTGACAGGATTTTTTCTCGTTGCCAAACTTTCAGAACGGCCCCAAGGTTCACTCAGCCTTCTATAAAATTGAGTACCGGGTCTTTCCCGGGGATAAAAGGCGGTCAGAGCGTGGTGCCGACCACACCACCTCATTCTAGTGCCGAGGTCATGGAAAGCATGGGGCTCTACCTCTATGCCCCCCAAGTGCCTTCATGGCATGTTACGGGGATACCTTTACCTTTTACATACAAATTATGCATATGGTAGTAACATCATGCAGCATGTAGCAAACCGACAACACAGCAGCTCTCTGGGTAGCAGCAGCTGACAGAAAATGCTAAGTTAAGATTGGTTCAGACGATTACCGTGCAGCGTTCTTCAATTTTTCATGGCAAGAGTTCTAAAGAAAACAACTATCAAATGCACAGTTGCATCGGTTGGATATACTGCCAGAATTACAGTCGTCTTTACCATGTTCTCCCCGTATTGGTTCAGTTGTTTTCTTGTTTGTATTCGAAAGGTACACTTTATCGGCTGCTTCATATAATGATTTCATATATATTTTTGTTGTTTCTATTTTTTTTTTATTTTAATCAGAAGTCACATCTATAGTTATCAGTCGCTAAATTATCCTAACATTATTTTATTGTCTGTATTTCGTGTTTTTACTTTTCTCCTCCTTCCGCGCGCCTGTTATTGTCGTGTGTTTGGATAATGGCTTCACGAAAGTCGAAATGTCCAGAAAAACAAATGGCCGAGGAGTGGCCTTTTGAAGACAGAGAAGGGAACTGTCGCTGTAGGAGATTTATTTTTTTAGGAGGTTATTTTACGACGCTGTATCAACATCTCCGCACTCGCGCCGAGTCGACTCGATTGCCACTCGGCGAGCACAAATCGTCGTTTTTGCAAGCGATGTACCTCTCCACACTCTCGCCAAACTCACGAGGCGAGGCGAGGCGAGGCGTTCAGTTGTGACGTGTACGATGGAAGCTACCGAAATTGCCGCTGCATCAGCTCTGTGTGCTCTTAGTTATTACAACTATTTGTAACATATCACACCAAAAAAAGTCGGAAGCCTCGGAAAACAAAGATGGTGGATGACAGCTATACACAAAAATCAGACGAGATGAATTTGCCGATATTACATCATTTCTCTAACTTAATATAATGTAACTTGTCTATGAACCTTTCCAACGTGGCAACGATTTTATTATTATGCAATATATCGACTCAAATGTTATCACAATATCTTAATAGGGATTTATAAATTATTAATAAAAATATGACTATTCATTTGTTTTGCCAAGATAATTAAAGCCACTTAAAAGTAAATATTAATTTCTGTTGCAGGGAAACAATAGAAAATATGTTTAACGAGCAATTTTTGTGAATCATCAGGAGAATTTGATAACTTCTGTCGTATGTCACTAACTGATTTCGTACATTCACTATGCAAAATATCGCCAATTATTTCGAAGAAAGACAACTGAGGAAATCGATACCAGACAAAGTGCGTCTCGCCATACCGACATCTAGAATAGCTGAAATATTTTGAACAGACAATCGTAAACAGTTGATAAGTGGTGGTCCTCCAGCTTGGGGTTTGGGCGAAGGACTAACAACCCACCACCGTAAAAAAGAGCTTGTTGCGAAACCCCGATATAAAATTTATCTTTTGAAAAGGTGGAAAAATTCAAGTACATTGGAGCAACAGTACCAAATATAATGGCACTCACGAGGGGAAATTAAACGCATAATAAATAAGGAAAATGCCTGTTATTATTCGGTTGAGAAGCTTTTGTCATCCAGTCTGCTCTCGAAAATGCTGAAAATTAGAATTTACCATATTATCGGTTGTTCTGTATGGTTGTGAAACTTGGACTCTCACTTTGAGAGAGGAACAGAGGTTACGGGTGTTCGAGAATAAGGTGCTTAGCAAAATATTTTGGGCTAAGCGGGATGAAGTTACAGAAGAATGGAGAAAGTTACACAACGCAGAACTGCACGCATTGTGTTCTTCACCTAACATAATTAGGAATATTAAATCCAGACGTTTGAGATGGGCAGGACATGTAGCATGTATGGATGAATCCAGAAATGCATAGGCCTATAGAGTGTTAGTTGGAAGATCTGAGGGGAAGAGATCTTTGGAGAGGCGAAGGTGTAGATGGGAGGATATTAAAAAGGATTTGAGGGAGGTGGGATATTATGCTAGGGACTGGATTAATTTTGTTCAGGATAGGGACTGACGGCGGGGTAATGTGAGGGCGGCAATGAACCTCCGAATTCCCTAAAAGCCATTTGTAAGTAAGTAAGTGAGTACAAGAGTCTACACCAGTGATACTATGAATTAAAAGAGAGCCAAAAGTGCAAAATAGTAACTTGCTGAGAGCCACAATGCATTTTATAGTATTGAAGCTTAGCAAAATGCGCGGATTTTTAATTATTTTATAATTTGGTCTATTATCATTATTGTTATTATTATTATTATTATTATTATTACTATTATTATTGTTATTATCATCAGCATCATCACCATCATTATCTAATATGTATAGGGTAAACTAGGGTCTGTTGGACAGTCGGGCATGTTGGACACTCTGTACTTTAACGTGTTACCTCGCCACTTGTGGGCACCACATTCTGCTAAAAGTCAATGACGGAAGTAGGCACGAGTGGGACTACTTCCGTCATTGACTTCTAGCAGAATGTGGTGCCCACAAGTGGCGAGGTAACACGTTAAAGTACAGAGTGTCCAACATGCCCGACTGTCCAACAGACCCTAGTTTACCCTATATTACTGGTATTTTGAAGTTAAAGGGTGGACTCTGCTATCCTTATGCAAACTCATATCGATACGAGCAGGTTGATTTGTTGTTTTATTTCACTTGTAATCTGTTTTGAATGAGTTTGGAAATTTATAAAATAAAGTGTCGCATACAGCTAAAAGACACTCCTTAACAATCTCCGAATCTATAAATGGGTTAATTTCTGCTATGTGGCATGATGCTTTGTTGTCAATTCATTTTTATGTACAGGGAATACATTACTTTCTGTACAGATATTACAGAGTTTTTAACATTTTCAGTTTCTCTATCTTTGATTGAGAATCTTTTGAATACCTGTTACAAAAATTTGAGTGCATGCTATGTCTATTAAGATAAAAACATTTATAATCCAGTATTATATCAAGACATAAGACATGAGACATGACACTACTGTACCTTTTTTTAAAATGAAAACAAATACGCGTCGTTATTGAACACCTTCACTGGCAGTAATGATGCAGGGTAACCAAAGTTTTCTCCAGTTGCAAATTATTATAGAAAGAAAAAAAAAGTCTCAGGTAAAATAGTAATAGTAGATCTAATATTAAATAATTAATAATTAAATATTGATTTGCTTGATCTAATATTAGTTCAATAGCCACAATAAATGACTAAGAGCCGCATGAGGCTCGCGGGCCGCGTAATGAATACCACTGGTCTACACTTTTTGTATCTGGGACATGGTGACCCTTGGGTTCACCATTCGCTTTCTTTGACTCGGACACCAAAAACCAACATGAAGCGGAGCGCAGGCGAGCGCGAGTCTAGGCGCGCTCATCCTCCACACTCTCGCGCTCGCCTTGGCTCGGGTTGACTCGGCGAGAGTATGGAGCTAGCATTAGGTTATTTAGCGTCTGAATGAGATGAAGGTGATAATGCTGGTGAAATGAATCCGGGGTCCAGCATTTGCTCATATTGGGTTGAGGGAAAATCACGGAAAAAACCTCAATAGGTAACTTGCCCCGGCCGGGAATCGAACTCGGGCCACCTGGTTTCCCGGTCAGAAGCGCTAACCGTTACTCCACAGGTGTGGACAAGAGATTTAATCGAGAAGCAAACATTATTCTGGAAACAAGTTCATGAATCCCATTCAACAGAATATCAGAACGCAATGCTGCAGCCGTGAACACAGTAAAAATAGTCTGGCGCAATATATACCCTACAATCTCGCGTAGTCACAGAGCACGAATGGGTAGACGAACATCATTACAATTTCTGCTGCTATGTTCGCCCCAAAGTTCTATAAAATGACGATTAGCTCCGTTACTAAGCATTGTGCATCGTGAAAATTGTTTGATTAATTTTTCATTACTGATTAAGTACGAAAATTATAAATACGCCAAGCATTTTACAGGATTGTGCCATTTGAGATTTGTTGACGACATGTTAAATAACAGAATGCAGATTTTCAGAGTGATTTAATGGAATCTACAATTTTGTTTCCCGAAAGCCTAATTTGTTAAATTAAAAACGTTTGCTTTCAAACTACATTCTTCAGCTGCTTCTTTTACTTTGGCAAGTTGATTGTTTTTCAGTCCAGTGTTTTTCCCTCAGGTTTTGCTTCCTCTAATACATTGTAATTGCTGAAAGTGAAATATACCTTCCACTTTCAGACATTATTATTATTATTATTATTATTATTATTATTATTATTTTAAACTAGTATAGTTCTTAGACAATCAGAAGCGTCAATCAATATTTTCGTAGTATAGTATAGAATAATTAAAAATTGTCTGTAATGGCGAAATATTCTACAACGGTTAACTATTACTGCTGAATATTGACATATACACGACTTGCATTTTTTAAGATACAATATACGCAGCAAAATGAATTGTGTTGCTCGTACCCAGTTTAGTGTGTTCCCCTCATTCTCCAAGCGAAATAAAACATTATTACAACATGAGCAATAAATAATAATTATTACGATTTATTGTGAATATCATTGTGTGGTATACCTAAGTGTTTTTTTTTGTACTTTCATTAAGATACATAAAATACGAGTATATATGCAATAAATGCAATGCAAAAAAATTGGTAATGAGCCAAGCAGATTATGTTGCACTGTTGTAAAAGTTGCTCCTCCTGAGAATCAAGAGCCCTCACAACAAATTAAAAACTTACTTATCGGAGTACATCCGTTATCAACACACATTTTTATATAATATAATATAATATAATATAATATAATATAATATAATATAATATAATATAATATAATATAATATAATATAATATAATATAATATAATATAATATAATATAATATAATAATAAATATGTAACCGAAATTTTTCTGGTAATTTTCGCTTTTCCAAAAATAATTGGTGTTAACATGTATAATTATTCATCATGAGACCGAAAATCGCTTTTTTCTTTTTTTAAATTTTTGTTTGCATGTCTGTCTGTCTGTCTGGATGTTTGTTACCTTTCCACGCGATAATGGTTGAACGGATTTCGATGGAAATTGAAATATAAATTAAGTTCCTTGTAACTTAGATTTTAGGCCATATGACATTCAAAATACTTCATTTAACGGGGCCTGAATTAAATAAATCGAAATATCTCGCTTATTATTGCTTTTTTTGTGAAAAATGTTACATAAGAAAAGTTTCTTTAAAAATGATTTCCGATAAGTTTTATTCTATGCAAAATTTTGATAGGGCTGATATTAAAGGATATACAAAACTTTTAAAATAGCAATACAATACATTTTCACCGCCGCCTCAGATTATAGTGTTGTTGCTCCTGCACGAACTCCTTTGTGCAAAATATAAAATTTTTGAGTAGGAAGAAAAAACACATTTATTCATTCCATGGCAATGGTACATAGGAAATCGTGAATTCTTAGGTTTTCGAAAGAAAGAAATATAAATTACATATCACTGTTTATGCTGTATCACTATTTAAGTTATTTGAAGGGTTCAGAACTATAGTGGGCCAGCGCCATTTACTGAAGACATAGAAAACAAGGGTAAAAATTAAGTTATTACCATAATTCAATGGACACATATAGCAAGTAATATAAAGTTTACACATTAAAACTAAATGATATGTCAATCTTCATTAAACTATGGTTGCATGTAATAACAATTAAGAAACATGTTAAAGGAATTGTCATTGCACCAAATGAGTGCTCTCTGGACCAAAATGATAGCATTTAAATTATTTAAATACAATTTCAATTAACATATTAAACAATTTATACTTCTAACAAAGACGAATGTTCCCTGGATCAAACGTCCTATTTTAATTATGTAATTACTTTATATTTATTTCTAACAGGTGCAGCGGAGCGCACGGGTACGGCCAGTAATATAATATAATATAATATAATATAATATAATATAATATAATATAATATAATATAATATAATATAATATAATATAATATAATATAACATAACATAACATAACATAACATAACATAACATAACATAACATAACATAACATAACATAACATAACATAACATAACATAACATAACATAACATAATATAATATAATATAATATAATATAATATAATATAATATAATATAATATAATATAATATAATATAATACAATATAATATAATATAATATAATATAATATAATATAATATAATATAATATAATATAATATAATATAATATGTACTAATAATAAATCTTGGTGTTAACATGTATAATTATTCATCATGAGACCGAAAATCGCTTTTTTGAAATTTTTGTTCGTCTGTCTGTCTATCTGAATGTTTGTTACCTTTTCATGCAATAATGGCTGAACGGATTTCGATGAAAATTGGAATATAAATTAAGTTCGTTGTAACTTAGATTTTAGGCTATAAGACATTCAAAATGCGTTATTTAAAAGGGGGGTTATAAGGGGGCCTGAATTAAATAAATCGAAATATCTCGCTTATTATTGATTTTTGTGAAATGTGTTACATAACAAACGTTTCTTTAAAAATGATTTCCGATCAGTTTTATTCTATGCAAAATTTTGATAGGATTGATATTTAAGGATAGGATAAAAGACTTTTAAAATAACAATATAATACATTTTCACCGCCGCCTCAGATTATAGCGTCGTTGTTCCTGCAGTAACTCCTATGTGCAAAATATAAAATTTTGGAGTAGAAAGAAAAAACACATTTATTCATTCCATGGCAACGGCACATAGGAGATCGTGAATTCTTACATTTTCGAAAGAAAAACATAATTACATACCGTATCACTATACTGGGTGTTCAGTTCAAAGTGTGTCATGGCTCGCTGTATGCCGTCATGTGGCTAGCCGATGAGCCTAGAGAATTCAATCTTCCTACACTTCCGCAGAGGTGTATTACTTAGCTGCCAGAGAAGTTACCTAGCAAGTACGGCGTTCATTCAGAAGAGTACTTACCGATACGTACTTACCGGTAACGCCGGTAGTGGCAGGAATGTGAACTGTTTCGAAACATGTACTGAGGTGAGTTTTTTCTTACTGTCGGGATATGGGGAGAGGGTTAAGGCGATTACTTACGTATTTGTTGGCATTAACTTCGACGGTCAACATGGACACGGAGCATTTGATTTCTTTTGTGGAATGTTGCCGTACGCAACCGATGATAACAAATACCCTGCGTACGACTTGGCCGCGCAAAACACAGTTCGAAAGAGGTTATGGTAGCACACAGACAGAGCAGTGTATATTGGAGAGTACCGCATTCTTTTGATCCGACAAATGCCGACGCGGCGGCCATATTTACTCCTGCGGAGACTCAGTACACCGTAAGACTTGCGTAGGAACACAGGTTTCTAGTGTGATTTTCCATCGTTATCATGAAGAATGCCGTGTTGTTGTGCAGTTAATCAATGTGTAATCAATTGCTGTTGTACTGAATTGGCATTACAGCTTATTGTCTATGCGGGTGACATGAATATATTAGGAGAAAATATACAAACTATTAGGGAAAACACGGGAACTTTACTGAAGCAAGTAAAGTGGTTGTGAAACTTGAACTCTCACTTTGAGGAACAGAGATTAAGAGTGCTTGAGAATAAGGTTCTTAGGAAAATATTTGTGGCTAAGAGGGATGAAGTTACAGGAGAATGGAGAAAGTTACACAACGCAGAACTGCACGCATTGTATTCTTCACCTGACATAATTAGGAAGATTAAATCCAGACGTTTGAGATGAGCAGGGCATGTAGCACGTATGGACGAATCCAGAAATCCATATAGAGTATTGTTGGGAAGCCGGAGGGAAAAAGACCTTTGGGGAAGTTTGCGATTCTGAACAATTAGTTGAGTTTCTAGGTATAGATGTAAGTAAACCCGAAACAGAAAGGTCTAGTGAAGATGAATCTGAACAAAAGAAATTGATATAGGCTAAATTTTAATTTAACTGAAAATGGAAATATTGACTTGAGTGAACAACAAGCTCTTTACTATTTGTTGGGATCAGTATTGTTCAAAATAAAACAAAATAAGTTATATAATATTTGTGAAAACTATATTTCATATCTAATACCTGATAACAGGAATGAATCTATTAGCATATTAGTGACTCTCAAGTCGTACATGGAAATGTCAAGTATACCCTTATAAATTCGTGTTTGATATAATTCTAAATGCAGAAAAATGTGAAACGTTGGTAGAAAATATATTGACACTAAAGGATTTGAAGTCTTTATTCATTATCACTTCAATTCGTTATAATATATTTGAAAAAGTCTTATCACTATTTTATAACTAGAATATATTTATTGTTAAGAAAATTGTCTGTTATAGCAAATGCACGACAACAATTTGCTAAATGTGACGGTCGAAATGTTGGTGTAAGAATTGCATTAGAAAATTGTTGATGTTATCCCTATTGAAATGGACATAACATAAATAATAAAGTGTTATCTCCCATGAGTCATTTCGCTATGACAATAATGTTTATTAATCCTTGTCTCCTGTATTCAATAAACCACAACAACATGTATGACATCGCCTTTAATTACCATTGTTCTAGCATTACTGCTTACGCTTCTGTGCCGAGCAAGGAGTAAATATGGCTGCCGCCGTCGAGAATGCGGTACTCTCTAATATACACTGCTCTGCACACAGACCGTACAGACCGCCATCTGTTGCTACGACGTTCAAGTTATACCGTACATGTTCTGAAGTTCAGATTGGACGCCTTGATTAATAGGCAACTTCTCTGACACAAAGCTGAAACTCGCTTCAAATCGCTCACTCATCAACAGTGACGTCATGACACACTTTGAAATGAACACCCAGTATATGCTGCATCACTATTTAAGTTATTTGAAGGGTTCAAAACCATAGTGGGCCAAGCGCCATTTACTGAAGACGTAGAAAACAAGGGTTAAAATTAAGTTATTACCATAATTCAATGGAAACATATAGCAAGGAATATAACGTTTACACATTAAAACTAAATGATATGTCAATCTTCATTAAACTATGGTTGCATGTAATAACAAATAAGAAACATGTTAAAAGAATTGTCATTGCACCAAATGAGTGCTCTCTGGACCAAAATGATCGCGTTTTAATTATTTAAATACAATTTAAATTATGGAACATATTAAACGATTTATCCTTCTATCAAACCCGAATGTTCCCTGGATAAAACGTCCTGTTTTAATTATGTAATTACTTTCTATTTATTTCTAACAGGTGCAGCGGAGCGCACGGGTACGGCTAGTTGAATAATAAAATTATGAAGGAACGAAATATGTTATTTTTTTTTAATCTTGTGTTTGGTGTTATTGTGTAAATACAGATATTTCTTTGAAACTATGTGGGATTTTCTGTAAGTTTGTCAAAGAGTGTGACGATGTGAAAGAAAAGCTATAAATGAATGAATGAATGAATGAATAAATAAATAAATAGTGAAAGACGATTCGCTATAGTTCTGTTGGATAGGTCTTAAAAACGAAAATGCTAGACAAAAAATGTTTAAACAACAACATGCAACTTTGAAGAATTCAGATAGGCTTATCTTAGGCTATATATAAAATTCAATGTATGTATGTATGTATGTATGTATGTATGTATGTATGTATGTATGTATGTATGTATGTACTCAATACAAATCTACACGCTTTGACCGATATTTGCCAAAGTTTGCACATTTAATCTTCATAATCCAGAGAAGAACATAGGCTACATTAAAATGGGACAGATGGACGTTAAATTATTGAAAACAATAAAAATTAGAACGTAAAAAGGCCTTTATGATATTAAAATGGCCTCTTCTACAATCAATTGTTTTTTTATTGACGTCATCCAGTCACGTCTTCTTCCGTTGTAAAAGCGGCCATATTGTTATTGGAATATAAAATAAAATAATATTAAATTAAAACTACGTAAATGAGGTACGATCTCATGATTGAATGTATCATGGGCAATAATATACAATGCAAAATGACATAAAACACATATTTGTTTAGTTTTTATAAATTCAAAATCAAACATAATAGACAGCAAATGTAAAACATTCATAATACTTAAATTCAAGCACTTCAATACATAGTTTTCTGTAGCGTAGTGGTAAGATGAGCTCAACTCCTCTTTTTTTAAATAATTTATTTATATTATTTTATATACGTTATTTTATTTTAACCCGCCATAAAGGGAGTTTTACTTCATAAATAATATACCCGTAGTATTTTATTTATGCTGTCTCAAACAAAGTTACCATACAATTATACTAATATCTTAATATACCATGGTAAAAGTGAATGTGGGTATGTATGTTCTCTATACAAATCTACACGCTTTGACCGTAATGTGCCAAAGTTTGCACATTTAACCTTCATAACCAGGAGAAAAACATAGGCTATATTAAAATTGTACAAATGGGCGTTAAATTAATTAAAATATAAAAACTAGAAATAAATACGACCAAACATGTAATATTAAAATGCTATCTTCTATAGTCAATGGTTTTTTTATTATTGTCTTTTGTATTCAACATCGACATTCACAAGGCCATGGAAATTATAACACGAATAACATTGTTGGTAAACATCATGAAGGCTAAAACTAGATAATTCGTACAATAAATATCTTTACGCAGTCCATGACCATATTATGAATTTCTCGATGCAGTTGTAGATAGTGAGCAGGCTGTGTTTTATCCAACTGAATTCTAGAATTCTTTCAAACTACAAGGATTGCTACCACATAATTTACTTAATATTGAATAACCAGACGTACTACTGCGAAATATTAACCCACCAAAATTATGCACCAACATGAATTGGTGTGAAGAACCCATGCGAAACGTAATAAAGTCGCAATATTAACTGGAAAAACGAAAGGATAGGATGTTTTTATCTCACGTATTGCTATGATACCCATTCTATTTAATGCAATTGCAATTCAGTGCGACTAGCATTTGTAATGACCATATTAAAATGAAGCTCAAGGACAGTACCTCAAAGTTGCAGACATTTACTTAAAAACTGCGTGTTTTTCACATCCTCGACTATATTTTGTACAAAGGAGTGGGGGGGGGGGAAATTTTACACATATCAAAAAGCAATTCAATGATATTTCTGTCATGTTGCTAATGTAATATGTGAATGTACATAAGCCGACTGACAATAGCATTGTATTAATTCTAAAATATACGTCTCTCAAAATATTGTTGTTCACGTCCGAAAATATGTTACTGCGAAATTTTATCTGTATAATCACGTTGCAAATGTAGTGTGTTATGGGTTGTGGAAATAACAATCTCTTAATTTCTAAAATACCGTCAAGCCTATACGTCTCTCAGAATATTAGTCTTCATGTAAAAAAATGACTTATTGCAAGTTCATATTGTATCTGTATTCTGTGTATAAAATAAGAATTAATATAATATGTTCTGAATTTGTGAGATATAATTCTCCAAGTCATATTAAAAAAAAAAAACTGGTATGAAATAAGTGGGTGCACAGCGGTCAAGGGGTAAAAAATCTTCCAACATAAATTAAATTATATATGTACATATTGATTCGATGCTGAAACTGATCAGAAAGAGGAAAAGGAATCATATTATTGTTGGGTGTTACTCTGTTCATAGTTCGATTTTTCCATTATTTTATTTGTATTTCTGGCGGTGTGGAAGAGAAGGCTTAATGGCCTTAACTACATCAGAATAAATAAATAAAAACAAATATATAAATAAAAAAAAACCTTGAACGTCAGGCACATGATGACATGTTTTCTTTTCGGTGCCTGATTTACAACTGTTTTAAATTGAGTTAACGCTGGCAGGCATTTCGCTAAGGAGTTCATCAATTCATGTAAGTAACGTTAAGTAAAGAATAAATCTTAGCTAAGTAAAGACAATTCGTTTTGGTTGTCTATAGTTAGGTTTCCGAGATTTCCGAAAATGTAATAAGCAGTTTAATTAAAAACAGAAGTAGAAAGGAAAACCCGTGCAACGCCGGGTGGTTTTAGCTAGTCTTATATATAAAAGTCAATGTGGCTATGTATGTATGTATGTATGTATGTATGTATGTATGTATGTATGTATGTATGTATGTATGTATGTATGTATGTATGTATGTATGTATGTATGTATGTATGTATGTATGTATGTATGTATGTATGTATGCATGTATGTACTCTATACAAATCTACACGCTTTGGCCGATATTTGCCAAAGTTTGCACATTTAACCTTCATAACCAGGAGAAGAACACGGGCTACATTAAAATCGGAAAAATGGACGTTAAATTAATTAAAAAAATAAAATTATATACGATCAAACAGTCATGTATAATATTAAATGCAATCTTCTACAGTCAATTGTTCTTTATTATTGTCTGTTGTATTCAATATCGAGTTTCATAAGGCCGTGGAAGAAAGAGTACGAAAGCATTGTTGATACATCATGAAGGCCAAAATTTAGACAATTCATGCAATAAGTATCTTTACGCAGTCCAGGACCGTAGTATGAGTTTCTCGATACAGTTGTAGATAGCAGGCAGTATTTTATCAAACTGAATTCTTAAATTCTTTGAACCCACATAATTCAATACTTAATTTGATATACAAATATTTATTTATGCAAAGGAGGGGAAAACAAAGCATTTTACACATACCAAAAAGCAATTCAATGATATTTTTGTTCTGTTGCTAATGTTAGTAACTTATGTGAATGTACGTAAGCACACTGAAAATAACACTGTACTAATTCTAAATTATACGTCTCTCAAAATATTGTTGTTCATGTCCGAAAATGTGTTACTGCGAGATTCTATCTGCATATTCACGTTGCCAATCAGTTAAGCATTGTGGAAGAACAATGTATTAATTTATAAAATATACTTATCCCAAAATATTATTTATGTCAAACAATGACATTGCGAATTTATATCTTTATTTTATATACAAAATAAGGTATAATATAATTAATATGTCCTTAATTTCTGAGGTATAATTTCTCAAGTCATATTTAAAAGAACTGGGTATGACATAAATTGGCGTACAGGGGGTAAAAAATCTTCGAATATAAATTAAATTACATTACGTATATATTGATTCTTTGGTATCACCAATAGAGAGAGAATTTTTTGCTGACGATGACACCCCAACGGGTTAAGACTGTTAACAAAGGAATTCCCTATTTATCGTCAGCTCTCTCTGAAGTTCAAATGAAAGCACGTATAGTCATGAATTTACGTGAAATGTGTGTCAGGACAGCGTCACGTCAGTGTACAGATCTTATATCATTTTATCTCTTCCTCTGTGTAACGTTACATTTGCGGTGGGGAGGAAAAGAGATGGCAGTAAGGTTGTAATGCTTTTTAATACTTTAACGCACACGAATAAGATAAGCCACTTGAAATTTAATAGTCATTGACCACCAGAGATGAAATGTAAGATCTGTAGAACATTGGGTCAACGCTAAGTGGGTGTATAAGTACTACCAAGAGGTATCTTTTTGTTTTGCTGAACTTGAAGACAATGCTAACTCATTTAAAGTTCGTGTGACTGTAGCCTATATATATTTTCGTTGGTTGTACTTGGTTTATAGTTTGATTTTTTTTTCTATTATTTTATTTTATTTCTGGTGGCGTAGAAGAGATGGTCTAGTGGCCTTAACTACACCAGATTAAATAAATAAAAAATAGCCTATATAATTAAATAAAAAAACAGCTAAACACGAGGCTTATGATGCAATTTTCAGTGCCTGATCTACAGCTGTTTTAAATTGAGTTAACCATGGTAGGCATTAATTAATTCATGTAAGTGACGCTATGTAAAGAATCATCTTTTTGAACGAGGTTGTCTATAGTTGAGTTTCCAAGATTTCCGAAAAGTCTAACAACCAGTTTAATTAAAAATAAAAGCAAAAATGAAAACCCGGGTAATGCCAGGTGTTTCCAGCTAGTCCTAAATAAGAATGTTTTTTTAAAACTAATACCGGGTATTTAGCTTACGTCATTCAATCATATGAAGCCAGTTATGTAGACCAATTTACCGACAGAATCGTTGAACAGCGTCGCCGTAAGAGGCTAATCTACGCTATACGCGTAATGGAATGAGATTATGGAGATTTCTTGGGATGCCACAGGGGAACCGGAGCTCCCGAAGAAAACACCTGTGTCGCCTGGACCACAGGCTTGTCCAACTGAAGTTATAAATCGGGAGTACGCCAAGGATCGAATCCGGATCCATGAGGTCATAAGTCCATTGCTCTAGCCACTAGACCACCGCATCGGCATGAAAATCACGTGACTTGTAGTAAAACGCACATGCTCTGACAAACATTTCTAATACATTAAAACTGCACGATCTTTTTATATCTCCTCTCGATTTTCCAACCATTGCTGATGTCTTACCTCATCCAGAGGTGCCAGTAAACTCTCTATAAATTAATGAGGGTCAGTTAAGACGGATGATTGGCCAAGCAAATGAAGAACAACGCGCTGTAATTACTAAACTTATAGACTTTGTACAAAAAATGACAGATGCATCAGTAATGCACATTTTATTGGTGGCTCAGGTGACACTGGGAAAACCTTTGTTTACCAATGTTTGATTCACAATTGCACAAATTTGAGGCTAAATGTAATTTCTGTTGCATTAACTGGTATTGTAGCAATGTTACTACCTCAAGACTGTACTGTACATAATCGATTCAAACTACCTCTAAATTTACATGAAGGTTATTTTTCAGTGTAAAAGTCAATAGCAAAGAGGCTTTTCATATTCGTTCAGCGAAGCTAATGATCTGGGATGAAGCATCCTATGGCTAATATGCATGTGTTAATGTGTATAAATCGTCTGCTCTAGGATATAATGAATAATTATATGCCATTTGGCGGAAAAATTAGTTTTAGGAGGCGATTTTAGGCGATGTCTCTTGTGCCTCACGGATCGAGAGACACGACATATGGTTCTCTCCTTTGCAGCCAATATTCAAAATATTTAAATTTAGTAAAAAAAAAATACGAGTGAAGCCCTTGCCAACTTCTTACTACAAATTAGTAATGCTGAATACCCCCATGTTGTTCACGAAAATTCAGATTTTTTTTTTCCTTCGGAGGAGGCCAGCAGGCAAGCACCGCAGCTTTAGGTTTATTGTGCAACCTCCGTATATTATAATGATTGTTGAAGTCCATTAAGGATCGCTCTTCAAACGCATGATTCACTGCATGGTGTCATCGTATCAATTCAGCCACGGCATCCAGTCTGGCTGGAGACCTGATCCTCCGCCTTCCTGTGGTTTTTTCTGCGACCTCCTCAGATCGATGGCATTTATTCGCAATTCATATGCCTGAATCTGCTGTATCGTTAACAAGAAGAACATGTCATAGTCGATTCCACGACTCACCAAGGCGCCATCTATCCGAGGGAGCTACACTACCCCGCTCGCCCACAGTCCGCTTAAAAGCCCCTGCGGCTCCACCAGATATGTCCCGCAGACATGCCGCCTGTAGGCAGATCCTGGAAACACGTCCGCCATGTCCCCCTGGCCGACCTATAAACTATTAAGATGATTAATGAAATGATACTAACGAAAGTCCAACACCGAAAGTTACCAGCAATCCTGCTTCGAGTGATTGAGGAAAACCTCAGAAAAACCCCAACCAGGTAACTTGTCCCAAGCAGGATTTGAACCTGGGTCCGCTCGTTTCACGGCCAAGAAGGCTAACCGTTACTCCACAATGGTGGACAAAATCTAGACGTGGTCGATTTACCACCCTCCATAATTTCCGAAGTATACTGTAATGAAGTACCTAGCCACAATGAAATAAGTACCATGGATTTTTTTTTCTTTTCAAAAATAGCTAATTAAGCAATAAAACTGTACGTTGTAAAGAAATCAATTGCATAGTTTTATACTTCATTCCAAGAGCATCGAGGAGTTACATGAGTGTGAATAATTTAATTACTGAAGACGAGAGCGAACACTGGTAGTTTCCAACTGAATTCCTAGATAGCTTACATATGAGTGGCCAGATATTAGATGAAGTAGGCAATTATTTACCAGATTCTATATTCATACATGGACAGCTTAATGGTGCATTATACCGAGCAAAGTCTTGAAGATTGGCGTAAATGTTGGCCAAAGAATATTACTTCCTTGCATTGACGTAACGCCATCAGATTCTTCTTTGCCATTTTCGTTCAAAAGAATGCAATTTCCATTATGTTTGGCTTTTTGTATAACGATCAATATCATACCGTCGTACATCTACGATGTGCATAAATTGAAACTGGCCACTAAGTCGAGCTCAATTACATAGTTAAGTGCTCGTGTTGGTATTGGAAGCCGAGCAATCAATGAGCTTACATTTGCTCATTTCTGAAACAGAACTGAGTGCAGAGACATGATAATAGGTTGTGTTCTTGATTTTGTTAAGTAGACCTATCTCCAAGTTGGAACAAATTGTAATTCTGCAGACCATACGTTCATGCTAAATCGATCCTTACGAAAGAGTTACACTTAATAAATATAGGCTAACAGTTACAAAAGTTTATTGTGCTCTCACGCGGTCGCATGGGAACTGGAGCCGGGGTTTCCTGCGGAGGAACGTTCTGCTGACCACGAGGGACTGTAGCTAATTATGACTAGTGTCCCAGTTTTCAAATGAAAATGCATATTATCTAACAGTTTATCAAGCTTCAGGCACGACTTCAAAATCACAAACTAGTAGGTCTACAAGGCGCTTGACTAATGAATGTGGAGGCGGAGGAAGGGGGAGATTATCTTCCATTTCCTGAATAGTAGAAGTAAAAGTAAAATTACGAAATTGTTTTTTCATAATACGCAGATATGCGAACAGCAACATGTAACGCAAGACAACCTGCACACGTTTATCAATTTAACACTAACAAAGGGCGGCGTACCGGAAGGAGCATATAGTATCATGTAGATAACGTTCATATGCAAAAGGAATGGATGGATGGATGGCTTTTACAATCCATATGAAGTGCAACAAACCTGAAAGAACCAGTGTTGAAGTTAAGGTGTAAATACTGTGTAAAATGAACAAATCTGCTTACCTTGTATCTTCATGTAGAGCAGAAGTTTATCGAATTGTCTATGAACATTTTTTGTGACACAGACCCCACAAGAAGATGATGAGCACTCATTTTCATCCCCAAAAAGAATAAAGTAAAACAATACAACAAATTACCCTGAGCTAAGTACACTTAACACACATAGATTTAAGAAACAAATCAGATTAATTATTTAATTGTTTAAGCTAATTAAGTTAAAAATTGATACTCTAATATTTATGTAATTTGTATTTTCTATTTGTATATAGACCCTATTATTACATGCTGCATTATTTTACCATTTATTAATGTTATTGTGCTCAATGAACTCAAATAAATAAATAAATAAATAAATAAATAAATAAATAAATAAATAAATAAATAAATAAATAAATAAATAATGTATTTGTCTCAGAGCACCCTGTTAGCCAAGGATATTTCTTATACCGTGACAATTGAAAATTTTTATTTTCTTTCTCCAACCGCTATTTTAATAATATAAATGTGGCGTCAATCTTCTAGCTTTGTAAGCACATTTTGTTTCATACGTCCAATTTGAAAGCCGTTTCTCTTTTAATTCTACAAATAATGACCTCAATGTTCTCTCAGTATGAGCCATTTTACACAAGATTAATATCTTAAAAAAAAAAAAAAAAAAAAAAAAACGCGCGCGCGCTCACACACATACCCGTACTTTTAATTAAACTAAATTCAACAACGCACTGCATTCAGAAATACCAATATGGCGCGACGTATTATTGTGACGGAAGGCTACCTTCGTTTCATACAGAGTTAAAGCGAATCGATGCTCCCTCCCCAGCAGGCTCCGCCAGGTCGACTCAAGATCGCGAGAGGGCGTACAGGCCTGCTTACGGCTTCCACTGCGGGCAGTACAGTTGTACACTGCAGTCTATCAGTGGTGGAGCCTATCGAGGTCGCTTGGGGGCACCGGTGCACTGCATTTTGCACCAGGAATATTTATGTACTAAAAACATGAACCTTAGCAATGTAATGGATGTTGTTGTGCGAACAATTAATTTCATAAGGTCTAAAGGACTTAATCACATGGAGTTCAGGGCACTGCTTGATGATGTTAACAGTGAGTATGGGGATTTACTCTACCATACCGAGGTAAGGTGGTTAAGTTGAGAAAAGGTTCTGGAACGTTTCCTCCCACTTAGGAATGAAATTGCATTATTTATGGATGCACATGGGAAACCTGTTAGAAGCCTTGGACATGGAAGAATATTATAAGAATAATGCAACAATTGTGCGAAGACTTCGAACGTAGATATCAGGAAATTAGAGAACTTGAACAACAATTTAAGATATTTACAACACCTTTTGCAGTGAGTGTCCTGGATATTCCTGCTGAACTACAATTAGAAATACTTGATTTACAAAGCGATATTGAGCTAAAAGGATAAGTATCAACACAGAAAAAAGTATTAACCATTTCTATACTTGTTTTCCACAAGAAAGGTTTCCTAAACTGCACAATCCTGCTGCAAGAACGTTGTGCATGTTCGGGACAACCTACGTATGCGAAACACTGTTTTCTTTAATGAAGTTTACAAAGTCACGTCACGTCACAGAAGCCAACTAAGTGATGAACACTTGAAAGCATGTTTATGATTGGGTGGTACTAAAACAATAGCTCCACGAATTGAAAAGCTGCTTACTAACATAAAACTACAAAAATCGCCGCGGATCTCTGATGTATAAGAAAAAGTACTATTATTAGAGATTTGAATAACAACGCTTGTACTGTTGTTTTATTTTGTTAATTGAACTGTATAGCAATGAGAAGAAGACAAACAGTGAACAGTTTTATTTCGTAGTATTTTAATCTGTATAAAAGTGTATACAGTATTTTGTTTTGTTTCTTTGTTGTGCAAACATACAAAAATTTATTTCGTATATAGTTAGTTAACTGTACCAAATTGTATAGAGTACTGTTTTCAGTATAGTGCAATAATTATCAGTGGAAGTGTGCTTCAATTAAAAGCTGAAATTAATTTACATTCTTATCACAAATTTGGTTCACATACAAGTTCTTAGCTCCGCCACTGTGGAAGCAGCTACCCTTGCCCGCAGCCGTATCTCAGGGCTTGAGAGTTTGTACGTACGCACGAGAGTGTACTCACTTGACGCCCCCTGCTCCCCAGTCTCCTCTCAAGTTACGAGTCAAGGTAGTAGCCATGCCTTTTAGAGGCTTCTGCCACAAGCCTCGCACTGAACTCTGCATCCTGGAATGACTGCCAACAGTGAACTTAATATATGGAAGGATCGAAGTGTAACCAAGTGTTGCGATACGTCGTTATTACGAACTTACAGGCCTACTGTTACTAGGTATAATAACTCAAATTTTTTGGGTAGCTTCGCGACTGGAAAGAACCATAAACTGTTCCCTTATGACATGCTACACTGTGCAAAAAAATTATCCCAGCGGACTCTGATGTCTCGCATTACGTTACAGAGATACCACTTTGTAAATGCAGCTGTAATACGCATGCGCTAATCTCCCCTCCCACAGTTCTTGTTCATGGCGAACGCTAAGTTCGAAGAGAGTACAGTTGCGCCAAAGTGAAGTGAAGTGTAGTATAACATAAATAAATGAATACTAGTAATAGTGCTGCGTGTTTAAGTTATAATCAGAGTATTGGCATGTCTTTATGTGAGAAATATTGTTTAATCATAAACTCATGGATGAATATTCCCCCCAAAAAATGGTGAAATTATGTGAGCATGTGCGGAAAATAGAGGACACATATTTTGACCAGAAGTGTACTGTTGAAGCGGAAGTAAACAACGTTATCCAACGAGAGTCGTGATAATAGAGGTTTCCGCCGTATCTGCTTTTTCTAAGTGATCTAGCTATAACATAACCATGGCGCGCCGTGGGTATGTTAGCGGCGGCCACGATACGAGTCTCGGTAACAGTTGCTTCCTCTGCTGCAGTATTCGCGCTACAAGATATAATCTAAAAACAGTGCAGGGGTTTCGAATGAGTGGGTGAATGAGTGAGTGAATGAGTGGGTGAGTGAATAGGTGAGTGAATGAATATATAAGTAAATAAATACATAAATAAATGAGTGAATGAATAAACAAATAAATAGGTAAACAGATCAATAGATGAATAGGTAGGTTGGTAGACAGACAGACAGACAGACAGACAGATAGGTAAGTAGATAGATTTCTTTTAAGCAGGTTATTTTACGACGCTTTATCAACATCTTAGGTTATTTAACGTCTGAATGAGATGGTGATAATGCTGGTGAAATGAGTCCGGGGTCCAGCGCCGAAAGATACTCAGCATTTGCTCAAATTGGGTTGCGGGAAAACCCCGGAAAAAAAGAACAGGTAACTTGCCCCGACCGGGTTTCGAACCCGGGCCACCTGATCTCGCGGCCAGACCCGCTAACCGTTACTCCACAGGAGTGGGATAGATAGACAGATAGATAGATAGATAGATAGATAGATAGATAGATAGATAGATAGATAGATAGATAGATAGATAGATAGATAGATAGATAGATAGATAGATAGATAGATAGATAGACAGAAATAAAGATCTTCATTTGTGCAATTTTCTGAGAACGTCTATTGAAAACTTCAAAACTTATGAAGGCGATTATATCATGAATTAATTTACAGCTCTGATTCTTTGTTGTGTCCAAACATGATAATATTTTAATTTATGTAAGCCAATATTTATTTTTAGTTTAGTACTATTAAAAATTAATATTATTATAGGAATGCCATGCTGTGATTATTTGTCACTAATGATACACATTAATGCTATTGTTGATACGAAAGCGAAACATTTTGGGGTTATGCAAGTATACGTAGGCCTACAGAATATCTTAAATAGTATTGCTATAATTTTCTGAGTAACGGCTATATAATATAGTTACTAAAGGATACAAAACTTACGTAAGATAAAAATACTGATATTAAATTTGAAATACTTTTATAACTATTAAACTAGTATTGTGTGTTAAGATATTTAATTGCTGTTCGTTATATATAATATTTGAGGCACTCAGAAGCAAAGTGATACAAGTGACGTTTAGTAAGTTTTGAGATAAATGACTTTGAAGTTGAAAAGGTAATTAAAAAATTTGTTACAGGACTATGTTGCTATAAATTTACAGTTGTATATGTTGGTATCTATATATTTCAACTTCTAAATAGAAATTATCTATTCTAAAACAATTTAGGTAAAATAGGGTACTAAAGTCACTTGTATTATTTTGCCGCGGAAATATTTTTGTGGAGAAGTAATATAAATGCAACGGTTTTCAGTATTTGTGTATTATTTAAAACAAGACCAAGAACACTATTTACAACATTGAAACATTCCTGTCTTAACAGAATTTGAGCTTTCTTATTATCATATTATAATACAAAATGTGTCTGTATAACCGAAAGAATAGGGTTAAGAAAAGTTTTAATTTTTAATGAAAATGCTTCAGGTCATCAAAGAAAGAGTGGTGTATGGATGGGAGGAATTTCTTTAGCTATTGCAAGTTGCTCCACTTAGCAAAAGTTATCCTTATTGGATCATGTATAGTTGGTCCAGCTCAATGTGTGCAGACCTTCCACGAAGATGTTTCGAAAAGTCAGCGCTATAACATATTACCTCCCTCCATTATGGCAAATGAATTAGTCATAAACAGAAGAAACGCAACAACACTATGTAAACAATGCACTTGTATTAGTTTGCCTCTCAGTCAAAACTCTGTATGCATTGTAATACAAGAGTAAGGCCAACATGGAGGAGCACTGACTGCAACTGCACTTATATTACTTTTTCTCTGAACAGAAGTGACACTAAAGATTTAGAATACCGGTATACACTTATTTCACTTAAAAAAAATGGTCAATTGTATCACTTTGCTTCTGAGTGCCTCATTTATATTTGTGATTCTCTAATTTCCCTAGGTAGTAGTGTAGTATTTTGGAAGAAGCATTAGTATTTGAGTCATGCCTCCTATTTTAGCTGCGTCTTTAAAATACAACAAAATTAATTTCATATTCCTTTAGTTTAACATACCATTTTGCTGTAGGAAAATAGCGGGCCAGTTCACTTCTTGCTGCCATGGTGAGTTAGTTTATTTCCCGAAACCATCATCTAATGAAACACTGAAGCATCTAACGATTTATAATGAAAAATTTCATTTAGGACACATAAGATTCTACAACTCTGCTGTAACATTCACCTCATTTTCCACATTTCAGTAATAGGTCTACATCCCCCCCAACAGCCTATAATGCAGTGTTGCCAAACTGTGTGGAATTCCACAAAATGTGTGGAATTTTTATTGCTGTGTGGAACGATGTGTGGATTTTGTGTGCAATTCTCAAGCTGGGTCCACTAAATTTTTGAGTTAATTATAAAATAAATGTGCATATGAAACTACCGCTAGTTGAATCTAAAGGGGCCGTGGGTTCATTATCTAAAGCGCGGTTAATCTGTAGGGGTAACTAGAATTTCTTCATTCTGTTTGAAGATTTTTGACCTTTTCTTTGTAGACTTTCTCCCAGGTTTTCAAAGTTCTGAGTAACAAGGAAATACTGGACACCACTCATGGGCTCGGACAGCATCATGACAATTAACTTGAGGGGGATGGTGTCGGTTTGGAGAATAAATTCTTACCGCTATGGGTCATGTTGAGAGGGTGGGTGAGAAAGTAACAATAAGCTCAGTCACTTGTCTGACTTTCCCTCTCTCTCTAATCTGCTGCATATACGACCTCTAACATTACATTTTCTATTACCTAAGATTAAACTGTTTAATATAAACCGTATTTAAACAAATAATACAGAATATAAATAGATACATAATCTATATGCATAATACATACATAAGTTTAAACACTATAAGAACAACTTTTATACAATGGAAGATAGGCTTATTTACTGAAAGTACTATAGCGATAATAAAAGTGTGAATACTGGAGGGACACTAAACAAACATTGGATCAGAAAGCTAATTCAGTACAGCACATTTGGTTGTTACAATGGTGGATTTTAGTTTGCTAGTCTGACAACACTGCTATAATGTTGAAAATAGAAGGCATAATACATAAATAATTTACATCTTCCGGCACTAACAATTCATTACGAGCTTACGACCAATTGCACATCACTAATTCAACATACGCTAATGTTTTACGTGGCCACAATGATGTACACTGTACAGCATTCTCTGGTACCTCCAGACATCAGATATTCTTGCCAACAAACTTCATGGTCTCCTACAAAAAAAAAGTTGGATAAATATTGGCAAATGAAGAAAACGTGTAAGATTTAAGTTTCGTTGGTCATATTGGGTTAGATCAATGACGAGCCAATAAATCTACTGCAGAGGAAATAGCGGATGTTCTTCTTTTTTGAAAATGGTGAGCCACCATAATGCCGTTATGTTGTGTATGGCAGATAAGGGGTATCAAATTAAGTCCTTGCTGTGATCTGATGAAACATCCTTCCCTCTTCCCTTATGACTCACACTTACAACACAGTGCCCAACGCCAGCAAAACAAGGCCACTAGAATAACTTAGCTTGTACCATTTCGGATTGCTGTTCGTAGTCATTTCTCATATAAGTTACTCCAGCAATATTTAATAGACCAATGTTGTCAGGTGGAAGCAGGGGTGTATTTCAGGCTTGGCGGGCAGTGGCAATGCCAAGGTACTATTTTTCGAGGTAAGGCGGCGCCAAGGAATTTTTCTGATTTTGTAATTATATTTTGCATATAAAAATTCATATTTTATTGATACGCGTACTTAGGCCTAAACAATTTCATAGTGATGTCTACTCTTCAGAGCTCTAGATTAAAACTCAGGTATTTTCGTCTGACATTCCATAACGATTCCTGCGGGAATATTGCTGATGCTGATGATGACGATGACGACGAAAACAACTACTGCCGGTACTATCGAAATCCCACAGTGAGAACACTTTTCTGATAGAAATATACTACTGGATGGAAGCGCAAAGATTACAATTGAATTGGTCGGTAGTAAAAGTGCACATCTAAATTTTTTTCTGAAAATGGTTTTATTGCACTAATATACAGTCCATCATGAGACGCACACATTGACTAGAAGAGAGACCCACTAAGTCGACTCCAAGCCTTCCACAATTTCAAGAAAGTAGTACTGAATAGTATTCAGTTTTTTCTCTCTCTCCTGAAAATTTTTAATTTTATCTACTAACCTATTCAATTCCTAATGACAAACCAAAAGACATTGCTTACTGTTCAAATAAGAGGCCTGTAAGATTTTGTGGTCTCCCGATCACTTCAGCAAGATCTCTTAGCAGGGAAATTATGATTCTGTCCTCTAAATTTCCAGGTAATTCACGAAACAACGAAACATGCAGTAGCTATACCAAGCCAAGATGCTATGTCTATTGTTCGAAAGCATGACAAACCTGAAATTTTCATAACTCTCACATTCAATCCGCAATGATCTGAAATAGTTACTGCTTTACTCACACATGAAAAACCCGATGATCGTTCTGACAATGTCACTTGCGTTTTCGCATTGGAACTCAAACTGAAGATGGATATGTTTAAGAAAAAGCGTTTGGAAAAAAAAATTAAGAGAGAAGCTTTTTAAAAGAGATATTTTTGACAGTTACACTTCATTGAGTATTACGTTGCTTTAAATGTCACATCTTCCGTGGAGTATGTTTTATTATTATTATTATTATTATTATTATTATTATTATTATTATTATTATTATTATTATTATGGAAGCAAATAACTTTCAAAATGTGTGGTAGGTATTCTTACTGGAAAATAAATTTGAAAAATCTTTACCAGTATGCATACTTAAACTTCTGATGAACTTAGTTTGTAGCATTTGCTGCACAAGCCACTACAGAGTGAACCGTAAGTTATGTTATTAATTTTAGGGGGGTTATTCTTTGAGTTATTTCAAACAAAAAGGTTCAATTCAATTTTACTTCATGTGTATATTATGCAAGTTTTCCATCATGTGAATCTTCAAGATTTCAATGTGTTTTCTAGTGACTTTATAGGCTTGTTGATTTTACATAGCAACAGTGCTTACAAACATTAATTCGTTTTATTTCGTTTTTGTGTAGTTTATTTGCGCGTTTTAGTTTAATTTATAAGTGATGTCAACCAACATCCCTCTGTCTACTCCTGATTCTACTAACACTTCTTCTGTCACTTGTACTTTATGTGATAAATCTTTTACTCATCGAGGCATCAATACCCACATTTCGAGATGTCATACATCACAAGATTCTTCGCTGGATATTACCCCATCAGCAGCAGGAAATCCTTACGATATTTCTACACATATTAGTGCTACCAATGATAATGATTCATCATTACGACAAGATAAAATTGAATGTATTTATTTAAAAAAATTGTATGATAAAAGGGGTATTCATAAGCACATGAAAGTGGCTCATGGTGTACGGTCAACTGCACTTAACATCTGTCCTCACTGTAATAAATTTTTCAAAGGTGTTAAGCAGCATTTTGCTAAAGCTCATCCGGAAGAATTTCGTACTAATCTATGTTCTAGTTATAAATAATCAGAATGGTGTACGGTCAACTGCACTTAACATCTGTCCTCATTGTAATAAATTTTTCAAAGGTGTTAAGCAGCATATTGCTAAAGCTCATCCGGAAGAATTTCGTACTAATCTATGTTCTAGTTATAATTCTAATAATCATAATGTTTCCTTTGATATACCGGAGATACCGCTCCCTAATCTCGAGAGTGAGAATGTTTCAGACAAAAATGATGTTCATGGATTTCAACAAAAACTTTCAAAAATATAAGGAAGATTTCAAAGATTTTTTTGGTACTGCTCATCATTTTCTCCCTGGCCCCAAACACCCCGCCACGCGGTATTATCTCGCACGCAGACGTGGTGACTTCAAGAATAATAATAGACACTATACTGAAACCACAAATCCGCAAAGGAAATCCAAACGAGAAAAGCAAGTCAGACTAGAAAAATACAATTACCAGGTGACACAATTCCTATATTATAACCAAAGAAAGACAGCAGTTCGTCGAATATTTGAACCTAATAAATGTCCTTTAAGTATTCCGGTAAATGAGATTGAAACTACGTTTAATAATCAATTTAATAATGTAAACCACCATCACTTGGATAATTATCCGAACCATATTACTGAAGTTGACAAAGACGATATTAACAACAAATTTCTGCATATTGTTAGTAAGGAAGAAATTCTTTAAGCTATGCAAGGTATTTCGATTGACACTTCTGCAGGACCAGATAAAAAAATATTGATGCGAACTATTAAATGTGAAAAAGTTGCAGTAATTTTAGCATTAATAGGAACTAAAATGTTATCACACAACTGGGTACCTAATTTTTTTCGGAAAGCTAGAACTGTTCTTATATATAAAGGTGGAGAAAAAAAGGACCCAAATAATTATCGACCTATAGCCATTTGTTCAGAAATTCGAAGAGTTTTGGAGAGGTGTCTTTGTTCAAGAATGCAACAATACGTAGAATTTAATGAAAACCAACGAGGATTTGTATCTACCGCTGGTGCACAGATTAATGCCTCTATATTAAATTCAGTTCTTCGTAAGGCCAAAACCGAAAAAGAAGATGTCACCATCTTGATTCTTGATGTGCATAAAGCTTATGATACTGTTGGACATCGGCATTTGGAATCTGTCATTCACAATTCTGCCCTTCCCCAAAAATTACAGGATTTAATTATAAATTTACAGTGTGGAAATGAAACCCAGATAGATGTTGGAATCCATAAAACAAAATCCATACCGTTTAAACAAGGGGTTATGCAAGGCGCTCCTCTTTCCCCAATGCTTTTTAATCTCAGCATATACCACATTTTTGATTAATTATCCGAGCCTAGTGTGGCTGAAGAATTTGGATATGACCTTGTATCGGATTTAAATAATGTAGTAACATTAGGATTTGCGGATGATATTGCACTTGTTGCCAAAAGTACAATTGCTGCATCTGAAATATTTACCATGACAAAACGGTCATTACAGCAGATCGGATTAAGTCTAAATGAATATAAAACTCAAACCGTCGTCATCGAGAAAGGAAAATTAAGTAGTATTACAGTGAATCTTGGAGGATCAATTGTTAATAGTATTGATGGAGATGAACGAATCAAATACCTTGGGATTAATTTTTCTGATGAAATTAAGTTTGACAGTGCCAAAGTAATCAATAATTTAAATAATAAGATCCAAACTTTAACATCTACTTATCTTCTGAAACCAGAACAAAATGTTTTAAATATGTATATTTGGCCTATACTTGTTTATCCTCTTCAAAATGCTCCCCTTCACCAGCTTTCTGACCGGTTTCTCGAAGATGTGGATAAGTTAATTAAAAGTTCGGTGAAGGAAATCTTATGTTTGCCAGGAGACACGCCCGACGCGATGTTGTACACCGAACGTAATTATAAGAGTCTCAGCCTTTTCAAAGCTCAATGGGAAGCATATTTACAGCATCTCAATATTTGCAACACATTATTGAGAACCTCGAATCCTCTTGTCGTTTCTACAAGGAACATAACAGCAGAAAAGAAAGTCTGTTCAAGGAAGTTAAAAATTCTACCTGAAGATCTGGATATAAGTAACATCAATGTCTATAAACTACGACAAAATCTTAGGAAACAAGAGTACGACAAATGGTGTGCGCTTCCACATAAAGGAAAAGGTATGTCTTCCTCTGAATGGCGGGACGCAATTAAGATGAATGCTAACGTAGCACCAGTGAGAAGTCTTCATGGGAGATCCTTGGACGGGTTCCGTTGCAGATACTGCAACGAGATTGAAACCTTAGCACACGTCCTAGGATCCTGTCAGCATGGAGAACTCCTGAGAAATTCACACCATCATAACATCCGAAAACTAATAGCACAAGCCCTTAGAAAAAGATCCTTCGAGGTCCATGAAGAGGTGCACTGCGTTGCGTCTGAAGGCGGCAGAATTAGAAGAGCGGACATCGTGGCTCTAGACAAGACTAAAGGTTTTATACTGGACCCAACTGTTAGATTTGAGATAAGCCAGACCCAACCATCTGAGGTCAACAAAGAGAAACAATAAATTTATGAGCCTACTATTCCGTATTTTCGAGAAAAATATCAGATGGATGGCACCTGGGAAGTACATGGTTTAATGATCGGAGCGAGGGGCACCATCCCACGATCAACTGTAAACACTATCAAAACATTTGGAATCCATGACATCATTCCAAAAATAATTACTTCAACCATTAAAGGGTCTGTGGCAATTCTGAAAAATCATTTATACGGAATATCATAATCCCCCCCCCCTTTCTATTCGTTAGTGTGTGATTGTTCCAAATATATGTACAAATTTATTATTTCTTAAATTTGAGCTCCTAGTTCACATTTCAATTTGACTCATCTATTTTACTCTAATCGTTATTATTTTTATATGTATGTTATTCTGTGTTTTTGGCAACCCAGGATGCCTGGGCAGACTATTTCTTGGAAATAAATTATATATCGAGATAAAAATAGTTTTATATGATATATTTCATAGCATGTTTTGGGAAAGCCATTGATTGAATTACCAACATGCTCAGTCAATTTAAGAGGGCAATGTAGCCCATTATGATAATAAATTATTGAAAGTATTTTAATTTTGTTCTTTAGGTCTGCAGAAATTTGATCCGAACAAGTGTAACATTGAAAAATTCCTTTGCAGAACGAAAAGTTTCTTGTTCCGATCTAATTTATGCACATTTAAATGACAAAACTAAAATTCTTCTCCGCTCCACCCATTCTTCATAAAATTCTGGGATTTCGAATATTAAATCAATGACTTTCTCAAAACATGCTATGAAAAGTTTCATACAAAACAATTTTTATCTCTAAAAGGAAGCAAGAACGAGTGAAATTGCATTGTACTTTTTTGTTTGAAATATCTCAAAGAATAACCCCCTGAAATTAATGACATTACTTACGGTTAACTGTGTATATATAAAACAATTATCTTCAATATTGTAAGTATACTTGCAATAATTATTGTATCACAAGAGAATTTAAACATGTAGCATTGCAGAATTACTTTGTAACAGAAAATGTTGAAAATAAAGCATTAAAAACGCACGCACGCACGCACGCACACACACACACACACTTACTGTATGACGATTCACAACTTTACGCAGCACACGAAACGTTGCTTCATCAGAAAATAAAACTCTCTGGAGATAACTGTCATGTTCAGCAATGAGGTCTAACACGGTGATCACAAACTGAAGTCTTTATGGCCTATCATTGCACGAGATGTGATGAACAAGCTGCAATTTGATCAGCATGCATTTTCAGTCTCTTGTGAAGTAGTTTCTAGGAGTGTATAATTGACAACTCACACTACGGACCGAACGTATCGGGCTACGCTGGAATGAAAATACTCGAATTCGTTCCACGTTTTCCGCGTCTGGTGAGTGTCCTTAAAACACTTCGCTTCCAAGAACTGTTCACGCCACTTACGGATGTTTGGTCACTCGGAGCAACCATACCATACTTGTGTCTGGTATTCCTTACGACAGTCACTGACTGCATTTTGGTGTATGTTGGTGCATGATGTGCCATGAGAGGAAAAATCTTGTCCGACATTTTTAAAGAAAGAATACCGATACGTATGTGGATATGATTTTACATCATTTTTTTTTTTCAAGGGTTAGCAAAGGTGAAAAGAAATTATGAATTCTTTCAACAGATTCCCCGCCCCTCGTTTCCTTAAGAGAAAATAATCAGGCGTTTAGGACAGAGTCGTTAGTGTTAATTTGTTGCTCGCTCCATCCCCCGACCTGACCCCTTGTGATTTTTACCTTTGGGGTTCATTGAGAGAAAGTATACGAGATAAACCCACGCACCTCATAAGAGCTCAAGCATAATACGATATGATAATGTGATATATTTATTCGTCAACCAACTTTACAATTCCACTCTCCCAAGTACTAACATTGTAACTCACTTTTATACATTTTTCAGGAGATGAAAATGAAGTTTTAAAATGATCGTGTAAATTAGTGTATACAAAAAATGTAGAGTAACAATAAGATTTTACATACAATTGGGAAGGTTTAGAGCTATACAATGATAGTACTGGGAGAAAAAGAAACAATTTAAGACCATATTAACTAGGACAACTCAAAACCATTAAAAATTGAGTTACAGTGTTAGTACTTTGGGAAGGTCGAATTCATAGTTATGGTGAACATTTACATTTCTGCTTTTCGATCCATCACTTTAATAGCCTATCTACCCACATATCATTCCGGTTCATTTATTATTATTATTATTATTATTATTATTATTATTATTATTATTATTTAAAGACCATTAAAAAGATGGCTTAAGACCATTGAAACCGCAACACACCACTAGATCTAATGTTTGAATTGGATTATTATTATTATTATTATTATTATTATTATTAGCCGTACCCGTGCGCTCCGCTGCACCCGTTAGAAATAAATATAAAGTAATTACATACTTAAAATAGGACGTTTGATCCAGGGAACATTCGTGTTTGATAGAAGGATAAATCGTTTAATATGTTACTTAATTTAAATTGCATCCAAATAATTAAAATGCGATCATTTTGGTCCAGAGACACTCATTTAGTGCAATGACAATTCCTTTAACATGTTTCTTAATTTTTATTACATGCAACCATACTTTAATGAAGACTGACATATCATTTAGATTTAATGTGTATACTTTATTTTACTTGCTATATCTTTCCATTGAATTATGATAATAACTTAATTTTAACCTTTGTTTTCTACGTATTCAGTAAATGGCGCTTGGGCCACTATGGTTCTGAACCCTTCAAATAACTTAAATAACATATTATATTATATTATACTAGCCTTACCCTGCACTCCGCTGCACCCGTTAGAAACAAATATAAAAGTAATTACATAATTAAAATAGGACATTTGATCCAGGACACATTCGTGTTTGATAGAAGGATAAATCGTTTAATATGTTACTTAATTTAAATTGCATCCAAATAATTAAAATGCGATCATTTTGGTCCAGAGAACACTCATTGGTGCAATGACAATTCCTTTAACATGTTTCTAATTTTTATTACATGCAACCATAGTTTAATGAACATTGACATCATTTAGATTTAATGTATATACTTTATTTTACTTGTTATAGGTTGCCATTGAATTATGGTAATAACTTAATTTTAACCCTTCTTTTCTACGTATTCAGTAAATGGCGTTTGGCCCACTATGGTTCTGAACCCTTAAAATAACTTAAATTATATTATATAATATTACATATATTATATTATATTACATTACATTATATTATATCAGAAGTTACTGTAATAACATTATAGCATTATGTCCATATAGAGAAACTACACTTTCCAATGGTGAAATAATAATTAATTATACAAATCGATTAATTTAGCTTCCGATATTACTTCATACAAACACAGAAACATTCTCTGTAGGCTATCTTTCATAGCTTTCGATTGTTGCTGTCCAAGGCCCCTTATAGACGAAGTCATTTGTTTTTTATTTCATTATACGGCCTTAGATGGCAGTTATTTTAATTTTAAAACTCATTTATCTCATTAAATATCAGTCCTATCAAAATTTTTCAAGGAATAAAACTTATCGCAAATTATTTTTAAAGAAACGTTTGTTATGTAACATTTTTCACAAAAATCAATAATAAGCGAGATATTTCGATTTATTTAATTCAGGTCCCCTTATAACCCCCCTTTTAAATAATGTATTTTGAATGCCATATAGCCTAAAATCTAAGTTACCATGAACATAATTTATATTCCAATTTTCATCGAAATCCGTTCATCCATTATCGCGTGAAAAGGTAACAAACATACAGACAGACAGACAGACATACAAACAAATATTTCAAAAAAGCGATTTTCGGTTTCAGGGTGGTTAATTATATATGTTAGGGCCAATTATTTTTGGAAAATCGAAAATTACCAGAAAAAATTTCGGCTACAGATTTATTATTAGTATAGATTATATTATATTATATAAAAATGTGTTGATAACGGATGTACACCGATAAGTAAGTTTTTAATTTGTTATGGGGGCTCTTGAATCTCAGGAGGAACAAATTTTATTTTACAACAGCGCAACATAATCTGCTTGGCTCATTACCCAATTTTTTTGCATTGCATTTAATGCATATGTATTTTATGTATTTTAACACGATTCAATTGAGCATAGTTAAAATTTGGATTATAAAATAATGGAATGCTAAGCTAACATATTAATACTGCATACTAAATCAATACACTCTTGCGGTTCGTTAATTCTCTGAGATAAACATTATTTTAAGAAATACAGGAAACGAATACACAGAATAGCCTATCAAGTTGTTTGTGCATAAGAAGCTATTTTAATCTTACCTGTCCTCAATTCACTCCGAAGTTACTGTAATAACATTATAGCATTATGTCCATATAGAGAAACTACACTTTCCAATGGTGAAATAATAATTAATTACACAAATCGGTTAATTTAGCTTCCGATATTACTTCATACAAACACGGAAACATTCTCTTTAGGCTATGATTCATAGCTTTCGATTGTTGTTGACCAAGGCCCCTTATAAACGAATTTATTTGTTTATTTCATTACACCGCCTTAGATGGCAGTTATTTTAATTTTGAAACTCATTTATCTCATTAAATATCAGTCCTATCAAAAGTTTTCAAAGAATAAAACTTATCGGAAATGAGTTTTAAAGAAATTTTTGTTATGTAACATTTTTCATAAAAATCAATAATAAGCGAGATATTTCGATTTATTTAATTCAGACCACCTTATAACCCCCCCCCCCTTTAAATAATGTATTTTGAATGCCATATAGCATAAAATCTAAGTTACAACGAACTTAATTTATATTCCAATTTTCATTGAAATCGGTTCAGCCATTATCGCGTGAAAAGGTAACAAACATACAGACAGATAGACAGACAGACAGACATACAAACAAAAATTTCAAAAAAGCGATTTTCGGTTTCGGGGTGGTTAATTATATATGTTAGGACCAATTATTTTTGGAAAATCGAAAATTACCAGAAAAATTTCGGCTACAGATTTATTATTAGTATAGATTATTATTATTATTATTATTATTATTAACATTTTATATCTTTTCTTCGCTACCATCTTGTCTAAATCTTATCGTCTGTTTTGTAATAACAAATTCATTTATTAGTATTTCCCGTTTAATCAAGCATAATACAGCCAGGCGATTGCCTTGACGGGAATTTTAACGAGTAATGGAGAACATGTTGAGGTGCCAAAAAACGTACACACGACAGCGGTCAGGCTGAGCTTGTTCTTAGTTAAACTAGGTGAGTACATAACATTACCTGCGTCGAATCAGTGTCGCGTGATCGATTGGTGTACTGTTGCTAAGCATACGAAAGCCGTCGC
Source organism: Periplaneta americana (assembly GCF_040183065.1). Taxonomy (NCBI): domain Eukaryota; kingdom Metazoa; phylum Arthropoda; class Insecta; order Blattodea; family Blattidae; genus Periplaneta; species Periplaneta americana. The sequence goes on from NC_091117.1 coordinate 108,980,831, forward strand.
GCGGACTATCACGTTACACTGACACTCCTACATAGGTTAGTCACTACTCAGGCTACTGTATGTCCCATGGGGTAGCTGCGTAGTCTAGCTCTAGAGCAGCGATCACCAGAACACTGCACTCTCGGGCTAGCGTCTCTTACCCGCAAGTCTCTTACAGCACCATTCCTGGCTGCTGGCGGGTATGCTTCCTCCTGCACGAGGGTGCATCATTGTATGGAGAAGTATGAACACTTCGCGTCGGTACCTTTGATGTAACAAGACTGATTTCAATGAACTGGTTAGCATGGGAGTGAGATTCTGCTTTTTCCCTAGAGTTGGCTCTGACATCACACCAGTTAGCAGTCGATGCAGCAGAATATAACAGACATGTAATTAATAATTAATACATCTAAGTACATTATGTATCGGTACTCAAAATAAATTGCACCGATGAAATAATAAATCTGTCATTATCTGTAATGTCTAGACTCTAGAGTTCCTTTATAGTGAGAGTTGAAACGTTGACCCCAACAACAATTAAAATATGTAATGATTTGATAACACTGAAAATGGAAAACAAAATTCCTATGAGAAGTAAAACCATATGCCTATATATTGTAGTATACAAATATTAAACGAATTTGATACATAATTTTATAATTATTATATTATTTTATATCATTTATTATATATAAAACATAAAAATTATTATTACAACTAGTTTATCACTGAAAAATAAGGAAAAGCTGTTAACTTGAATTTATTTGAAGCAAAGCGTTACTAGATTATGCAATAAGGTAGCCGATGTTTGGAACCTGTGTCTCATATTCAGTTATTATCTTAGCGTGTGCTCGATTACACTAACCTCTAGCGCTTGAAATGGGAACTAAACGCCGGCGCACAGAGAAACAAAACAAGAAAATTCGCTCAGTATCCATTCTATATAATCCCTATTCGCTGGGTGTTTACCCGTAGCCCATTTCAGTGAGTGCTGACGACCACTGCTCTAGAGTGTAATGTCTTTCATGGGGGAAGAAATTTTCTGACCAAATTTCGGCCAATATATGGGACCGGTACCCACCCAGCATCTTAATTAATTTGAGGAGATGGAGTAAGTAGTACATAGAGAAGAATAAACAAGGATAATGTGTAGTATTTGTTGACCTGAAAAAGGCATTTGACAGAGTAGGCTGGAATAAATTTATAAGGATCCTGAAAAAAATTGAGGTGGAGTGGAAAGAGAAGAGTCATCTTTATATGAAACGAGTAAAAGTCGGGATAGGAGAAGAAATGCCACAGAGATGTGAAATGGGGGAGAGAAGTACGACAAGGATGCTCTTTATCACCTACTCTGTTCAACATCTACTTGGAGGATTTAGTAAAGAACTGTTTTCAGAACATGGGAGGGGTGATGGAAGAAGAAGAATAAAGTGCATAAGATTTGCTGATATAACGTTGTTAACAGAAGAGGAGATGATGGAAAGAAATTTACGGGAGGGAGCACTATGACCCAGCACCACGACCTGTTACAATCTATGTGCTAACTCCCAAGCTAGGCGCATTCCCAAACCCACATCGGCTGACTACACTAAGGTTTCGAAAAGGCAACCCCCCAGGCCAGCACATTTCTTGCGTCGCCATCTGGTGATCGGAGAATGCTATGGAATGATGACGAACTGGAGAAATGGTGGCGGAATTATATATATGCCTAATATGGGGAAAAATGGGAGAACCCCGAGAAAAACACAACTGAGATCTTGCCCACCACAACTGTTACTATGGATTTTTCAATGAAAAATTCTATACTGACCGAAACTCGAACCTGGGCCGCCTGCGTGACCGGCCCGAGGTCTGACCACTCAGTCACCGCAGGAGTTAAGAGGAGATGATATTAATGTATAAGGTAAAGTACTCAAATAAGAGACACGTTCCTAATAAGAGATACACTGTTAATTTCTCCGGTATAATTTGCCATCTCTCGATAACTATGGGAAATCAATGTGTTTGCTTCTAAGTCTCTAAGACATTGTGTTCTTTGTCTAACCTCAGTTGAAAGTAAGCAACGAAGCTGAGAGCAAGCAAAGTAATTTTTCACATTTTGAACTTTTTGATGGTTTTTGTTGAAGAAGTGAACAGCAGTTAATGTAAGGTACAACAAATTTATTATTAATTTTATAAAATTGCTGGGAAAATGTTGCATATAATAAGGTAGATTGCTAATAAGAAAGATAATAATTTATAACCTTGGGTAGCTATTTCATTTTTATTTATTCCGTTCCCTAAGAAGAGATACCTAGGGGATAGAGAGATAGTATCTCTTATTTAGAACCCTTATTTGGTTTCATTATGATTCTCACCTTTGAGAATTTACGAAAGACGTTAATGTTTCTAGTCGTGTCAGTTTGTCTGCTATAAACTACATAATAACCAATGAAAGATTAATTGAACTATTAATTAGAATTAATTACAAATTAGGTCAATCATTAATTATCCATTGTCCTCAATTATTCATTACAAAAATTACTAATTGAAATGAGTAAGTTATCATTATTAATGACTAAAATTAATTTTTCATTGAGATGACAATAATATCAATAGCTAAAATCAATTAAAATTTGCTAGTCCGACAATATTTATCTTACTTAAAGATCAAAATATAAGTGCGTAATTCGTGAAATATTCTCTACATATTTCAAATAAAAATCTTGTGTAATTATTAAAACTATTAAATTTAATTGTGATTCCTGGTTTCGAAAATTTGGTTGGACTTGTGTAAATATCGCTACTACAGCCAGTGCCAGCGTTTGTGGCGCTTGTCCTTGGAAAAAAAAAGCCAGTCAGTGAGCACTTGTTGCCAGTATAGCTGAGAACGGTAACACCCAACACGTCACGTAAGCAATCTGCCAATCACAGTTGTCAGTCTTATTGGCCACTGATTGCGTCAAAGGCAAGACACTCGCACTTTGCGTTTCTGGGATGTGTCCTTGAGTACACTGTCTAGTCAGTGGCATCTGTTACCACTTCGGCTGAGAGTGGTACCATATCCTAAACAGATCTGACGTCAAACATCTGCCACTCGCAGTTGTCAACTTTCATGCCCACAGACTCTGCCAAAGATAAGTTATTCGCTCTCAACGTTCCCATTACTTATTTCACGTGCCAGAAGCGGTGACTTTAGTTATATCACAGTTACAGAAGCAGCAACAACCACCTCAAGAGCCGCAAGTTTTAACCAGTGAGGAGTCACATGTAAAGTATCCAGAGCAGGAAAAGGAGCTATCATAATATCAATTCTTTAACAGAAACAAATGAGAAAGAGTTTAGATAAGAAAAAACAAAGAAAATATGAGGCTCGCAAGAAGGTCGAAAAACAACAAGAATAACAGAAACAATCAGTCCAAGAAGCACTGCTTGAGTTCGTCCAGTGTTGAAGAATCGGATGTGGAAATGCAATTAACTCTAGTGACTCGGAATATGGAGAAAATTATATGATGAAGAGTGATTGTTTTGCACTGGATTTTTTTCAGAGGACACCGGGGCCCAGGTGGGAGAAATAGACTCAGTGTTCAAAATGTCGTCGTCGGGCACACGAAGACTGCGGCACTGATGAAGAACTTTTTATTTGTCCAACTTGCTCAATACAGCGAAATAAGAATTGTGTCAATTAAAGGGGTCGCAAAATAAGTGCAATCAACTTAAATTTAAAATATGGAGATCGAAGTTTAATATTCTATCATTTAGTCTTTCTCTAGCAAAATATTAACGTTAGCAATAGTAGCCTAAGTAAGATTAGTACATTCATGTCCGATTTGACCGACTCTGTGTTATTTTCGTAAACCATCTTAATTTGACTTGGAAAAATTTCAAGTAAACAGCAGAATTTCTGTTGAGAGGAGTTAAACCAGTGTTGCGCTAACCCCTTCAATTTTAAAATGTTCCTGAATTTACTGATATTATCTATTTTGAAAGGGAATTACTGTTGGCATGTAGATCTCCTTTTCCTTGTTCACATCAGAGGGCTGGGAGATGGTGTCTTCAAACCTCACCGTAGGATCAATGATCTCGACTTGATCTTTTCTCCGATTTATTGCAATTATATCTATTAGACGAAAGCTACCACCTTCAGCTACATTTTGTAATTTGAGGGCCTTGCCTATAGTTGCTCGAACGATATTGTAATGTTTTATACGTAGTAGCTCTCCCTGAGGGCATCTTTCGAGCACATGAGGTTAAGCTTTATAATGAACGTCACGAAACAAAATAAATACTTAAGTACTGTAGTCAAATCCTTCTAGTATCACAAACATCTGAAAGAAAATAAATTACTTTTCACAGAACTCACGCACTGAAAGTTTCATTCTTCTACAATAAATTCTTAACTGAACATGTTTGTGGAAATATTTTCAACTTAAATTTTCATCCCATATATATTTGTCACGTTCCCAAATGCAACGAAAATCCTAACTACTATAACAAAATGTTGACTCTCTTACTGAACCTAAATAAAAGCTTGCGATAATCTTAACTACAGTCTAATTATTGTAAAAGAATAATATTTCATTATATCTGTAGCAATGAATAACATAATCTAATCAATACAGGAACCACATGGTCGATTCCTAAGAAATAGGAAGGTGGTTGCGAAGGAAAACCAAATCATTTACATTATCAGGGTGCAACTTTCAACGTCTCTCACTAAGTACAAACCCTCTATACCGAAAACACATTCGCTGGGTGCACTTGTGGCTGGTACGCACAGAATTTTCTTAGCCACATGTGCTAGGTTGGGGAGTGCCGTTTCGTGAGGCGAGGATATTATCTTTGTGCAACGACTCATCCAAATTTGCGGCTACCTAACGGTAAACATTGATATCTATCCAAATATCTGTTGTTGCAGCAGCTGAGCGAAGTTTCACATTTTCTCGAAACTGGGGTATAATTTCGGCACGCAGGGCATCCGTCAACACATCAACACACTACTCTGTTTGATAAGATTTTTCTGTGTGGTAGGAAGTTCTCGGCAGCCACACGTCCATATTGTGCTCCAACATCAATAAGAATTTCAGCCACATGTTGGAAACCTTGCCCGTAACTATGCTAAGTGGTCTAAGTTTCAAAGCATACATCTGAGTCAAAGCATTTATAACCTCCGATGAAACATTACTTCCCTTCGCAATACTCGGCCGGACATTTGATCCTGTAATCCCGCTCTTTCCTGACCGACAGTTATGTCTTTTGAGATGTGAAGTGGTTGAAGTACGATACTGAAAACTATTCCCGCTTTTACAGTGAATATATCCCACAATGCTTCCTTCTTCATCTACCACAATTAAAAAGGTCCCATACAGTACTGCTTAATTACTTTCACATTTTTTTTATCAATTTGAATTTGTTTATTTGTAGATCATGCATAACATCCCTTACAGACAATGATTTCATTTTATTATAAACTAGCCGTACCCGTGCGCTCCGCTGCACCCGTTAGAAATAAATATAAAATAGCCTAATTACATAATTAAAATAGAACATTTGATCCAGGGAACATTCGTTTTGATAGAAGGATAAATCGTTTAATATGTTACTTCACTTAAATTGTATTTAAATAATTAAAATGCGATCATTTTGGTCCAGAGACCACTGATTTGGTGCAATGACAATTCCTTTAACATGTTTCTTAATTGTTATTACAAAGATCGGATAAGGTTGTTAAGTGATCATGATATACTAGGCTTAGCGGAAACATGGTTAAAGGAAAATGAAAAGTTAGAATTACAAGACTTTATATGTATTAGTAAAACTATGCGAAAACAGGGAAAAGGGGGAAGAAATCCCGGGGGAATTGCCGTTATAATTAGAAAGGAACTAGAAAGCAGGATAATTGAAATTAATTCTAAACTAGACGAAATAATATGGATTGGAATATTAGATTTTAAAAGGAAAGTGAAATTCGTAATTGGCTGCACATACGTGCACCCAAGGAATTCTAAATATGTCAACAAAAGTTTTTGGAATATGCTAAAATTGGACGTGAATAAATTAAGAGAGGACTACGAAGTGGAGGAAATATTATTAATGGGGGATTTCAACGCAAGGACAGCAGAGGAGGATACTGAAAGCATAAGTCTTTGGGACGAGGATAATGAGAAAATTAGGAACAGTAAAGATAAAGTAATTAATGAAGAAGGAAGGAAACTAATAAGATTTTGTGAAGAAGAGAATTTTGACTTGTTAAACGGGAAATATGGGGAGGACTATGAAGGGAATTTCACGTTCGTTTGTTCGAATGGGCAAAGTGTGATTGATTATATGTTAATAGCAGGAGAGCTGAGATATAAGGTAATTAACTTTAAAATCGAAGCAATCATATGGCTTTAAGTATCGAACTAGAAGTAGAAGCACCTATTAAAGACTCAAGAGAAGAGGGTAAAGAGATCAAATATGGACGGGGAATGAAAGGGAACAAAAGAATCGTGTGGAGAGAAAAGGAAAAAGTTAACTTCAATAATTTGTTAGAGGACAAAATGAGCGTATTACTACAAATGGGAATACAGGAAGCAATTGATAATAACTTTGATAAAGCAGTCAAACTACTCTACCACAGTATCGAAAGAGCTAGAAGAAGTATGATGCACAGCTTAAATGGGCAAAGGAAGATAGAAAATGGGAGTTAGTACGATTTGGAATGTATAGAAAGCAAAAAGCGATATAAGAAGGCATACAGGAAGTGGAGAGGGAGTAACAGTAGAGATGATAAAGAAGTTTTTCTAAATCTGAAAAAATAATATAAAGACCTACTCTTAGTAAGAAAGAAAACTTTCGCAAAGAATGAGCTTAACAAGCTGAATGTATTAATTAGCAATAATAACATATCAGCAGCGTGGAAGGAAATTAAACGGGTGGCGAAGTGGGAGAAAAAGACAAATGAAATTGGGGAAGATGATTGGCTGAGACATTTCAATAAATTAATGAGAAAATGTATGGGTGCTGAGAGTCCATATACCTGTGGTGCGGGCATAAATGAGAGATATAATGAAATACTCGATGAGGATTTTAAATTAGAGGAACTTAGAGACTTTATATTTAAATTAAAAAATAAGAAATCTGCGGGAGTAGATGGAATTCCCATTCAGTGCTGGAAAGAAGTTAGTAGGAAGGAGAGTTGGTTAAAAATATTAGTGAAAATGTTTAACGGAATGAGAAAAAGGTTCAGGATCCCGGACTCGTGGGCTTCAGCAATACTTGTGCCAATTTACAAAGGGAAAGGGGACGAGAAAGATAGAATAACTATAGGGGCATATCACTCTTATCGTGCTTAGGAAAAATGTATACAAGTCTGCTAACAAGAAGGTTAAGATCATGGATGGAGAGGTATGATATCATCTCTGACTTTCAGAGCGGATTCAGGGAAATGAGAAGAACAAGTGATAACATTTTAATCATTAAAACCATAATTGATAAATATCTAAATTCTAAAAGAGGTTGTATGTACTGGTGCTTTATTGATTTAGAAAAGGCTTTTGAGTCAATTAACAGAGAGAAATTGTGGTACAAAATGGAAACAATTGGTATCAGTTCCTCATTTTTAGAAAATATAAAATCAGTGTTTGGAGATGTGGGTTTTAGGATTAGGCTAGCAGAAGGAAATCTGTCCAAATTGATCGAGCAAACGAGAGGAGTGAGACAAGGTTGTAACCTGAGCCCTTATTTATTTAACATATTTATTAATGATATTTTAGATAATGTAGCAAATGTGAATTCTCATTGCCCAGTGTTAGATAACATACCTATTCCGGGACTACTTTTTGCAGATGACTGCGCTATTGGAGCATTTTCGGTCAACGGGCTTCAAAAGGCGGTTAACGAAATTAATAGCTTCTGTAAAACGTTGGATCTGAAAATAAACGAAAAGAAATCAAAAGCCCTAATCTGCAAAAAGGGCAACGTGCATAGTAAGAAAGAGAAATGGTACGTGAATAAAATTCCAATTGATTGTGTTTCCAGATTCAAGTACCTAGGAGTGATAATAGACAGTAGGGGAAATTGGAAGTTCCAAAATGAATTGGCACGGAATAAAGGTAAAAATGCACTCCAAGCAGTTGACAGATGCCTAAATAAATGACCGAATATTGGGGTGAAGAATTTGGTCAACATCTATAATGCACTAGTAGAATCAAAGATATTATATAATATTGAGATATGGGATAGTAGGTTATCCAGCAGAAACATCGATAAAGTAAGAGCCAAAATGTGTAAAAAATTTCTAGGAATACCGGAGATTGCTTCTAACCTGGCAGCGTTACTAGAGATGGGAACCGATTCGAGTCTGGGAATTATTTTAGAAAGAAAAATCAAATATTTTTGCTTCTAACCTGGCAGCGTTACTAGAGATGGGAACCGATTCGAGTCTGGGAATTATTTTAGAAAGAAAAATCAAATATTTAGGTAATATTCTGTGTAGGAATGATTCGGCAGTTATGAAAATATGTATCTTTTGTATGAAAGCCGCTAATTGGAAATCGAATTGGCTGAAGGAGCTGGAACGAGAAATAAACAGATTAGGTCTAAATTGGCTATGGAGAGAACTAGGGTCTATAAACACGAAAACTATTGGAAGAATAGTAAAAGAGAGGGCAAACGAAATTTCGAGACAAGATATTTTTAGTAATATTAAAGACCTAGGATCACTAAAATACTATAGGGAGGTTAAGCAGTTTTGGGAACAGGAAGAATATGTTAGACTAAATTCAAGGGAAGAGAGAACAGGAATGGCATGGTGGAGATTAGGTATCTGGAGACTCAAGAATAAAAGAGGGAACGTAGAGAAGGATAAATGTCCTTTGTGTGGACTAGCTGAAGACGCAATGCATATTGCGCTAAAGTGTCAGGCAACGAATGATCTGAGACACAGTTGGGTAGATAAAAAATTTCTACAAATAAACGCTATAGTAGCTTATAAAAAATGAATGGTCACCTAAACGCCAGCAATCTGCATAAATTAGGAAAATTTCTTTTTAGAGTTAAAATTAGATGGGAAGAGAAAGTCAAAGCTCTAACGGAGATGGAATTATAAATGTTAAGTAGTCACACGATAAGAAACTACGAAGAGTAGTCAATGAAGTTAACAGAATAATTCTTAAGAGATTGAGCATAAAAAATGAAAACGCTGAGGTATGAGTTTTAAATACATGAGCTATACTTATTATTAGTTGTGTATTATTATTATTATTATTATTATTATGTTTTATTATTATTATTATTATTATTATTATTATTATTATTATGTTTTATTATTATTATTATTATTATTATTATTAGTATTATTATTGTAAACAGAGGATACTTATAGGTTCATTATGTATTAGTTTTTGTTATATTTGTATTGAGAGTGATGGCGGATTAAGAACTGGAATATATCTAATCCGCCATGACGTGAACATAGATTGATGAAGTAAATAAATAAATAAATAAATAAAATAAATAATTGTTATTACATGCAACCATAGTTTAATGAAGATTGACATCATTTAGATTTATTGTGTATACTTTATATTACTTGCTATATGTTTCCATTGAATTATGGTAATAACTTAATTTTACCCTTGTTTTCTACGTCTTCAGTAAATGGCGCTTGGCCCACTATGGTTCTGAACCCTTCAAGTAACTTAAATAGTGATACAGCATATATAGTGATATGTAATTATATTTCTTTCTTTCGAAAATGTAAGAATTCACGATCTCCAATATACAAATGTGTTTTTTCTTTCTACTCAAAAATTTTATATTTTGCACATTGGAGTTATTGCAGGAACAACAACGCTACAATCTGAGGCGGCGGTGAAAATGTATTATATTGTTATTTTAAAAGTCTTGTATATCCTTTAATCGATATTACTTCATACAAACACAGAAACATTCTTTGTAGGCTATGTTTCATAGCTTTCGTTTGTTGTTGTCCAAGGCACCTTATAGATGAAGTCATTTGTTTTTATTTCATTACAGCGCTTTAGATGGCGTTGTTATATGAATTTTAAAACTCATTTATCTCATGAAATATCAGTCCTATCAAAATTTTGCATAGAATAAAACTTGTCGGAAATTATTAAAAAAAAAAGTTTGTTATGTAAAATTTTTCACGAAAATTAATAATAAGGGTGATATTTCGATTTATTTAATTGAAGCCCCCTTATAACACTCCTTTTAAATAAAGTATTTTGAATGCCATGTAGCCTAAAATCTAAGTTGCAACGAACTTAATTTATATTCCAATTTTCATGTAAATTAGTTCAGCCATTATTGCGTGAAAAGGTAACAAACATCCAGACAGACAGACAGACAGACAGACAGACAGACATAGAAATAAAAAAAAAAAAGCGATTTTCAGTTTCAGGATGACCAATTATTTTTGGAAAATCGAAAATTACCAGAAAAATTTTGGCTACAGATTTATTATTAGTATAGATTACAACACACGTTTAGATGTCAATAAACATGAACAGCAACTGTGAGAATACAGGTAGAGCTGCGAGTGTGCAAGTCAAAACCCGACCCTTCGGCGCCGTAAGCTCGTGAAATTGGTTTCTTGTCATTGACTACGCTGCTAAATTGTAAACATTAGTCTACCAGTATCTAAAATTACCGATTTCATTCACACCAATTCTATTGCAGGCGGAATCCAAATACCCATTCCCACGGGTGACGCCATATAGCAAAATTTTAATTCTATAAATGTAGTGATTAATGCAGAAATACTGCCTGTAACATCCACTCCCAAGTGTAGTCAACACGTTTTATTGCACCTGTGCGTGTCTCTTCAAGGGTTTATAGTAGTAGCAGCTTCAGACATACTGTCTCCAAAATCTTTGAACAGTTCGTTTTTAAAGTTGGTTTATTTTACGACGTTTCATCAACTAGCGTCTGAATGAGATGAAGATGATAATGCCAGCGAAATGAATCTAGAGTCCAACGACGAAAGTTACCCGGAATTCGCTCTTAATTTTTTTTAGTAGGTTATTTTACGACGCTTTATCAATATCTTAGGTTATTTAGCGTCTGAATGAGATGAAGGTGACAATGCCGGTGAAATGAGTCCGGGGTCCAACACCGAAAGTTACCTAGCATTTGTTCATATTGGGTTGAGGGAAAACTCCGGAAAAAACCTCAACCAGGTAACTTGCCCCGACCGGGAATCGAACCCGGGCCACCTGGTTTCGCGGCTAGACGTGCTAACCGTTACTCCACTGGTGTGGACAATTCGCACTTAATAGGTTGATGGAAAATTCCAGAAAAAACCTCAACCAGGATTTGAACCCGAGCCCGATCGTTTCACGGTCAGATACGCTAACCGCTACTCCACAGCGATGGACTAAAAACAGGTCATCGGCTATTAATAAGACTGATGAGACTTCCTAGCCAAGCTAGAGCTGAACACAAATCCTAACATCTGTAAGCAGTGAAGTACAGTAAAAATACAACAAATTCCCAAAGGCATGAGTTTGGTTGCACATAAAGTCTATTCTGAAACTTAAACTTTAATTACACACAAACAAGTTCCTGAATTACCCCCAAAAATCTTATCTTTATTTCTTAAGCGTTTATAAAGTAGAATACCTACTACTTTAATATTGAAAGTTCGGTTCTCACATATTTTCGGAGTACTCAGTTATTTTTAACTTAAATTCGTAAGGAGGGCACTATTTGCTCCACAGATAGCCTATCACGTACTTCGTTCTAACAGCTTGTAAGTTTTCCAACCATAATGAAGGGAAACATAGTGCACTCTTAACTGTCAATGAACCAGAGAGATGACCTGTAGATAACTCCGGCATTGCTACTCCAGTTCAGCAACTCAGTTTGCCGGTAACTAGAGCAACACATCGACGTCAAATTTTTTTTTCGTAGCACAATGTCACATATGAGGTTGTATTCAGTGATGAAAGTAGGCAATAGGTATACAAAGTAGCGGTAGTCCAAAACACCACCACTACGGGAAATTATGAGTAGGAGGTTTAATTGGATAAGTTTTCATTCACTACATTAAAAATATTCATTTATTAATGCAACAACAAACTTATTTTTCTATAAGGCAGTAGACGGTAGAAAGTTCGAGTTTTCGAAGAAAGGAGGGGCATATCCGCCTAATTGTACCACCGCGCACCTGTCAGAAGTTTTAGGGGAAGAGAAAACAAGAACTTTGAAAGGACGTATGTCACATGACCGGCGGAAGCCTCACAGTACACAATTATTTTGTAGACATTACAACAATTGTCTGGCTGTACAACTTGTTTAATGTATTTTTTTTTTCGTTTAACCTTCACACTAGGCTACCTGGGTCAGTTGGTAACAGTAAAGAAGAACGGAGAAAATAGATACGTAGACGGAATGCACAGGCATGGAGCAAATTCAACAGTCTGAATTTTATCCTTCAAGACAAATCTCTCAGCTGTAAGCTAAAATTCGAAATATTGAAAAGCTGTGTAAGCCCAGTATTATTGTATGCATGTCAGACTTGGGCCTATATGCAAATACAGACGGAAAGACTGAGAATATGCCAGCGAAAAATGTAAAGACGAGTTTTGAACGTCAAAGTAACCGGCAGGATACCCAATGCGGAACCAAGAGCAAGATCCAAGATGAAAGGCGTGAAAAATGTGGCGCAAGAGCTACAGTGGAAATGGGGAAGTCATGCTGCTAGACTGCAACAGGATAGATGGGCTTACGCTACAACAGTGTGGGACGTCCGAACTGGAAAAAGGAGGAGAGGTCGTGCTAAATATAGCTGGGCGGACAGCAACCGGAACAGACTGGACAAGGATCGCCAGGGACAGAGTGCAGTGGAGAACCCTAGAGAGGGAGATAGCACGGTGCAGTGTAGTGAAGTGTTTCAGGCACAAAATGGCAAGATAGTGTGACGGAAATGTAGACTACGAGGCAAACACGCACACCTAAAACTAGAGACACAAATAGTATAAATTAGTATTAGACTATATGAGAACTAGCTAGGAAGTGATTAGGTAACTAGGCCTTAAGGCATATAGAAAAATCACTCAAACTCACATGGACTGGCTCCCTATGCGAGTAAACAACCGAGTCACCCCCCTACGTAAGTAGGAGCCCCTTGCCCTGAAGGGATGTTATGGGCTTTTATTATTATTATTATTATTATTATTATTATTATTATTATTATTATTATTCTTTCCTGTTGTTGGACTTACATGCCAATGCCTGCAGGGTTGGGAACGTTCTACGGACCACACACAGTAGAAACCGACACATATGTGGGCATCCCTTAGCCTGGTGTCAACAGAGCATAGGAGTCTCCACAGTGACATACACATGATAGAATATTTACTAAGGACATCCATCTATGTCAGAGGTGGATTCGAACCCTCGAACCTTACGATCGCGCCGTTTAAGGGATGCGCGCTTTAGATCGCGTAGCCATCGGACACGGTATTTAGTGTTAATAGTAGTAGTAGTTTTATTTGCCTGGCAGAGTTAAGACCATAAGGCCTTCTCTTCCACTCAACCAGGTTTCAATAATATACATGAAATACAAAATTATGTGACAGATTACATAACAACACAAAAGAAGATACCTTAGAAATGATATAAAATATAGCAGAAAATTACTAATAGTCAAGATCAGTTACATAATATAAGGACAATATAAAATAAAGTAGAAAATTACATATAATCAAAATCAGTTACGTAACATAAAGGGAATATATATATATATACACACATACACACAACTTATAAGACATAAACTGCTCGAGATAAATTCGACGATTAATTCAACTTAAGATATAGTATACATTTAACATACTAATAGAAAAATACATGTGGGTTACAAGACATAAAATGCTGAATAGCAAAATCATACTATATGACATACACATACAAATGATTAAGTAATATATCAAGATAATAAAAATGAAAAAAAAAAAAAAAAAAAAGAAGACAGGAGAAAAAATAACAACATGGTCATTTAAAACTATTTAGAAACTTCCGCAAGAGTCTAGTTCTGTTCAATAAAACATTTCTAAGTAGAGTGTATTTAAAATATTTTAGACTCCGACTGCTCCTGATTTCCTGTGACAAGGGATTCTAGGATCGGGCTATGCGTATTGTGAAGGAAGCAGAGTAGAGAGATGTCTGATGATATGGAATTGATAGAACAAGGTTATGCTGTGATAGTAATATACGTTACAAGAGCGGTATGTTGACGTTTTCATGTTCGAGGAAAAGATTGAAAAAGGGAAACGTAGATGAGCTTTTTTAATTTCCGAGAACATGAAAACAAACATACCGCTCGTGTATCGTACATTATTTTGTGCGAAGATCGTTTATTACACACCTGAAAGACGAATTTCTAATTAGTTGCAATGAAATCTCCATGTTGGTTTCTGTTTAATGACGGCAACTTCGGAAAACCAAAATATCTTTCTTCAACATTGTTGCTATAAAATGTTTTCTGTGTTTACTATACTCCAGCAGGCCGTGATATACGTCTGTCTTTTTTTCCCCCCAGTCTATAAATGCGAACTTAAAACAAACGGTAAGGTTATGTAATGATTTATTTTTCATTTTAATATTTTAACAATATTATTTATATAACATATTGCAGTAATAACATCGGCATCTGGAATCTTGTTGATTTTCTCACGGCTTCCTTAATGTTACTTGTATCAGGAATGCAATAAGTTTCGTGGAGTAGTAGACTTTACTTAATTTTTACAAATATTTAAAAAACAATAATTAACATTGCAATTTAGGTGAAATTGCAGTGGTAAGTTTCCAATTTATAATTATTACTATGTTAAACGTCTCTAAAAATAATATGTTAAAAGCCTAAAGCAGTAAAATGAATGTCGCGCTTAAGCAGTAAGAAGAGGGAAATTGTTACGTGTGTTACGTTGGGAATACTGAATGTGGTATTTCACACTTACCGCGTATTGGTTCTGTGCGGAAAACAAGCAAATACGCACGATCTCGCACAAACGTGTATTACGATTGTGGTGGGATGCTAAAAGTGTGAAGCGAGGAACTAGGTAAATAGATTTAGAATAATTCTAAATAATAATGATTTAAAATCTGATACAGTAAAAAGGCAGAGTGAATGAACTGAACGTCTCTCTCGTAAACGAAGCCAAGATAACTGTAAGAAATACTCGGAGACATGATCATAGCAATGGCTGTTAACGGACACAAGCATTATGAACATGCTGAAGCCTAATGACAATTCAACACTAAGGTCACTATACAAAATGTCGCAAAAGTCAAAGTAAGGCATCACCAGGGTCTGTATCAAGATGTTTCAGTTTAGAAGGAAATACATTTTTCATTCTTTTCAGTAAATGCAAGATTGAGAAAGTTTTCTTACAGACATATTTTACCTGTGCATTCCAGCTGAGATTCGAGTCGAAGTGGAAACCTAAGTTTTTAACGGTAGTACTGAATGATATTATAATAATAATATTATTAAAAAAACTGGCAAAAGTGTATTAATGATCATGAAAAATAGTAATCTTTGATGTCCTAGTAGAATTACTTGCGCTTTACCTGGATTAAGGTTTAGTCCGCATTTTCTAGCCCAGCTGCTGACTAACGTAAGATCATGATTTAATTTTGATAGGCTATCATTAAGTGAGTTTGGTCGTATATGTATATATAGCTGAAGACCATCTGCACAGAGATGATGCTGACATGTTTAAGGGCAGTAGAGATGTCGTTAATGTAAATAACGAAAAGTAGAGGCTCTAGTACAGATCCTTGAAGGATTCCTGCCTTCACGTCTCGCCATGAAGAAAACCGATTATTGTGATACACACATTGATGGCGATCGCGAAGGTAAGACTCCATCCACATGATTGCCGTGTCTGACAAATGCATTTTCAGCTTTGCAATAAGAATATCAATGTCGATAGCCTCAAATGCTCGAAAAAAGTCCAGTAGTGATAGTACGGTCACTTCGCGTCTGTCCATAGCTTCACGAGCACCTTCAGTGATCTTAATTAGGGCAGTAGAGGTGCTATGATTATTTTGGTCTGAAACCAGACTGGAGTGGGTCAAGATGATTATCCGAGTCCAGGTAGTCGGTGTGGATTATACGTTCTAGTACTTTAGATAATGTCGGAAGAATACTTATTGGTCTGTAGTCGGTAGGAGTGGTAGGCTGAGTGACTTTAGGGAGGGGTCGAACAAGAGCATATTTCCATTGTACAGAGTAGGAGGAAGTGATAAGAGAAGCGTTGAAGATATGTGGAAGAGTTGAAAGAATAATGTCGATTATCTTATTAAGCATTATTATGGTAATACCACCGGTGCCTTGTGCTTTTGTTTTGATACGTTTTAAAGATTTAATTACGTCTGTAGGAGATAGGCCTACATCAGACAGAAAAAAAATTCCCACGTATAGGCGGAGGTCGGGATGTGACTTCGTTTTATAACTTGTTTTGTGACAAATGGGTGCTGATGAAGTATAACGGTTATTTAGTTCGTCGAGTGAAATGCTAATAGTTTTAGTCTGTAGTTTTTGTTTACCTAGACCCATTGTCAGTAGGTTTTTCTATAAGTTATTTGCTGTGGTGTCAGGTTCGATAAATCTGTAGATATGCTGGATTTTGGCATTACGTATTATTTGCGTGGTTCTTTTTCTCAGGCTTTTTGTAATACTGCCAGTTATTAGCGGTTTTATGGCGCGTATAAGTACGAAAAGCCGTATCCGTTCTCGCCATTAGTTCTCTTATTGTGTCGGTCATCTACGGGGCAGAAAGTCTGAATATACTTGTCTAGTCTTTACGGGTGCATGTTTGTTGTATGGTTCTAGTACTATATCATTGAAAGCTTTCATTTTCTCGTTAACAGTAGCAGAGGTAAGAAGTTCATACCAAAACTGTTATGTGTGTGAGGTTGGACGATACATCTATCGAGTCCACACCTGTGGAGTAACGGTTAGCGCGTCTGGCCCCGGTTCGATTCCCTGTCGGGGCGAGTTACCTGGTTGAGGGTTTTCCCTCAACCCAATATGTGCAAATGTTGGGTAACTTTCGGTGCTCATTTCACCGACATTATCATCGTCGTCATCTCATCCAGACGCTAAATAGCCTAAGATGTTGATAAAACGTCGTAAAATAACCTACTAAAATAAATATAAATAATCTACCGGATGAACTGTAGTGACGCAGCTCTCAGCATCAACATACCAGCAAAACAAATATGTACAGTCGGGTGATCCACGGTCATAGAATAAAAAAAATGAACAATAAAAACAATAGCTTGCAATTACATTCTTAGCAATTTTCAGTATAAAATCATTTACCCATACATATAAGAATAACAAACAAATTACCGTATATAGCCTTGTTACAATTATAATTAACATTTTTAGTTTATCAAAAATATACTTTTTTATGTTCAGGAAAATAATACTTGTATCCTGAAAATGTTCGTTCTACGTCACGAAACGTAGCAAACCTAAAATATGACGCAGTATTTCTTACTGCATCACTAAGTGAACAACAGCTTTGTGAATCTAGTAGTGCATTTTGTATATGCCACATCACATTAAACCCATAATTCGTTTCAAGAACATTTTTCAT
The DNA here is from genome assembly GCF_040183065.1 of Periplaneta americana. Classification (NCBI taxonomy): domain Eukaryota; kingdom Metazoa; phylum Arthropoda; class Insecta; order Blattodea; family Blattidae; genus Periplaneta; species Periplaneta americana. Next base: position 108,998,410 of record NC_091117.1, read on the forward strand.
GTTTTTATGTTAATGACTGTTGGGACTTCCGCGGATTGGTATATAATATATTTGAACTATAATTATTCTTCCACATCTCGCGGCGTCTGTCATTTCTATATTTCTGGACTGGAGCAGAGTGACTGCTGCAGGCAATTGTTTGAAGGGATATTGAAACATACCAACATCATATATGGGTCATTCTCATGAAACCCGTCACTTTTGGAACCCAAAAATGGCAACAACTGAAATTGTAAGAAGATTAATTTTTTGCTAAGTATTGGTTGCAGGTGTGAAAGATAAGTCAGGTGCGTTAGTGGCCATGTCTAAATCTTCGTGTGCTACGAGAAAGAAAACAAAATCAATTTTCAGATTCCACGGTGTCCACAGCATCTCCACGGTGTCTACAGTTTTAATCCGTGGATTATTCCTTTGGTTCGGTAAAGACAATTAGATTTACACACCGACTTGAAATCAATACTGAAAATAAATAAGTCACAAATTTTATTATTCATAATAATATTAACTGATTGTTATTAGATATAATGCGATTGAGCCATGTTACAAAATGAAATAAGTATTTATGTTCGCTCGCAAACATTTTTGATTAATAATGTGAACTATCGCTAACTGTGATAAGTGTATTAATTTATATGTTTATAAATAATAATAGCATATTGGATTACACTTTTTTACTTGGTTTTTTAACGATGCTATATCAGCTACTCGGTTATTTAGCGTCGATGGAATTGGTGAGAGCGAGATGGTATTTGGCTGGATGAGACCAGGGATTCACCATAGATTACCTGACAGTCACCTTACGGTTGACGAAACCTCGAAAAAAACCCAACCAGGTAATCAGTCCAAGCGGGAATCGAACCCAAGCCCGAGCGAAACTCCGGATCGACAGGCAAGCGCCTCAGCCGACCGAGCTACGCCGGTGACTGATTTCACTTATTTCATGAAGATGTTTAAGTAGAAATAAGAAATGATTTACGGTTATAGTAATAACAATAATGATAAATAGTTTACCTTTAATTCTGATTCTTTTATAAGTACATACACACTCATGCCCTACAAAAAAATAAGAACCACTTCTGTAGAAGACACGAACCAAATCCTTTACACAAAAGAAAATTTTCAATGACTCATACCACATTGAAATTTACACATATAACTCAATTCATTGAAAATTAACAAATTGTTATTTTATTCACACCACTATACTGATGCGTCTTTATTGTATCACGTGATGCTTGTACTCCAAACTGTGGCTACTCTTATGTCTGTAGGAATTATTCTGGCGAACAGCTGTGCGAGAAACTACTCTCTTACAGTGCTGCAGCATTTTATACGTCTTAATTATTTTGCCACTTATGATGCGTCTTACTAATTGTTTACTTTTATATTCTACAGAAGAAAATGATTTTAATTGTTGTTCTAGCAACTCTCCAAGGATCAGTTTCTTCTTTATGTCAGAAGGAACTGGACGCCCTCTTACCAAAGTACGAACTGCAGTGCGCGAGGAAGATTGGCTTGCTTTTTTCTTCTCTGTGATACGAGATGGAGTAGAGCATAGGCCTATTTCATTTTTTTACACGTGAAACATTTTCCAATTTTTCTGTTAAACGTTTAAGCTTAATGTTTCGGCTTTTAGTTTTTGAATAACTTCACTACTTTTTATTAGCAGGAGAGCTTTTTATATCCTTTCCCAAATTACAATGATTACATTGTTGAATATATTTGTTCCTAATTTTCGTGCAATATTCTCTCATCTAATTCTCTTCGTTTTTCCTTCGCTCTCTTAATTCTCTATTAGTCATGGCCGAAACTGTCTTAATTTTTTCTTGCTTCTTCCTTTCAGCCCATATCTTACTCTCCGCCGCTATGTAAGCAGCGTGCTTTTCAGGATCTGCTTCCATCGTTAAACTCTCTGGTTCTATTTTCCTTGCAAGTTGCACGTTTTGACTTTTGACACTTCTTGAAACGTCAGATTTCTTACTTTTATAAATTTCTGTCTTTAAGCTTATTTTTCTTGTCCTTCCCTTATTCTCGTATTTTTTCCGTCCTCTAGTCAGTTCACCACCACTCATCGTGTAATACAGATACATGATACAGTCGCAATATTGTATCCATATAGAACTATGTAGAGACTGTATTTTTCCAGCTACATCATAAACATCATATCAATAATAATTATCATGGCCTGTGAACTAAATATCCCGTTCTAAATAAATGCACGGTGTTTACAGCCACGGTGTCCACGCCCACGGTGTCCACATTTCAGACTTCGCGCTGGTGTGTTCTAATTACTTTTAAGCATATTAATTTTTCCGATCATATTTCATAAATAGCCTATGATGTCATTACTTACCCAGCAGTTGGTAATTCCTCCTTGCGTAGTTGAGCTGGCACTTTATCTACGGCGTCCACTTAAAAAAATGAACACTTCCTATTCGATGCTGTTTTTGAACTTGATAGGGGAGACCAGGGATACTTGATCCCCTTTTTGAATAATTAGCCCTTGATTGATTAATCATTCATTTTTTTAATAACTGTCGACTTTTATTACTAAATGAAACATTGTTATAACAAATAAAATGGAATTTAGACTTCTTAGAATTCAATTGTTAAAAGAAAATGTATATATAAATGAAGAAACAAAAGGGATCAAGTGTCCCTCATACTAGGGAGAGTTGATCCCTCAACTAGGGAGACTTGTTCCCACTCTTGATTTTACATTAGAACATTTTTAAGACAAAAATTAAATACAATCTTAGCATAGATCAAGCACCTACAAAAAGAAAGAAGACAAATCAAATTTAAAGGTTTTTAGTCCTGCCGTTCTCAATGTTCCCGGTAAAATAGATGGCTGTGGCAACTTGGTAACACAATCTTCTACATTTACAACACTTTTGTCTATTTGCTCTGGGAAGTAAAATTGATAAGAACCTTCCTTTTTCTTTAAAAAATTTACTTCTACCTCAGAGTCGGGCCATATTATTTTTTCAACTTTTCCCACAAAATGTTTTACTGTCTTTTTTGTGGAGAATCTGACAATGACAAAGTCATTCACTTTAAGCTTTTCACTAGGTTCATTGTCTTCTGAGCTGCTTGATGATTCATAGAAGTCATTGTCATCACTGCTGTCATGAAGACTTATTTTCTCAAGTTCTTCTGAAGAACTGTCAGTAACATCTAGTGCAATCTTTTTTACACAGGTGGCATTTCTATATTTTTTCATGGGCCTACGTTTTTTTGTTTTTGCTATGACGTTCTCAATTTTATTTTTCTCAGGTGTGTCCGTAAGTATGCGACTGCTACCACGTTTCCTTCCCCTGGCAGACTGTGCTATTCTTGGTGGAGCCTTGGGAAATGGTCGAATTTCTTCTGGCGTAAAGTGTTCCTTTGCTTTAGGCAATTTAGTTGGAGTTGTTTGCCCAGATATTTCAGAAGATGAGGCTACTGAATTTTCCACAAGAGGAAGTGGTTCTTTAACAGGGTTTGATCTATCTGTGACATAAGACGTCAAAAACTCATCATCAGTAAAAATATTAGAATTTAATGGCCAAATACCACTTGAGATAAAACCACTCATTATATTCTTTGGAGTTACGGCTTGAGGAAATGCAATCCCTAAGAGCCCTGCAACTTCATAGATTGTTATGGTTTTACCAGGGTTCATTAACATCCAATCGGCAGCAGCAGTATTATAATACTTTTTCAGGGGACCAAAGAGCGACCTATCTAATGGCTGCAGCTTGTGTGATGTATGGGGGGGTATGGTTAGAAGGACTATACCATTATTTTTAGCATAGTTCACTCCATCAACACTAATGTGGCTGTCGTGATTGTCCATAATCAGGAGCTGCTTGTCTTCTACGGAACATTTTGTATACTTCACAAAATGTTTTAAAAAAAGGAGAAAACTTGCTGCTGTCATCCAGCCACTTGGGTGAGTACACCCACTTGTTTCAGGTGGAGCTCCATGGAGCATTCTGTCTTGCCAATTCACTCTTGGAAAGATAAGGAAAGGGGGTATGTGATTTCCACTGGCATTTACTGCAACACAAATCGTTACCAGAGATCCTCTTTCACCAGATGTCACTTTACCAACCTGTTTCACACCCTTTTCTGCAATTATCTTCCCAGGTTTATGAACAGTAGTGAGGCCACTTTCATCTACATTCCAAATGGAACTTGGAGGAAACTGTTCTTGCGCCAGTACCTCCCTCAACTTATCAAAAAACACTCCAACAGTGTGCTTGTTGAAGCTAGTACTCCTGCTTAGGCTAGTTGCTTCTGGTGTTCTCAGTGACAATACAGGATTTCTTTCCATAAATCCTCTTAGCCAGTCAGAACCTGCAGCCTCATTTCTATCCCAATTTTTAGGATAGCTCTTTCTATTCATTTTTGCATATTGATAAGCAAGTGTTTTTGTATTATTGTTGGGCAAACCATAATAAAGACGTGAGGCCATCAATAAATATTCTGTCAGTTCTTCTTCTTCTTTCTTTGTAAAAACTTGTGATTTTTTGTAGTCTGGTGTGCAACTTTTATTTGTATTATCTTCACCTAACTTCCTGCACAATCTCTTAAGTGTCATTAATGGGACCTTAAAAGCTTTAGCTGTCCCTTTATAGGTCCCCCCAGCTTTCACAGCAGCAACAGCATTCTTCATTGCATCACTGTCTATTGGTTCTCTAGGTTTAGCACCCTCTTTTCTTTTGTATTTGTGTGGCATTTCTGAAACAACACAAAATACTTATTTTAATATATACTAGGCTTATCTAGGTATATATCATTATGCTGGGGACACTTGATCCCAGGAACATGTCTCCCTGATAGTTGTGGGATCAAGTCTCCCACTCAGACATGATTAATAAAACCTCTCTTTTTGGCCAACATAGAACATATTCTAAAAATTGCAAGGAATGTTATAAGAAAGCCAATAGACTAGTGATTTCAATAATTGCTATGAGAAAACTTAACAAATATACAATTAAAATTAATATGCAAATGTTGCTTACCAAATAAACTTGTCAAAATGTCTGGAAATCATAAAACATGTGCTAATCTTCAGTACATGGCACCTGTTCAAACTGGCAGAAACAAAACACAAGCTAGCAGTATAGCCAACCTGTTTTCCTAAAAAGTAACCAGAATAACAAATTTTTGAAGGGAGATTCAAACGAGGGAACAAGTCTCCCAGGGGATCAAATCTCCCTAGTCTCCCCTACGCAAGTGCAGATTTTTTTATGTCTGAGAAAGCACTGGTAATTCACAGTCTTTATCTCCCGAATGTTCTGGAAGCACCACATTGAACTTCTCTTTTAAAGCGGCAAATTCAAAGCGAAGAATCATCCGTTCCATGGCAAAGCTAAAAAGTCGTGGACAAAAACTACATCACTTCTGTAGTGACATTGGGCACTTTTATAAAAGTGTTGTCTATGGGATGTTTACTTCCTTTAACGCACTTTTCAATACAATGTGTTTGTCTCCATTCGTATTGATAGTTTAAGGGTGATATTCATTGAAATTTATATTCTGTAGTGCGGGACATCCACGGTGTTCACATATTTGGGTATTCCAAGCTATGCATGGCAGTAAGAAAATGTAATATCGACCTAAGTTTAGGATGGAAAACTAGGTGTAATAGTGTTGTATTCTTTACACAGGAGACATTTTTCAAGTTACAGGATATTACAGAAATCTATGCAGGGGAAAGAAATGTGATGGGTTTCGTGAGAATGACCCATATAAGGTCGAGAAAGCAAAACATTATGTCTATTTTGAATCAGATTTTGAAGTAGAATGTTTCTCTCGAGTGTTGTATCCCCATACAAAGAGAACTATTCCATATAAATATTTCGTAACACAGCGTTCTTGAAATAATAGTCCTCCTTTACTATGTATACACATTACATAATTTCCACATGTATCTCCATTTGCTGATAAGCGTGTATGATTACTGATAAATCTTGAAGTTTTGCATTCAACTTCGTCCGATTCGAAGAATTAAATTCGACCAAGTCAAAAACCGCTCACTAAACTGCACAACTCCACTGCAAACGTTAGCACGTAATGAAACTGCTTCTCTAATGTGCATATTGCTGTAATGTACTTACGAATGTCATCCATCAACAGTTGCGGGTATATTGTGAATTGTTTATGTAAACGAGTATAGTATACATAGCAGACAATTAGTGAGATGATATACATATATGCGTGGCCGCACACAACCTGAAATCTAAGTTTTAGTACGTAATTCCTATCTCTAAGTGTTAGTATAGTAGGTATAAAAGAAGTGTCTAAGTCATCCATCCTCTCTAAACAAGCGAGGCAAAAATAAATAAATGGAGAGGGATAAATAAATAAATGGGGGGGGGTGTATGCACATTTCCGCCAGCGGTGAATATGTACCCTTGACAGCGAGGCCTAAATAAGTCAGTAACTACTGTCCGTCCGTGTGGTTATGCTACAGGGTCGTCAAAACGGGGGAAATCACATGCCAGTAGCTTTCTTCACGGGGTCCTTTCCTTTACATTATTTTAAACAGTTATTTACATTATTTTAAACAGTTGTTTTAAACGTAAATTTCCAATTCCGTACAGCAAATATTTTCAGGAAAGAGCGTAACAGCCCAGCCACTAGTCTTTACAAAGGCGGCAGCACAAACTGGTGGGGGAAAACCAAGATGCGACATAACCACTCGGACGGACAGTACATGTCTCGCGAACAAAAATCAGTGCTGTATAAATCAGTGTAACACATAAGCGTAGGCATAGTATGTGCCATGTAAAAAAAAAAAAAAAAAAAAAAAAAAAAAAAAAAAAAAAAAAAAAAACATCGCTCACAATAAACAACTTATTTTTATTATAATAGCATCAGTGTTTGCTAGACACCGAGAGTAGGGCAGACACGTAAAGATAAAAGTACCGATCGACCGACTGATCGATCGATATGTGAAAACGCTGTCTAGTCAAAAAACGATTTGTGCGACAGAGTTTGAACAAAAGCAAAATTATTACTTTTTTACGTAAGCGAAAGCGTTAAAAATCCATATAAAACTACCGGAAACAATTGTCTACTCGTCTACTCAACATATATTGACATTTTGAATATATGTCAATTTAAGGGTCATTGTATTTACAGTATATACAACTTATGTGTTTATATCATGCTATCAAGAAAAAAATGGAAATACGCGGACTCCTGCTAATATTAATAACTGACAAAGTTACTGATACGTATTGTATGCAATGACACGCCCTGCGAGAAAAGCAACACCAAGTACCGTAAACAAGTGTCTCAAGCAACCAATAAACGTGAGGGAGGGCAAGTGAAAATTAAACAATGTGGCGCTCCTCACGTATGCAGGCTACACTGTTTGCAAGTTGATGGCTGTTCAGGAATTCGTGGGCGCAGCAGATTCTACTCAACTGCATTAATACGACCCAGCGTATTCCTTTATGAAAGTATACCATTATTCATTCACCTCAGGAGACTTCCAATTTCATGGAGCGTTCACATTTACATGTCATGACGACACGTGGTGAACATTGGAGGTAACTCTCCGGTCCAGCTTAAATAAGTATACGATAACTACGTAAATTTAATTTTTCATTTTCTCAAGTCTTCCTTACTGAATTAAGTTGAAAATTTACGAGGTTATTATTCATATCTTCATTTACAAGAAAAAAAATTCCCATATTTCAAATTTTCGAAATGTTGACAATATTTCTGTACAACCAATCACCGTTTCCTTCCTAGCTCCCACAATTAAAAAAAAAAAAAAATGTTTCATCTCTTTCGTCCGGCCTATTCCAGAAGGTTGTAGAAACAACTTGAATCAGTAGACTATCAATAAATTACTTACAGTGTATGTAGTATCGTAATTTTTATTTATTTATTTATTTATTTTTTACATTTTATGAAAATGTTTACACGAATATTTTTTTATATTTTCTCTATTAATAATAACCCAAAAATATTAATTCGCATGGTAGATCATGATATATACAATAACCAAGCAAAGTTTCATGCAATTATATTTAAAAGTTTTTGAGGGAAATGGTTTAAAAATTGTAAGTTTCGGAGAACGAGCAACAAACTTATAAACATGCGGTGCTGTCTAAAACTAATCCAGATATTTAGAAAATAAAATTCTTTCACAAAAGGGGAAATTCTATACTCCACGGACAAACTAAAAAAATGGACCAGTTAAGCTGGATATCCCCCTTAAATAACAGGTAAAGCCAACTGCATTTACTTCACAGAAGGATGCCTCCATAAAGTATTGTGGGATCGAATCTCATTCCAAATGAGGGTAAGTATTTTTGTCAGTTCGTACTGGAGCGATTCTTCTTGCAACGGGAAAACGATCACTTGATGTGGTAAACAGATTTGCCCTAACCAGCTCTCAGTCAATATCCCTGTGAATGCCAAGAAAGAAAGAAATATTGAAAGGACGGAAGCAAGAAAGTATGTAAATATGGAATAAAGAAAAAAGGAAAAAAAAAAAAATAAAAAAAATAACTGAGAACTGATGTTGCCAAGCTGTTCAAAAACATTTCGGTGATGACGTCTCGTGTGAGAGAGAGATTTTTTATTTTAGTAGGTTATTTTACGACGCTTTATCAACATCTTAGGTTATTTAGCGTCTGAATGAGATGAAGGTGATAATGCCGGTGAAATGAGTCCGGGGTCGAGCACCGATAGTTACCCAACATTGGCACATATTGTATTGAGGGAAAACTCTGGAAAAACCTCAATCAAGTAACTTATCCCGACCGGGAATCAAACCCGGGCCATCTGGTTTCGCGGCCAGACGCGCTAACCGTTACTCCACAGGTGTGGACGTGAGAGAGAGACGGCAATATCGGAGCCAGAGGGAGGGAGAAATCAGTTTCCCGCTGTGTTAAATATTTATCACGTTTTAGCTCCTAAGATAGTCGATAGTCAATCAATCGCGCTGTAATTTTTATGATTGATGGGTGAATGTCTAAGGAAAGGACAGATTTTTTTTTTTCTGAAACAGAGAGAAAACATAGTAACTTCGAAGTGATCTGTCCAAAATAGACACTTACACCTTCAGAAGTTGGTAAGCAGAAAACTTTTTTGTTTTTCACGTGAGATGGAAGGTCTAAGTGAGAGAAATGTTGAAACATAATGCAAATTACTTTTAAAAGTTATTGCTACTCCTAGATTTGTATATGTATCTGCGTTACTGTAGGTACGTTAACAGAAAACCACAATTTCAAGTCACACAGAGTTTGTGTGCACTCGATGTGGGTTTCTGGCCTGTCAGCACACTCGAGTTTTGTGGACATAAAGGGAAAAGTTGAGACAGTATCGGGTGAAGTTCCTGGGCAGCTCAGTTGACAAGAGCGTTGGTTCGTTCAGTCAATGGTCCCAGGATCCATACCCGGCTCGAAACAATTTTCCCCTTGAAATTATTCAAGTCTGCTTCACAGAGAGCTTTACCTGAAAGCTAAATTTGTATAATTATTTTACTCGTTTCATTCTTCTTTATATTTTGATGTTGTAATTCCGGATCCCAGTGTTCAACCTCACTTGGGGACGGATGATTTTAAATAAGTCTTAATAGAGTAGGTAGTAACCAATATTTTATCCAGTAAAAAATACATATGAATCCCAAAATAACAAAAGTAAATCTTCTGAGATTAAAAGGTATCAAATGCAAATATGGATTAAACTTTTGAGTATTTCTGTGAATAAATTATTTTCAAAAGCAACGGAATTTCATTCATATGACTGAAATATACTGATATGGAAAGGGAAGGGAAGGGAAGGGAAGGGAAGGGAAGGGAAGGGAAGGGAAGGGAAGGGAAGGGAAGGGAAGGGAAGGGAAGGGAAGGGAAGGGAAGGGAAGGGAAGGGAAGCAAATTGAAAATTTTCGATCTCAAAATTGGTAGGACATTTTTTAGTTAGCCCCTCAACCAAAAATTATTCTGTATTGGGTAACATTCTGTTTCTAGACGGAAAATGGAATACAATTATTATCATACACAATAAACAATCAACACATTCTGGTAGTTAATCAATGTAAATATCTGGAAATCACATTCAGTAATGATCTAGAGCCGGAGGAATACACCGAAACACTGCAAGAAAAGCATGGCAGCACTAAAAAAAATTAATACAATCTGTAAGGCGAGAGCATACAGTGCTCTAGTCTAGCCAATTATGGAATATGAATCGGCATGCTGGGGTCCATAGACAGTGAGGCAAAATGCACCAGATAGAATTAAAAAAAAAAAAAAAGAGTTGAAAAGTAATCTCGAATGACAGGGACAGCTATTAATAAATGCGAAATCTTGCGAATCGTAGAAGTCGGGCAAGACGCAATATAATGCGAACTATTTAGGGCATATTCAGGGAAACCGAACTGTAGTGACCTTCGTAGCAGACTAGAAAGTCCTTTTTTACATCGGGAAAAAAGGACTACTTGTGTAAGATACATGAGGGCAAGTAAAGGACAAATGTGAGGATATTCGCCTTCGTGAACAGAAGGGTAGTTGATTGGAATAGTTAGTAGTTCGACGCGTTCAATCCGGAGATATGCTCTGGCAGATCAACTTGGTTTCAGCAAGACGTTGCAATAGGCTAGCACATACTGCAGTCATCTGTTTGAGAACCATGTTATAATGAGAAATGGAGACGTCTCTGCTCTGCACGATCCCTCGATTTAAGTGCAAGCGATTTCTTTTTGTGGGAGTACCTAAGAAAGTACACGCGAACAAACCGCGAAACAGTGAACACCTGAAGACAGCAATTCGTGAAGAAATTTCAAACATTATAGTCGAAATGTTGCAAAATGTAATGAGAAACTTCAAAGAGGAATTACAAGAATGTATGCATGTTAGTGGAAGGCATCTGAAGGATGCCATTTTCAAGAAGTAGTGGTTACATGCAAATGGAATACTATATTCTATATTTTTATATAATAAAAGTTAATTTAATACAATATCTAAAGTTTCATTTCACTATTTAAAAATTTCCCGTTTCTTTGGCTCACCCTATGCATACATACATACATACATACATACATACATACATACATACAATTGCATGTATAATAACAAATGTCTGAAGATGGATTCGAGATGGTTTACATAAAAATGAGTGGTTTAATGGTTATGTATGTATGTATGTATGTATGTATGTATGTATGTATGTATGTATGTATGTATGTATGTATGTATAGTGAGGATCACGTAAGTTCAGTTCCCAAACAGCAAATATTTCCGCCTTGTCAGTGTCGCCAACAGTTACCAGATATCACCACATATAGTAAAATCACGATCCTATGTACTGAATGACTTCTTTACTCACCGTACTTTACCTTAATGTTGAAAGGTTATTCTAAATAGTTTCAATAATAATGAGAATAATAATAATGAGAAATGTATTGCTATGTTCTATTCTTTTATTCCTTTACATTATTATTAGTATTAGCATTAATAGGTTACTAGACGTAAATATACAACAAAGTATAGTATATCTGTGGTGTTTGGGTAAAGGGAGATAAGTCATAAAAATGAGTTCGGAGATAAATGAAAATTAAACTTCGAACCCTTATTACAAATAATTTTCCACACAAATAAATCACACCAACTGCTAGTATTCTTTGATTTTTGCACACCCACTTGTATAATTTAACTTGTGTGTTCATCTGGGGAACAAAATTCCATCTGCCCTTTATATCCCTTTACCCGAACACCACAGATATAATATTCCAGAATCAAATCTGTTCCAAGACCAATTAAATTATTGTCACTTCACTTCAAAGATTCCAGCGTACATATACTGTACTTCCTAAAGGTAGATAAATTAATAACCAATTGACTTTTGGTTGGAATTCGAATGAACTTCTGATTATCTTTTGAAATTAGTAAGGAAATGGATAATACAACTAGGCTAAAACTGAAATAATAATAAATCAACTTACAAAAATAATTTTGGTCCTTAAAAGCCATAAGTAATTTCACTTCTAGATACCTTTTTAAAGATTTCATTTGTTTGTAAATTGCTTAATAATGTTACACTTACACTTATTATTTCTGCAACTCCACGTCTGTCATTGAAAAAATGTATGATACATAACTATGAAGTCTCTTTTTGGCTCTTGTGTCCTAAATTTAAATAAGAAAAAACAAATGATTCAAGAAATGTGAGCTGGTGAAAATTAAATACTCAATTAATAAAATAATTACTACCAAAAGAGTATTTTATTAATTCTATACAAAAGATGGATTACACAGAACAGATGGCCAGAAATCATAGATTTATACACAACATACAGCATGAAACGATCATCAAAAAATGCTTTTTGTACACAATAACATCTTTCAAACGAAGTGAAATAGCCAATAAGTTCAATAAATATTATGCTAATAAGTAATAACTATAATTAATAATTATCTACAAGCTGTAAAAGGGAATAAAATAGTATATTGTTGAAATTAGGGGGTTATGGTTTATTACGTGTATTTATAATTTTAATCACTTTTTCTACATTAAATTATAATTTAATTTCTATTAGATTAGTTGGTGGTGTGGTTGTTAATTTTATCTGTGTACGTCAGACTATTAAGAAAAAACTGAAAGAAATATTAAATGTACAATCTACTTTATATAACAATATTTAATCAAGAACTGAATATTACTATTAATTTAATAACATAAGACCCAAAACATCTCCAAGTCCAGACAATACACATGCTGATTTTCTTAAACATGCTGGCAAACAGCAAACTCACTACTTTTATCTTGTAATCTCATCTAAAATACAATATCTGTCTGGAGAAAATCTATCATAACATCAATTTTGAAAAGCAATTATTCAACTAATATCTTTTCGAGTTATCGACAGATACCACTTACTAGTATGATAGCCAAAATTATGGAAGAGATGATTTCATAGATTGAATTGGTTCCTGGAATCTAGTAACCAACTTTCATCTTATTGAGTTGACTTTAGAGAATTGCATTCAACAAATGGACAAATTTTAAATTTTAGTCAAGATCTTAAAGATATTTTAAACAGAAAACAAAACACCTTAACAATTTTAATTTATTTTCAAGGATCATATGGCTCTGTAGATATAAATCACTTAAGAAATTGCAAACTTAGGGTGTCCATGATAAAGTGTTACACTGGGTCAGTGACTTGATTATTTGATTCATTGTCACAAATATGTAAATAGAGACAGATTCATCTGGGCTTCCCACATTGTTGTTTTCAGGAATACATCTTCCAATATTAATGTCGATGGTCTAACTAAAGAAATAGATCTTATGATAATCTCATCATTTGCAGATAATATGGTTGTCTAGAACAAAAAATCATAGTCCACAAATATTAATAAACTGAGCCAAAATCCCAACAGACTTTTTGACTCTACTTGGAGAACTCAAACTTGCTCAATTAAGGGAAACTTTACTAATAAAACACAATCCCAAGTTATTTGAAAATGAATAGTATATAAGTTAACTTTAACAGATGATGTTAAGAAATGTGATACTTCTCCAGACATTTTAAAAATCATTAGAAACGATAAATGATCTGGTCAGTGAGTGACTACATACAGTATTTTTTATAGATGGGTCCTGTTTACCAAGCCATAGATGTAGTGGTGTTGTAGTACAATACCAGCTTTTTAGTTCTTTTAAATATTCTGGTTACTGTATTGTGTTTGTGTTTAGTGAAAGATTTTAGATAAGGGCGCAAATAGCCATAGTAGCTGATGCGCCCTTTTTAAACGCCACTAACTAACTAACTAACTAACTAACTAACTAACTAACTAACTAACTAACTAACTAACTAACTAACTAACTAACTAACTAACTAACTAACTAACTAACTTCAAACACTGACTAATTTTGATAGTGAAAATTTAGATACACTTTTAAGCTTACAAAATATCCAGTATCAACTTCATAAATCTGAGAAGGCTGTCATACTATCAGATTCAAAATCAGATATTCTTGCTGCAGTATTGGATGTAACAGCATGAAATCTCAATATTTTACAGTGTTTTAATATTTTAAGCAAAATGGTCGAATTACATCGACGACTGGTACTTCCGTGGATCCATGAACTTTATGGAGTGGGAGGTAATGAGGTAGCTGAAAGGTAGCAAAATTACTGTAAGGTTATCTATACCTGCATCTTACCACACTGTTAAAAGAATAACAAGATCAGAACATGACAATGTAGTAACAAAAATCGGAATGATTCTAAAGCAAATGAAAAAATTGCAATAGGCCATCCGGCATCCGCTCCACGATGGAGGAAAATCCTCAGAAGAAACCAACTAATCAGACCAAATGGGGGATCCAAACTACCCTCGAGTGCAGCTCTGAATTTGCAGGCCAACGAGTCTACTGACTAAGCTACATTGGTGGCTCCACTAAAAATATGAAGTACATGGCACTCAGATTATTAAATTGACAAACCTAAACAATTATTCATCAGTTAAGCTATAAAATATAATACATAGCAAGCAAATTAATTCAATTTAAAAGTATAAACAATTCAATCAGTTGAAATATACAGAAATTGATAATAAATATCATGCAAATTACTTCACATTACAAGCATAAACAATTCATCACTTGTGGTATACAGCCTACTATTTAATTTACATCACATACAATTCATCAGTTAAGCTATAGGCCTACAGTCTACTATTCAATTTACAGCATATATAATTCATCAATTAAGCAAAACAAAAATATAGTACAATACATAGTAAAAATAATACACCTAATTTAATAACTGAACTTCTATGAAAATCCACAGTGGCAGTACTCATATTATCACAGGCCATGATTGTCTCAAATATTTACAAAGAACTGATATTTCAGAATCTCCCCATGCCATTTCTGAAATCTCAATGAAGATATGGATCATTGTCTTGACTGTTTAACTTTACACAGCTTTCAATCATGTGGTTAAATATTGGAGTGCAAGATAACAAATGACATCTTCCGTGAACACTTGGTATCAATCAACCAACAACTTCATTACATTAAAGGGGAAAAAAAACTGAAAGAATTAATTGTATATAGACACAACACATAAGACAAGGCCGCTTCAGAACAGTAATTGGCAAGGCTCTGTTGTCTTAGGATTCTTATGTAGATTCAATTTCACCTGAAAGAAAAAAGTAGCATCTATAAGTATGCCTAATTATGAGAAATAAGAGAAACGGTTGTAATAGTAGTAGTAGTAGTAGTAGTAGTAGTAGTAGTAGTAGTAGTAGTAGTAGTAATGATAATAATAATAATAATGACTGTAAAGTATGGAAATTAATATTGCAATGTAATATCAAAAGGTGATTTCACACCATCAACTCTTATCATTTAGTACAACAAATCTATTATATTCAGTTGCAATCACCAGTAGCTGTTCTTTCCTCCATTTTGTTGTTGGCTGATTTTTCACAAGTCTGCTATGATATGCAGCACTATCCATGACAATAACGCATTGCCCTAATGTTCTCAGGTCAACAACTGTGTTCGCACCCACTTCTCAACTACAGGGCTATTCATAGCACTATGGTAGTCCTGACTTTTCTTTCAATTGCATGAAAAAATTAAATCAGCACCTGCAATAAAAATTATACCTGGGCATATAATTACGTCACATGAATTCACAGCATTTAAATAAAGAAAATAAAACATAACATAACATAACATAACATGACATGAGATCCTCTTTGGTGAAAGGCTTTCCCACGTTTTTATTTAGTCACCAATTTTTATATTTTTGTACCCTGATTTAAAAAATTACTCTTGCCAAATTTATGTAAAATATAAATCAATATAACTTACCGAGTATAAATCCACCTTTCGTTCCGGCATCTAATCTTCCACCCTCATTTGTTGGTCTACGAATAACACCATTCATGTCACTGGAAACTTCACCTGGTTTCTTTCATGAATAAGTGGGTGATCCTACTTAAAAAAACAGAGAGAGAAAAGCAATTCACATTGACACTCTAAGAGACACAAAAATTTTAAAGACAGGAAAACCGTTCAAGAATTTTATAAGTAACCTCTAGTTATAATATGAAACTATTAATTGCAAAACATGTTGTTCCCACCTGAATTCATTACTAGTAGCCTATATTAATTGCAATTTCATATTCCACATAAGTGTTAACCTATTTGTTAGTAAAAAATTCAATCACTCAATGTCTCACAATACATTGAAATTTACCATTCATAAAAATCCAAGTCTCATCCAAGAATACTACGGGTTTAGGGTTCTCACGCTCCACATTTCTTATATATTCTCTTAAAAACGAATAACATCACTTTCTCGTACATGTGTATAAGGATCCCCTTTGCTCCATAGAAATTTCATCTCTTTCAAAATTTTTTTCACCGATGATAAGGATACTCTAAAGAAATATGTTTCATAATCATCATTCATATCTTCCAGAACTTTTGCTGCTATTAGTACTTCCCCTGTAACAATAAATGAAAATTATGCCATATTTTTATACATATGACTAATATCAGAATTACATTGCATAAATCAACACAATAATTCCTGTAACTTCCCTACCTTTATGTAACTTGTCATAAATAAATCTCGCAATTGCATCTTTCGTAAAATCATCAGCATCAGTCACTGGATGTTTACGTAGTCTATGTTTTCCTGGTGTCACAAGTGGGGTCCCCTTCTGTGAATTTGTTATCACTTTCGTGGCTGTAGTAAAGCCAAGCTGTAATAACAAACAATAACATAACACTTCTAAAAATTGTTATATCATAAAATTCATGTATGATACCAACATTTACAGCTATATGAATAGAAAATGATCAACATGTTAGGTTGAGTCTACGATAGGTTTAAGCAGGCTAATATTTAGGTAATTCTCCAGAAAAGCTACATCAAAGAAGGCATAATTTTATTTTGTTTAATTGATTTCTGTGATATTTACATAGTGATGAACACGTGGTTTTAGTGCACAGCCACAAATACTTTCAGCACAAAAATCCTTTGACACTTACCTGTATATTCTAATGCATTGTTTTAGTCCCTCCCTCAAACTTGTTACTAATTACCAATATAACATGCGAGAGGTCCAGGACGAAGAGAAATGGTTAGTTTCCCAGTAGTGCGTCCTCGTCCTCTCGAGTGTTATATCTTAACAAGTACTTTGGATGGGGTAGCTTTTCTGAAGAAACACCATATTTAATATTACTTAGACCAGTCATGAATAAATTATTCAGCCAGAGTCAACGTTCCTATGCTTTATAGAGTATGTTATATAGTTATTATATAAAACTGAATTATTTTTAAGCACCATAACAGGCCAACATTCATGTAATATTTGCTGCAATATCAAGTTAATAATTACAATATGACTTGTATTTTCTTCGGCCGATGTGGCATGAAAACTGTGATCTGAACGGTTAATTTAATACCAAAAGAGAAAACTGGAAATTTACTTTCGTGCTGTTTGATTATTTGTTCGTCTAATTTGTAAATGTATTTAAGCTATCACCTACTGCAGTATTACAGTATCTTAAATGTATTTAGTTTGGCAATATGAAAATCACTGACTTGATTAAACATGTAGGCCTAACCTAAAAATTTGTTTTGTTTGACCACAATCATGAAATTATTAGTGCAAACTCCTAAAACTGAATACCACTTTGAAATGTATGCTTAAGAATACTTACTCCTAATAATTTTCCTATTTTGGTTGTAATTGCTGTCTCCTTTAGCATACTTCCTCCTTCATTATCTTCTTTCTTCAACTCATTATACATGTGAACTACAGATTTCTGAAGCGTACTCTGAATGCCACACATTTTCTTCCTTGGAGGAGTCACTGCCACACTATTTCATTTTTTCGACATTGTAATAAAAATCTAAACACGAAAGAAATTCATTAAAATTTGAAATAATATTTCTATCCATTACCCACGTGCATTATCACGCCCAAGTATATTATATTTATTCGTACTTATCTGACTATTCTTGAATTATAACCACAACGTAACACATAAAATAACTATTATGTATTAATATTAATACTAATATTAATTAATTATTAAGAAGTTTGAATTTCACTATCTTCCAGTAACCGGCTGAGAAATCTAGTACAATTTTAATTTCATGGAACTCCAGTACCGGCAAATATTGTCGATATTTGCCTCAGCTGCCAACATACCAGTTACAAAATCACTACCATTTATAGTATTTGTCAGTATCGAAATTCGAAACGAAGTTGGCAAAAGAAAATTCAACCTTCAAACTAGAAAAATCACCATAATCCACTAGCATTTGTAGTAATGGGGGAAAAATGGTTAGGTTTCACCCTTAGGGTATCAAGTTACCTGGTCTTCCCTATATGTATGTAATGTATGTATGTACGCATGCATATGTGTATGTATGCATGCATGAATTACACAATACTTTAATTATTACACAACTTTTTGTATTTGCATTACATTAACTGTAATTGTGTGGTATTGTGTCACAAAGTGACCCCTGAGTCGATGCTGGCACGAGTAATGAAATGAATTCACTGTGTAACGGATTAATAGCGTTTCTGACTACAAAGAGAAGGCTGGGCTGAGATTATTCACAAATTCCTTTCATTCTGTCTCTTTGCGACGAAAACAAAAGCGTGAAATATTATAATTTCCGTTCAAATCGCTGAAAAAGTACAATTTGTGCATATGTGAAAAGCTACTCGAGCTGATGTCACTGCCAATCTCTCCTCTCTAGTCAGGATAGTTATGTGAAAAGAAAATAACTTTATTACCTCGACTAAAAATAACACAGTGCAATTATCAGATTATTTCGGATTATAAGCAGGCTTCGAGACTTCGGACCCGATAGAGCAGTTTAGTGGGAAATCCACATAACGGCGTACTGAGTATAGTGGTAAAGCGTACAGTGGGTTGGGGTACTGTAGAATGGATGCCAACAAATACGCAAAGGAAAACGCTCTGGATTTGAAGGTTCTGACGAATAACTTTATTTTCATACAAACTGTGTCTGAAACTATTACACGGTTAGAAACGTCAGAGCAAGAGATGCCGGAAGCCCTCAAATTAATTTAGAAAATGATGCAGAGAATTAATGAGATATCAAGTACACCGGTTACTGAACGTGTAAAACTGAAGTGGAAATCAATTTTATGTAAAAATAACGGATATGGAACATTGTGTAACATAAACAGCAAATTAGTGGACATAGAATCACCCGAGAACTAAGGACTATCTCTTAGAGACTGCAATGATGTTAGGTTTTTTCGTTTTGCTCCTATCACGTCATGCGACGTAGAGCGCAGCTTTCTACAGTACAAATTTTGGCAGATAACCGAAAAAGATTTACGTTTGAGATACTGAGAATGTATCTTGTAGTACATTGCATTTCGGTACTGTAACTGCACTTCCTAAGATGGCCAATAGGATAAATGAAAAAATTAAAATTGCTACATGCTTATTTCCACCATTAACATTGTGTATAATTAAACAGAAATGCTTATAAAAGACGGAGAATAAATGCTTTCCACATTCTTTTGACATTATCATTGTGTAATGTATACAGGGTGTTTAAAAAATACGGGCATAATTTCAGGTATGTATTTCCCACATGTAGACAATCAAAATAGTTCATTACAACATGTGTCCGGAAATGCTTCATTTCCGAGTTATGGCCTTCACAACATTGAAATTCACCGGAACGTTTTTCTTTCCGCAGGTCGTTGTCATTACAGAAGATGTTCAAAATGTCCACCTCCTGCTTCAATACAGACCTCACATCGATGTCTCATTGACCTGCGAACACGATCCTAAACTCCAGGAGTATTGCGTATGTCCTCAGAACATGCCACAATTCGATTCCGAAGGGATTCCAAATCAGGCACCGGAGACGAATAAACCAATGATTTTAAATGGCCCCACAAGTAGAAATCGAGAGGGTTCAGATCAGGTGAGCGTGGAGGCCAAGCAATTGGGCCACCTCTACCTATTCATCGATCAGGAAACCTTCGATCCAAGTACCGGCGAGCCGTACGACTGAAGTGTGCCGGAGCGCCATCATGCAAGAAGTGAATGTGTTGACGATTGATCAGTGGAGTGTCTTCTAAAACATGAGGTATGGTGTTTTCCAGGAAGTTTGTGTACGCCTGCCCCGTAAGTCTGTTTACAAGTACATGGGGTCCAACTAATCGATCACCAATGATACCGGCCCACATGTTGAGGGAGAACCGCTCCTGGTGATGAGATGGAACAGTTGCACGTGGATTTTCATACGCCCATACATGCTGATTGTGGAAATTTGTTATGCCATCTCATGTGAACTGTGCTGCATCTGTAAATAATACTAAGGCAGGAAAGTTCGGATTTACACCACACTGCTGCAAGAACCACTGACAGAACCTAACTCGTGCAGGGTAATCTGCTGGTGACAGGGCCTGTACACGTTGCAAATGATAAGGATACAATTGATAATCTTTCAACAGTCTCCAGACAGTCGTATGAGGAACATTGACTTGCAACGCTACCCTTCGTGTGCTGATAGAAGGAGTCATGTTCACAGCCTCCAGAATCTCCTCCTGTACTTCTGGAGTTGTAGATCTTGGTCCGTCCCCTTCCCAAACCAGGAGAGTTAAAATTTTCCATACTCGCACAGACGGTAATGGAGACGTACAAATGTCTTCCGATCTGGACATTGTCGCTGTGGGTACCTCTCCTGGTACAAACGACGAGCCAGCGCAACATTGCCGTCCGCCTTACCGTACATGAAGTGTATCTCTGCCAGCTCTTGTTTTGAATACATGTCGCACAGTCTGACGCCTACACAACACTGAATGTAACCTTCGCCTCGGAATGAACTGTCAGAGTGCCCTCTTAATGTCTCCTTTGACGGCAACGACCTGCGGAAAGAGAAACGTTCCGGTGAATTTCAATGTTGTGAAGGCCATAACTCGGAAATAAAGCATTTCCGGACACATGTTGTAATGAACTATTTTGATTGAATAATTTCGAGGGAAAAATTGTTCCGGAGCCGGGTATCGAACCCGGGACCTTTGGTTTAACGTACCAACGCTCTACCACTGAGCTACCCGGGAACTCTAACCGACACCGATCCAGTTTTTCCCTCTATATCCACAGACCTCAAAGTGGGCTGACAACCGTCAAGCAACCAACTTCGAGTGCACACTAACTCTGTGTGACTTAAATTGTGGTTTTCTGTTAACGAACAGTGACGTGTATTGTGCAAATCAAGATTTCACGTATAACTCCCTGTAAAGTTGATTTGAATAATTTCGAGGGAAAAATTGTTCCGGAGCCGGGTATCGAACCCGGGACCTTTGGTTTAACGTACCAACGCTCTACCACTGAGCTACCCGGGAACTCTAACCGACACCGATCCAATTTTTCCTCTATATCCACAGACCTCAAAGTGGGCTGACAACCGTCAAGCAACCAACTTCGAGTGCACACTAACTCTGTGTGACTTAAATTGTGGTTTTCTGTTAACGAACAGTGACGTGTATTATGCAAATCAAGATTTCAGGTATAACTCCCTGTAAAGTTGATTTGAATAATTTCGAGGGAAAAATTGTTCCGGAGCCGGGTATCGAACCCGGGACCTTTGGTTTAACGTACCAACGCTCTACCACTGAGCTACCCGGGAACTCTAACCGACACCGATCGGTACGTTGGTACGTTAAACCAAAGGTCCCGGGTTCGATACCCGGCTCCGGAACAATTTTTCCCTCGAAATTATTCATATCAACTTTACAGTGAGTTATACCTGAAATCTTGATTTGCATAATACACGTCACTGTTCGTTAACAGAAAACCACAATTTAAGTCACACAGAGTTAGTGTGCACTCGAAGTTGGTTGCTTGACGGTTGTCAGCCCACTTTGAGGTCTGTGGATATAGAGGGAAAAATTGGATCGGTGTCGGTTAGAGTTCCCGGGTAGCTCAGTGGTAGAGCGTTGGTACGTTAAACCAAAGGTCCCGGGTTCGATACCCGGCTCCGGAACAATTTTTCCCTCGAAATTATTCAAATCAACTTTACAGGGAGTTATACCTGAAATCTTGATTTGCAACTATTTTGATAGTCTACATGTGGGAAATACATACCTGAAATTATGCCCCGTATTTTTAAACAACCTGTATTTACTTTCAGAATGTACATATGTGTGTTTCCCCATACTACCGTACTCTACTGTAAATAGCAACGTTGTTACCTCAACACATCTCTATCTACCTGCAGCGAGTCAACAACCTATAGTACATGCACAGTAAACTTATTGTATCGGGTCCAAAGTCTCGAAGCCTAATTATAAGGATCAATGGAAATGAGAAATAGGGATTGCGTAACGTGCTGAACGTCATGTTATCTCCAAAACCGATTGTTTAAATTAATTTATTTTAGTCTTTACAGGAACATATAAGGTTATGAGTTTTAAACAAGCCACGATAGTCAATTTCTAAGTCATTTTTGGTAACAACAAAATAATTCCAGAAAAACGTAAGCATCAAGTATTCATAAAGCAACACTCGTTTCAACGGGAGACTCCCAATGCAAACAAAGGTTTACAGTTAACACACAGCAACCTGAAATGGTACAAAGCTTGCATTTCTGTTTAAATAATTCCTGCCTTGTTATAAATATAACAACCTCTTGCGGAGATTCTACATTCTTAAAAGAAAGAAGAGAGGGAAATATCCTCCACATATGGATGGAACATTAAACCACGGCGTAGACCAACCCTGCACTCAGTTGCTGAGGGTGTTAATTGTATTGTAGAGCACCCTCCTCTTGAACACAAATGGAGGGGAACTATTCCCAGAGTTACAAACACAAATGAAAAGGCTTTGTATGTAAGGTACAAAGATGCAAGGTCTTTCTTTAAGGAAACTGCCCCTCCAACAACAACCTTACTGAGAAAGCTGATAACATTCTCAGGGGAGAAATATTCAAAAGCTTCACACAAGAATTAATCATCACAAGTTAGTCAGTCAGTCGTCGCAGTATTCCATTCATCATCTTAAATATTACATTATTCTAAAAAAAAAAAAGTCAATAGGAGGGCTGCTTTCACTTAAGATTATGGTTCTTATAATGTCACTGTAGGTACATCTGCTTTTATAAACTCTCTGTTTAAAATGTTTATAGGCCGCTCACACGGGTCATCGACGGATTTTCTTTTCACAGAGTTAAACTTCTGTCTGTTCAGTACACTTTCGCATACGATGCAGTATTTTGTCATTGTTATGTTGTATAAAACAAACACTTCCTTTTTCCCATTTAACTATAAGAAACACATTTATCCTTGCAACAAGTTCCTCTTTAGCCGGCCATACACACACATTCTTTCCTCTGTAATATCGGGGCGTGTTGGGACGGCACGGTTGGCGCGCAAGAAAGAACGGCACGTGGAAAAAACTGCCTTCGCCCATAGTCACCGGGGGATTTTTCACGTGATAGCGGGCCGCGTTCAGTTTCCGAGGGAAAGACCGTGAATGTATGGTTAAAAACTGTCATTTGGCGTGTCATCTGGAATGGCACGTTGCCATGTACAAATTTTCAACGTCATTCTTTTCTTCGCGACTCCAGTATGTTGTACGTGCTTGTAGAGGTGAAGCGAGAGTGTTGAAATTTAACGATATGGATGAGAGAAAAGAAAAAATATGTGTAATTGTCTGTGCTATTATAGGAACTTCATTAAAAAAAAAAAAAAAAAAAAAAAAACGACAAGTATAGCAGAAGACCTGCCTAGCTGAAAATACGATTGTGTTTACAAAAAAGAAAGCATTTTGCTTGTAATCATTTCTCACGGATTTTAAAATATGATGAAACACAATGTTTAGAACTTGTTGTCCTTAAAATAGTATAAATTGTGTGTTCATATTCCTTGTGTAATCCTCTTTATTTAATCCTCAACAAGAAATCGCAGAAGGAAATTTGTTCTGCCGTAGGATAATTAAATGGAAGAAAGGGCATTGAATGGAATACGGGCAATTGCAAGGTTATTTTATAACGTATATTTCTTCCTTACTGTTTACACAATTATATCAGTTAAAATGTTTTTCAATTAATAAAATCTTGAATAATAGCGTGAATCTTCGTTGTTTACTCTGACTAAAAATGTGTTATTTATACAGCTACTCAAATAATTCAAAAACCTTTTCCTCAAAACTTCAATTTCTGGGTTACGCCCGTTTTCGATTCAACTCCTCAATTGATCTTGTCCTTTCTTCGAAAATGTTTGGGAAAGCTCAGCTTACCCTGCCTACCCTGGAGCTTCGCCACTGGTCACATGTCTCTATTGAGATAACTAACTTAAGAGAGAATAATTTATTCGGAGGATTTTAAGAATTACTTAAGGATGAGTAGAGAAATCTTCGAAAAACTTCTGAATTTAATGCTACCTCATCTTGCGAGACACTCCAAAGAGACGAAGTATACCTGCGGAAGAACGGCTTATTGCTACTCGCCTTTTCCTCGCCACTGAAAGTAGTTACGAAGATCTTAACAATAATAGATCAAAATAACACAGGCTGGGTATATTATTGATCATCACTCGAAGCCTCTCATCGACTGAATTTTCTTCGCAGTAAACTCAGGACAAACTTTAGGGTCCACCTTACGACAAAACTCCACCAGAGCATCATATCCTGCATTATTCAGATTTCTGTTCACATAATACTTTGATTTCACCTTTCACAAAGCCGGATTTATAAATCTTAATAAATTTCGTCAAAAACTCTCCATTAACATGACGAATATGTCGGCCATGACTCCTTTACAGTGGCGTACGTAGGATTTTGTTAAGGAGGGATTATAATTAAAATTGTTTACACTTTACATTATCAGTATTTTAAATTGTATTTATTATTATTATTATTACTATTATGTTACGACATATTTATTAATATTATATTCATGAATATTCTTATAAAATCTTTGAAACGTAATATTTTCACAGCCATTCAATTTTTAACAAATTTAAACTTTTGTTTAATTTTGTATAATAAAAATGCTTGCGTCATTATTACACTGCCAAATAATCATTTATTTAAATTTAGCCAACAGTTATTTGTATGTAATAGGTAAGACACTTTACATAACAGGAAAATACATGGAAACAATAAAATACAGGGTGATTCAGACCACCCGTAAGTCATTTATTTCGGAAACTAGTGCATTAAAATTTTCGAGAAAACATATTTATGACTAAACCACATGTGAACTTTCACTTGAGCTTAATTTCATCAATCAGCTCTAACAGGAAGTAGGGTCTGTGGCGTATCACTTTAAAATTTCAAATGGGAGTCGCGGTCAAATAAGGTACCATTTGACAGAGCTCTTCAAAACAAACAGCTTTCATAGGAAACGTTTTTACTAATTCCTACTCTTTCAATGAGAAAACGTACAAAACGACAATGTCATCAATATTGAGAAGTGTTAAAAAACAAAAATGTAAACAAGACAATTAATGTTGACATTTTACTGAAAGACTGAACAATTCCATTAATTCTTATAAATGTTCAAACTGTCTGCCGTTCTAAACAGCACACCCGTACTCTTCTTCTAAGACTGTCAGTGACTCGGCGTGGTCAAATGACTGGCAGGTCTCCCGGATTCGCTGTTTTATGTCATCTCTTAATGTGGGATAGTCTTGATAAACGAGTTTTTTAACCGTCCCCAAAAATAGAATTGTCAGGTAAAATCCGACAGTTTCATCGCTGTATTCTTTGCACAGATGAAGCGATATTCAAGAGCAATGGTGATGTCAATATCCATAATGGTCACTACTGGTCTCAAGTCAGTCCTCTCTGGCTGAAAGAAGTGGACAACCAGCATAGGTGGAATGTCAATGTCTGGAGTGGCATCTTCGGACACCGAAAATTCGACCTTATTTCTTTGAAGGTGGTCTGAATAGTGTCATGTATGCTGACTTCCTGAAGAACATCCTCAACCAACTTTTGGAGGTCGTACCACTGGCAACACGAGTAGTAATGTGGCTTCAGCAGGATGGTTGCCCAACTCATTTCTCTTTGGTGGCATGTGATACAGCCAATCAGCTCTTCGCAGGGTGATGGATTGGGAGATGCGGTTCTGTGGCATGGCCAGCACTGTCTTCTGACTTCAATCCTTTGGATTTATATTCTTGGGCACGGTTAAAAAACATCGTCTATCAAAATTATCCCACAATAAGAGATGAAATAACACAGTGAATCCGAGAGACCTGCCAGTCATTTGACCACGCCAAGTGTTACGAGTCACTGACAGTGTTAGAAGAAGAGTACGGGTGTGTGGTACTCAGAACGGCAGAGAGTTTGAACATTTATAAAAATTAATGGAATTGTCCAGTCTTCAGTAAAATGTCAACATTAATTTTCTTCTTTACATTTTCGTCTTTTAACATTTCTCTATATTGATGACATCGTCGTTTTGTGCGTTTTCTCATTGAAAGAGTAGGAATTGGTAAAAACGTTTCGTATGAAAGTTGTTTGTTTTGAAGAGCTCTGTTAAATGGCACCTTCTTTGACTCCGACTCCCATTTGAAATTTTAAAGTGATACGCCACTGACCCTACTTCTTGTTAGAGCTGATTAATGAAATCAAGCTCAAGTGAAAATCCACATGTGGTTTAGTTACACATATTTTTTCTCGAAAATTTTAATGCACTAGATTCCGAAATAAACGACTTACTTGTGGTCCGAATCACACATTGCGTTTTCGTACGTTTTCTCACTGAAAGAATAGGAATTAGTAAAAACGTTTCCTATGAAAGTTGTTTGTTTTGAAGAGCTCTATCAAATGGTACCCTATTTGACCCAGACTCCCATTTGAAATTTTAAAGTGATACGCCACTGACCCTACTTCCTGTTAGAGCCGATTGATGAAATTAAGCTCAAGTGATAGTTCACATGTGGTTTAGCGATAAATATTTTTTCTCGAAAATTTTTATGCACTAGTTTCCGAAATAAATGACTGTTACAGGTGGTCTGAATCACCCTGTATATTGGCATAAATTTAATTAAACACAATAATGGAACATGGAACTCACTAAGGATGATGAATCAACTGAAGGAAGGGTAGGAGGACTATGACTTATGTCGATTTAGAAAACAATTATAGATATAGATTAAAAAACTCAAATCGAAATATGTAATTTTTTTAGTTCAAGAGGGGGAGGGTTCTAACCCCGTAACCCACCCCTTGCGTACGCCTCTGACTCCTTTAACTTTAACATACGTAAATATAAACAATACTTAGCACAATGTTTGGCGTGGCTACTTAGCGTCACATGCCTACGCTTGCCAACAGTCCCGTATTTCCCGGACAGTCCCGATTTCAACCATTGCGTCCTGCGTCCCGAAATAATTTGCACACACATCAAAATGTCCCGATTTCATGGCATATTAGACATTAAATTTACAGCTGATTTTCGTTTCTATCATATTATTGAATTTAGTTTGGATTGGAAGATATTTCCGCAGTCTCATAAAAACATGCTTCCAAATTGAGAGATGACTCTAGTACGCATGTTCAAGGCAGAAATTTAATTGATGTGTCAAGAGTGACGGGTGCAATGATCATAATACACAAGTTAGGACAGGCTTGATCACAGGATACTAACTGTGCTCATCTTATGCACTTGATTTTAGTTTGGCGCCATTCAGTATTATGCCCTCTTTGTTCCACTTGATGTGTCATTCACTGGTTTCGGCGGGAAAAAAAAAATGAAATTTATACGATCACTTCTACGAGAGATATAGATATCAACGACGACAACAACAAAGACTTGTAAAATACCGTAGCCCCCTCAAATGTGATAAGATCTGATAGCTCTGGTGATAAATCACGTAAACGTCTCTGTGTTTTCCAAGAAGAGTGGCTGAAATCTTTTGTGTAGGTAGGTTAGGTTTGTTCATGTTAGTTCAGGATACGTTAAGTTAGGGTAGTTTATATTAGGTTAGTAATAGGAACCCATCATTATGATGGGTTCCTAGTTTCCAATGCGTTATCATATCTTTTATAAGGAATTTATACTGTTTTTCAACTTGTTTTATGGTGATTTTGTTAAGTTTTTGTAATGTTTTTACATATAAATCGAGGTGGTTCTGTTAATATCGAATATTTCAATAAATCGATATTAATATTTTTGTTCGTTTGCATCGAACCCTGGCATTGTCCTCATACACGGCGCAAATGTTTCTGGCCGCCTCTATTGGTAAATGTTGCTTTGCGAAGTCTGGTTTAATTAGATAATCTTATGTCGCAAGTCTACCTGAACATTAAGTTTATTCTATGTTTGCGCCGTGTATGGATTCAATGCTATGGGTTTGATGAAAACGAACAAAAATATTAGTAGTGTACAGCGTCCTCGGTTTATTGAAAGAAAAAAAAAGAATGAAAGAAAGAAAGAAAGAAAGAAAGAAAGAAAGAAAGAAAGAAAGAAAGAAGTACTACCGTTGAGTATGTGGATTGATAGGCGGAATAGTGCAATAAAATTGTCAGTAATGTTTTTCCGCGTGATTCAAGGCACGCCACGATTTTACAGAAAAAAGAATGTGTGTGTATGGCCGGTTTTCAGTTCCATCAGCAAGAAATTTTTGAAATCGGAATTTGAAATCTGATAGGTATGACAAATAAAGTTTTTCCACGTTCATTAAACATGGCAGTATCACGAGAGGATTCATTTTCCCGTTATTATTTGACTATGTACCACAAGTGATGTGGGTGCACTACTGACGTGACTCATCCAGGTATACAACCTTCGGGTAGGGGCGAGTTCAGTTATCTTTCCTGTCCTACCACCCCTAATCTGGTCCGAGTTCGTTAGAAGTCCTTCTGATTAGTGAACTATGTTACTAGTCAGTGATATATGCAATGGGGGGGGGGAGATGGCCACCCTACCCTATTACGTCCTGGCATAGTTGCCTCACGAGTGATGTCTTATTTGTGTCACTATGGAATAAGTTGGGCCGACATATCCGAAATCGAGTGCCAGCTCCAGAGACCTTACAAGATCTTACAGCAGCACTCCTAGAGGAATGGAACAATTTTGAACAAGAAGACTTCGCCAGCGTCATAAGAAGTATGCACGAAAGAATAGAGGCTGTAATTAGAGCTAGAGGAGGACAAACCAGATATTGAAGGTTCTTGTGAGAAGAGCAGAAAGTGAGGATAAACAAACTTACGAATGATTCTTAATTCTGGGAACTGTGCTTACAACTTTTAAAACTCATACATTTTCTCTACATCACTGCACTTTGTCCTTTGTTATGCGCCAAAACATTCTTAAAGTTTTCTTAAACTATGACAATGCTTTTGTTATTGTAATACTGTAATTTAGCTTGAAATGTTATTTCCATTCATATTTTGAAGTGAGCTTTCTTTTTTTGTTTTTGCACCTCAGTTTGTATTATGGATTTGAATATGTTTTGTATATATTTACAAAATGTAAATAAATTTGAAATTTGAATTTTTTTTTCAAACATCTTTCAGCCGGTTATTTGACGATGACGTATCAACTATTAGATTATTTAGCAAAGATGGAGTCAGTGACAGCCAGATGGTATCTTTCAGATGTCAAAGAAGTTCGCAAATGTCTATATATGGTGGAAGTGAAATAACATTGCAGATTGAAAGGGACGATAGGGTACACGGAAATGAATAGAAAACCTATATTACGTTTTGTGATTAAATGCAAGGTTAATTAGAAAATTAAGTTTGAAGTTTCAGCAGTCCGACAATATCGCCACGAAGTACTTCTCGTGATACACATACAACAAACTCGGTAACTCCACAGTCTAATACTGTATATGTATACAGTTACGAACCTCAATACTTACTAAATATGCATCCATAGATAGTTGCTAACCACCAGGATCGCTACTATCGCCTCATCACAGACCCTTTCCCTAGCAGACGATAAATGTATTGTACTCTCGATATCGTGTTCTTTTGAAAAAATTAACACCTTCCTTCCACTATTGAAATATGAAATACATAAGGTTTATATAATTATATTATTTTCATAAAGTTTATATTACCTTCCTGGATCTTTCGGAAGAAAGATAATACCGAACTCTTTTTCTACAATTTATAGTGCTACAAACGTCTTCTTGTCCCATATCACGATTCAAATTATTGTATTTTAGCCATTTAAGTTGTTACAACCGATAACGAACATTTCACAATTTACACGACTTTTCACAACAATGCGAAATACGGCACAGTCAATGCCTTTTCGATCTAGACCAGGGGCCTGTTTCACAATGTTTACAATCTTTGTAAATTGTAAACTTTGCTTGTAAATTTTAAACTTCTGTTTCACAATCTTTGTTTGTAATGTTGAACTTTACAAAGGAAATCAAATCTTTACAAATTAAATTTTGCTCACTTTACAAGTATTCTGTTTCACAATGAAGAGTAATTTTACAAACATATAAATTTTACTTGTAAAATCAGCACATTTTCTACAATACCTCTGAGATGTGTAAAGTTTGATATTGCAACAAATTATGAATAAATACAATAAAGAAATACTTATTAAACTAATTTTTGATTAACTGGATAATAATAAGAATTAAACTAAAGCAGTTTTGATGTTATTAAGGAGTTCTAGTGACTCAGACGAAGATATTGAATTTAGGCCTAATCAAACGAAGACGTATACGTAAAATTCTCCGGGCAAGAATTAATAGCACGTTCGTATCATTGTATAAATTTAATGAAAAGTTTCGAATGAGTTCCGCGCTATACTTCAGAATACCGCGTAAGTATTAATATACGAAGACTGTATTTAATAAATACTCGCACTTAATAAAGAAGTTCCCTGCACCAAAAATAAATAATTCAATAATGCAATAGCGATACTACTTATGCAGTATTCTGAAGTCGTTTAGAGTCCCGTTTCTCTGGAATCTCTCCTACAAGATATGGGACATTATATCCAACATCCAAAAGAGAAAAGTGATTCCCTGAACTCAAAGCGAGAACTGTATTGTTTTGCATTGGATGCAGTCAGTTCCGTGGGTTAGCACGGAATTTCTAAGATATCAGTGTGCAAAAGTGCGCACAGGGTAGTTGATGTTGTTAAAAGAGTTAAATTCGGGGCAGGTTTTTGATCATCAAAATGTTATTTACTATAGCACAGAATTTTATGCTGCTGATGGGATCACTAATGTTTGTGAGGTTAGGGATGAAACATTAATAAATACTGATGGATCAAGACAAAAAATTAACCTGATTTTGTGTTTAGACATCGTAATTATTTTTTTATCAATTGCATATTTGTACGTAGACCAAATCTGTTATTTACTTATTTGACTGAATTTTGTGCTAACTTTGGTCATTTAAATAATAGACATATTGGTATACTCGACGAATCACATCACATGAAACTCCATTGTCGCCAATATATAAAAATCTAAATACTTTTAATTTTTTTAACAATATTTTATATTTTCTGTTGGTGAAATATGAATCAGCAAGCTTAGAATAATCTATTTTAGTACAAAATATAAACATATGTATCGATAGTAGTAAAAATACAGCGACTTTATCTCTGCTCCTTAGCGATTTTTGTAAACTGTCGTTGGCGATATTGTGTAACCAATAATGCGTATTTGTAAATTTCTTTAGCTCAATTTGTAAAGTTCGTCAGACTTTACAAACTAATAAAATAGCATTGTGAAACACAATTTACAAGCATTTGTTATATTTTACTTGTTATTTGTAAATTGTTAATTTGTAATTTTAAAGGATTGTGAAACGGGCCCCAGGCCGTAATGCATATTCGGGTTTTCTATTTCAGTGTATGGAGCTCAGTGAAATATTATATTATAACTTTATTGGGTATCATTGCTAAGCTTTATTTAATGTAATTTGTCCACAAGTTCCGTTTACTTCTTGTTTCATAATATATGTTGCAGACATAATTACAAAACTGTGTTATTTTTATGTGAAGAGAATTTTACACGTTAACATAATCTGTTCGCATCAATATTTTAAGTTTAGAATTGAAGCTATTTTGAGGTTTAATAAAAAAGAATTTGTATTGTGATTTTAATTTAGCACATCTACCTTCCTTAATTGTAGACAGAAAATTTACCATACTACTGCTATAAAATTAATGTACGTACGATTGTGTTACTTCGTCTCTGAGGTAGTATATAAATACAATAATTCAGCAATCAATTGTAGTATTAAAATACAGACAAATTGAACGTCCGAAGTATCATACACGACATTATGTTTAATTATAATGTATAATTGCGAATATAGGAATATAAGTTAAATATAGTAAACATGACCTATAATTTCCATATGACATAACATGCATATACAGAGTGTTTAAAAAATACGGGGCATAATTTCAGGTTGTATTTCCCACATGTAGACAATCAAAATAGTTCATTAAAACATGTGTCCGGAAATGCTTCATTTCCGAGTTATGGCCTTCACAATATTGAAATTCACCGGAACGTTTTTCTTTCCGCAGGTCGTTGTCATTACAGAAGATGTTCAAAATGTCCACATCCTGCTTCAATACAGACCTCACATCGATGTCTCACTGTCCTGCGAACACGATTCCAAACTCCAGGAGTATTGCGCATGTCCTCAGAACATGTCACAATTCGATTCCGAAGGGATTCCAAATCAGGCACCGGAGACGAATAAACCAATGATTTTAAATGGCCCCACAAGTAGAAATCGAGAGGGTTCAGATCAGGTGAGCGTGGAGGCCAAGCAATTGGGCCACCTCTACCTATCCATCGATTAGGAAACCTTCGATCCAAGTACAGGCGAGCCGTACGACTGAAGTGTGCAGGAGCGCCATCATGCAAGAAGTGAATGTGTTGACGATTGATCAATGGAGTGTCTTCTAAAACATGAGGTATGGTGTTTTCCAGGAAGTTTGTGTACGCCTGCCCCGTAAGTCTGTTTACAAATACATGGGGTCCAACTAATCGATCACCAATGATACCGGCCCACATGTTGAGGGAGAACCGCACCTGGTGAATGAGATGGAACAGTTGCATGTGGGTTTTTCATACGCCCATACATGCTGATTGTGGAAATTTGTTATCCCATCTCGTGTGAACTGTGCTTCATATGTAAATAATACTAAGGCAGGAAAGTTCGGATTTACACCACACTGCTGCAAGAACCACTGACAGAACCTAACTCGTGCAGGGTAATCTGCTGGTGACAGGGCCTGTACACGTTGCAAATGATAAGGATACAATTGATACTCTTTCAACTGTCTCCAGACAGTCGTATGGGGAACAATGACTTGCAACGCTACCCTTCGTGTGCTGATAGAAGGAGTTATGTTCACAGCCTCCAGAATCTCCTCCTGTACTTCTGGAGTTGTAGATCTTGGTCGTCCCCTTCCCAAACCAGGAGAGTTAAATTTTCCATACTCGCACAGACGGTAATGGAGACGTACAAATGTCTTCCGATCTGGACATTGTCGCTGTGGGTACCTCTCCTGGTACAAACGACGAGCCAGCGCAGCATTGCCGTCCGCCTTACCGTACATGAAGTGTATCTCTGCCAGCTCTTGATTTGAGCTCTACATTTTAGAGAAATATATGTTACTCTTTATGGACTGTATATAGTAGACTGTGAGTCTAGTATATAAAGTCACGAAGTTTGGAATGATTTTTTGCATTTCTCGCGGTAGTTGCTAGCCCTTGGAGCGCTGTGAGTACTAGGAACAATAGACTGTGCCACTGCCATCGTGATCTAGCTAATACAGGTCGTAAGGCAGACCATGTGACTCGCTTAACCCGATCGCGAAGGGCGGTGTTTCAACTATATAAATTAGTTGGAATGCATAAACAGTAGTGTAATGCATGTAGTGTAATTCCATTGATAAAATTTAAAACAATGATTATGAGACACTTCAGACATAATTCACTTGCGAGTTAAGGTGTAATATTATTTACGGTGTGAAAATTACGTTGTTCGTATGTGTAATACCTGCCTTTATTTCGATTAAATATTGTGAAATTCTTGTACATTCATTTATGGACGATTCAATAATTTTCAATTGCACTGCACGGATATTTAGATATGTTGAAATTGTAGGTTATGTTTACTGTACCAGTTGCCCCTTTCTGTCTAAATTTAGTGATCTCCAATGCCTTGCCATTCATATGAAAATTATAGGTTATGTTTACTATATTTAACTTATATTCCTAAATTCGCAATTATACATTATAATTAAGCATAATGTCATGTATGATACCCCGGACATTCAGTTTGTCTGTATTTTAATACTACAATTGAGTAAACTGAATTATTGTATTTATCTACTATTTAAGAGACGAAGTAACACAATTGAGGGGTTTGCCGGGAAAAGGGCGTATACGTCAATATGGCGAATTGAGATACATGCAATCTAAGATTTTAAAACGCACCTGAATAAAATGTTATACACGCACGCAGCCCTGTCCTGCAAGTATGTACAGTAAAATCAAAACAAAATTTCGCTACTATAATTATTCACTACATTTTAAACCGTTTTCCCGAAGAAGGGCGTATAGGTCTATCCGCCTTTCTTCCGGCAAAGCCCTCAATTGTACGTACACTAATTTCATAGGAGTGGTATGGTAAATGTTTTGTCTAAAATTAAGGAAGGCAGATGTGCTAAATTGAAATCACAATATAAATTCTTTTTTATTAAACCTCAAAATAGCTTCCATTCTAAACTTAAAATGTTGACGCGAACAGATTATGTTAACATGTAAAATTCTCTTCACATTAAAATGACACAGTTTTGTAATTATTTATGCAACATATTATGCAACAAGAAGTAAAGGGAACTTATGGACACATTACACTAAATAGCAATGATACGCAATAAAGTTATATAACCTATGTGTATATATATATATATACACATATACATATATACTTTATGTATTTCATATTTCAATAGCGGAAGGAAGATGTTAATTTTTTCAAAAGAACATGATATCGAAAGTACAATAGGTACATTTTATCGTCTGCTGGGGAAAGGGTCTGTGATGAGGCGATAGTAGTGATCCTGGTGGTGAGCAACTATCTATGTTTGCATATTTAGTAAGTATTTAGGTTCGTCACTTTATATACTAGACTGTGGTAATTCTGTGTGTCTCGCTAGATGAGCTGTTCTCCCTGACGCTGTGTTGCAATCAACTCGCAGCATGCAATGGCTTGAATTTAGAGGCTTTTGCAATTAAATTTACACGAAAACCGTCCACAATAGAGTCATTCCACGTCAAATTGCACAGCAACAAAACACGACCTTCTCGAAAATAGTCGATTTTTTTTTTCATGAATTCCAGACATCAAATAAGGAGACCCGTATTGTTTTATTTCCACAATTATTAATTATTTGTGTAGTTATGACTATTTGAAAATACGCAAATTAAGCGCGCACTGTTACATAAACTCAATTGGAACTCTGTTTCTGCATATAATTGAGATTTTAGGTTTGGCGCATTTGAAAGACTAAATACAACACTTATTACTTTAGGCTTATCACAAATAAATGTCAAATTTGGCCTAATTTTTTAATGACTTATTTTTCAAAGCAAAATTACTACGTTGAATAGCCAAGTTAAAAATCTGAAAAAATATAGGCTTGTTCCCTGATGTATTATCTGTAAACTACTGCAGTTAAAAATGTGGGATCTGCATACATACATTTGCAACAATTTATTTTCCGGAGGCATGCACGAGCTCGCGATCCCCAGCTAATGAACCGCTTGCGGCAGCAGATCTACACTTACACTTGTGCTAGAAGGCTGCGAAATTCCCCGTTGCTTATAATAACTGATGTCGCACGCTACACAACAAATGATTAATGCCTTAAGGAACAGTAAATATCTTATCTAAAGTGATTTTATTATTGTCAGTTCAGCTAAGAGTGGGAGCCCTTCACAATGCTGTATGTTTATACAGTACTATATAGCCAAGTGTTTAACGATAGCAAGGTTGGATAAGGCAGTAAACTTTATGACAGTAAACAGATGGCCG
Organism: Periplaneta americana; assembly: GCF_040183065.1. Taxonomy (NCBI): domain Eukaryota; kingdom Metazoa; phylum Arthropoda; class Insecta; order Blattodea; family Blattidae; genus Periplaneta; species Periplaneta americana. The sequence goes on from NC_091117.1 coordinate 109,034,464, forward strand.
GAGACAAAATATAGAAGAGAAAAATAATCAGTCAGATTTTGAATTTCATGGAGTGAAGTTCTGTGTGTCGAATATTAACGCTTGTGACGTGTCTTCTACAACATGAGTGACGGTAAAGATCGCGTAATATATAACAAGTGTTTAAATCCATTTGACCTTCCTAATCACGCTTTTAAAAAGAAAAGTACACTAAGACGCGTAAGTCGCGATTTATTGATAAAGCTTAATTTAGCGGAGTCTTTGAATGTGCGAATATGTGATTCGTGCCGTAAAAAAGTCTATCAACTTCCGGATAGGTCTGGTGAAATTATATGTGAAGCCGGTAGTTCTTGTGATATTAATAATCATGAATCAAATGAATGTAGTGCGGACAATGAAAGTGATAATCCCATTCTTCTTCTAGCAGTTCTATGGATACAGCGCTAGAAATTAGTAATATTGAGGTGCTAAACAAAAGTTTGGTGTCAATAGGAGAATCCCCAATCAAGAAAAGAAAACTATTACAAAAACGATACCCCCGTGAAAAGTTTCAAAAAGTAAAAGGCTCCCTAGCAAGTAAAGTTTTTCATGTAGAAGATGCATCGACGCCCATTGAAAAGTCAGACAATAATGATATTATTAACAAATTGATTGAATCCTTTCACACAACAGATGACAAGACAGTAAAAATTCAAATTTTAACAATTTTTGAAAGTTGGTCCTACAATAAAATTAAACAAAACTTTGAAGCGACTGATCACATGATAAGGATGGCAAAGAAACTGGCTGAAGAAAGTGGAATTTTGTCCACTCCTAACAATAAACTCGGTAAAGTTTTGGAACTGTCTGCAGTGACTAAGGTGCTGCAGTTCTACAGATCAGACGATGTGAGTAGGGTAATGGCTGGATAAAAGAATTTTGTTAGTGTGAAAGAGGACGGTCAAAAAGTTCATAAGCAGAAAAGATTAATTTTATGTAATCTTAAGGAAACATACAAGTGTTTCAAGGACAAATATCCACTAATAAAAATAAGTTTTTCTAAATTTTCATAACTGAGACCAAAAGAATGTATTTTGCCAGGGGCTAATGGAACGCACAGTGTATGTGTTTGTACACATCATGAAAATGTAAAATTACTTATAGATGGTGCAAACATTCCACTACTAAATCAAATTCTAGTGCAGTTGTCAATAACTACAAAGATGCGCTGTCACACATTCTTTGTAATCCTCCATCAATTTATTGTTACCTTAAACAATGTTCAAGTTGTCCAGGACCTGACAATATAATCAAACATATCCGAGAACAGTTTGACGCCGAGGCTATTGAGCAGATAACATACAAACAATGGGTTACAGTTGATCGCACTAATTTAGAAACGCTTCAGTCTTCAACTGATGAATTTTTAGACAAATTGTCAAGCAAACTTCTCTCCTTATTGCCGCACGTTTTCATAGCACAGCAGCAAAGTCAATTTTTGGTGGAATGCAAAGAAAATATACAACCTGAAAATTACATAGTTATTGCAGACTTTTCTGAAAATTATTCATTTGTAATACAAGATTCAGTACAGGGTGTGCATTGGAACAACTGCCAAGCCACAATACATCCTTTCGTAGTATATTTCAAAGAAGGTACAGAAATTCGTCACAAAAGTATTGTTGTTATCTCAGAAAGCATGAAACATGACACTGATTCCTTTCACTTTTTTCAATCTGAAGCAATCAATTTCTTAAAGCAAGAATTCAACGATATGAAAAAAATTATCTACTTTTCCGATGGATCAAGTTCACAATACAAAAACAGAAAGAATTTTAAAAATATCTGCTTACATGACGACGATTATGGAATTGGCGCTGAATGGCACTTCTTTGCAACGTCGCATGGTAAAGGTCCATGTGATGGAATTGGAGGAACTGTTAAAAGACTTGCAACGAGAGCCAGTCTACAACCCGGTCAAGATCCTATAACAACACCAAAAAACTGTTTGACTGGGCACAAAAAAACCATTTCTAACGTGCAATTTATATTTTGTCCCCTGAATAAGCACAAAAACCACAATGAAAATTTGCAGGCCAGATATCACAATCTAAAACCAATAACTGGTACATTAAAATTACATTCTTTCATTCCGTTGTCAAAAACTGAAGCTGTAGTGAAACAATTTTCTTTCGAGAAAGAAGGTAGGCGAGTGAAAATATAAAGTGTAGTGAGAACGAAAACAGACGTTTAAAAAACAATATGTACATTATCATAATAAGTGAATACAATTAGTGTAAGTTAGCAGTGTTTCCTCGAGTGACTTGATACGTAGTGGGTGTAATGTAGTAACGTTCGCTCGATCATCCAGTGCCGATAAACCTCCCAACGCGGGCTCAACGCTTCCCGTCCACTGCTGCACCGGTCTGCTACACATTGTTTCGTAAGTAATTAAATTTCCATTAAACTATTAGAGATCCCATTGTGATTTTTTCTGGAATTATTAAGAATACTTCAATGCACCTAGTAGGTATTTTTTTAGATTTTTAATGCGGCTATTTCACATTGATATTTAACTTTTAAAAAATTAAATCATAAAAAAATATTTGTAATAATTATAATAAAATCAGTTAATAAATATTTAACAAAAGACAGTATTTTAAGCTTTTAAATGCATTTTTTCAAAAACATTTTAACATCAATGTGCTCGGAAATATGACGCTTTAAATGTTGCATTGTGCGACATTTTTAACGAATTTTAACATGCAATATTTAAAAAACATGTGGACTTAGGAGGAAATAAAAATACACTTGTTAGTTTATTAGACCCATAGAGTTGATAAAAAAATATAAACGCGATCGGAAATATGAAGGTCAAAATTTGTATCATTTTGTGCGATTTGACGTGGAATGACTCAATATTGGATCCTACTGGCAATAGTTACCGAATAAGAGGTTGTTAAACATTTGAGAAAAGAAAACATACGCAAAAAATTATTTTGTCTACAAATATTAATTTTATGCACTCTTTAACTTCAATATAAGTAAATAGCTTTCACTTAAAAAATGTAATTTTCTGCACGTTTAAGAATATTATAGTACATAATATGAGTCTTGTATATAAATTGAGGCTCTATCGATCAAAGTGTGTTATGTGATAAATGACGTAATGTGTGGAAATATAATTCAGCTGCAGTTTGCAATACTTCAACATAATCATACATCTTTCCGTATTACAATAAGACTGAAAAAAAAATATTCTAGGAAAAAACCAGGAAATATGTTATCAAGCTGTGGGAGTATCCGCGTCTTGCGATAAACCGAGATAAAAGCAGTTTTAGAGGTTGTGTTACGATTACTGTGAAGATGGCAAATAATGACGTCACTTAAGTGAGAGACTATTGTTAGTTGTCCGAATTTTGTACTCAGTTCTAACTTCACAATCCAATAGATTGACAGGCTCCCAATGAGCATTTACTAATGTAGGCCTACTGTGTTGTTTCATGGCATGACTGATTTCTGACAAGCGAACGGGATTATTTCAAAATACATTATCCCTTGTTATCTTCTGAAATACATTTCAAATGTTGCATTCAACCCGAGTTCGAGTCCCGGTGAGGTCTGGGATTTTTCACTGAAACATTCACATGTCACTTGTGGCGGACATCGTCGCATTTCTGAATTTTCTCGGGTTCTCCTGTTTTCTCAATATAGGTATCAATATCATTCCGTCAACATTATTTGTCGATGCCATCAGGATTTCTTCTATCATCGTCAGAGATTTGAGGAGCGGGCTGGTTCAGGGTGCATGTAGATTTGCCTGCATGCACCTTGCATATACAATGTGTCTTAGCACGGTCGGCCGGCGTGGATGCGAATGGAGCTAGGTTGGAGGGTTAGCATAATATGCCAGAGTAGGTAGGCATGCTCGTAAGAGTAGAAGGTAATCCCAATTCATTGAAACAGGGAAACAGAACAATGCAGAGATGGCGACAGTGAGCGACTTTTCTCAGTTCTCCAGGAAAATTCTTTAAATAGATTAGGACCACTACCCGTCACATGCTGACGTTTCGCCAGTCATTTTCCAAAACTAACCCAAAGATTTATTACACTCGTTCGTATAATCCTCTCAAATACATGCATACATCCTAAGTAGGCCTACATGGTGGTCGTGTAGCTCAGTAGGCAGACCAAATGGCTACGGACTGCTAGGTCCTGGGTTCAATCCCGTGTGGTGACGTTTCTCGTTGCCAAAATTTCAGCACGGCACCGAGGTTCACTCACAATCAGCCTATCAAATTGAGTACCAGGCATTTCTCGGGGTAAAAAGCGGAATGTGATACCGACCACACCAGCGGAGTGATGGCAATTATAAGATCCTAAGCACAGGCGCTTGAATTGCAGCTTGGGAGCGCCTGAGCGCACGGACCGAGACGGTTAGCTAAATGAACCTACTTATGCAGGGTTGAACAACGCACATGTCATGGATCAAGGAAAGAGAAATTACAATCAGTTTAAACCTGAGTGGAGTGTGTTATATCTGAGTAAAGGAAGTGGCGGTGATGCAATGTGTTTATTGCGCAGTAAACATGTTATAAGCAGGCTTAGGATCTGGGACACTTCAGCAATCAATGTACGCACAACGTGACTATAGAGTTCCTTGAATATAGCAGACAGACAGACTGTGAATGTAAACAATGACATCAATGTGCTGCGTTATATTCTACTGTTAATAGTAGGCCTACAATCTAGCGACGGTGGAAAATGAAGTAGGGTACATACCTCATGTTTCATGTCCCTCGGCGACATTGAAGGCGTTACGTTATAATGAACAACCATGTACAATACATACAGGGACATCATTTTATTTTTACTTCAATTTTTATTGCACCTGAGTTTTTGAATGTACTTCACTCCCACCCCTTCTACTAATGAAGTTCAACCGGCCTCCACACAGGACCAAGACCGCATATACAGTCATAGTAGTCTTACGGTCATAGCAAACAGAACGTTTAGAAAATATGTTCGCGTTTTCCAGTGACGAAAGAGCTTTCAGTATTGAATCATTTTCGCACAGGTACTGTCGTCCATTTGCCTACGTCGTATCCCGGTTTCCCCCACCAGCTTTTATTCGCCAGTAGTGGCTGGGCTGTCTTAGCTCTTTTCTCAGAACATTAATTTCTGTTAGGAATTGGACGTTTACGTAATATTATACAACTGTTTAAAATAACGTAAGTAAAATAGCCACGTTAAGTAATTAACCGTCACGTGATTTCCTCCCTTTCTACGACCCTACGACATAACCACTTGGACGGACAGTAGACAGTAGGCTATATCTGAGTAATTTTATCTTTTCGGATCGGGCAGAAGTGAAGATTGAATTTAGAGTACGTAAAGTACTCTTTTATAGAGTAGATACAGAATTATTCCAACACGAGTTACTAGTACGAAGAACGAAACTGGTAATTGGGATTAGGTACAATAGTTTATAGTGCGATAATATGCACATTAGAACTGAAGCCTGTATCGAAATGAACAGCCACCATTTCCAAAAATGTGTTTAAATATCCATATTATGATTATTTTTCAATTTAACTTCATTCTCTATATTGTACGCTAATGTGCTGAAGACAGTATAATATACACTGCATAATGAATACGTCCACATGGACAGCACAGTTCGTGAGTAAAAACACTCATTGTTAATACTGTACTGTATTTTGATTAAACAAAAACCTAATGAAAATGATCAAACTCAAAATCGCGATATTTCCTAGTTTACGTAAATGGATGAACTACTTTTCTTCCCTCCTATACCTAGTAAAGTGATTTGTTTATATATTAGGCCAGTATCATCGAACTGCAGTCGTGGAAGGGGTTAGCAAACAGCGTTGATTCAAAGGTATAGCCAGGTTAATATTTAAAATGTTAGTAAAAATAAAATGATGTCCCTGTACTTGCAACTAGTTCGAAAAAAACTGTTCACTTTGAATTGAAAATGCACTGTGATGGCCTGAGTTCGTTTCGTAGAAAGAGACCTCTGATCACGAACCGGACTGTACACTGACGCACAGGTAAACAAAACTCAACCCGTCACTTCACTCCATCTGTACTCTGTTGCACTGTAATTTAACTTCATTCTTAAGTTGCCCGGATCCTTAGCCTGGTCATTAGCAAAAAAATTTAATGTTAAAAGGCATTATGAAATATTTCATAAGGACCAATATAAAGACGTCCAAGGTGAAGATAGATTAAAACTAGTAAAGGACTAACTGGTGATGTAAGTAACAAATAAATAATTTATTATGTTATATAAAATTAAATAAAACAATACATTTACGATCTTTGATTATGATTAAATGTTTTTGTATCATGGTTATGTTTCGATTCTTGTTCAGTACGTAATTTAAAATTAATACAAAATTTATAATAAATAAAATTAATGTAAAAACATTTTTAAAACCTTTAAAAGTGTAATTGACGGAACGAGTGTAACGGTTTAATGTTGTTTACATAAATTTGATTATCAACTTTGCATTCATTTGTTTTTTTTTGTGTATTCAATACATAATACAGTACACATTCTTAAGTTATATTTTCTTTATAGAGTGAAAATCCCGATGAAGAAACTCAAGGCGATAAACTGAATTCCATTATTGTTAGCTATGATGTAGCTATCAAAATTGAAGAAACATGTCATTCGCTTTCTGATGGGCCTATTATTATTATTATTATTATTATTATTATTATTATTATTATTATTATTATATGTGAGGATATTATTCTGAGAGGATAACATTAAAATGGATTTGAGGGAGGTGGGATATGATGATAGAGACTGGATTAATCTTGCACAGGTCAGGGATCGATGGCGGGCTTATGTGAGGGTGGCAATGAACCTGCGGCTTCCTTAAAAGCCATTTGTAAGTAAGTAAGTATTATTATGTGTATGTTTGGCAGAACGTACATCTGCGAACAATTCTTTTCAGTGATGAAACTGACAAAGCCTCGATTAAGGTCTGGATTAACCGACGATAATTTTAAATCACAAATGTAACTGAATTGGCAAAAAAGGAATTCTTGATACAACAGAATTATTATTCACTGATTCTTAAAACAACAATCCATTTAAGTATCTAGTTATTGCTGTTTGTACTTGTAGCTACATTTTTAATTTGAATGTATTTGGTTGGTATGTATGAAACTAAAGTACAATTTCATTAATGAAAAACGTTACATTTACTGTATTTATTTTAAAACAATTTTGTTACAAAAATAATTAGAAATATGTTTATTATGTTGTATAAAAATTTCGTTGCCTTTTACGTTTGTATATCCCTGGTTCCTCCATCAACAGACAGAACCTTAACTATTTTCCGCACAGGTGTTTCACTTAATGCAGCCTAGAGCTTCTCGTCTACGAGGTCACGGAAAGGCGTTTTGCGTGACAGCACTGGACCACACCATCACATTGTAGTGTAGAGGTCAAGAAAGCATTGAGCTCTACCTCCATGCCCTCGAGGCGTCTTCATGATGCATCGAGGGGATAGATTTACCATAGCAACTAGAACTCGCTTTTTTTTTTTTAAATAAGACCAGAACGAATGACACAACCTAAACTCATAATTCAAAAGGGGAGTTGTAACTTCTTGGATTACTGTATATACGTAACTTAATGGAGAACGCTACTGGAAATATACCTGCACTTCAGAAAATATAAAAGAATTACAGGGCGGCTGATAAGTAAATCATACTGTCAAATAATAACTTCTTAAATTATTAACGTATTTAATTTGAAGACAAATCTAGAAATATAATGTGCTATGAAGTTCCTTTTTGTTACAGTTTACTTTCATCATAAGATGCTGGACTTTTCACACACTCGTTTAAAGAATACTGCACCACACAGTAACTTTGGACGGCCCTAAGCTTTTTCAAATGAGGATTTTCTTACACCCAGTAGTGACAGTTACGATGCAACGGTTATAACAAGCCATCGATATGGAAGACTGCTTCATCACATCTCATAGAATGTTGTCAAACAACTCTGGCCATTCGTCCTTCATTTCCGCAAATTCCATTCTTCTGTCGCCGACTTCATTGAAAGCTCTTGGACGTAAAGAGGTTTCCAAGGCTAGAACGTGAGTTCTTTGTTAAGGATGGCAGTTACGGCGAATGGATTTTGATGGACTGTGTGTAAAAACGTAAAAGTTAGAGCATACAGTTACGTTCTCTTCAATATTGACCGTCGATGGTGGTTTTGTTCCTATTCCTCTTCATGGCAATTCCTCTTGGTTCGACCAGACGCGGATCTCGAATTTTATAATGTTTTATAAGGGGGGGGGCTAATAATAAACATATGAATACACTATAACCATAACAATATTAGCACTCTTAGGTTCTAAGTCTTCATTCAATTAGTTCTACTTCTAAATGAGATGGTGACTGGAATGGAAAGTCAATTAAATGTTACTTACAGTGAAGCTGTCTGGGATGTTTTCTTGCGAAAAGTTCTATGACTTCATCCGGACTTACTGTACGTCATGTCTGTCAAACTCGTGCACCGAAAGTGTGAAGAGTTGCGTGTGTATTATTCGACCGAGGCGAGTGGAATCGCGGGCGTAATGTGAACTATTGCAATGCGGTATTATGAACGCAGGAGCAGTAGCGCCACGGCTCCGGGTTGCAGACTCCACTGGCCTTGGTCGAGTAATACCTGTGCGCAGTGTTGGAGGCAGTTCGGACGCTCAGTATTACATGGGCATGACCATGGGTGGGCAACTCGTGTTCTCAAACTGTCAACACAACCTCAGTGCAGATAGAACGGACTCTGTACTAGCTGTAGTGTCTGTATACGGTTCTTGCAACACCCAAGTTCGCTCGCATCTGCAGTAAGTGGCGGTTCGTTTTAAGTGAAAAACAATATATTGTAATCCGATCAGATCATTTCCCTTTAGTATTGAGTGGAAAGACAAATATTTCTTTATTAAGAAGGGAAGCAAAGCTTGTATTATATTCTATTTCACTTTTTTACGCATCACGTTTTATGTTACAAATAAACACAGTGAAGGTTTGAGTAAAGAAATACTGCCTGGTTCTGTTTTAGAACAGCTAAAGGTAAAAATGGGATATCAACAAGGTGAGACTGATATCAAATATCGTTAGCACGTTGTGCGTGCGAGTTACAGAATTGCACGACATATGTTCGATTAGCTAAGAGCATTTATGGATAAATTTTAAATGTGGCAGTACCATGTAGAACATAGACAACTTCACTTTCCTTGACTATAAACTATCTTGAAGAGTGATAAGAAAATCTGCTTATCAAATATAAGAACCTACTGCAAGACCTACAGCAGAATTCACTGGTAAGTTTGGAGAAACAGTGAAAATTGGCAAGGATTCGAAACTTTTCTGAAATGCTTTTAGCTTACAGACGATAGAAGATCCTGAAAGTTTGTAGCTTGAATTGATAAATCTACAGAATAGCACGCCACTCAGATTCCAGCGAAATCAGGAATCGAACTGTTCGTAATGCTGCCTAAGTCAGAATTTCCAAATATACTCTTTCTTTCCACATATATGTGCTTGAGACAGAGTTTAATACAAGGAAGACGTGTAAAAGCTCTCAACGTACAGAAATAACTTAGTAGTAAGTTTATTTCATCTGCAGTGACATGTAAAAAATTATTTCCTTCAATCTGTGATTGTTTGCGAATATAGACTATTACCATTCTGAGAACAGAGAAATGCTCTTTAATGTATAACAACTTGTAAATTCTCGCGTTCTATGTTTCAAATAAGACATATAATAAGAAATATTAACAAATAGCGTAATAATAAATGTTGCGGCTATGTTTGTTGTATCATGAAAAGTTGTATTCAGTTTGTGTTTCCAGTACTAAACTAATTTATAAAACTTAGGTATAGTCTTTCTAAAATCACTATAATTATTGAGCCATGCGTTATTCTGAAATTCAAATCATGGCGTAAATATCATGACCATTTGCGTGAGCCGCCAGAGCGCATCATGGCAGTGGACTACTTCTATAGCGTAACTACAAACAACTTGTAACTGCTGCGGCTGGCTCCGTCTGTCTTTCTTTCTTTCAAGGTTTTTTTTAGCACTTCATGAGCACGAGTTGCCCATCCATGGGCATGACACATAATATGGTGAGCAGCTCTCTTATATTGAGATAGAAATTATTCCTAGTATGCAGTAAAGCTTTACAGCCGAGTATGGTTTGTTTTGTTCCTTAAAAAATTGAAACCACAAATGTAGCTCTCCTCTAAGCTTTGGCCTGACTGTGCCTATCAGGTGAAAATCGTACTGACAAGTCGCTGAGAAGGTGATCAATAAAATGAAGAAATACACTGAGGTGGTAATAATCTTCAGGAGAATTAGACGGAACATTATTGCGGTGAATTTGTCTGGATGCAAGTCGAGGTACTTTTACTTCTACATCTACATATTGTAGCGATGTACCGAAGTACATATGATATTTCCATGCAGGAATTCTGCGTTATCATATGATGGATTGGAATCCGGTGTGGCTTAGTGGATAGAGCGTCAGCACGTAGAGCTGAAAACCAGGGTTCGAATCCCGGTGCCGGAGAGAATTTTTCTCCGCTCCACAGATTCTTCATCATATGATAACGCAGAATTCCTGCATAGAAATATATGTACTTCGGTACATCGCTATAATATGATATGCGTAGGCTATACAATCACTTGTGATTTAAGACGGCGTTCATTCCGTCGGATCCCGGCCACTTAGTCACTCGTAATGAGTGCACCTCTGCACGTTAGTGTGTTGGACGCTGTGCCACTGCCACACATTTGTGACACAGTGCATGAGGGTTAACCACTAAAGGGAAACTAAGAGGTGGAGCTTAAACTGAGAGGATTCAATCCGGCATCGGAATTGGAATCCGATGTGGCTTAGTGGATAGAGCGTCAGCACGTAGACCTGAAAATCCGGGTTCGAATCCCGGTGCCGAAGAGATCCTTCATCTACATATACAGATTGAGTCAATGTAACAGACTTCTCAAAAAGAAAATCGTGTTATTATCTCGGCAGGCTTGAAGAGTATTCTTGATACATTCAACCATCTTTTAGCACTGACTTAGTTCGAGATTTCGACTCTGTAGCTTCCCTGGAACACACAGTATTATTCCAAATATTTATGCTAAAATATGCAATGAAATTATGAATGTGAATTTCAGAATGGAGTTAAGCATCAAATCTGCTTTTTTACCATGGAATCCAGAATTTTACAGGAATTATATAACTCCGGAGAGAATTTCTAAGAATTACACATACCTTGGAGTTTTTCGTAGGAATAAAATCTTTCCGATGAATAGCTCTAATCCATTTTAATCGTTGGTCTTCCTTGATGGGAAAAGATAAAACACTCACTTTCGGTCCATTTAGTTCGGCACACTGCACTTTCAGGCATTATGCCTTCTAATGTGATAGTATTGCACCATTAGAATGTAATTTTACATGTACATTTATTTAAAACATATAATAACCTCAACTAGAAACACGTGAAAAATGTCAGCTTCCCGCCTGAGCTTTAAAAATTATATGCTCAAACAGTATGGCATCACAAGATATTCAGATTTTTGTTGCAAGGCTTTCTTTGTAGGTGTGTTCAGTATACTAATGTACTCGCGTTATATCTTCAGCGACAGCGGCCGTTAGATTGGAAGTGGGTCCCTCCTAAATTTCCCGGGACTTTCCTGAATCCGATCAAAATGTCCTGCGTTCCGGATGAAAGTCTTTCGGGACGTGGAATGCCCGGAATTAGGTTTGTTTGAAGAGATCCATCATCAGAACAAAAGAGTCTGTCGACAACACTTGTCATGTTCTGTAATTATTATTTACTTTGCAGTTGATGGTTTCTATTTGGTGTCATGTTAACATCCCGCTGTTGGAGGTCTTCAGTCCATTGTCGAGTGCTGAACATCACATTTATAACTTTATGAGTATGTGTGATATTTTATTCATACCGAGTTTTAAGTTTTATTATTGTAAATATGATTAAAATTATTTTTCAAAACAAGAAAGAAGTGCTAACGGATAGGGTGATGAAGATTCTGAAGTGGAATGTATGAATATTCTAAATAAAAAGACTAAACAGCTCTGTAAATTTTATGAAGCTTGCATGTATCAGTAATTTCAAATGTTTAGAAAAATGTAATACGGATGAATCAAGTGCAGGGGTGACATTTCAGTTTATGCTTGGAGACCAGATTTATGGGGTATATCACGTGGCGTACTGTCCCCCTCCCCCATTTCATTTGAAATTAACTATTTTTCTGACTGTCAACTGGGGTAAATTTGACAGCTGGGATAAAAAAAAGTATTTACACCATATCAGATGGACTGGATATATTGAAAGTTCATTTGAGGCTTGTAGTTGCAAAATCAGATACATCACTTTTTTTTTCGAAAATGAGTTAATGTTAGGCCTATATTTCATATCTTTATATGAGTTTGCAACTGCTAAAGCATTGTTATGCTCCAAAGCCAGATACATCATATGGATTTGTATGATGAAAGAATAGTATTGGTTGTAAATCCTTGGCTCTTTGCAAACGTTTTTCCTTCATATTGAAAAATTATGTTTTAGTGATGTATCTGATTTTGCAACTAAACACCTCATTTCTTAATTGTTATAAATCACAACTAGGGCTCATATCATGGTTTAATTTCTTTTATGGTCAAGTTTAGGCTACCCATTTCACAATATAGTTCTGGTATCTACACAGTCCTAGGTTCAACTTCTTATCCTACTTATAATAATAATAATAATAATAATAATAATAATAATAATAATAATAATAATAATAATAATCAATGGCGCTACAGCCCACGAAGGGCGAAGACCGACCAGCCTCACGGCCACATGCCGAAGCAGAGGTGGACGATCATCCAACCAGAATGAACGTATCGTGTGGTTAGCACGATGAGCCCCCCAGCCGTTATAGCTGGTTTGCGTAACCGGATTTCGCTATCTATCGTAGCTCCCAAAGTGCAGCACGATGCTGGGTGGGCACCTGTCCGATACACTGGCCAAAATTTCATGAGAAAATTTCTTCCCCCATGAGGACTCGAACCAGCGCGCATTCCGTAACGCGAGTCCTAGGCAGGATGGCTTAGACCGCGACGCCACGGCTCGGGACTATCCTACTTATATGACACGTAAGTTGCATGCATTTACTGTTAATATGGCGTAGGTGCGAACAAATTAACACACAATTTTATTTATAAAGACGTTTTAATTTCAATTAACAAAAATGTATTTTTATTTACATAATCACCGAAGCTGTAAAATCAACATCAATAACGATCCTGTAAGTTATTAAAGAAAAAATGTTCCAATTTTATATGAAATTAAAAAAACAGATCCCTATTGCTTGAGAAATTAATATGTCAGCCCCATGATAATTAATGGAGAAGCTACGACCAACACAACAGAAATATTTTAATAAAACGGTCTGGATTTATTAAAGAAGTAACAGTTTTATAAAAGGATTATCCACATTATTTTACAAAAATCCAACAATTCCAGAAAAATTGTTAACACAACGAAGCACACTTGAACACAATGATATACAATATAATCTTCAACTTTTGGAAAATATAAAGAAAAAGAACACAAATACAGAAATAATGAAATTACTAGCATTAGAAACTGTAGATACATTATAATTATTATTTCCAAAATCAAAGTGGTTACACATTTACATAAACAGACAAAAATGGTTGCTAAAAATGGATACTTTCTCGTTGGATTGGAAGGAAATGAAAATTTATATTTTTCGACAAGAACAGAAACCAAAATCAATAAAGATTTCATTCCAAGATTTCGTATTATTCAACAAAATAATCAATAAAGAGAAATTATCAACGTACAATATTAATTTTTTTACTTGGTTATTTAACGACGCTGTATCAACTACGAGGTTATTTAGCGTGATAGCGATATGATATTTGGCGAGGTGAGGCCGAGGATTCGCCATAGCTTACCTGACATTTGCATTATGGTTGGGGAAAACGAACCCGCGCCCAAACGCAACTCCGGATCGGCAGGCAAGCGCCTTAGCCGACTGAGCTCCGCCAGTGCCTTCAATATTAAATATTAATATTAATAATAATAATAATAATATTATTAATAATAATAATAACAATAATAATAATAATAATAATAATAATAATAATAATAATAATAAATCTCGGTGCGAAATTAAAAAAATCATTCCTAATTCTCCAATAACAGCTACAGACAGTGACTATCAGACTAACAACTGGAAATGATTGCTCGGCAGCACATCTCTTCAGAATTGAAGTTTACGAGCATACAGCCCCAAAATGTGTTCTCTATATTCAACTATGGACATGCAGCACATCTAATTTGCAAAAGCTATCAAAATTTCAGATAAAAGTATTAATAACATCACAGACATTTATTGGAATGCTAGCAGTACCCGTGCGCTCCGCTGCACCCGTTAGAAATAAATATGAAGTAATTACATAATTAAACTAGGACATTTGATCCAGGGAATATTCGTGTTTGATAGAAGGATAAATCGTTTAATATGTTACTTAATTTAAATTATATTTAAATAATTAAAATGGAATCATTTTGGTCCAGAGAGCACTCATTTGGTGCAATGACAATTCCTTTAACATGTTTCTTAATTTTTATTACATGCATCCATAGTTCAATGAACATTGACATCATTTACATTTAATGTGTATACTTTATTTTACTTGTTATATGTTTCCATTGAATTATGGTAATAACTTAATTTTAACTCTTGTTTTCTACGTATTCAGTAAATGGCGCTTGGCCCACTATGGTTCTGAACCCTTCAAATAACTTAAATTATATAATATAATATAATATAATATTATATTATATTATATTATATTATATTATATTATATTATATTATATTATATTATATTATATTATATTATATTATATAAAAAGTGTGTTGATAACGGATGTACCCCGATAAGTAAGTTTTCAATTTGTTATGGGGGCTCTTGAATCTCAGGAGGAACAAATTTTATTTTACAACAGGGCAACATAATCTGCTCGGCTCATTACCCAATTTTTTTGCATTGCATTTAATGCATATGTATTTTATGTATTTTAACTCGATTCAATTGAGCATAGTTAAAATTTGGATTATAAAATAATGAAATGCTAAGCTAACATATTATTACTGCATACTAAATCAATACACTCTCGTTGTTCGTTAATTCTCTGAGGTAAATATTGTTTTAAGAAATACAGGAAACGAATACACCGAATAGCCTCTCAAGTTTTCTGTGCATAAGAAGCTATTTTAATCTTACCTGTCCTCAATTCACTCAGAAGTTACTGTAATAACATTATAGCATTATGTCCATACAGAGAAACTACACTTTCCAATGGTGAAATAATAATTAATTATACAAATCGGTTAATTTAGCTTCCGATATTCTTCATACAAACACAGAAACATTTTCTGTAGGCTATGATTCATAGCTTTCGATTGTTGTTGACCAAGGCCCCTTATAGACGAAGTCATTTTTTATTTCATTAAACGGCCTTAGATGGCAGTTATTTTAATTTTAAAACTCATTTATCTCATTAAATATCAGTCCTATCAAAATTTTTCAAAGAATAAAACTGATCGGAAATGATTTTTAAAGAAATTTTTGTTATGTAACATTTTTCATAAAAATCAATAATAAGCGAGATATTTCGATTTATTTAATTCAGGCCCCCTTATAACTCCCCTTTTAAATAATGTATTTTGAATGCCATATAGCCTATAATCTAAGTTACAACGAACTTAATTTATATTCCAATTTTCATCGAAATCCGTTCAGCCATTATCGCGTGAAAAGGTAACAAACATACAGACATACAAACAAAAATTTCAAAAAAGCGATTTTCGGTTTCAGGGTGGTTAATTATGTATGTTAGGACCAATTATTTTTTGATAATCGAAAATTACTAGAAAAATTTCGGCTACAGATTTATTATTAGTATAGATTAGAAAACAAAGGGTGAAAATCGACTGTTCTGAGCACCTCACTAACAAATTATTTACATGGTAAAAACCACTAATGTAGCAAATGATAACGCCTTGGTTTCATTTAAGGAAAGTCATTAAATAGCTCATATTTTATTTCTTAAGCATTTATAATAATGGAATATTTTAATATTAAAAGTACGTACAGTCCTCATATTTTTAGCAATACTAGCACCTACTCAAATATTTTTTTCTTAAAATCCTAAAGTCGGTGCAATGTGTAAGAACTAGTGCTGTTGATCGATCAAAATATTTACCAGATTAACTATTTGAATTTAATCGATTAATCGATAGATTAATCTGGTTTTGATCGAGTTGAAAAATGTTTTAATATACTGTAATACACTATTATTGTTAAATTTAACTTGTGTTCGGTGACAAGCATAAGTATTAAATGTTGTATATCTGTATATATTGTATCGTTATATTACAAAAAAACTATATTAATTATTTACTAACATATTTATTATAAGGCTTATAATTTATTGTGTCAGTTTATCTGGGAATTTTTGAGACAAACATAAATAAGAAGTATGAAGACTCACCTAGTTAATACTGCTTCAGCCAAGATTTTAAACATGTGAGTACATTCACATGCTCCGAATTAAGTGGCGCTCTACGTTTAGTAACAATGTTTCCTGCAGCACTAAACACGAAAAAAACTTTTTTTCTGTCAAACACTTCTCCACGATCGTTCAATTTAAATCCAAACGTTTCACCGAGCTTATCTCTCAAATTCTCCTATGACATAATGGAGTTTACACTTTTCACAAAAAAACTATTTTTTTTCTTTATAAAAATAAACACACAACCTTCATATACAAACTCAATACAGAAACTGCAACTGCAAAAGTACAGTGGTCGAAACAGAAGACTGGCCCCTATTGTAACCGAATCAAGACAAGTAGATTTCTACTCCTCTTGAACCGAATTCAATAAATTTTAGAAAGAGAAGAAGATAGTTACGCTCTCACTTGCACACAGTGTAGACAGGTCTATTTTATAAGGGATGAGGGGGACGAATCCCAGAAAAGTATGTATTTCATATGCTAGGAAGTTGGATTTGAGGGAGGTGGGATATGATGATAGAGAATGGATTAATTTTGCTCAGGATAGGGACCAATGCGGGCTTATGTGAGGGCGGCAATGAACCTCCGGGTTCCTTAAAAGCTAATAAGTAAGTAAGTAAGTTGAGCTGACGACAAGGTGGAAGTTTTCTTGGAAAACCATAAAACTTAATAAGGGTTTCTCATTGTGTTTCAACTTTCAATAGAGGTAGACTTAGACTAGGTCACTGTCCTCATATTTTCATCTCTTTTTGAAGTGTTTGTGCAAAGATTTTTCCTACGCTACCTGCTTTGCAGTTAGAAAATAACAATACTATTGTGCTTTTAAGTAAGCAATTTCCGAAAGAGGAATATTGTCGGAATTTTTAGTATGAGTTTGTATTAACAAAATAATAATTATTAATATCATCTACAACCGATTAATTTTAATTGACTCGATTATTCGATTAAATATTTTTGATCGATTAATCTTAAAACAGAAACTGATCGCTTAATATATTAAATCCCACAACACTAGTAATAACACGTCTTTGTAGTACATGGAGGATTGACTGATGTTAAGTTGCATGAAAACTAATATATTTTGTACAGGTACCCAACATTTTTTTTAAATTTTTAATAAGATCCAATTCTCAGCACATTTCCAGAACTCAGTTTTCGCAATTCATTTCAAAGCCTGGTTTTTCACATTCAAGAGGTGGCAACTCTGATACTCTATAGTCTATATGCACGAGACAAAATTCGTTTATGACAGCAGAGTTATTTCAACCTGCTAGGCCTTTGCATGACTCAGCATTTTCTTACGCAGGCTGAAAATTTTTACACGTACAATAGATCCCGCTAATTCATAGGCGGCACACATGGAACCGGCAGAAATAACACTACTACATGGATTTAAAGCAGCAATGTCAAACTCAATTTGGTAATTTAAAGTCTAGGGCCACACTCCAAAATGGGAAGATAAATTAAATTTGTCAAACTAAATACGGTGAACCGTAAGTAATGTCATTAATTCCAGGGGGTTATTCCTTGGAATATTTCAAACAAAAAGTGAAATACAATTTTGCCCGTTTTTGTTTCCTTTTCGACATAAAAATTGTTTTAGATGAAAAATGCTTCGGATAAGCCATTCATATAATTCCCAATATGCTCAGTCAATTTAAGACAGGTCTGCACAAACTGCACTCATTGGATGCGGCGGAGCGGGAGAGCCGTGTAACAGCTCGCCGGAAAAGTACGTCGGAATGACGTAGGCATGCTATAGGTAGAGGATAGTCCACGCAGCTAGGCTGGTGTAGTGTGTATTATCAGTAGCTATTTCACTTTGCCTATCTACGGCTACATAATGGAGGAATTTAAAAGACGGAAAAGTGATCATCAGGCAAATTCTTTCAATATTGCTTGGGAAACGCTTATTTTTTCACAGCAGCTGGAGTCAATACTTATCTGCCATAAAAGTTTGAAAGAAAGAGGAAAACATAATATAATGCGTCATTATTAGTCCACACATACAGATAGATGGTTTTGTTGGTGAAGATCGCAGTAAAAAGGTTCAGGAGTTGAAAGTTGCATTATTACATGAGGTTGAGTACGTTAGAATTGATTAATCTTCAACAATTTAAATATCTCTCTTCAGGGAAAAGGCCAGCTCATTGTTGATATGTTGAATAAATTAAGGGATTTCAGTCGTAAACTTACACTTTTCGTAAGTCAGTTTCGGGAAGGTAATATGGCCCACTTTCCAACGATAGAAATTGCTCGTGATGAAGCTATGTTAAACGATTATGTGCAAATATTAATTGAAATTCAAAACGAATTTAATTCTAGGTTCCAAGATCTTGTCTTAATTGGAAAGAAGTTTAAAGTTATCTGTAGTAATGTCACGAGAGGTCTGAGATCTGCCGATAAATCCACGAGCGAAGCGAGTGGATTTATCTGGGAAATCTCAGACCTCGAGTGACATTTGTTAGGACTATTTCGTGAATAAAATAAAAATGTAAATAATATATCCCTAAAATTCGATCACAAAATGTTAATAATTGTATATTTACGAATATTTAACCTATTCAGACATTGTGAAGTTGAAATAGATGAATATCGATTACTGCAATAAAGAAATTCGATGTTATTATTCAGTAATGCCAATTGCGAAAAGCGAAATATAGGTTTAACAATGTTAATTACATGTACTGCACTTTTCTCTTATTATTATAACATAAATATATTTGCATTATCTGCTGAAATCATAGTTTAATTTACAATTTTATAATATAATTACAGTAACCTGAGTAATACATTAATTAAATGAAGAATTGTATAGCAATGCTTATGTATTCATAGCGAGACATGTTGCTATACAGTGAAGACATCTGTATAGATAATTAAAACACAAATTTTATTACTCTATAAGGAAGGCAGTTTGATCAAAGACCTTGTATATATTACTATACAAGTCTTTGGGTTTGATATGCGATGATGTTACATAAATTTGAACATCTGACTTTCTATTAACTGTTTAATTTCATTCACAAAATACCAATTTTATAGGCTACAATTATAGGTTACGTTACCTGTGGGAGGAAGATCAATGTCAGCTGTGCCTTATTTCGACCTTTACTCGTGCTACAGGAAAGCATTTTTTATAGCTCGACAAATGCATTCCCGCTGTAGTGTGTAACGGAACTAAAACTGCATTTACACATTTCAATATTCCAATCGCGTATGCGTGCAATCTGGGAAGAATATTGAAAGAATCAAGTTTAAAAGGTACGTTCAATTAAGATGCATGAAGATTTTGTGTCTACATGGTGCGCCGTTTTGAACGTCGTCTTCATTGCGTAAATATATTAATTAATATTAAATATCAATCTTGCATTCATTGCTTTAAAGTTGAAAGAAAAGTTTAACCGTGTAGTTGCATCTTAATGTATTCATGATCATCAATTTACGGGGAAACAGTTGGCGACAACGACTAAACAAAAGAACGACCATGCGATAAATTGATAGCGATAAATCTAGCTGCAAAAATTATCGCAAAGTGTGACTGTGATTGGTTGGAATTCAAAATTTCATTACACTTCATTGGTCGAAAAAGGAATGACGTCATATAAACGAAATAGTTTTAATAAATTCCTTCAACACCAGTTGAAACAGTGTCATACGATTTATAGCTTGAACTTATTGATCTTCAATGTGGCATAAGGGCTAAAGACCGTTTGAATAATACTACTAGTCTGGTTGAGTTTTACAAGACTAAACCTCAGCAATAACATCCACGACTACACAAGCTGGCTGTGAAAATGATTGCTATGTTTAGCTCAATATTTATATTTGTGAGCAAATGTTTTCTATTATCAACTTTAATAAAGGCAGACATCGAACATCTGTAACTGATGTTTCATTACGATCAGTACTGTTCCTTTCAGCTGCCAACAGCATAAAATCCCGTTTTCATGTAGTGATAAATAAAAATATAACAAAATGATATTGTATATTTCAGTAGCTATAGCGTTTCTATTCTTTCTGTAAAATAAATATTTCTTTATTAATTAATAATAGTCCAAGATAGTTCTGTAAACAATGAACGGGAATTCATTTCATGAACACTCGTACTAGTACTTTTGTGTATATTTTGTACGAGATCACCCCTTCTTCCAGTCCACCATTATACAGAGCGCAGTCAATATCTGCATTCCGCTCTCGAGCTGTGAGCAGACTCGGAGAGCGCAAACCTTGTGCAGACCTGATTTAAGACAACAGTGTACTATAATAAGTGATTGAAAAAAAAATAGTTTTGTCCTTTAAATGTGCAGAAATTTGATCCGAACAAATGTGACTTTTCGTTCGAAAAAGTAATTGTACAATTTTACATTTGTTCGGATCAAATTTCTGCACATTTAAAAGACAAAACTGAAATTCTTTCAATCATATATTATCGTAATACAGTGCTCTCTTAAATTGACTGAGAATACTGGCAATTAAAGCAATGGCTTTCCCGAAAAACGCAATGAAATGTTTCATATAAAACAATTTTTTATCTCGGAAAGGAAGCAAAAACGAGCAAAATTGTATTGAACTGTTTTCTTTGAAATATCTCAAAGAATAACCCCATGAACTTAAGGACATTACTTACCGTTAACTCTGTATATTAAGCCTACCAATAACAATAATAGTAATAATAATAATAGTAATAATAATAATAATAATAATAATAATAATAATAATAATAATAATAATAATAATAATACTAACCACCACCAACGTCAAGGACTAATTTTTTCTGAATCCAGTTTCGACTTCAGACTTGTAACAATTTATTGGTCTGACCATCTTTTTAACCGGTGATTATCGCTACAACATGTGTCAATGTTCCCCCACATAACGCAAAGACATCGCTACAACACAACACATCGTTATCGACATGCCTGTCCACACCTGTGGAGTAACGGTTAGAGGTCTGGCCGAGAAACCAGGTGGCCCGGGTTCGATTCCCGGTCGGGCCAACATACCTGGTTGAGGTTTTTTCCAGGGTTTTCCCTCAACCCATTACGAGCAAATGCTGGGTAACTATCGGTGCTGGACCCCGGACTCATTTCACTGGCATTATCACCTTCATCTCATTCAGACGCTAAATAACCTAAGATGTTGATAAAGCGTCGTAAAATAACCTATTAAAAATAAAAAAAAATCGACATGTCAACACTGACTGGTCGCACCCAGTCTTTCAAGCGTCGGGTGCGCGATTTAGTGGCCATCAGTTGCCGACAAGTCTCTAATAAGGACGGTTACGTTTAGAGGAGAGGTTGCTATAATTTTTTAATTTGGCTCCCAAGTATTTTGGCTCGTTGGTTGGTTGGTTGGTTGGTTGGTTGGTTGGATAGGTGTTTTATATAAAGGAATTTGGATTTGTGGTGGGTTGTGCCTTAGGGTAAAAATCTGTTAGCAGGATTTCACTCGGTTTACAACACAGGGATAAAATCTTCTAACACTTTATTCATTTCTTGTGATAATTTTACTAGTAACCCTTCCTTTTGCTTGACACTCAACCACATTTTGGTAATTTGCATCACTTATAATCAGAGATGAATACGGTACGATATGTATTAACATAGGAACGAGGAGGAATATCAGGATCTATACTTATTCCCTTAATATTGTTAATGTATATTATATATATATATATATATATATATATATATAATATATACATTAACAATATATTTATACGATTTCGTTCCTTTTGTAATGATGCTCGCTCATTCATGTATTGATGTACTTTGTTTGACTTTTCTCTCTTTATCCTCTGAATGTACATTGTGCTTTGAAATAATGATGTTGTGTTGTATATTATAAAATGTGAATAAAATTATTAAGCAAATTTTTAACCTATAGCCATATATGAGTTATAATTTAATTTACAGTACCCAAATATTTAAAGAATACTATCCCTTTCTGTTGATGTATACTTGTGAAAGTTCTCTCCCAGCATTTTATGGGTATGTATGCCAATAATCTAAAAAAATATCATAAATTTATATACAGTAAATGATTAGTTCTTTTCAAATTTTCTTCAAACCAAGAATGTAAAACTAGCGACCACATGGGGCTGATGTAAACCTGTCCTTTTAAAATAATTAGCTATTGTTGTTTGAAGACAGCAATATGTTGTGTGGTTCATGATTCTATGTCTTCATCATGTCTCTGGGCTCTGCTCCGCTTTAGTTTTTTTTTTTTTTTTGATAAAGCATTCGTAGCTCAGTCAGACATTCATACCCATTGGAAATGCAAAGTTCTACATTATATTCAATATGGTTTATTGTTATCTGAGAAAACTGCCCCGTGTAGTTAATTTCCAGATCAAATGTATTTTTAAATCGTGTTCAGTTCTTAATTATGTGTTGTGTAAATGGTGACTATTTAGTAAATTCTTCAGCTGATCAGAAGTAGTGAGTGATAATACCAGTAAAGTTATAGAATGTAACAAAAGCAAGTGTAAAAAAATTGCTTATTAAGAGCAAAGTTTTTAATGATGTGTCTATTATAAAATTTAGAGAAATCGATAAGGTAAAAACATTTTCAGGAAAATGCATAGGCCTAATTATACCAGAACAATTATAAAACTTAGAAAAATCAGTACACTAAAAAATGCTTAATAAGAGGAAAATATTGAGGAAAACTTTCCGATATTAAATTTTCACCACTACAAAATGTATTGGCCTAATTAAATCAGAAAAATTGTAGAATTTAGAAAAATCAGTACGCTAATAATATGTACTTAATAAGAGAAAAATATTGAGGAGAACTTTCTGATATTACATTTTCATCACGACATAATTTATAGGCCTAAATTATATCAGAACAATTACAAAACAATTTTAAAAATGCTTAATAAAAGGAAAATATTGAGGAGAACCTTCTGATATTTTCATCACGATATAATGTATAGGCCTAATTATATCACAAGAATTACAAAACTCAGAGAAACAATAGGCTAAAAAAAAGCTTAGTAAAAGCAAAATTTTGAGGAGAACCTTCCGATATTAAATTTTCATTACGACATAATGTGTAAGCCTAATTATATCAGAACAATTACAAAACTCAGACAAAACAGTACGCTAAAAATGCGTACTGAGGGAAATATTGAGAAAAACCTTCCGATATTCAATTTTTATCACTACATCTAGCGTAATAACGGATTGCAGTTAGAAATTGCGTCTCAATTGAAATTGGTAACTGCGATCATCGTTTTCATATAGGTTAGGAAGCAGCAACACTATCAATCTCTCATTTTTGTAGTGAATCAGGTAAATTTCTAAAATTAACATCGTGAGACGTTCTAAGTACATCAATTTTGTAAGGTATATTTTCCTCCTTCGTCTCATTTCACGAATTCGACGAAGAAAAGGTACGTTATAAACTTCATAGCGAGCCATGTTGCAGTGTCAGCCCACCTTTAAACTACCCTACTGGCGGAGGTTAAAATTTAGCCGGCCAAACCCTGCTTAGCACGCGTACTATCGCTAACACTGGTTTATGAATACGAAAAACGTTAGTTCGCTGATCATCCACCGGAAGTAGCAATTTAGCCCGCTCTAAGAATGTCTATGAATAGGGCCCAATAATATGTTTACTTAGTGGTCTAGTGATCTAGATAAATTTAATAAACACGGCAACTTGTAGATCCTCCTCACGCCACGGTTGTTTGCTTTATAATGTGCCTATAGCTTATTTTTCTTTGGCTGTTGTCATGGTAATAACATTACGTTAATAAAATTACATTCCTTAAAGATGGCACTAACAATCAATAGATTACTAGGATAAATCGCAATGTAGAGAACGCGTAGGGGAAGTTATCTCCACCCTCGCTCGCCACACGACACCTGCTTTCTCTCTCTCTACCGTCTGTCCCCGCTCTGGTGGCTCACTGTCTGTAACTGCCAGCCTACCGCCTCGCACGTATTTAGCTGCCACATGACCCGCCACATTAAAATGAAAATGTGCATTCGACAGAACACTCACGTAATCCAAAGACATGTGCAACGTCACACATTGCATTTCTGCAATGCGTTATGGCAGTACCCCTTGAACATACTGTTCTCCAACCAGATCAACCGTGAAAGGAATGTGCTTACTATTGCGTCATCTATTGGAGCGAAGTAGATAGAAAATATTATCTTTATAACGTCAGTTTAAAAATCATGCGCTCTCCTGCATTTGTTATTTCCTGTATGAAGAGATTAAAAGACCAGGAGATTAACAGTGATTTAATTTTGTAACTAGGATAGTATAAACATGTGTGTATTAATGTTAATGTTTGTGCTGTGAGAGCGAGCCAATAGATATACGAGTACCCACGTGTGTGACCTTATGACATCAACATTCATTCACAGCATTACCCCGCTGCCTTTTATCCCGCAGAGACTTTCTCGTGGTTGGAGCACAGTAAGTAGATTCATTTTCTCTTTCACCACCAAGTCGTCTCGGTAGTCGAGCGGTCTAAAGCATTACATAAAACCGTGCGCGCGTTTTATCTGCAAAGTCGTCAGATCGAATACTACAGTCAGCAAAGTCATAGGAAAAAATAAAGAAAGATGGAGTGAGGAAGACAGAGAAGGGAACGAGACAAAACGAAGTTCTACTTTTGCTTGATAGATGCCGTTTTCACTTTTCCAGTTACACTTTTGTCTACACTTTTTGTACTAGATGTCACCCCACCCAAAACCTCTATTTCCTCTCTTTTCCGCTAGGGTGTCTGGTGGGGAAAAGTGAAAGGGATCATGGGTGGAGTTTCTACGGTCTCTATATTGAGATTTTCACCATGATTGTCAATTATATCCCATAGGATACAGCAGTTTAATTTATATTTTGCACAAATAAAAAAAAAGTTTGCATATTACTCTCACATATTAATAGAACGAAAATGTGGATGTAACGAACTAAAATATAAACAAAGCATATACTTACTTACTGGCTTTTAAGGAACCTGGAGGTTCATTGCTGCCCTCACATAAGCCCGCCATTGGTCCCTATCCTGAGCAAAATTAATCCATTCTCTATCATCATATCCCACCTCCCTCAAATCCATTTTAATATTATCTTCCCATCTACGTCTCGGCCTCCCTAAAGGTCATTTTCCCTCCGGCCTCCCAAATAACACTCTATATGCATTTCTGGATACGCCCATACTTGCTACATGCCCTGCCCATCTCAAACGTCTGGATTTAATGTTCCTAATTATGTCAGGTGAAGAATACAATGCGTGCAGTTCTGTGTTGTGTAACTTTCTCCATTCTCCTGTAACTTCATCCCTCTTAGCCCCAAATATTTTCCTAAGAATCTTATTTGAAGGATTCGTAACAAGCTGTTTTTTACGGTGAAGGGTTGTTAGCCCTTCGCCCAACCCCCAAGCTGGAGGACCACCCCTCATCGGCTGTCCGCGACTGCTTATTCAATATATTCACAGCTACCCTCCATATCTGGAGGCCGTCTCCTCGATCCGCAACCTGAGGACGCACCATGCCGTGGTGATATAAACAAAGCATATAGAAATAGCAGATGTCTGTGCTTTCAACACCAAACATGATATTGGAACCATATCTGATACAACAAAGATGTGTAGATGGAGGAATTGTCCTTTTGAAAAAATATAATTATATCAGGTTGCAACATGCGAATGCTGGGTAGCATACTGTATTTTCCTGGATGTGGATATATTGCTGGGAAGTCAAATTCTCTTCAATTTCACACAGAGTTCCTCCTTATAGTCTGGAAATCCATCCCCAAACAGCGACAGAAATACGTCCACTGCGTTATGTTGATGATACATATTCTGCCGGAACCTTGTGGACCTAATAGGACGAAATGCCTGATTAGGCCCATGACTGGTGTTTGAAAAAATCTTTCAATGTGAAGATATTACATTTTCCCATAGATATTCATAATATTCTTGTCAAAACGCGATGTGATCTTTTCTATGTTTACGATTGAACATGGTATTTATACGTGCAGGAAAAATGAAAAAAATTTCTTGGAATATTATATAACACTCAAGAGAAATAATCAACATGTTTTATACATTTCGGTGCAAAATAGACTTAATGCTTTATTTCTGTCGGCTACATATATCGTTATTGCTCTAAAAGATTGTCTTTAGTTCGATTAGCTACGTATATACCTGGAACTCAGAGTTCAAATACCTCCTTTCCCAGGACGACATGTGGAGTGGGGTAAGTACATATATTGCCAACATAATATCTCACGAAGTTCACTGTCACATTATTTGATAGGACAAAAGTTTTGCGAGCCAGTGTACATTCTCAATACTCTGCCAGTCAATACTGTAGCATGCGTAAACAGTGTACCTGCTGAATACTCCGTTCGCCAGTCACTATTGTAGGATACGTAGAGAGTGTACCTGCTGAATACTCCGTTCACCAGTCACTACCGTAGCATGCGTGCGTAAACAGTTTACCTGCTGAATACTAAGTTCACCAGTCAATACCGGAGCATGCGTAAACAGTGTACCTTCTGAATACTCTTTCCCAGTCACTACCGTAGCATACGTAAACAGTGTACCTGCTAAATACTCCGTTCGCCAGTCAATACCGCAGCATGCGTAAACAGTTTACCTACTGAATACTCCGTTCGCCAGTCACTATCGTAGCATGCGTAAACTGTGTACCTGCTGAAAACTCCGCCAGTCAATACCGTAGAATACCTAAACAGTTTACCTACTGAATACTCCGTTCGCCAGTCACTACCGTAGCATGCGTAAATAGTGCGCCTGCTGAATACTCCGTTCGCCAGTCAATACCGTAGCATACATAAACAGTTTACCTACTGAATACTCCGTTCGCCAGTCACTACCTTAGCATGCGTAAACAGTGTACCTCCTCAATACTCCGTTCGCCAGTCACTATCGTAGCATGCGTAAATAGTGCACCTGCTGAATACTCCGTTCGTCAGTCAATGCCGTAGCATACATAAACAGTTTACCTACTGAATACTCCGTTCGCCAGTCACTACTGTAGCATGTGTATACAGTGTACCTCCTGAATACTCTGTTCGCCAGTCAATACCGTATCATGCGTAAACAGTGTACCTGCTGAATACTCCGTTCGCCAGTCACTACTGTATCATGCGTAAACAATGTACCTGCTGAATACTCTGTTCGTCGGTCACTACCGTAGTATACGTAAACAGTGTACCTGCTGAATACTCCGTTCGCCAGTCACTACCGTAGAATGTGTAAACAGTGTACCTGCTGAATACTCCGGTCGCCAGTCACTACTATAGCATGTGTATACAGTGTACCCGCTGAATACTCTGTTCGCCAGTCAATACCGTAGCATGCGTAAACAGTGTACTTGCTGAATACTCCGTTCGCCAGTCACTACCGTAGCGTACGTAAATAGTGTACCTGCTGAATATTCCATTCGCCAGTCACTACCGTAGCATGTGTAAACAGTGTACCTTCTGAATACTCCGTTCGCCAGTCACTACTATATCATAGGTAAACAATGTACCTGCTGAATATTCTGTTCGCCAGTCAGTACCGTAGCATACGTAAACAGTGCACCTGCTGAATAATCCGTTCGGCGGTCATTACCGCAGCATGCGTAAACAGTGCACCTGCTTATACTCCGTTCGCCAGTCGATACCGTAGCATGCGTAAACAGTGTACCTGCTGATACTCTGTTCGCCAGTCAATACCGTAGCATGCGTAAACAGTGCACCTGCTGATACTCCGTTCGCCAGTCAATACCGTAGCATGCGTAAACAGTTTACCTTCTGAATACTCCGTGCGCCAATCACTACCGTAGCTTGCGTAAAGAGTGTACCTGCTGAAAACTCCGCTCCCCGGTGAATACAGTAGCATGCGTAGGCCTAAACAGTGTATCTGTTGAATACTCCGTTCGCCAGTCACTACTGTAGCATGCGTAAACAGTTTACCTGCTGAATACTCTGTTCGCCAGTGAATACCGTGGCATGCGTAAACAGTGTACCTTCTCAATACTCCGTTCGCCAGTCACTACCATAGTGTGCATAAACAGTGTACCTGCTGAATAATAATAATGCCGAAGTTAGGAGGTTCTCAGGCGTATGTTTTTGCAGCGGAATTTGAGTGTTTTGAAGTGAAGGACAGGAATATTACGTGTATATTATGTAATACGAACATGCGGATGACAAACGATATTATATACAGAGTCACTATAGCAGAAGAAAAAAGGAGGGAACTCAGACCCACGAATAAATCTATGATAACACCGTTCTGCTTTTCAAAACTTATTTTCTGTTGTTTTCAATCTGATAGGCGATTCTAAACGGATTTTTTTGTGCTGAATTCGAAAATAATCTCAATTTTCCCCCATCACGTCAGGTGTTCAGACAATTCATGAATAACCAGAAATGAAATTATAACTTTGTGAAACGTCATAAAAATTATTTTCAACAACAATATTGTGAGAAAAGCTAGGCCACAATTTGTTGTTTGCCACTAATTAATCATTAATTAATATTAATTAATAATTATAGGCACTTTCGTAATCTTACCTCAATATTGCACTTCAAATTTTCTCCTTTTTGACCTCCTCGCATGTTGTTCAGAGCAGTCCCTTTTTAACATCCAGCAGTAGTCCGCAATGATTCCATTATGAAGCAAAACACATTTAAGGCTTTTCTGAGATGAATCTATGAAGAACCTCCACTCTTTGGAATTATACTCGTAGTTTATGTTATAAAATTTTAAGACAAGGATGTCTTGGCAATACACTAAATTTTCTTCTTCAGCAAAAAAAGGGACAAGTTCCTTCTCATGATGCCTGTACCATGAAAAATATGTATCCTCAGCCAATATTTTCTTTTCTTTTAACCTAGAACCTAATAGTTCTGCTGATTCTTTAGGCAAATTTAAATCCCTCACTAAATCATTAAGCTCATTTTGATTAAAACATGTATCATCGCCAGTATTGTCTGGTTCATAAGTATGACCCACTGGAGATTCAGTTTCATTGCTATTGGATGCAGATGATAATGTATCTGATTCAGGGGGTAGCCGAACGAGAATATCAGGACCATGAGGTACGGGCCGAATGGCAGAGGGAATGTTAGGATATAGAATATCTTTCTTTTTTTAGCAGTATATCTAGCTACCTTAACTACACAAAAATAACAATCGTCTCCATGATTTGTAGGTTCCCTCCAAATCATAGGTATGCCAAAGGACAATGATTTCCTTTTTCCATTTTTCCAACTCCTCAACTCAACACAACGACACATTTTATGGGGGCACCAGGATTTGTCCTGGCCTCCTAACTTCATGCCAATATATTGAAAGTAAGTATTCCTTACAAAAGCTGTTGTATTCTGTCTTTTTTTTACCAACGTTTATGACCTACATATATAGCAAAACAAATTGGGATCATTTACACAACCACGTTTCGACATTTCTATGAAACAACACTATTAAGTTGTACTCTCGCAGAAAAATGAGAACTCACACACTTCACTTTTACACGACAACCAACAACACAAGACTGAACCTCTGATTTTAAAACAACTTTTATTATCTCAGTAAGGAAATCTGTAGCCTCATAAGCTGGATTGCACTGTCATTTCTCTAATTCATTGTTAGTTTTAATAGCAATCTCTAAGAGTAAATATTTCATTCATAATTTTTTATGACCTGAGACACTAAACATTTCACCTTCCTGTTTATAGATAACGTTGGATTCAGGCAGATAAAAATCTCCAAGAATAAACAACGGATGTCTTAATCTCAGTTCATTTTAAGGGGGAGGATACAATTTTGTACATCCCTCATGGGCGGATATAGTTGGTAGATTTTAATAAATATCAAATATAAACATAATCAAATATATTATGTCACATTTTAAGTAATAAAGTTTAAATTATGAGCTGTCGTGCCTTTTTAACAAATGAAAAGCACACTCTAATATTAGGCTACTATATTACGAAAAATATTGAAAGCATAAAATTTTTAATTGTAAAAAATTCTGACGTGGTATGCGAAAACGGATTTCAGTTTTGCAATCAGTGTGAAATTGTGATTCAGAAACGATAATTTATTTCAAAACAACAAAATCCATGCAGAACGGTGTAATTCTTCTGCACTTAATGGAAGGTAGGCCTATACGTAAAAATATATCTTTGTAATGCTATGCAGCGTCCAGATTTGTTTATGTGCACCTTGTTATTCCCGTAATCGATCGCAGAACCAAGTCAATGTCCTTGTACTAGCTCAGTTCCCCGACCTATGTACCATGCTGCAGTGAATTTAATTAAACGGACGCCAACATTACAAGCCTAGTCATAAGTATTACCAAGTGGAAATAACATTACGGAATTTAACAGTTCAATTTAACAGTGTATTCGACTGTAGTTTTGCTTAATATCAGTCAACAAATTGTTACCAATAATGTTCAATATTTTTTCATAAACAATTTGTTTCGAAATTTCGAAGTAACAGTTATCAACATGCAGTTTCAGTAATAGCAGACGGAAATTGGGGAACAGTTGCAAAAAAAAAAAAAAAAAAAAAAAGGACTAGATTTTCCATATCCACCAAGCGGTCCTCTAAAACTACGAGGCGCATCCAGAAATTAAGTTTCCCATTTTTTTTTAAAGAAAGAACACACACTTTCAGGAAAACATTTATTGCCAACAGGCAGAGCAATGTTTCAGCTATTTTTCAACATAGCCACCATAAGAATTCAGACACTTGTGGTATCGTGGGATCAACTTTTGTATCCCTCTGTCGTAGAACTCTGCCGCCTGTGAATGGAACCAGCGTGTGACAGACGTCTTCAGCTCCTCGTCGTTGCCAAAACGCTCACCGGAGGACAGGAATTTCTTGAGGTGCAAGAAAACGTGAAAATCGCTGGGAGCAAGATCAGGACTGTAGGGAGGATGATCAAACAACTCCCAGCCAAATTCCGTCAAAACAGCTGCTGTGCGCCGAGCCGTATGTGGACGAGCATTGTCATGGAGGAGCACAACACCTGCAGTAAGCATTCCACGCCTCTTGGTTTGAATGGCACGTTGCAATTTTCGCAGTGTTTCACAGTAACGGTCAGCGTTCACTGTTTCACCTCTTGGAAGGAAGTCAATGAGCAGAATGCCCTTCCTGTCCCAGAACACCGTGCACATCACTTTCCGTACCGACAGCGTCTGTTTGAATTTCGTCCTGACCGGAGACCCACTATGCCGCCAATGCATTCATTGCTGCTTGGTTTTCGGGGTGAAGTGCGAAATCCAAGTCTCATCGCCTGTGACGATCCTGTCGAGGAACTCGTCGCCGTCATCGTGATACCGTTGCAGAAATGTCAGTGCTGCTCCTAAACGTTGCATTTTGTGTTCGGGTGTCAGGTTTTTCGGCACCCACCTGGTACACACTTTTTTGAACAGCAGGTGCTTAGTGACAATCTCATGCAACAAGGATGGCGATATCTGCGGAAAATGGCTGCTCAGCTCCGTAATCGTGAAGCGACGGTTCTCCATGATGCACTGCCGCACTAGCTCAACACGATCATCATTGATGAGGGATGACGACCTTCGGAAAACTGCCTACACCAACGACGCACCATCTGCTTACTCATGATGTTCGGCCCATAGACCTGACAGAGCTGCCGATGAATTTCAATTGGCGCAATGCTTTGTGCATTAAAGAACTTTATCACCGACCGAACCTCGTAGGCGGCGGGAGAAGGAATAAGAGCTTCCATTTCGGACCACTGCTGCCACGCTACTGGCACCAGGCGGGACCTGTCGGGCTGGCATATGATTGATACGTCATAGATCTGTTACACATGCGCAATTGACACGGCTAATTACGTTTATTTTCAAGGGAAAAAATCGGGAAACTTACTTTCTGGATGCGCCTCGTATTTCAGAATGTAAAGTGGGATCGAAAAATTAATGACATCAGTATGCATGAAGATAAGATATATTTGGGTGAATCTCTCAAATATTGCTAATTTGAAGTCCAACACCACTCCTGCGAAAACTAACTTTAAAGGAAGGGTGAAAAAAACTCGCACGTTTTTTAAGTCTGTACGCTTGTATTTCCCACCTCAAATTATTGTTTAAATATTTCATACAGTGGTGATAAAAATGAAGAACTGCTTAAATATCAGCCTCCTGAACTCTTCGTTCCACTTTTTTTTTTATAAAAATTTCAGACTCCTGACACCATGATACATTTTTTTCTTAATTATCTGGTCCACAATTTCGAAATGTATACTCAAAAGCGTACGGAAATTAGGAAACAGTTGCAGAAAAGAACAATTTTTCACATATCCACCAAGCGGTCCTCTAAAACTATTTCAGAATGTAAAGTGGGATCGAAAGAAACAGCAGTCTAAATTACTGAACTGACATCAGTAATCATGAAGATAAGATGTATATGGGAGAATCCCTCAAATGTTGCTAATTATAAGTTCAACACCACTCCTGCGAAAACTAACTTTAAAGGAAGGTTGAAAAAAATCGCACATCTGTTATGGCTGTACGCTTATACAGTGAACCAGCCAGGGCTAGACTCCTAACCGCACTCACGGCGGCTGATTCAAACGGAAGGCGACGCTACCATAATTATGCGGAGGATTCGTTCCGCGCTTTTGCGATTAGTATTGCGTAATGATGTATTTACCGAATTCACAATTCATGTTCGAAATGACGTCCTTGTGATATTTGGCAGGCTGCACATGTCCAGAAGACATTTCCAGCAACTTGTCGCAGTTCGTTCTCCGAAATGGCTCGAATTTCGTGCTGGATATTTTCTTTGAGTTCAAGTAAATGTAGGTTATTCGCGTAAACTTTCCTTTCAGTGTGCCCCATAAATAAAAATCGCAGGAATTTAAATCTGGCGATCGAAATGGCCATACTCCACGACTTACCACCCTGTCATCAAACACTTCCTGAATTGACACATGAGCAGTGGGAGCTGCATGAAATAACTGTACAACTTTTCGTTCTCTCTCAGCTCATTAAATAGTGGACGGAGTATGAACTGTGTATATCTTTGTGATGTGACTGTTTCCTCAAAGAAAATGGGGCCAATCAGTCTTCGTCCGCTCATTGCACACCATACTCCTATTTTTATGTCACGTAGCGATTGTTCCTGAAAACTGTGTGGATTTTCACTGTCCCAGTAACGATTGTTTTGAGTGTTCACGTAACCACTAAGATGAAACCATGCTTCGTCACTACAAAAAAATTAGGATGGGGTCAAGTAGTCCACCATATACTGACTGTTGGAACCACATGCAAATCCTAAGTCTGCTCTGATAATTGGGTTCCGTTAACCTATGAACTACACGAATTTTGTAAGGTTTTATTTTATTGTTAATTGTTTCGTATCTCTTATCACTGGAGACTGTGACATCCCTATCTGCTGAGCTACACGGCGGGATAATATCGTAGGACGTCTCTAAACGACATTTCATAGAAGTTGAGAGGATGCGAAAGCATTTCTTTCCTGCAAATCAAGCTGTCAGGTATAACTCCCTGTAAAGTTGATTTGAATAATTTCGAGGGAAAAATTGTTCCGGGGCCGGGCATCGAACCCGGGAACTCTACCAGACACCGATCCAATTTTTCCGTGTATATCCATAGACCTCAAAGTGGCTGATAACCGTCAAGCAACCAACATTGAGTGCACACTAATTCTGTGTGACTTAAATTGTGGTTTTCTGTAACGTACAGTGACGTGTATTATGCAAATCAAGCTTTCAGGTATAACTCCCTGTAAAATTGATTTGAATAATTTCGAGGGTACAATTTTTCCCTGGAAATTATTAATTTCTTTCCTCTTCCACTTGCTCTGAGTTCGTCAGTAACAGGGTGGTAGCTTTTACCTCTTATACCTGCACCCCCCAAATTGTACACACAAGAAAATAGAATACTAAATAAAGTACATAAATGAATATAAAATACAGTAACACAGATGTTCGACAATTACATGGTTGAGTATATTTTAGTGTCGTTCTTACAATACTTTCAACTATTAATTTTAGTAAGGAATGTTAGTTTGTATTATAAAGTCAGGGGGGAGTGACACAGTGCAGATTGTCCCATTGTGTGTGTTGTAGAATAGCAACGCGATGGAGAAAACATTTATCTTTTGCTTTCGGTAGCTTTTTAATGTGCCAGTTGATATAAACAGCAATAAAGGAAATATCAACGCTTAATATAGACTTTCGAAAAACAAATTATCAGTAAACATTTTCAATAAAATAATTTTTCACTATGTTGAAAGTCAATTAGTTTAACGTTAGTAAGATGGATAGTAGCATCTTCCCCTTCACTGATGACTGAGAGCGTGAGTAGAGGGGAAGGCCTATCAACCGAACTGAAATGGGGATTAGTCGGTGGCCAATTTCATCTAATATCTCAGTGAGAAGACTCTTCACACATGTTCGTTTTTTATCCAATACTCATTCAGTTGTACGAAATTTCTTTACTAAATTGTAAATCATTGCTTTAGAAGGCTCTGGCGAATCAGGGAATGACTGACGGAAGTTTGTTACAACTGTTCTCCAAGATTCGTATTTCACAAAGTTATAAATAAATACTCGTTGTTCAAGGCTATATTTCATAATGGACACACTACTGCACTCTAAATGTACCGTATACAGGTGCACCCTCACTGTGTGAACGTGTTCACGTAACTAAACACGAAACGTACGCGAGCAAGAGGCCTGATCACTGCAGTTACTATGCATACGACTTTCAGCTGATGCCGTTCTAACCCTCGCTGACTCACTCTGTATTTTCCACCTCAAATCAAATTATTGCTTAAATATCTCATATAGTGGTGATAAAAAATGAAGAACTCCTGAAATGTCAGCTTCCTGGACTGTTCGTTCCACTTCACTTTTTCTATAAGAATTTCAGACTCCTGACACCACGATAATTTTTTTCTTAATTACTCGTATCTGGTCCACTATTTTCGAAATCTATACTCAAAAGCATAAGTAGGATGTCTATAAAATATTTTACATCATTTACATGTTTCTTGTGTATTTGTAAAGTTTGTCCATAGTTTCAAATGAGCCGTTCAGAGCAGAAGTGGTGTAAGTCAAAAATGGGTAATGAGGGTTAAAGTAAACATTCTGTAAAATACAGCGCAAAGTAGCAATTAATATGCAATTTATTTAAACTATTAGTAGTCAGTGGATAGCACAAAGGACATATTAATTGCTACTTTGCGCTGTATTTTACAGAATTTTTACTTTAAACCTCATTACCCAATGCTGACTTACACCACTTTTGCTTTGAACGGCTCAAATGTCAGCCTACTGGAAAAAAAAAAAAAAAATATATATATATATATATATATATATATATATATATATATATATATATATATATATATAGGAACTCGATAACAGCACGTTGCTTCTGACGAATGTCAAGTACAGCAGCCAACTTGAAGAAGTGCCATCATGGCGCCACTGACGGGAACGACTTAAATTAAATTTGAATACAAGGGGGAAGGACGTATCTATGACTTCCATAAATTGTAAAGGTTTAGAATAAAAAATAAATTTAAAAAATGTTGTGCATTACTTTTGGAGTGATCTTCGTGGAAGTGACCGTGGCTGATGACGCAGAATTTTGTAAAATGGGACTTATCTGGAAAACCATAAGGCATAAATCGAAAATTCTTATATCAAGTTAAAGGGGAGAAAATTCTCTATTAAAATACG
Source organism: Periplaneta americana (assembly GCF_040183065.1). Classification (NCBI taxonomy): domain Eukaryota; kingdom Metazoa; phylum Arthropoda; class Insecta; order Blattodea; family Blattidae; genus Periplaneta; species Periplaneta americana. The sequence goes on from NC_091117.1 coordinate 109,070,819, forward strand.
GTAGTTATATTTTGAAAAATCTAATTTTTCATCATTTTTTGCGTTTTGTGGGTGTACATATACCTTAAATAACTTGTCCATAAAAAGTTTTTGATTTTGAAAAACTACGAATTTCTTGACCAAGTACCGAGAGAAGAATTTAGAAAATTCCTGATTATATTCAAGAGGAAAGTTAAAAAAAAGAAGCAAGAAAAATCGTATATTATTCATTGGCTCTTGATGACAGTAGTGACAGTACTGATACACCAAAGCTTGAGATTTTTATCCGTGGAATTGATCAAGATGTTAGTACAGGAATGACCACTGGATGTAGTTTACATTCCAAGTACCTTCCTCCGTCTCTTTACTTCATAGGCTGTCTGTCGCATGTAATCACTGCAGCTCGAGTTTTGGTTACCGCTGCTCTACAGGTATGGACACGGAATTTATAGTTGAGGTAATTAAATACAAATATGATCAGGGCACAACTGCGATCCCTAAGGATTATTTCACTTACAGGTAATATAACGTAATAATAATAATAATAATAATAATAATAATAATAATAATAATAATAAATGCTATTGGAGCTAAATGACAGCTGTAAGCAGTATGGGATGCAGATAAATTCAAATAAGATGAAGAGCATGGTCATAGGAAGAAAAATACAGAAGATAACCTTGCGAATTCTAAATGAGACAGTAGAGCAAGAGGCCAGCTTCTAATACTTGGGATGTACTATAAGCAGTAACATGAGCTGCTGCCAGGAAGTTAAAAGGAGGATGATAGGAATGGCCGAGGAAGCCTTTAATAGAAAAAGGAGCATCTTCTGCGGACCTCCAGAAAAAGAATTAAGGAAGAGACTAGCGAAGTGTTTTGTGTGGAGTATGGCATTGTATGGGGCAGAAACATGGACATTACGACGAACAAGTGTTAGACCACATAGTCCGTTACGGTCTCTGCAATAATAATAATAATAATAATAATAATAATAATAATAATAATAATAATAATAGTAAAATTTATCTACGTGCTACGAAAGTTACTATCAAACAGATTTCAAATTGACACTATCAGTTACTAAGCGACGTAGATCTTATTAGACGAACTGAAAATTGGATCGTCGTTCTCATATTGCGTCTGTATTACAGAGAAATGCACGAAACTGTTATGGTACCATAATTAACTTCCGGTTGCATCCCAAAACAAAGACAATTATTATATTGCCCAATGCCAAGGCCTTTCACTGTATCATGTTTCATCAGATGCCGTGACGACTAAGCTCGAAGGCATTCTCACGAAGCCACACGTAAACAACCAGCAGAAATACATCTCCTACACCCTTAGAAACCCATTAAAGCTCAGCAATTTCTTAATCATTTTCTTGCAGGATGTAAAACCTCCACGACAATACTTCAATTACTTCTAACACTTGGTCCAAACGGTATTCACTGCTCTTCTTCCTGTTTCTTACTAAATTGGTTAGCAATCAAGACGGTTATTATTTTAGCATACCTACTTACTTAATGGCTTTTAAGGAACCCGGAGGTTCATTGCCGCCCTCGCATAATCCCGCCATTGGTCCCTATCCTGAGCAAGATTAATTCAGTCCCTATCATCATATCCCACCTCCCTCAAATCCATTTTAATATTATCTTCCCATCTACGTCTCGGTCTCCCCAAAGGTTTTTTTTCCCTCTGGCCTCTCAACTAACACTCTATATGCATTTCTGGATTCGCCCATACGTGCTACATGCCCACCCATCTCTAACATCTGGATTTAATGTTCCTAATTATGCCAGGTGAAGAATACAATGCGTGCAGGTCTGTGTTGTGTAACTTTCTCCATTCTCCTGTAACTTCATTCCTCTTAGCCCCAAATATTTTCCTAAGCACCTCATTCTCAAACACCCTTAATCTATGTTCCTCACTCAAAGTGAGAGTCCAAGTTTCACAACCATAAAGAACAATCGGTAATATAACTGTTTTATAAATTCTAGCTTTAAGATTTTTTGACACCAGACTGGATGACAAAAGCTTCTCAACCGAATAATAACAGGCATTTCCCATATTTATTCTGTGTTTAATTTCCTCCTGAGTATCACTTATATTTGTTACTGTTGTTCCCAGGTATTTGAATTTTTCCACCTCTTCAAAGGATAAATTTCCAATTTTTATATTTCCATTTCGTGCAATGTTCTGGTCACGAGACATAATCATGTACTTTGTCTTTTCGGGATTTACTTCCAAACCTCTAACAATTACGTTATAGATTTGATCATCCCCAATTAGTGAACCTGGTTGTCCAAGTTCAGCACGAATTAATATTCTTATCTCTTTACTTGCTTCAAGTAAAATTCCCGTATTTTCCCTAATCGTTTGTGGATTTTCTCCTAACGTATTCACGTCATCCGTATAGACAAGCATCTGATGTAACCCGTTCAATTCCAAACCCTTTCTGTTTTCCTGGACTTTCCTAATGGCATACTCTAGAGCAGTGGTCGTCAGCACTCGCTAAAATGTGCAAAGGGTACGCGGTGCTGTCCCGTGAGCACTGTCGTGCAACAGAGAGAGATAGAGAGCATATCCGCTAGCAGCTACAGAGTGCACCCTAGTGCACTGCGTCTTCCGCGGGTAAGCGAGACTAGACCCAGCGTGCTCTGTGCTGACGATCCCTGCTCTAGAGCAAAGTTAAAAATTAAAGGTGATAGTGCATCTCCTTGCTTTAGCCCACAGTGAATTGGAAACGCATCTGACAGAAACTGACCTAAAAGGACTCTGCTGTACGTTTAACTGAGACACGTTTTAATTAATCGAACTAGTTTCTTGGGAATACCAAATTCTATAAGAATATGATATAAAACTTCTCTCTTAACCGAGTCATATGCCTTTTTGAAATCTATGAATAACTGATGCATTGTACCCTTATACTCCCACTTTTTCTCCATTATCTGTCGAATACAAAATATCTTATCAATAGCTCATCTATTACGCCTAAAACCACACTGATGATCCCCAATAATTTCATCTACATATGGAGTTAATCTTCTCAAAAGAATATTGGACAAAATTGTGTACGACGTCAACAAAAGTGATATTCCTCGAAAGTTACTACAGTTATGGCCGTGTGCACCATTCTCGATCATCTAGCCCGTTTATCAGCAATCACGGAAACATGGTCAATTCTTGACAATGATCAAGTTACAGATGCGGTGCACCGACATTTTCCCTCGATCAACTCATTACCGTCAGCTGACGGTACGCTCGCTTGAGAAGAATCATCTGAGCGCTAGGTAACCGCGTATAAAACAGCGAACGAACGCACTCTGTCAATTATCGCTTCGTTTTTGTTTGTCGCCTTGTCGGACTGTTTCAAACATCGTCACAGGTTTCAAAACAAGTTTCATGGAAGAAAAAAAGAAAAGAGCACCGAACTTCTCACAGTTCGAAGTGGGAATTCTTTTAGAACTCGTCGGCAATTCGGCATCTATATTAGAAAATAAAAGTACTGACGGAAGTTCTCTAAGAGAAAAGCAGGCTACCTGGTTGGATTTAACCTCACAATTCAACGCTGTTCCAGGTGAGTTATACGTGTTTACATAATTCCACATAATTTATACAGTGGTTATTTCATACTTTTGATAATAATTGGGAAAATTTTAGTATACGGATACCTCACTGACAATTATCTTGAAATAGGCTACTAAAAAGAGCAGATTTGTATGTATTTGTCGAATTCTCATCATCTTGCTTACGAAGAGACATTGCAGAGCCAATAATTTATTTGGGAAAATTTCAGTATACGGATACCTCACTAAAAAAAAAAAAAAAAAAAAAAAAAAAAAAAAAAAAAAAAAAAAAAAAAAAGGCAATTCATCTGTGTATGTCGAATACGCATCATCATGCATACGAAAAGGAAGTTTTTAGTGCCAATTTATTTTGTGTGCATGAGATTGGAATTTTGGAGTAAGAGGGAAAGGAAAGTATCCTTGTTCTGAAATTTATCCATTTATTTTGTGTTCACAAGGTTGGAATTTTGGAGTAAGAGGGAAAGGAAGGTATCCGTGTAATTTCTCTTAATTCAAGCGTCAATAGCCTTATTGTCCAAAACGTCATGTAGGTCCTAATAGTTTGAAACTGCAAATCTATAGCTAATAAGTGATAATCTCGCATTCCACAAAATGGTCATTTAGTTTTACTATATTATTACCAGCATATAATAACTACTTTATTATTAAATTGGACAGTTAGGCCTAAATAATATTTTGTCCTCAAGTAAAGTCCCCAGAAACATATATAAAATATTAGTCTATTTTTACAAAAAAAATACATATATTTTTATTATTCATCTGCAAACTTGCAGAGACATATCACTTTTTAGCCATCGATATATTATTAGACCTCCCTGTGAAAACTGTTGGGTAGTGTAAGGAGTGATTAAATGAAATTGAAGATTAGACAGAAGTGAATAAAATAAATTTATTGCAATTTATATCAGTGTTCAATATCATAATCAAGTAGTATTATAATTTTAAAAAATTCCAGCGGTCTACATTAATACAAATGAACATGACAGTTATCTGATAAATTAAATAATTTACATCAATTGAACATAATATGTAATAGGTAAATAGCCTATTTACAGTGAGGTCAGTATTAAACTATTTTGAACTACTTTTTACTTCACAAAAACACACAAAAAAACATATTTTTTTAACAATTTTCTCTTTTTTTTTTATTAATACAGAGTTGCCGAGTTAAAATTCTGAAAAAGCTGAAATTCATGTTAAAAACAACAAAAATAAGCTGACACCATTAATTATTATTTTCATAAGATAAAATAAGTAAATACATTACCATGCATACAATAACAAACTATTCAGCATTTGAAATGTAAAACACACAACAAATACAGCCAGATTGCTATGAATTATTTTTATTATACTCTTCAGTGTGGTACATCTGACTTTATTAAAATATTTTTTGTCAAACACTTGTTCAGGGCACTTTCCAACATAGTTTAATTTGCAACATGCAATGGAAGAGAGAGTTCTGAGTTTCATTTTGTCGTTTCTATAAAAATGTGTATTGAAAACTTAAATAAACCGATTAATACAAAATAGACATTGGCACAGCAATTGTGACAAAAGCTGACAACAGATATGAACTGACAAGCTGACAAACTTTAGAAAATGCTGGTCAGTTTTAAAACCTGACACTTGGCAAAACTGTTAATAAAATACACCAAACCTAAGTTAAGCTGAGCAAACCTAAACTAAAGTGACAAGCCAGGCTTGCTGTACAGTGAGAGTATATTTCCAAAAAAAATTTCACATTCTTTTTGTAAAACAGCAATTAAATCGAGGTTTTGCAGAAAAAAAAAAAGTTACGAAATCCAGTACTGACCTCGTTGTAAATAATGAATATGTAATATAATGTGGAGTTATTGGAAGCTGTGATAAGTAAAATAAAATTACACAAGTTCCTTTCTTTCTAAAATTAAATAAGCTTATGCAGGGTCCCCTACAAAGTTTGAAGTATATTGTACTTATGGTTGAAAATTATGCATTAATAGAGACTGTGAATACATTTAACCCACATTTTCTATATAGCAGCATAATTATTAACATGGTTTTTACATATTTATGTTTCTTTATGTTTTAGGTGTAACAAAAAGGTCTACACAAAATCTAAAAGTATGCTATGAGAATTTAAAAAGACGTCTACGCAAAGACCTTGCAGATGAGAAAGTAGAGACATATAAGACTGGCGGAGGAAAAAAGAACATTAAAACCACAAACATTGACCCTATGTATCAGCTACTGTAATACAGGACATCACACAGAGAGTAAATGTACAGACACCAGTCGATATGGTATCGCCTAATATCTTCCAAGAAAAGGAAGTGGCACACTCCAAGACCCCAGCCAGCTCCAAGCAGTACCAATGGAATCGTCGTCGGATGCCTCAAACACCAAAACCTTCATGTGATGCTGTAGCTGACACCTTTAAAAAAAGAATAAGTGTACTGGAAAATCAATTACGAATGATGGAGGAAGAACATCTAAAAGAAATTAGGATAAAAAACTTAAAAATTTCAGTGTTATGACAGAAACTAAAATACTGGAAAAAAAAAAAATTCTGTTAATTGAAATGCCTACCACTGTCTCTTCCCGTTTTCAACTGGGTCATTCCGTGTCATTTCAACCAATATTCTTTCAAAATGTCACCCACCATCTCAGATCATCTTCGTATTAGGTGAACATGTTTGCTTACCTGAGATGTGAACATAACCAAAATATTTGTTTTACCTGTAGCACCATTTCTTTGTTATAGCTTCATGAAAATATAAAAATTGCATATATGTCACAAACACGGTTTATAAGGTACTCCAGAAACAAAAATTGCTGCAAAAATGGAATAATTGTACTTGATTCTTGTATGTAATTGTTTGTTTGTTATTGAAGATTTTGAAATTACTATTGATATGAAATTATAATTGTTTGCTTTCTTTTACACACACGCACACACACATTATAACACTTTCCATGGATTTGGGCCAAATGGTTAATCCGTTTCAGTATCAGTTATCAGTAGTTGTTTCAATGGTCGTTCCTAATGTCTTGTTCCCCAAGGTTGGAAATTTTTCATTATTCTTGGGAGACAATGTCGTGGCATCCATTGGATGTGTTCAAACCAGTTATTTTTGTATTTAATCCAGCACTGATGTAACTTTCAGTTACTGGTAATTTAAAATTTGTTTATTAGCCTTGTGATCTAACAAAATAGCTATACTGCGCAGTTTTTCTCATGAACTTCATTTCAGCCGCTCTAATTCTTGATTTATCAGATGTTTCTAGAGTCCATATGTCACTGCCATACATTAACATTGGAAGTGCCAAATTGTTACAAATTTTACTCTAGTAGGTACTCCTTGAAAATTTTGTAGGTTAAAAAATATTATTTGAGTCCTGTTATTTTTAGGAACTTTGAGATGTAATTTTTTTCATTCTCATGAGACAGTAAACATCCTAAATAGTTAAATGACTTTGTTTGCTCAGTGATTTTATTATTAGTAACTATTTCACTTCTTACTGGTTCTTGGCCTATGAATGTCATCATTTTTGTTTTTTATGGTAGAAATTGCCATTTCATAAGCTTGTATAACTTTATTCAGTTTATGCGCTGCTATTTGTAAAATATATATATATATGTGTGTGTGTGTGTGTGTGCGCGCGTATTTTAACTGTATATACTTACAGCCTTAGACACAAAAAATGACAGATCTCCTGTAGTGTGAATTTGTCTAAGTCCATTTTGGACAGCACTTGGTTTACACGACTAGGGAAAGGATATTTATTTTGCACTTAATTTATTATTTGAATATATCTTCCTTATAACACATATATCTTCATAACACCTATAAACAGACAAATAAAAGCAACTAACAAAACAAAGAAGAAAAAGAGCGGAGTCATGCATAAGAAATTTCTTCATGTGTTAACCTAAGCTCTCATTGAATCAATTGAAGTCTTCTGAAGGGGACTTTGTATGGCGGCCCATCATTTTTTGTGTCTAAGGTTGTACATGATACATCATAATAAAGTCTAAATGTGGAGCAACATAGCTTTTAGAACCACTACATATCTGATACAAACAAAAATAGACATTTATAATTGTACCCCGGGTCCAAGTTTAGTAATATAATTTTCACACAAATGTTTGACATTTTATTTCCTTAATATTCCTGTCATTTGGAATTAATGGGTTCATTTGTTATGTTCTTCCTGTTGCTGTGTGCATACTGCCTTCACACAGTGTAATGCTCAAAAGCAACCTCACAGGTATCACTTTGAGACCTATAATATGATAATGCTGGGCCATGTGGACGCATACATTTAACAGTTATATCCCTTTCATCAGTATTTACTGCTTCTGCAAATCTTTTGCACCAGTATGAATCATATACACAAGCCACGTTGGAGTTTGCACTCCAACTGTAATTATTGCACTTCCATTGTGAGCTGATGCTGTAATGTTCATCAGCACTAACCTTTTCGCACCAATTTCATTTATTGACAAGGACACAAATTGATGTAGACTGTGAGTACCAGAAATTATAAAAGCTTGCTGAAATCGTTTATTCAGTTGGACACGAGTTCATGATGTCTTTTATGGTACAAAGAAAAATTTCAATTTCTTTAAGTGTTTCCCTACAGAAGTTGTAGATCAGACGTACTCATGGTGGGCACATCGCCCAGTGCAGAAGATGGGCGGGTGCTGGAAACTTCTGTACATGCAAACAGACAGTGTCGCGCACTCAGACCTATTGTAACCTAGCAGTAAGGTTGCTTGCGGTTTGTATCATGGATAGACCTATTGATACAATATTTATTTAACCTGGTAGAGAGAGATAAGGCCGTAGCCTTCTCTTTCCCTCTACCAGGGGATTACAACTACAATATCAAAAATATAATTTAATATTAAATTTACAATTACAATAAAATCAAAGTACTAAACATTACTTGTATGATAAAGACTGGACAATTTATTATAGAAGTTAAGACCAAAGAAAGAATTAGTTACTGATGTACAAATTAAACATAGCATAATTAAATAGGGATGAAATTACTGAAGATCGAAGTATTTTATGCTACAGTAAGGAAGCTATTTACAAAGAGAACAGAAAAGTACCAGCACTACATTTAAAGTGACTCTTTTTGTTCAAACTGACAAACTTGCCAAACACTTACTATGTGGGCACTCTGTTATAGGGACAGAATATAACATTGAGCCACATTACAACATCAGGCATGCTCAAACATATGATACTATGCAAATCATGCAAATCTGGCTTTCAGGTAGTAGCTCCCTGTAAAGCAGGTTTGAATAATCTCAAGGAAAAATTGTTCTGGGGCCGGGTATCGATCCCGGGACCCTTCGCTTAGCACGCGAATGCTCTACTGTTCGAGATGAGCGTATGCAAGTAATATAAAATTTAAAAAGACTGTCATCAGTGAAGTAAGTTATAGGGAAGTAAAGCATTATTCCAGACATTTCCCTGGTTACTGAAAAAAAAAACGGAAAAAAATATAAACAAGAAAATGCTTAAAGCAAAATCATAATGATAACATTTAGTTGTGCACATAATGTAAATATATTATAAATACAACACTCTAATTTGAAAAAAAGATATTGAAATAAAGTGATAAAATATTGTCAGTTCCACTAGGACAGTTGTTTTTAATCTTTTTTTGGAAAAAGAGGCCCCTTTGAAAATATGGTGAAAGCTATGGACCCCCTTTCTAGAAAAATATAAAAAAAGGACTAACATTTTCAGATACGCTTCTCCTTTTTTACTGCTGCTTTTTAGTTCTGTACTGGTCAATAGGAGCTGGATATTTTTGTGTATTTTACATACACACGGAATTGTGTTCCTGGTGATCCTGCTGACACAGTGTTTTGGTCTTAATAAATTGGCAAAATGTTGAAAAACAAACTATTGTGGAAGAGGGTTTTGCTTTAAAAGTAGAGTATAGTTCTTGCAGATTGCAAAGTATAAGGCATTTCTGTTCATGTACATTTTTTTAAATGCTTTGTCTCTGATGCCTGACAATATTCTGGTAAATTCAGATTATTATAAAAGCCAGTTACCATTTTCACGGTTTCATCTGCTAGCTTCTTTCCTCTTTTTATGTTTCAAAGATAAAGTCTCCCTTTCTCTTTCACAAGTTTTCTTCATTGCTTCACTCTCTTTCTTTTTTGACCAAATTTAAGAAACTAGTGTTAGTAACTAAATTTTTCCCTGCTAGTTACAGTTTGAATTTTTTGCATTATTAGGTCTAAAAGTATATCAAAATCTTCTGTCTTTTGCTTTATTTCAGTTCTAAGTGTTTCCTCTTCAGGTAGTGAAGCCGAATCAGGGTAAAGGATTCTCCCCCCCCCCCCCCCCCCGTATAAAATTTACCTAGTTTTGCTTTGAGAGAAGTTGATGCAAGTTCTATTTTATATTTGGCTACAGATGCCGTTCTGTGTTGTGGGATGCCATGGATGTTGAGACACCCAAACTAACAAGGCTTTCATTTATACCCTCTTTAAAGAAAATTTCCATAACAGTTTGACTACAAGATCATCCAAAGGACTGGACTGTTTGCTTCCTCAGAAACTTCTATTATTTTTTTTATCATTTTTCCTGCATATATATATATATATATATATATATATATATATATATATATATATATATATATATATATATTGAATAAGCAGTCGCGGACAGCCGATGAGGGGTGGTCCTCAGCTTGGGGGTTGGGCGAAGAGCTAACAACCCATCACCATAAAAAAACAGCTTGATACGAATCCTTCAAAGTGGGATATGATGATAGAGAATGGATTAATTTTGCTCAGGATAGGGACCAATGGCGGGCTTATGTGAGGGCGGCAATGAAGCTCCGGGTTCCTTAAAAGCCAGTAAGTAAGTAAGTATCATTTTTCCTGCAATTTGGACACATCTTTATGCCAAGTGCAGCATTATGTCCTTTCCTCTGTAATTTCCTGGCATTAACAAGGTAGGCTATATCTCTTTCAAACCAGATATGTTTTTTTGTGTGTTTTAAACAAATTACACTTGCTCACTATGAGTGAAAACCTCCAGAGATAATTATTTGTTCTTATGGTAATCACAGCATGTTGCCTTTGTTACAAGACTTGATATTGCTATATCTTCTCTCCATAACAGAAATTCTCCTCTTCTTTTGTTTGTTTATTTGTCATTAACAGACCCTTGACAGGTATCAGTATTTGAACAAAAGGCAGCATATGCATTGACTTTATGACAAGGTTTTACAGATAACACTCCATTACAATCACACAGAAATCAACGCAGCCTTATTTTATATGAAAGACTGAAAAGAATACCTAACGTAGACTACTGGAGAACCTTCTCAGATACTCGTACAAGCTTAGAGATCCAACAAGGTTTCATACAGAAAGTTAAATATCTAAAAAAAAACCCCAATATAGCCTACCATTAGACAAATATAGTATGGAAAGGTTACAACTTCCATCTTATCCTGTCAATAGATTAAAAATCCAAATTACAATATAACACTATCAACACAAGATTCCAGAAACTGAATGGGTACACATCTACACCGATGGTTCTAAAATCAGCAATAACTTTAATAATACGACTGGTGCTGGAATATATAATAAATTATTTTGCTTTTATATATTTCTAGGTCAAAATTCAACTCACTTTGATGAGAACTTGAGGCAGTCAATTCTACATAAAAACAACTTTTCTATCACAGTAACCTCTTTAATAAAGCTGTTATATTTAGCGATTCTAAATCAGTTATACAAGCCATTAATGCAAACACCTATGCAACAAAAAGAATTACTGAAATTCACCAAAGTATCAAACACTAAGTTATCTCTTCACAATAAATAGTTTTGCAATGGATTCCTTCACACTGTGGAATTCTTGTTAATGAGATAGCAGATTTCTTAACAAAAATTAAAAAAAGGCACAATGATCCAACAAATTAAAAATTCATGTTTATCATTTCAATTTTCCAAAGTAATAATTAAGAAAATCATCCAACAAGAAATACACAAAAAATTAGTAGGCCTACATGAGAGTATAAATAAGCAATGGAATATTTTATTAAACAATAACAATTTAATTCCAGAATGCCCATGAATGAAAGCTGTCGTCGCACTTTTTCAATTATATATGTGATATGATTGTTTGGCTGCTTATCTATATAAAATAAATATTTTTCATACTCCTAATTATTTATTTTGTAAAGAAGAAAATACTATAATGGATATGACACACCTCAAGAATTGTACAAATTTAACAGTACACATCTGTCATAATACTGGGAAGCAAGAATGCAAATGGAAGAACTCCAATACACAGAGCATTAGCAACCAAACAACATTGACTTTTGAGACTGTTATAGTATTAAAGATTATACCTGTACAATAAAAAAAGTAATAAGCCAACAGCAAGTTTACACTATCTAAAATACTCGTAGGCCTATATCAATATTCCATATATAGCTTAAGTGAACTACCCAAACTTTTCAGAAATATAATGCAAAGCAGAGTTTGAAAATTATAATTTTACATATGCTTTATATGGCTTAATTTCTAGATTTTATCAAAGTATTTTTTTTTTTCTCGAGAACCTCTCATTTCTAAAAAAACAATTTTCTTCCCTAGTAAAGACTGGTGCACACTTAAAAAAAATCTACAATTCTGAATATACAGCAAATTGTTCTTTATAATATTATACATATCTAAATTTTTGAAGTAATTTGACACTTAGGTAACTAAATTACCAGTATACTGATAGCAAGAAGCCATATTGCGAAATTCTCCAATGTATATTGAATAAAATAAAGGAAGAATCGAGGCTCTGGCGTTCATTCTTTACTTTTTATATCTACATTTGTTCCACTCTGCACTCATCAATATCAGTTACTGAGTGAGAACACATGAACTTCAACGGGCTGTAACTCACTCATGCAACAACGGAATAATCTAAATTCTGCCAGATTTCTGTACTGGTACACATAAAACTCATGACCAAATATCATAACAATCGCTATCAGTGGGTGACATGTTTTAGTTGCACTGACACAGAATGACTCTAGCGCTTTGTCTAAAAAATAAGTGTTTCAGAAATTGCTAAATATAAAGTTAAAATTAATGTTCATAATTAAAAGCAAAAATTAAATTTCAATGTTATTACATTGATGCTACTGACTGACTTACCTTATTGAAAATGTTGGTTAATTATAGCTTGACGAAATGCTCTCCCAGGCACAGCATCATTGCGCTGCATCAACTCTCCTTGGGGAACAGGTTCATCATCATCAATGTCAGGGCCTCTTAAACCTCGTAACTCCTCTAGTAGTCGCACCATCTGTGGATCTTCAGGCGGTTCTTCATTGCTGGTGCTTCTGGCAATGTTATGCAGTACTGCAGTAGCAGTTATTACAGTCATGGCTTTCTGCAGACCACATCTCAAACCCACTGACAGTATTGGAAACCTTCTTTTCCATATACCATACTGCCTTTCTACAGTGTTCCTTGTTTTGATGTGTGCTCTATTATATCGCTGTTCGGCTGGAGTTAGTGGATTTAATAGTGGAGTTAATAAATATGGTTTGCAGGCATAACCTCCATCTCCTAATAAATACCCATGCGGTATTTCACCATTTTCAAATTGTGCTCTACGAGCACAGTTACGAAATATGGTGCTATCATGCACAGATCCTGCCCATCTTGCCACAATATCCCTTATCAATAGATTGTGATCACTGATTGTCTGACAATTCAAAGAGAAATAACCTTTCCTATTACGGAAGTGTTCTGCGTTGTCTCCCCCAGGAGATTGAATTCTAATATGTGTACAATCTATTGTTCCTATCACACCCGGAAATCCATCTATTTGATGAAATCCATCCATTACATTTTGTAAATCGGCCCTTGCTGGAAAAACAATGAAGCGTGGAAAGAACGATGCAATGATTTCCGACACTTCACTGGTGATACGCTGCACTGTTGTTCGATGTATATTAGCAGTGTCCCCGATAACAATATTAAAAGCACCTGTGGCATACGATCGTAAAGTTGCCAAAACTCTGTTCATAGGAGAAACGGGATTATTTCTGTTGGTAGGGAACTCTAACCTATCGTTCATTTGGTCCACTAACCACCACACTGTTTCTTTACTCAGTCGAAATCTCTCTTCAAATTTTCTGTCTCCCAGATCTTCGAAAGGATCTCCTCTTTCTACAATAACACCAATTCTATTATTTCCGCAGTGATTTGCGTGTTCAAGATACATCATTTCATCTTCGATTCCATCAAGTACGTCAAATCGTGCCGCCATTTTGGTTTTCTCGACTTGACCATGTTCAATTCAAGATAATCAGTCCCACACCCGTGATCAAATTTGATCATCATCAACTCGCTTGTTTAACTTTGATCGAGATTGATACTCCGCAAATTGGCGTTGAAGACGGTCAAGTGCCGACTTAACTTTGGTCAAATTTTGATCGAGAATGGTGCACACGGGCATTAGTCTTGTAGGTACGATTATGGATTCCTTCCAGTGTTCTGGTAATTATTTTAGCATACGAGTATAAACTAATATAATAAAAGTACTTAGAGCACTACTAATAAAAACACGTATACACTTCGTTATACATTGAGTAATACCTGTTGTTTCTTATCGCCTGGTTCTACAGTAGACAGTCATGAGATTGTGGTTATCGAGGGATATTATACAGGTGATTCAGGAGGAATATTAAACATTTTAGGGGCTGGTAATATGAACTATTCTGAGTAAGAGAACTGGGTATGGAGACACAGCTGTTTGAATGTTAAGCATAACAAGCGGTATAATTGTACTGCATAGGCCTATATAAAAGAAAGCTAAATTGCTAATTTACAATAGGTACATTTCAACAATTCAATGCACTTCTCCGCTCAGTTTGACAACAGTACATGACGTGGTACTCTACCGAGGTTATCTTGTTTTTATGAGGACAGCGCTATTCATCATAATGCGAGCGACCCTTGTGTTTACTTTTTTTTGTACACTTCGTCTTTCATCCATCCCCACAAACAAAAATTGACGGAATTTGATCGCCAATGCACGTGGCTATAGCGGCCGAACCATCGTTCGGGAAATATGAGATTTAGATGATGTGTCATCTGACGGCTAACACGTACAGGGGCTCCGTCATGCAGGAAGAATACACACATTATTGTAGAGTTCGAGAGTTCATTTAATACCCAGGCGGTGTCAAAGAGGCTGCTTCTTTTGAAAGATGAGGTAAGAGTTTGTTTATTGATTAGGTATTCTCAGATGCCTCTTCAATCACCGGTAATATGTCAACTAATGATGCACTAGCAATATAATTGACGTTCTTATATCAACCTTACATGAGTAAAAATCAATGTTGTATCTGGAGTTGACTGATAACAAAAAAGTTTAGTAATATTAATTAAAAGTAACCTTATAGCTTAAATTTATTCACTGTGGATAGTGGTGATAAAACTCAATGTATTGATGTCGGTATTAAAATGATTGTACTCATGAATAATCTTTGCAACGAAAATATGATAACACCGCTTGACATTACAAGTATCGATGCGTGTAAAAAAATATAGGCCTATGCAACACGAAGCCTTTCGCCTGTGTATTAATTGGACGCTCGGACTATATAAAGTGGCAGTTGCAATCTGTGTTTACATTGTCCGACCCTCAATGCACTCGAGTATATTATAGAATCATACCCTCGTAATAATTAATAACGAGGAATGCGCACAAATGTACAGTCGAGTATATTGCAAAGACGTTATAATAGTATACTAGACTCACACAGAGCGCTGGTGTGCTGTCCAAAATTGAAACCAGTCTGCGCATGTTTACGCCGCCATGCTACTGGTAGAAATAGAGCGGTAAACACGATTGTCATACTTGTCCTTTGTTTTGTCTCGGGTGTTTTTAGTGAACAGTGTGAAAGTAATGGCAATAGAATTTTGAAAGATGATATATTATCGCCGCGGACTCATGCTTAACATGTCGGCATCATACAGTAACGTGCGGTGTGCTTTTAAAACATAATTTTGCCGCCCGATTGTTGCTCTGTAGGTTTCACTCTAAGCGTCACGTTGTCACGTCTACTTCCACGATAAGAATAAGCACTAGTTTGTTATGTTGGCTTTCTTAACTCTTAATAATAACTCTTTAATAATAATTTTTAATCACATACCTTAATGTTCGTCCTCAGCACAAGACAGTGCAACCTCGGTTTTAGTCCACGTGGATTAGACAAGTAAGTGTCATTTAATAATGGAAGAAATTGAAAACAATAATACAATTAAATTTGAAAGATCTGCCGAATGTTAGTGCATGGGCCGCTCAAAGACCTGCCGAATGTTAACCATGAGAGCGTGGCGATAATACCATCCCTGTTTAATTTTCCAAGCCATTTGCAAAAGGTACGACATAATATTATCTCTGTTGTTACAATATTAATATAATTAAAATCAATCAGTAATTTACGACAATAAAGAATACTTATCAGACTGTAGAGAAATCACACTGAGTGAATTATTTAGACTTACACATCATATGTTAAAACATTAGTGGAAAGATAAATTTTTGTTTTTATTATGTAAATGAATTTATCTGCAAGATTATAAACTTACATTCAAGATCCATATATGGATAAATAAATATACAGATAATAAATAAATAAATAAATAAATAAATAAATAAATAAATAAATAAATAAATAAATAAATAAGTAAATAGCTATAATAGCTAAGCCTTCTTTGTGAACTTATGATTTAGAGTTCACCTATAAATAACTCTTTTACATTATTTTGCCGGACATATATTTTATTAACAAAAGCAAGGAATGGCATCTTATTGATATTACATATGTGCATAAAAATTATGTACCATCACTCCGCAAGCAATGATAATATATCTATTTTATTTATTTAAAATGAAAATACAATATGTAAAAAATCCACACATAAAAATGTGTTTTTTTTTTATCTTACATAAAGTGATTGTTTAGTTTTTAGGTCTTCAAATTACCTATTGTTTGCAATGTATTAGGTACCGATACTTTTTATAATTGATAGCATTCCCTTTATTAATTGAAGATTTTTTTTAATGATTTATTGATCGATCAGCGCATTTAGCGCTATACAGATCAATTGAAGAATGAATTCAATGTAATTTGGCTACCTTCGCACATTATATTTTGCCAGATTACCTATGTCCTGTGGTCTAGAAGTATCAGTAATATAATTTTCGATTCTTTAAAACTTAACAACAGGTCTATACTGATTATCACATATTTATTTCACTTAAGAATTTGATTATAATAAGAACTTGTGTAATCAAGGTGCATGTATTTATGTCTTGTGATCTAAGAGTAATGTATGTTAATATAATTTTAGATTCTCTGAAACCTAACAATTTGCTGATTATCGTAAAATTATACAAGCTATAATATGTATTGTGTAGGCCTATTTATGGATGTATGAGTATGTTTTCTATAAATTGCTGCGTACGTATTTCCTTTTCTTTAATGTTCTAACGCATATCAATGAAACTTTGAATATCTTTATTTCGTCCTAATTTTACGTTAAATGTCGAAAATGGCCATAATCTGTCAATTTTAGATAATCACAGCGTTAATTTGCGTGATTTACGTATTGCTATTATGCGTCTGCTCTCCAACAATATGGCGGCAAGCGCAGCGTTCAATTTGCCCCGGTTTCCTCGTTTGGCGCTGCCGAGACTGTAGGGGCTTGGTATATTGTCGTAAGCGACATCGCATTTCGCGCAGACTCGAGCAACAGTAGCTCCACTCAAGCAGAACAAACCTCCGGTCTCCACTCATATCCCAACTACTGTTTAGTATAAGGGTTGTCCAAACTTTAAACTTGTAGCTTATTCATTGATTTTTTCATCAGACACGGAAAAATTGATACATACTAGAACATTTATTTTTATCATTTAATATCCCATATAAATGAAGTAGGACCACATAATATACATTAGACCCACTATTGAACATAAAATACATATGGATTTTTTTTCTTGCTCGATGAACAAGAATCAAGACATTTCTTTAATATGTATTAGGTATACATGTAAACACCATTCCTCTACAACAGCATTAAACATAATATCACTGGAAAACATTAATATAAAATGTCTCTCCTTGCCATTGTAAGGCTTGTTATGTACAACTGTATCCACACCAGTGACGTGCGGTAGCCCAACAGATTAGGCCTACCCAAGCAGCCGCGTAGTCAAGTTTTCTTTTCCTTCTTACTATATATATTTGATTAAAATACTTATACTATTACTATTATAAAAATACATTGGTATTTGGTACCAATTTTGTTTTACAAAATCTATAAGATTAGGCCTACTGCAACTACTGCCTAAAATTAAAAATACTATTATAAAAGACTATTCTAATGGCCGGTTTGTCCAAGTATTGTTAGAACACTTAACGACTGTTAAACCATCAACAGTTTGTTAAATACAGTTTTTCCATTTGTTCAACACCAGTTTGGCTTAACAGATTCTTAACCGTTTGTTAACTTTAAATGTAGGATTTCAGGCCGTTAACTCATTTAACAAACAGTTAAACATGGCGGATAACACCACAGCTGTTCAGACAAAAGTTGTGAAAATAACATGTTATGTTTCTCTTTGAGGAATGTTTAGAGTAAGGGCCGGTTTCACCAAGCTTCAGTAAATCAGTCCAAATGAAACATTAACTAGTACTGAACATTAAAATATTTACACGAATACGTTTATATTATGTGCGCTGTCTCCGTAGACTTCAAGCCCAGCAGCTATATGTCCCTCGTCGCGCTAGTTGCGTCATGACTCTCCGGTGGAGCAGTCAGTAGCGAGTTGGCTTGCCAATCCAGGGGCCCGTGTTCGATTCTCGGCGGGAACAATTTTTTTTTATTAACGTAACTAATTTTTATACATGTTACCTTTCTTCATTTTTTTAATTTTGTGTAGTGGAACGAATTATTTCGCACTCTGGCTCCACTAGGAGAATTTAAAAAAACTCTTGGGAGATCAATTTTCTTCCCGAAATAAAACTAAGATAAACAAACAAATTAAAGAAAAATAAAAGAAATACACATATGGATCTAATACATTGTCCACATGCCACCGGCGTCTATCACTGCCTTGCATTTTCGGGGCATTGAGTCCACCAGATCGCGGAAACAGTTCTGGTCCTTAGCGAAATCTTCCCAGGTAGCCAGAACTTGATCCCAGATCTGATCTGGATTTTGAGGTGGGATGTCTCGATATTTGTCAATCCTCCTCTTTTTTTCATGCTTTTCCGTGAACCGTCTTTGAACGTTTATGGCGGTGTGCGCGGGGTGATTATCCTGCAGGAAAATTAAATTTCCATCAGAAAGAAAACGATTATAAATTCCAAGAATCCAGTTCTTTCGCTTCTGTTTTAAAGCCAGTGCAAACATATCTTATCGCTAGCTATAATATAATTCTAATAAATGAAAGTTAATATACCAATTAAGTTTTGTTATGTTTCAAATGCACATTATGTATTAATTTACTAATATTTCTTAGGTACCGGTATGTAGTTATAATAATCATTTTCATGTCTTAAAATAAAACTCAGTTGTATGTTACCTAGTTGACTAGTTTCAGCTTTGTCTCAGCCGTTGTTATGATATTCTAACCTATGATCAGTTTCTTCTAAAATTTTGAGTACCGGTACCACGATGTTCGTGACGCGGTATCTTTTGTGAATTTTTGTGTCATTCAAATTTTCAAAATGATCGGTTTTTAAATGGTTAACATTATCTCCATTTGACTCTTAATTTTTTAGCAGTTCCAGATATAACAGTTCTGCGTCGAAACGTTCCGCCATTTTATATTGCAACTAATGTATAATTAAAAATTTAAAGAAGGAACTTTCTATCACTAAATTTAATGATAGTTTTACTGGTTCGTGAGGCTAAAGATGCTTGGTGAGATATAAAAATGATTTAATGAACCAGTAAATACATTAATGAATCATGAAAACCTTAATGAAGCTTTGTGAAACCGGCCATAAGACTGGTAATATATAATTTAAAATATATTTTGGAATATTAATATAGGGAAGATAATCTTTATAAGTCAACTGATTATCATACTGACGCTTATTTCGATGCTGAGCTATTACCCATTTAATATTGAGGAAATGTGCGATCTCAACGTGGCAAGAAATTGAAGTCAGATTTGAATATCCTACAAACAGAAATAGGCCACTTGTTCCAATTCACCAGCTACTATTAACTCTAGATTCTATGTTACTGGCTCTTCAACTATAGCCGATGTCAATAGTGCTTCAAAATACGCAGTGAGTAAATAATAAAATGTTTCAGCAGCAATTGCTTCTTTAGGACGAAATTACATATAATTTATACATGGACCTGAATTAGAGAATTTTATATGATACGGAATTCTCTTCGGGGTTTTGTGTACAGTTGACTACACACACATTCGTGTAATTATTGTCACCTAGTGGTCATAATGCTGAGATTTTTCTAAACAGAAATTCATATTTAGCATTATAAAATATAAGCATATTTTTATTATTATTCAATAGTAGTCAATGCAACTTTCATTTATCAACTCTCTGTACTGTATGAATCATGGCTACTGTAACAGGTTACGATTTTATACAGTACAGAATTTAAATAATAATATCAGCCAATAAGAAGTTGTCTTACATATGCAAAATCATTGCCAACTGCTGTTGAGTAGTTAGAATAGTATTAACGACAGTTAAAGTTAAGTGTTGGTTATTTTAAACAAAATTGTGTTGGAAAAATGGAAATCATCTTAACAAAACGTTAAAAATAAACCAGCTGTTAATTTAACATTTGTTAAGCCAAATTAAACATTACTTGGAAAAACTGGCCATAAGTATTAGTAAATCGTGACGAGTTATTCCATCTTGTTGAGGAAACATGTGGTAATCGTCGACCCAGAAATTCATCAAGAAATTTTGTGCGCTCTGATGATTTGGAAAAAACCGCTGCAAGCCCAGAAGGAGTACCAAAAAATATACGGCATTCAGGAATACTTGAAGCACTTTGGGACAGTGCTAAATTTAAACAGTGTGCATAGCAGTGAACAAAGCTTGTGGAAAAGGTGCCTTAATATTAGCTTGACACCATGTAATGAAGAGGCCATCACTGCACTTCCATCGTAGCTCTGTGCGACAGGTTTCTTACTGCAGTTTGAAAAGTCTTGAATATGTCTTAAAAACAAGATCAGAATGTGCTGCCGCTGTTTTGTCCTCACTTACATTACGGAGGCACACAAACCGCTCTACCACCCTTCCTTCAATCGTATATCGATAAACGAGAGAAAATTGTGATTTACTCGAGACGTCAGTTGTCTCATCAGTTAATATGGCAAAAAAATCCGATTTCTGTAATTGCTGTTTAATTTCCTTATTAAGTGCACTGGCAACAGATTCAATTAAATCATTTTGAATACGATTTTATACATCTTTGAATACTGTAGATGTCTCCAAATGATTTTTTAGAAGAGGGTCGTACCGGTCGGTGTAGTCCAAAAATTGTAAATAATTACCGCAGTTGTTGGACATTTTCGACTTACCGTTTCCTCTAAATGAAAGTTCCGGTTTTTCAAGTAAACAATTGGCGTTTATAAGGCTTTTCGGAATGTCTCTATTGCGTGTTACCTTTTCATTATGTAGAATAATACTTTGTTGTGTTTGGTCACTTAGCTCAGTTTCAATATGCACAGTTCCAAAAGTCGCGAGTGCGTTAGAAGCACGAATATGTGTAATAGCAACATCATGATCCCGTATTGCTTTAGTTAAATTACTATATTTAGCTTTTGTTGCTGATTTAAATTATTATTATCACCAGACATAATCAAAACTTTTTATTGCACTTATACACACGTACACAATGTAATTACAAAGTACCGGTACAAACAAACGCGAAACAGTACGTTTTACACTCATTCGACTTCGCGCACACAGCCAGCCCAGGTAGGCTACCGGCTGCTTGGGGTATATGCATTTACTACAGCTCGACCAAGTTAAGTCTGCGAGCCGAGAGGGGAAGTTGGAGGCAGTTCTGTAGTGAAAGGAGGCGGTAACGAGAGGAGACCAGTACAGTCTCATATGACAGTAAAGTTTTCCTACTGCGCTTCAGTTCATAGAGCGGTAACAAATTAAGACGCTTTGAAATAGACTGTACTTCTACTTCTGCTTGACAGTGAGGTTTGGCGTTCTGATTGGCAAGCGTGGGCGTAGGAGAGAAAGTTGCATGAGGGGGGAGGCAGCGTAACTGTTGCCTTTATCTGAAGACAAGGACAAAAAATGAGTGCGCTCCGTAGTGTATTTTAAACGATGTGCACACGTTGAAATCTGAGCGTCAAGTGACCTATGTGGCAACTGTGTTTTGCCTCTACATTCCATCCCGATATCCCCACTCGCAGACTTGACTTGGACAAGCTGTAGTCTCGTGAGGCGTCCCTCATTGGTTAGAAGTGATGATGACGTGGGTTGTCATGGCAACTTCCATGCTAACCTGCATTCAGCACTGCTTGCGCTGCCACGCTGCTTCCAGCTCGGGACCGCAGTATGTGCATTGTATATGCCCCATCACGCGACTTACAATTAACAAAACGTATTTAGAAACGTTTGAGAACTTCATGATTAAATAAACAGAAAGTTTAATCATGGATTTACGTAGATATCGTGATTCTTATAATCATCAGTGCTGCCCAAGCCGTGCTTGGGTTGCTTGGGTGGACTGCACGTCACTGATCAACACCCAATGAAAATTGGACACATATTTATATGAACATTTTTACTCAGGATATTCCATACTAACACTCCCGAATATTTATTGGAAGGAAATCCTAGAGACCCTGTGAGGAGGTTATAAAGCATAGTTCTTCCATGTGAAAATGTAGCATCCTCCTCATTAACTGCGTAATATAATTTTTATTCATCCACTGTAGGATAGAGAGCGCGATGCAATTGCTTGTACACAACACGTTGGACGATGTATTTCGAAAATCCAGAAACTTTCTTAAATAGGCCTACTTTTTTTATTCGGTTTACGTGAATCAGGAATCATGGCCCATGTTGGCTATTCTAGCAACAGTTGTGCTGTGGATTCCGAGCGCCCTAAACACTGACACTATGGGATTCTTCACTGCTGGATTCGAACATCTTCCATGCAACAATCGCATAATCAGGACCTAATATTTGTCCGTCTCTTGATATAGGACCATACCGAATCAGGTGTGAACACGATGCCTCCCAAAAGTTTCCAAACTGCTAAAATGGCCGACAGTTTTGGTAACACCCATGCGCAATTTTCACTCCAACATACACACACATACTAGTGCAGCTATAAGACGAGTTGCTGTCCGAGGGTTAAGGATGGTCCACAATAAACCGGGAACGGAAACGACAACGGAAGCGAGAATGGAAATATTGTTAAAATAAATTTAATGTATTTAAATGTGAGCATTCACAATTAACGAGAAGCTTGCCGGAGATCGGGAACGGAAACATGAAAATTAATTGTGAATGCTCACATTTAAATACATTTTAACCAGGGGCGGCTTTCGAAGGGGGGCTGCAGAGCTGCAGCACCCCCAGACATTTGTGGTTCTTGTCTCATTTTATGTTGTGAAATACATTTATTATACAGTCTCTATTTAGCGGCTGGAATTAAAAAAAAATTCGCTCTCATTGACATGCACGCAATCGTTAATGAAGCCACTTCCTCCCCTGGAGCTGCCAATCTCGTCTCGAAAGCTTCGCGCGTTAGTTTTACTCCTCCCCCTGCTAGCCCCTTGCCGTGAATCCAGAGTTTCCAGGCGCTGCAAAATTTGCAGCAGTTTGTCAATAGCGCGCAGTTTTAAATACATTTTCTTTAACGTTGTGAGTATAACAAGTGCGACAATGTTCAATTCTATACAGTATTTACAGTCTATTCAGTTCAGTACCTTAACAATTCAGGAGAAATGTGAAATTACTACGCGACTAAGGCGGGACCCGTTGTGGCAGAATGAGGGACTCCGTGCTCGCTGCGTATGTTTACTGCTGGAGTGTCGTCACATCCAATGCCTAGCGTTTCAATCTGGTCGCAATGCCGCATGTAGGCAGACGTGTGTTTCGTAGCCAAGCGCGGAGCGTTATTTATAATACCATAAAGTTTTGTGATGAAGAAAAGACAACTGGTTTATTCTTATCTCTATCAAAGACAACAGAGTGTCAGGCAGCTATTGTGAAGATAAATAAGGAAACACTTAGTAGCAGTGGCGGCTCGTGGGTATTGAATTCAAGGGGGCTGCATACAAAAATAAACCATGCAACTAACCTTATTTAAAGATTACTGTAGTTACATGTGTTTTGTCTTGTAGGTTGCAAACTTTTGAATCATCTTGTTATTAATATCCGATATGTCGTTTAACATAGTCTTTAGGCTACAATGGAAAGCATAGCTAATGCGGTTAGTCTCTCTTCTCTCATCGTATTTCTGAAATAGAATTTTACTCTCTTCAAACACGAAAAGCAATGTTCTGGTTCGGAAGTTGTCATTGGTAATGTGATAGCTATGCGTAGTAGTTACACAACTTCTGAAAATGAGGCCTGCAAGTTCTCAGACAGAAGAAACTGCAAGAGCTTGACTGCGTCACTGATATTTCTGCATTCTTGTCTCTGATACGACACAGTGAGTTCCGTTTTTAGTTTGTCTTTATCGTACATTGGAAAAAGCTTCACACATACATTTAGGTCATTTTCAGCAAATTAGCTTTTGTAGCATTCAAATTTTTCTTGACACCGAAGAGAAGATAATATCAGATATCTATGAACTGGAATCGAGTGTTAGCTTGTGTGAAAATGAGGTCACACACTTCCTTGGCTGCCGCAACCCTTGTCTGAATCCCTTCGATCTTACGACGCTTTTTAGGGTTTTCATTTTCACAGATCTCTCTGCTCAACTGTGCACTGTTCCGTATTGTCTGTATGGCATTAACAAAGCTTGATATGCAGAGTCGACCTCGGTAGCATAGTCGGTAGCGGGTTCGATCCCGGACCAGGTCGATTGCATTTTAATGAGACAGGCTCATGTCAGTAGATTTACTACCATTTAAAAGAATCCTGCGGAACAAAATTCCGGCACACCGGCGACGCTGATATAACCCTTGCAGTTGCGAGTGTCGTGAAATAAACCATAATTTAATTTTTGATATGCATATTTGAACCATAGAAATATCTAACTGGCGATGTTGTAGTTGGCTGTATAATATATCTACATGATACATCAATAAATGAAAAAAACTGAGCCAGAAATTGAATTCAGGATCTTTAAGAGTACGCACCAGGGCGCTTGCCTCATTTATTGTGATGTTGTTAGATGTTTCAGATTCCATTATGGATTGAAAACATTCTAGCAATGGCTCCTTCTTCTCATGAACAACATTTACTGTTATTATTTTAAAACTCCATCTTGTTGCCCCAGCTGATGGAATTATCTTTGAAACACATTAATCTAAAACAGACTGTGTGGAGATCGAGAGAAGAAAGCAGGGATACTGGAAAAATTAGCAAAAAATATGCGAGCTTTGTAGGCTATTTTGTTTAGCGGCTCTTTCCATTATGAGATTCAACTGATGGGCACTTAATTTCACATTTCTCCTGAGTTGTTAAGGTACTGAACTGAATAGACTGTAAAATATTGTATACCTTATTTTATTTCAAGGAGTGCAGTTCGGTGGCTCCTTTGAACACCGAATTGCACTCCTTGAAATAAAATAAGGTATACAGAATTAAACATTGTTGCACTTGTTATACTCACAACATTAAAGAAAATGTATTTAAAACTGCGCGCTACTGACAAACTGCTGCAAACTTTGCAGCGCCTGAGAAACTCTGGATTCATGGCGAGGGCCAGCAGGGGGAGGGGTAAAACTACGTGCAAAGCATCCGAGAAGAGACTGGCAGCTACAGGGGAGGAAGTGGCTTCATCAATCCGTCCTTGTCTCTCGTTTCGCTCTGACAGCACCAGGGCAGGAAGTGACTTCACTAACGATTGCGTGCATGTCAATGAGAGCGAATTTTTTTAAAAAATTCGAGCCGCTAAATGAACCTGTATAATAAATGTATTTCACAACATAAAACGAGACAAGAGCCACAAATGTCTGGGGGTGCTGCAGCTCCGCAGCCCCCCTTCGAAAGCCGCCCCTGATTAGTAGTATTAGAAAGGAAAGTAAAGAATGTGAGGACAAGGATGTAGAAATATCTACACCAAACAAAGTTAGATGACCTCCTGCAAATAAGGTTGAATTAGACGACATGGACAAATGTATCATAAGAAGATAAGTTCATAAATATTATAGTCTCTACAAAGAGCTTCCAACATTAGGAAAGTTGCATACATTTTGTAAGAGAGAGATAGGTTTTAAAGGGTGCAAGGAAACTTTACGAAAATTCATACTATCCATGGGGTTTGCATTTAAAAATGTAAAGATAAAAGGAACTATCTAGTAGAACGCTCTGATATAGTAGCCCGTTATTTACCTGGACGAAACATGGTTCCATACTCATTACACTGTTCACAAATGTTGGCAAGACGTAAACGTGTCAGGAGTTTATACAAATAGCAGTGCAGGTCAACGACTCATAGTAGCGCATGCTGGTGGTAGTGATGATTTTATACAGGGTGCTTTCCTCATATATGATGTTCGGAGTCCGGCCACTTTAAAATGCTAAGGTAAGAAATGTATATCAAATGAAATATTGTATAAAATACAGTACCTACTTTAGTTTACGTTACTTTCGATTCATGTTTCCTCCTTTACGAACACCGATGTTGTGTGTTTTCTGAATAGATTCCTATGTGTGTAAGCATATGATAAAATAAAACAAAACAACAAAGTTAACTATATATACGAACATATAACATATAAAGCGTGTTAATAATAATGAGACAAGAGCGCAGTTCAGCATGTGCTTCATTTTGCATCTGATGCGGACTTTACAGCACGGCCTGTGTTGTGAAGCGAATCGCAGCGCCAGCAAACAAAACGGTTCCCGCCTTGGTCGCATAGTAAGTGCCCATCAGTTGAATCTCGTAATGGAAAGAGCCGCTAAACAAAATAGCCTACAAAGCTCGCACATCTTTTGCTAATGTATCCAGTATCTCTGCTTTCTTCTCTCGATCTCCACATAATCTGTATTAAATTAATGTGTTTCAAAGACAATTCCATCAGCTGGGGCAACAAGATGGAGTTTTAAATAAGAATAGTAAATGTTGTTCGTGAGAAGAAGGAGCCATTGCTAGAATGTTTTCAAAACATAATGGAATCTGAAACATCTAACAACATCACAATATATGAGGCAAGCGCCCAGATGCGTGCTCTTGAAGATCCTGAATTCAATTTCTGGCTCAGTTTTTTTTTTTTTTTTTTTTTTTTTTTTTTCATTTATTGATGTATCCTGTAGATATATTATACAACCAACTACAACATCGCCGGTTAGATATTTCTAAGCTTCAAATCTGCGTATAAAAATTAAATTATGGTTTATTTAACGACACTCGCAACTGCAGAGGTTATATCAGCGTCGCTGGTGTGGCGGAATTTTGTCCCGCAAGATTCTTTTAAATGTCAGTAAATCCACTTACATGAGCCTGTCTCATTTAAACACACTTAAATGCCATCGACCTGGGCCGGGATCGAATCCGCAACCGACTATGCTACCGAGGTCGACTCTGCATATCAAGCAGCGAGATCTGTGAAAATGAAAACCCTAAAAAGTGTCGTAAGGTCGAAGGGATTCAGACGAGGGTTGCGGCAGCCAAGGAAGTGTGTACCTCATTATCACACAAGCTAACACCCGGTTCCAGCTCATAGATCATCTGATATTATCTTCTCTTCGGTGTCAAGAAAAATTTGAATGCTACAAAAGTTCATTTCCTGAAAATGACCTAAATGTATGTGTGAAGCTTTTTCTAATGTTCGATAAAGACAAACTAAAAACGGAACTCACTGTGTTGTATCGGAGACAAGAATTCAGAAATATCAGTGGCGCAGCCATGCTCTTGCAGTTTCTTCTATCTGAGAACTTGCAGGCCTCATTTTCAGAAGTTGTGGAACTACTACGCATAAGCAACCAGAACGTTGCTTTTCGTGTTTGAAAAGAGTAAAATCCTATCTCACAAATACGATGAGAGGAGAGAGACTGACCGAATTTGCTAAGTTTTCCATTGTAAAGATTATGTTAAACGACATCATATTTTAATAAGATGATGATTCAAAAATTTGCAACCTACAAGACAAGGCGCATGGAACTAATCTTTAAATAAGGTAAGTTGTATGGTTTATTTTTGTATGCAGCCCCACTTAATTCAATACCCACGAGCCGCCACTAATTTTAACAATATTTCCGTTCTTGTTGTCGTTTCCGTTCCCGGTTTATTGTGAACCAGCCTTTAACGCCAACTGCAATGTCGCTTACGATACTGAATTAACTATGCATGCTAGCCGTAATAAGTATAAATAAAAAAGTAGGTCTGTTTATAAAATATGATGAATTTTCTAAATACAAATATCGTCCAACGTGTTGTGTAAAAGCAATTCCATCGCGGTATCTATCTACAGTGGATGAATAAAAATAATACGTAAGGATCCTACATTTCCCTATAGCAGATCTATGTTTATAACCTCCTCACAGGGTCTCTAAAGATTTCCTTCCAGTAAAATATTAGGGAGTGTTAGTATGAAATATTATGAGTAAAATCTGTGTTTTTTGGGTAAAGGGAGATAAGTCATAAAAATTAGTTTTGAGATAAATGAAAATTAAAATTGGGATCCTTACTGCAAGTAATTTTATACAGAAATAGAACACATCAAATTCTAGTATTCTTTTGATTTTTGCACATCCAATTGCATAATTTAACTTGTGTGTTCATCTGGAGAACAAAATTCCATCTGCACAAAAATGACAACCACCTTCACCCGAACACCACAGAAATGTTCATGTAAACATGTGTCCAATTTTCAATGGGTGTGCAGATACAGCTGTTTGAATTTTACGCATAACAAGCCTTACAAATGGCAAGGAGAGACATATTTTATATTAATATTTCCATTAATATTATGTTTAATGCAGTTATAGAGTAAATGTGTTTACATGAGTACCTAATACATATTAAAGAAATGTTCGTGATTCTTGTTATTAAGTTCATCGAGCAAAAGAAAAAAAAAATCAATATGTATTTTATGTCCAGAAGTGGGTCTAATATATATTATACAGGCGTATTTCATTCATATGGGATATTAAATTAATGAAAGTTCCAATATATACCAATTTTTCCAGTGGCTGATGAAAAAACCAATGAATAGCTACAAGTTTAAAGATTTAGACAACCATTACACTGAACAGTATCTGGGATGAGTGGAGGAAGGGGGGGGGGTTTGTTCTGCTTGAGTGGAGGTACTGCTGCTCGAGTCTGTGCGAGGTGCGATGTCGCTTACGACAGCGAATGAACTATAAGCCTAGATCATATATAAAACAGATCAGCCAAGCTTATATTAAATTTGGACGCAACTAGAAAATAACGGATGCTATGCGTCGCTAGTGTCGAGAAATGAGCTTGCAATAACCAACACTAGATGGCACAGTACCTGAAAAGTACATAGAGTAATACGACTGTGGGATGACTTTTTTACGTCATGTCACCTCCAAATTTCTTTCTCATTGTAATGTGAGGTTATGTTACTTTGATGTGGCGCTAAATTGTAGCATGCAGAAGCTTGTTTTACCCAAATTCAAAAAACACACATAGATGACATTTTGGTACATGGCTGATATAATGTTGTTTGCGTTCAATATATAATCTGTCATCATTTGATGTACGATATCTAATTGTTTTTAATTTTCAGTATAGAATACCTCACTAGCAACAATTATCACAAAATACTAAAAAGAGCAGATTTGTCTGCGTTTGTTGAATGCACATCATGATGCTCACGAAAAGGCACTAATTTATTTTGTGTGCACAAGATTACAATTTTTGAATATGAAGGAAAACCAGGTATCCCTCTTCTGAAATTTATCCGATAGGGGAAGAATTACAACTCCCTCCCCCCAAACATGTTTCCTCTTTGCTAGGCCTACATGTTTTCATTTTACAGGTGTATTATATGATGCGATATGGAAGCAGATAAATAATAACTGTACGTTTCTCGTCCACATTAAATTCAACGTGTGCATAACGTAGGCCTGATATATTGCTTCATGTAGGCTACACAGCTGGCAGTGTTCTTTTTACGAATAAGCGGTCGTACTAATCATTTTCTTTTCATCTGAACTATTGCTAGAATATGCGTTTGTGTTTTTATTTGCTCTGTATGTTGTTAAATAACTACTGAACATCGTCTTTGGTTAACAAATTGTTCTAGTATTCGTTTCATATCAGTCTTACGGTATTGAATTATGTCCATAACGTGGGCGAGATATTATCAAGCTGGAAAATTCGCTCTGAATGCATTTTTTTACACAATTTTCTAATTTTCAGCAGATTTACGATACCCTGTGCGGTTTCTCTGCCAATGCAGAGTTAATTGCAATATACGGTAATTCTGTTATTTTCCTGACACTTTTATATCCGTTCTCATAAACGTACTGATTTAGAATCTTTACCCTACTGTAGGTATTTTGCTCTCTACAAATCATCGTTAGTCAAATGAAATAGTCTATAATAGTTGTTTGTAACGAATTAGTAGACAACCTCAATCCCTCCTGAACGCCTCCTTACGAATTTCTTTCTCACTTTAATCAAATTTCATTTATACTGGTCCTTAAATTATTTAAACTAGTGCTGAGGTAGTTACGGTGATTTCTGAAGTGAAAATCGTTCAATTTATAAGAGTGAAATCAAAAATAATTTTTCTAGCCTTTCCTTGTCCTTAATTGGAATTTTGAGTAACTTTTCATATTACGACAATATTTCTTCCTTCTTCTGCAGTTAACATAATCGCAGATGGACATTTCTAAATGAAGTTTGTTACACAGAAACCTTTGAGACAATATTGACACTTGAAGTTATTTATATATATATATATATATATATATATATATATATATATATATATATATATATATACTTCATCTACAAGAGTTAAACTAGCGCTGAGGTTGTTTCCTTCATACTCAGCTTCTTCACCTTGCATACATGAGTCTGTAACAGGTTAGGTTTGGTCAGTGGTGTCATGGTAATGTTTTTCTTGGCCATGCACCCCACCCCTTGTTTTTCCCTTGAAATATATTTTACTCTCCTCTCTCTATCTCTCCAATTGTCATTTAATATATATTTTTTTAATATTAAAGAAGTAAAATTGTTTTGCTTTACAATTTAATTGTACAAGTTTGATTTAAAGAATACACCATGTAGCACCACCATTGATGCACACTTGTCTCGATGAATCTTGGAGTATATATTTGCAGCACTTCTTGTTTTTCAACCATTATTTTATATAATTCTGGATTCCAGTGCTGAAGAGGTGGATAATTTTTGTTTATGAACATCAAACAAAATACCGGTAGGTACAGTAGGAACAGCAAGAGATGATCTAAGATCTGTATAGATCTCCACGTACAAAACTTAGGCACCCATATGCCGTATGGCTCCTTACAGACAAAATTTTCATTTCCCCATACGATTAATTAAAAAAAATTGTAGGTTCCATACGATATATGGCCTCGTGTGGCCTCCATGACAGCACTGGGGTTAGTTAGTTTAGGCACTTTTACACCTTGCATCCTAGATCATATATACTATATGATCTAGGCTTGCATATACAATCAACTGCATTTCCACAAAAACATTCCTTATAAATTGAACGGTTTTCACTTCAGAAATCACAGGAACCACTTCAGTGCTACCTTCACCCAGGTAAGTAGTTAGCAGTTAATCATTTCAAAGCTCTTGTTATATTATGAAATAGCATCACACAATGCTGCCAAAATAAATGTTCCCAGTGTTAAAATTACAGAGTGTAAATTTCGCTTAGGACAGTTTTTTCTCTGGAAAATTAAAGGAAACAAACAGTATATCAAACCAGCAGCTGAGACACAAAGCACCTGAAATTCGAAAGTGGTTAAAAATTTTTATATTTAGTTCTTTCTTATTTACCAGCAACAGAAGTACCGGTATCAGATTTTTTGCAGAGCTAATATCAGAAGCCCCTCCTATTAGAGAATGTTTTGAATATTATTGTATTCTGGAAAACTACATTGGCACATCAACCTCCCCTCCCCCCGCCTGAATTCTGGGCTGAAGCACGAAAATTTAGAAATGTACAAACTACAGATGCGGCAGAATGTTACCACAATGGTCTTCAGCAAGAATTTTGTAAGACATATCCAAATATCTTCATGGTCATTATATGTATTAAAGTAAAACATATACTACATATGAAGTACCTACAAAAAATGAGAGAAATAGAAATGGGAAGCACAATAAAAAAAAAAGTGGAATGGACAAACACTAAGAAACTATTCATCTTGAATCAGTATGAACAATAGGACACTTTTTTTTTTTTGGTGCCACTGGTATAGAATATGAAATTAAGTTGTATCAATAAGTTTTTCGAGTTTAGCATTACTTTGTTTGGAATTACTTTGTTTGAAGCTTGATGAAATTTTATTGTACCTTAACTCAAATTTGTAAGGTACAATAAAATTCAAAATAATAACTGCAGGCCATTTTAAAATAAATCTGTTGGATGTAAATTATTTCTTAATTTATTAGGACCATAAAGGTATTGTCACAAGCGATAGATTGAATCATTTTTATCTTAATAATTTAATATAGGATGATTATTTCGGGAATTGTTATGCTCTAAATTGTGAGAATATTTTAATACTTTTTTAAAATATAAATTTGGAATATGTTTCCAGTTAGTAAAGAGTAATTCAGTGAGACAGAGGTCTCAAGCATATTTATTGACACATGCCAGAATTATTAAATATGAAAAAAAGAGTTCTTGCACTAACATACTGTTTATAAAGTAACCAAATCTTAAGAAATACAGTATATGTACTGGTATAGTATATAAAGGCATAGGAGTGAATATAAATCTGTTTTAAGGAATTCCTATTTAATATTCCTGCTATAGGAACATTACAAAATAAATACAACGCAGCACGGAAGCTAATTCAACTCTTTATCGAGTATTGTTGATGAGATGTGTTATGAAGGTAGACCGAATCATTCAATATATGTAAATGTATAAATAGGACGAATAATAGATTAATTTCAATGTTATGTAGTATCAAAACTGAAAGCGGTAACTAGTCTATGAATGATGTCTTAACAAGTATAAATAAAATGGACTCCTGACATTTGGCTTCAGTAAAAACTAGGACTTCAAGGAATTTATGGTAGTTCACTTGTCAGGCAAAACTCTGAATAGTCAGCATTGTCGAACTATAGAAGCGCGATTAAAAAGTATTTTTTTCCCCACCCATTACATATGATTGCTTTTTTCAAGTCCCGGTAATAACATTATTAAATTAATTATCCTACATATTTGGGTGGTGCCTTTCTTTGTTTCTGACAATTTATGAGAGTTTCTCTTTTACACTTCAATAGAGAAATACAACTTTCAGTGGACAATGAACGTGTAACTCTAATGGAACTCTAAGAACCACAGCATTAATGTTTTCTTCTTTTCTTTCATGCCCTTTAGTTTTTGTTGCAGATAACATCATACTATTGGATAATTATACATGCACCTTTCTAATAAAATTGACATATATTTCATTGGTCTCAGAAGTAAAATTAAATGTATAATAGCTTCTCGGTGCAAAATATTTACTGAAAGTTATTGCAGGATTTGAATAGAAATGCCACTTCTCAGGCAAGGTTATTCGTGGATGACTGTATAATATATAGAAAAAATTAGTGATAAATCTTATATCACCGCCTTGCAAAACTAGCTTGACATTATTGAAAACTGGACTACAACAAATAAAATTAAAATCAATGTGAGCAAAAATAATCAATATGTATCCTTCTGTAAAACACAAAATTAAATTCGTCTCATATACCAATTAAATGGATCACCAGTGCCACAAGTAAACACTTAGGTACTGTATATATTTTAGTAACAAACTGGTTGAAATAAGTCACTAATATTACAAGGATAGCCTGGAAAGCACTACATTTCTTTATGCGTATTCTTTAGAAAGTCAAAAGAACTAATGTACATAACCCATATTCAGTCCACTGCTGTGGAGTAATGGTAGGCACATCTGACCGTGAAATGAGTGGGCCCGGGTTCAAGTCCTGATTGGGACAAGTTACCTGGTTGAGGTTTTTTCTGAGGTTTTCCCCAATTGTAAGGCGAATGTCATGTAATCTATGGCGAATCCTCAACCTCATCTCGCCAAATATCATTTCACTATCACCAATCCCATCGAGGCTAAATAACCTAGTATTTGATACAACATCGTTAAATAAACACTTAAAAAAAAGACGTCAGATAAGCAGAGGAAGTTACAAAAGCTTGTGGTGGCTAATTTAAAGTTTCCGTGATGTTCAAGAAAGGAAAGTACTACAAATGGGAGGAAAAGTAGATAGCCTATATTGGTGTATTCATCACATATTACTCTAGGATATTGCACAGGAGATATCACCACATATGGTTGTAAATAACCAAGGATATTTTAAATCTGAATGTGTATTTTAGTGTAATCAAGTGTTGCTTTGTATAATAAGAACTGTAGGCACTGTGTATAAATCTCGATATGCATCTGAAAAAAATAGTAATCAACTTGGCAGAAATGTTCGTGTGTCACAAAATAATTCGTAATATTTTATTTGTTAATGGCACTGTTATTTTTATTAAAGTATGTCAGCAGTTACGTGTACTACACAAGTGTCTTAATTCTTTGGAAAACAATATTTATGTCATTTGGCACAATAATATGAACATTTTCCATTTTGGTAATAAATTAAGTGGCAAGAAGATGTTCGTCACACCATATAATATTTCATATTTTTTACATTATTAATTATTCCTTTTCATTAAGATTTTCTGTTTATATTTTGGAATGCTTACTTTAAAAGACAGTGATATCTCTTTCATAAACTCTTAAGTATTTAATTAAATATCCTGTGAAGATCATAGTTACTTCGAAAATATTGTGTGTCACTATGGAATGACCCATCAGTATTGTTAGTATTGTTACAAATTACAAAACCTGCAACTCTTAGAATGGGATCAGGAGTAGTGACAAAAAAATGTAATGTTGTAGGCCAACACTACATCAACATGACTATTTTAATCCAGTGTCTAATAGTTTTTAAGGTTTGAAGGCCTTTTGAGGTAAACAGTATTGAAAATGTGAGGGAAGAGGTATTTCTTGGTAATGGATTAGGCCTGTATATTTTATAATATTATTAACTATATATTGTTAAAGTACCTAGTAAATATCGTAATATGTATATTATATAATACTGTAAACGAGACATCACAGGCTGCAAACTAGATTATTCTTGTTTTTGTATAATTATACGAACATGTATGAAACAAACAAGACTACTATTGCTTAGGTTAGGATAGTATTACTTATATATTGTAATCAGGATATGTGCACAAATGTTCCAATATACTACTAACATAACTAAATAGGTAATGTTAACATTAATTTTCATACGTTTTTGTGGTCCGTTGAAATAATTCAAAGTAAAGTATAACGAAACTCCGACAACATTATAATTATGAACGTCAAATTCTCTTATTTTATTTATTTTTCAGTGTTTGGTCCCTTATTTCCCATTGTTCTTTGGATTTATCATTAGTAAAATATCAATTAACGGATAAATTATGTTATACACTCAGTTGATAATATAAATAATCTTCACGACAAATATATATAAAACAGAAGAGATAACGAATCATAATTTAGCCGACCGATATCTTTATAACATGGTCTACATATTCTATATTCTATATAGGTACAGCTGTCAAAAGAAAAAGTGGCCGCTCTCCTGAAACAAAGTTCCCTTCGGGTATCTTCGCTACAATTCGGAGACAGGCGATGTTACATGTTGTTGGACCACGTTGCCTGATATCTACAGTTATAACTGAAGAATTCTATATGTTATTCGATAGCGTAATGGTAGCGTTCAGGCCTCTTATTCATGAGGTCCTGTGTTCGACTATAACCTCGTGTTTTTATGTTCTTTTTTGTTCTGTTTTTGAGAGAGAAAAAACTATACATAATGGCTCCTTTCTCTTTTACGATTATTTTAGTAATTAACATCAGGTTCATTAATATATTATGCCATGACTTTATCATTATGATATTGTGGCTGCAAATGGAAAGAAAAAAGATTTTATTCTCAATAAAAATATCTTTCGTGGCATAAACAAAACAAATTTACTGGCGTCGGCCTTAAAACATTCAAACAATTAAGCGTTCAAAAAACAAAACGAAAAGCCACAATTCAATATTTAGTCTATCTTCCTCTTATCTCGATCATCTTGCAGTCGAGTGGGCATGGAATTGACTAGTCTTTGCAAATAGCGACTGTTCTTAGACACGATATTCCAGGCATTCTGAACATACATACATAAGTGTTCTGTCCATGGGCAGGTCTTTCATTGCAAACCCAGCAATCTCCAATCTTTCCTATTTTCTGCCTTCCTCTTAGTCTCCGCATATGATCCACATATCCTAATGTCGTCTATTATTCTTTTCAACCAGAGACCCAACCAATTCCTTTTTCTCTTTCTAATCAGTTTCAGCATCATTCTTACTTCACTCACTTTTTCAAACACAATTTTATTTCTTATTCTTCACACGCACCGTTCTTCTCCACATCCACATTTCAAATGCTTCAATTCGTTTCTCTTCATTTCGTCCTAATGTCCATGTTCATTCCCCATACAATGTCACACTCCACACAAAGCACTTCACTAGTCTCTTCCTTAGTTCTTTTTCCAGATGTCCGCAGAAGATCCTTCTTCTTCTATTTAAAGCTTCCTTTGTTCATGTTTGCAGTTTTTCTTGGGAAGGATAGGCCTAAATGCGGTAACATCCCGTTGTTTTCCGCACACCACTATCTCTTTCGCATCTTATTAGATTCCAGGGGGCCCAAGCGTGGAGATGAGGAGAGTGGATTTGACTAATTGGGCCCTCCGGACTTCACCGAAAGTCACGGCAAGGGTTAAATATTAATTCTATCAGGATGTTTGACCCGATCAGAGACCGGGAAATCTCAATTAGCCTTTGCCCCCCGCATCCTGTACTAGCTTCTACGAATCATCAGAAAATCTTAGAGTGTGATTGGGCCAATTTTTCCGAAAATGTTTCCACACTTTTGCCCTCGTAGCTCAGCGGACGAAAGTCGGAATTTAGATGTCAACGTCTCAGGTTCAATTCCTCGTTACTGCTTTTCATTTTATTGTGGTTCAAGATAGTATAATGTAATAATACAAAAAGAAAAACTAATACCAGTATTATGCAAATAGATTTTTCCAAACCTAATATTCAATTTATGTTATTTATATCGCTAAAGAACGATTACAATATAAATAACTTGAATATTATTTATACAGTATCACTAAAGAACAATAAGAGAATATAAATGATAAATATCGGTTTTTTTAGTTAATATCAGATATTATATAATACGTATTTAATTATCTAAATAAAATAACCTATTTTACAAAGAAAGATGTTTATTTGTGTTATAATAATTACAGATTATTTATATTGCGAAAGAACAATAACAATATAAATAACTTGAATA
Source organism: Periplaneta americana (assembly GCF_040183065.1). Lineage (NCBI taxonomy): Eukaryota > Metazoa > Arthropoda > Insecta > Blattodea > Blattidae > Periplaneta > Periplaneta americana. Next base: position 109,108,229 of record NC_091117.1, read on the forward strand.
TTATTTTATAATGCTAATGAAGGAAAACAGAATATAAATGATAACTTGAATATTATCTATATCGCTAAAGAACGATAACAATATAAAAAACGTGAATATTATTCATATCGGAATTTCACAGATTTATTAAAGATGTATTTAAGAAATTGTAGAAGAATAGTAATTAGTAACAGTGTCCTATTTATTCTTCTTGGAGCCAAATTTGTAACTTTTAAAAGTGTGGTTACTACGTTGAAGTGTATGTGTTGCAACGGATGCTTGATTTGTTATGTATGTGAGTCAGTTATGGGATGCTTGATGTCGTCGCAATGTCGTAATTATAGTTTGATTGTGTTTGTGTGACTATTGTGTATTAATTTATGATGTATGGTACGGAAAGCTGCATATTTGTGTTATAGAAGTGTTACGTATGTGTGTTGTTAATGTTTTTGTATGTTTCAAATTGATACCTGATATTTGTTTTGCAATCGCAATGCCTAATTTACGGATTGTTTATATATTGTTTACATCGCGTAAGCTAATTTAACTTTCTTTTCCATTTCTCTTTATGCTTATCTTTTTTGTGTATAAAACTATAGCCCTAACATACATATGTAAAATAGGGCTAACTCCCATTGGAGATACAATAATAAAAATTATTATTCATATCGTTATAAAACGATAACAGAATACAAATGATGACTTGTATTTTATTCATATCTCTAAAGAACGATAACAAATTATAAATAATGTGATATCCATAAAGGACGATAACTGGATATAAATGATAATTTGAATATCATTTATATCGCTAAAGAACGATTAAAAAATAAAATGAAAACATGAAGAAGGCCCGAACCCACAACCTTTGAATCATTAAACAAGCACTCTACCGCTGGTCTATGAGGCGCAGATATGGAACACTTTCATTGTTCCGGAACTGCTTGTACAAGCACATGCATCGTGTAACATCGCCGGGACCCGAAGTGGACTTTGAAAATATTCGCTGTTCACGAGTGCGGCCACTTTTTTTTGACAACTGTACATTGGCTTTGCGCCGAGAGACTGTATTGTATTCTATTCAATACAAAGGCGTACTTTATCTTATCTCTTCGCTTCGCCCACGTGACAACCAAAATTAGCTGCCTCGTTCCGAACTTGCCAAGGTCATATAGGCCAATAATATTTATCCATGGTCATCAGTTGTCGGCAGTAAATACCGTTGCTTACGAGATTATCTCGTAAGCAAGAAATAATCGATTTAGACCGACCAGACCGGTTCAGAGTTCGTGTCTCGTGATGGTGTTGGTCATTGTGCCATCTGTTAACGATTATTGAACTACATCGAGTCGGCCTCGAACTGCAAACTCGAAAGTCTATATAAAGGAGTTATCTGTTAGTATATAATGATCTAGGCTATAAGGTAGCCAAGAAAACTACAAATATTTGTATCTCTACAACCATTATGAACAGTGCTGTCCTCTGACGATTTCAGAGGAGCGACATGTACTATTCCTTCGTACATACAAAGTCAATAGCACATAGTCATTTGTCGTTCCTTAATACCATCTGTAAGAATTGTTATACGTACCGTAACATATAAAAAGCTCAATCCCCACATCCTTTGAAAATTAGACACATGTTTATATGAATTTTTTACTCAAAATAGTTTATAGTACCACCTCCTAAGATATTCACTATTCCTCCTGATTATCTCGTATATAGTTCTGTTGGACTTTCTTTTTCCAGTTGAGGATTGTTCCAGCGTAACCTCTGCATTTCTGCATTTGGTACATTGTTGACATTTATTTTTTGGATATACGATCTTCATTTTCTGTAGATGGCCGCACTTTACTCTGGAAATGGTCGTTTGATCTCTTAGTTCACATTTAGTATTAATGTAGCTCTATAGTGACTGGTAAATCCGACCCTAGAACTTGGAGAAGTTAGGGGTGAAACTTGCTCCCCACCCACCACACTCTTCAGTAGCGAGAGTATGTCAGTCAGTTTATGGTTGTCAGGTGGTCAGTTCCTCAATCTTGCCTCCCTGCCTGCCTGTGTGTTGTACGTATTGAAAACATTTGGTCCGGTGATCTTTCGCTTTCGCGTTCTGTAATATATTACTAGCTCTTTAGTTTAGTTTTTGTTATAACAATTTAGTTTAGTTAGTGTGTTCTTCTTTATAATTGTTTCAAGTTTTTAGTTATAATAAATGTCGTCTTGGACTTGCTCATTCGGTGTTAACATCCGATTCCCTCTGCCTAGTTTGAAAGCGGGAACCTGATTCCAATGCCAAGCCTGATTTGATAATTACTGATGATGACGCGTAATGAACTTCTTCGTTACTTTAGCGCTTTGTCCATTTCTTAATGATTCGAGGGAGTCTCGCTATCCTTCGGCAGGTCTTCGTACACATCTTCTTTCTTTGTCTTGTTTAACTCCGCCTTAACCGACTCAACAAGCCAATGAGATGGAGGGGATGACAAATCTCAGGACCAACAGTAGTATCTCTCACAATACAGGGCCATCGTGGAGACGTTACAGGACAAGTGCAAGATCTACCGAGTCCTGTGGCATAGAGATAAACTTCACCCCACGTCAGGAATGGAACCACGGACTGCCTAGCTGGGAAGCACACGCTGTCGTAACTACGGATCGTACACTTCTTTCTTGTGAACATTTATTGCTAGCTATTTTCACAACGCGACTTCTTAAAAGTATTATTTTATTCTAAATTTACAGCAAAGTGCTGGCTGGCACTTTCTCTTAATTTGCAGTTAACTTATCGAAACAATTTTGAAATTACTGATGAGTGTGATTAACTCGCAATTTATTATAGAAGTATGTTAATTCATTTACAACAGTTGAAAGGATTGCGACTGGATTGGCATAACGTATTCCCGTTACTAATTAAACTACATCATAGCGAACTAATATTTACTATTTAGCTGTAGTTATAGTCACTTTCAGAATACCCTCAGATCGCTTTAATGTGTATTTGCTATTTGATATTATATTACATTTAGGACACTGCAGTCCAAGTTTCCAATAATGTTTTAATTACCATCCGTCACAAATGTTTGATGAAATAGTTAATTTCGGCGAACTAATGTACGTAGTAATTTACCAAGGGTCTTAGAAATCTTTCCAACTTATTTCCCTTCTGATCTTGTTGTCAGAAATATGCAATGTGAATTCGTCCCTTTCTTGCAATATGTCATTTTGGTTAATGTTTGAATTTCGGCATTTCTCGTGTGATTTAACTAAGTGTATCCAACCGTTCGTATAGGGCTGTATTTTTAAACAGCACCCTTTTTTTGTAACAGAAAGTAACCAAGTAATATGTAATAGTAAATAAAATATTTGAACAGGTTAATGTGTTCAGTTAATGGGATGGCTGTTATCAAATACAGCTAAAACGGTTTCTGTGGCTAATATAATTGAAGCAAACCATTATGATTCACCGGTGAGTAAAATGTTTTCTTTATCAATAGTAGCGGTAGCAGGGCAGTCCCTTCTCTACCCTCTACCTCTATTTGTCACGTGTTTGTTGACAGCGTGCGGACTGTTAGAAGTGGAGTGTGTGAAATTCGTTACAGGGCCGGATTTACCAGTCACCAACAATAGCTCTTGTTCTTTTACCAAACATGGAGTGGGAATGTATTCAGTTCTGTATTTAATACTTACTTAGGGCTTTTAAGGAATCTGGAGGTTCATTGCCGCCCTCACATAAGCCCGCCATCGGTTCCTATCCTAAGCAAGATTAATCCAGTCTCTACCATAATATCCCACCTCCCTCAAATCCATTTTAATATTATTCTCCCATCTACATCACGGCCTTCTCAACGGTTTTTCCCTCCGGCCTCCCAACTAACACTCTATATGCATTTCTGATTCGCCCATACGTGCTATATGCCCTGCCCATCTCAAAAATCTGGATTTAATGTTCCTAATTATGTCAGGTGTAGAATAAAATGTATGCAGTTCTGCGTTATGTAACTTTCTCCATTCTCCTGTAACTTCATCCCTCTTAGCCCCAAATATTTTCCTAGCACCTTATTCTCAAACACCCTTAAACTCTGTTCCTCTTTCTAACTGAGACTCCAAGTTGCAAAACCATACAGAAGAATCGGTAATATAATTGAATCAGTCGGAGCTAAAAGGAACTAAGTCACTTTTCAGAACTTTTCAGGAGGAGCAAAAAACATTCCACCAATAACACAAATATTATTTGTTTATGTTATAGATGACAAAAGAATATTTAAAAGTCTTAGTTCCTTCTTCCACCGTTCGATGGGCATGACATCCGTTGTTCAAATTGTTGCATAATCCAAAACTGTATATTTTGACTTAGTTCCTTTTAGCTCTGACCGATTCAATTGTTTTATAAATTCTAACTTTCAGCTTTTTAGAGAGCAGACTGGATGATAAAAGCTTCTCAACCGAAAAATAACACGCATTTCCCACATTTATTCTGCGTTTAATTTCCTCCCGAGTATAATTTATATTTGTTATTGTTGTTCCATGATATTTGAATTTTTCCACCTCTTCAAAGGATTAATTTCTGATTTTTATATTTCCATTTCGTGCAATGTTCTGGTCACGAGACATAATCGTATACTTTGTCTTTTCGGGATTTACTTCCAAACCTATATCTGTACTTGCTTCAAGTAAGATTCCCGTGTTTTCCCTAATAGTTTGTGGATTTTCTCCTAACATATTCACGTCATCCGCATAGACAAGCAGCTGATGAAACCTGTTCGATTCCTTACCCTCTCTGTTATCCTGGACTTTCTTAATGAATATTAAATACAGTAGGTGAGTAAAATTCAAAGAAGAAATACATTCACAATATTACGTATTTTGTTCATAAGTATAATTTAATTAATTTTATCTAGACCAATATTACTACACCTTTTTATATACTTTATGCCGTTTTTGTATTACTATGATTATTTTCAAATAAAAATACCGTACTATAAAATAGTGAAATACGTAGTAAATTTTATAATCTATAATAATCAAGATGCATACAGTACTCGGAAAAAAAGTACGCTGTAATTTTTTTTTTTCTGTTTCAGTTTTGCAAAGTACTGCATCTGTAAATCATTCTCAATTCTTCTTTAGCCAAACTACATTAACGGCACACATCAGTTTTGTTTCTACCATTCTTGATTTTTTAATAACATAACTATCTTCCTCACATAGAACTCTTCTTTTCTTTCCACCCTGTTCTATTGCCATGCATGTAGACTTTACCTGTTTGCAAACTGAAAATTTGAAGACTTCAGTTTGAACTGGATGTCGGGATTACAGTACAGCAGTACGGTATACAACTTGGCCTGCTATTTTTGAAGGGTTGTTGCCACGATAGGGAAGCGTTTGACCTACCTCACACTCACCCTCTTTTCTTTGAATTCTAGTTTTTGGCCTGTAAAATGCTTTTGTCACAGTAATTGAAAACGGTATTTGTCATTAATGACAATAATAGCATTACCGCCTACCTGCGAATTCCTCTCAATGTTATTTTCCGTTTACTGTAATGCAAGTATAATATGAATTATTACAGAATTTAGACTTTGCTAAATGCCGCTAGAAGTTGCTTATTAAATATTTGTTATTATAAAAATAATAAATTACATTTGTTTAATACAGATGAAGACCGTACTTCGTAATGACTGTCGCTTTAGTCGAAGTGGCGCACTAACATGGTCGCTATAACTAATCTCAGCATTGTGTGTTTTTTATTTTTCTTTTCGTGTTCGTGTGACTTTCAAGAACATTCATACGAGAATATAAGATAGGTTGTGAAAATATTGTTTTTTTTTTTGTTTCACAATTCTCAAAGTTTTTTTTTCTCTCTCTCGCTGTTATTTATACTCGCTTTAATATCTTTGGTCATATCGCGAGTTAATCCTTGATTGAAATCCGAAGGCCTGTGTACTATTGTTAAGACTGGTTCTACTGTTGTGAACTAGATGGCGACTGTGTATGTATTACTGATTTGTTATGAATATGATATTGGTGAGGAATGAGGCCGGTGATATTCAGGGATGTTGTGGCCCGAATTTCCTGGCATTTGTTTTACGGTTGAGGAAAAACCGTGAAACATCTCAACCAGGAAATCGAACCCGGGCCCTCTGCGTAAGAGACCAGTATGCTGACCCCTACACCAGAGAGGTAGTCAGTGATCAATGTTGTCAACGAAGATCGGACCATAAACTTATTTCCGTTTCATTATATAGATTATTAAAAAAATAACACAATCCATTACGTGTAAATTTACAGAAATTGTTAAAAGTGGTGTCGTCTATTTTAGATGAAGACATGTTATTTGAAGGTAGACTACTTTAAGGTACAAGGTTTGTAAGATATATATTTTATATATCATTAACTTAAGCGCATTGCTGCAATTAAATATACATAATCTGTACACTAAAGCATTTGCTGAATGCCCATTTCTGTTCACTTCTTAAACACTTTGCAAGGACAAAGTCCTTCAATAGTTGATTAAATTGTTACATCATAGTATTTTCAAAAGAAGGAGAGAATACTTTAATAAATAATTTGGTTTGAAGATTCATATTGGCACCATAATTTAGCATTCTTAATTGATCTAGCAGATAACGTTAAAGATCTTAACTTAAAACTTCAAGAAGGTGCTAAGGAAATTGAGGAAATGATATCTGAGGTACATTCTTTCGTTGATAAGCTAAATTTATGGAGAAACAAATAATATAAGATTAAGACACTTTTCTACTTCGAAATCTCAAGTAGGAGAAGACGAGATACAATATGAAAAAGAAGATCGTGTAAAAATTATATCTTACTTGAAATATAGTTCTGATTGTTGATTTTCAGTTTTCAAAACATTTCTTTCGTATCTGAGTTTGGTTCTTCTCCATGGACAAACCTAAATCTGGAAGCTGTATCTTTTTTTAATGGCGACAGATGGACCAGCTGCTGAACTCGAAATTATTTAATTAAGAAATGATTTGTGTGTGGAAAGTGTTATAGAATTTGAGAAATGACAGGCCAACATTTATTAAGACAGTCTATGGGTATACTGACTAATGTTATTCTTCGGGTGAAGGCCTTGTTTGCTTCAGCTTACCTTTGTGAATTTTTATTTTCAAACATGAACTTAATAAATAAATATAGATTTAGGCTGATGAAACATTTGGACTCACTCATTCGAGTCGGCCTTACCAAACATCGAAGCTCTTGTCAAGGGAAGTTCCTACCGAATTTCACACTGACTAAGAGAAAAGATTATGTATTGTAAGTTTTAGTTTTTTTCACAAATATTTTCAGTACTTTATTTACGCATGGTCTTTTTAGCATGACCTTTATTTCCTCTTCGTTAAAAATTGGTTCATCTGTCTGCTCACTTCACGAATCCACTAGAAGAATGTGTCATTCTTGACACGAGGAATGAATACATTTGCTAACAATCTTCACTCATGGCTTTTTGTGAGTTTGCTGAAACTACTAGGATCGTTCAGAGGATTAAATGGAGTTTATTTTCTAGAGTTTGTTTTATTTTGGATCCAAGTTCCCTGTAGATTCTTGGATGCAGAAGGTAAAAGTTATGTGCTTGAACCCTTGTAGAATTTTTGGCTATGTGGTAGTATCAGTAGGCTTGGAGGATTTTTTAAGCATTGTAAAGTAGTATATATCTGTTAGTGCATTATTATTATTATTATTATTATTATTATTATTATTATTATTATTATTATTATTATTATTATTATTTTGTGTCTCAAGGGATTTTAGCTTTTCTGGGTTTGGAACTCCATACTTGATTGTGGATGGATTCGGTACGGAATTCGATTCCATAATTACATCTTCAGAAGAATCACTGTTCTCCGAATCACTGTCATCGCATATCGTGTCATATGTTGGAATGAAAATGTCACCTATCTATGTATATGCCAGGTGGGTCACCTGAGTCACGAAGTTATGCAATCCCGCACATTCATAGTCAGTTTCGTAAATACTGTACTCGTAATCATATTGTAATGCAAAGGGCAGTAGTGTGTCTGTCATACTAGATAGGTGATTAAGGCGTGTAGCTAATAATGCTTTGCGGGTTCGGGTCTTACACTGTGTATATTACGGTACTTAATGTTCTTGTTTTAATGTGAGAATCTCAAAATATTCCACATAGTTTCTACAAATAGATTCTACGATTTCGGCATCGTAAATGTACAGCAAAACGAGGCCAGCAGCATAGACATGTTTCATAATATGGTTGTGTTTTATACACTAACACCTTAAATATTTAAAATAAATAAATATAATACGTTACTAATTTGTCGGTATGACTTAACCTATCGTAGGTGCTTATTTCATTAGCATTTTAAAACAAAGAAGAAAGTGTTTAATATCAACTGGTACTAACTTTCCTGGTAACCAGGTAAATCGCAGAATTGCTTATTTTGAAATAAGGAATTAGAAATTTCACACCTAACCTTGCGTTGAAATCTCCTATAAAAGGTACCGCAATTTCCTGGGCATTATAGCAAATGTAGGATTGCAAAATAAGGGGCGAGTGAATCACTCTGTACTTATACACTGTATTCACGTATTTATTTACTTAATTAGAGTTTATTAGTTCCAAAATTTCAGTCGCGAACGACTGATCTTCAACTCCCTCTTCCGCAATTTCACCTAATTTCTACTTAAGTTCAAACATGAGTGAGCGGATCGTTTATTTCACAATGTTCATTTCGGAAAATATCGGACGCATTATTTGCTTATGGCTAAGTCTGTTGTCAGCAATGCAGTAATTTTCGTTTTGTGTGTTTGAAAGAAGTAAGGAAATATGAGATATAAGTTTACTTACAGTAATGCAACTTTAATGACAGTTGTTCCATTTCGTGGACTGTTTGAATCCTCATTATTTGTTTCCGGAAGTGTACATTAAACTTCATGGTTTAGAGTTGTGCAATGAAGTTAAAACCGTAATTCCACAAGGATGCATATGATTGCTTTGTAATAGCGAACAAAATGTCTTGGTCACTGTAGTGAGAAACCACGACATTAATAGCACTTTCCTAAAAGCTGAGATTCATCATTTGAATCCGTTCGAGATGAACCACGGCTTTGTTTTTCGTGGGAAAACAAGATTCTGTTTGACAATTTTATGCCGTGGGAAAGGTGTACTGTATTTAATATCATTTTCGAGACTTAAAATATTCTTATTGAATTTGGTATTCCCAAGAAACTAGTTCGATTAATTAAAATGTGTCTCAGTTAAACGTACAGCAGAGTCCATATAGTCCAGTTTCTGTCAGATGTTTTTCCAATTCACTGCGGGCTAAAGCAAGGAGACGCACTATCACCTTTACTTTTTAACTTTGCTCTAGAATATGCTATTAGGAAATCCAGGATAACAGAGAGAGTTTGGAATTCAACGGGTTACATCAGCTCCTTGTTTATGCGGATGTGATTATGTTAAGAGAAAATCCATAAACTATTATGGAAAACACGGAATTTTACTTGACGCAAGTAAAAAAATAGGTTTGGAAGTAAGTCCCGAAAAGACAAACTATGTGATTATGTCTCGTGATCAGAATATTGTACGAAATGGAAATATGATATGATATGATATGATATATGATATGATATGATATGATATGATATGATATGATATGATATGATATGATATGATATGATATGATATGATATGATATGATATATGATATTTATGTCAGCCAACTTTACAATTCATAGTTATGGTGGACCATCACATTTCTGCTTTTCGATCCACCATCCCTTTAATACAGAACATCCTTTTCTATTAATATATTAATTTGCGAAGTATTTCCTGATTACTTCCTATTCTTCTGTTTTAAATTAATTCTTCACTATCTATCCTGTTCTATTCTCTCTCTCATACCTAGACTGTATCCCTTCCATTTCTCGCTTTCCTATTAAATATTGCATATTCCTTTTTTAATAATTTATATTATTTATTTATTTTATTCTCTGTTCTCAAATCTACCTATTTTTAATCATTATTACGAAATGGAAATATAAAAATGGAAAATTTATCCTTTGAAGAGGTGGAAAAATTCAGATATTTTAGAGCAACAGTAACATGAGTTTTACTCGTTGGGGCATACTCAATAAATAAAAAAGTGAAATTTTGTCGTTGCACAGAATACATGCCGAAATTTGAATCATGTAATAGCTATCTCTTCGTTGGCATCATGTCAACTCACATCAACTGAATCCTTCCTTACGTTCATAACTTCATATTAGACTAATTTAAAGCCTGAAAATGAAATAAATCTTCTTGAGGTAGATGTACTATAACGATGCATTTCTATTCCGGAAAGCAATTTTATAATGAACTCTGCATTCATTCATGATGTACCACTATAAACATCTCATCGGGTTATGGCTCTATAAGGAGCCGTGTTTGCAGACTTACTAACACAGTTGCTCCTTTATTAAACGGCAGTGAGGAAATTAACGCTATGTACTTATATTCCATCATTTCCCTGAAAGGGCCTTGTAACACCGCCATGTTCTGGAAAAGAAAGGCTTTTGCAATAAGAACATGTCCGGTTCACGTATTGAAAATCCAATAGTTACGCAATTTCTCACAAACACTTGTATAAACGAAGTAGGATTGTGTTTACAAACTTGGCACATACAAGTAAACAACTATTATGTAATAGTATGACGTGCAGATAGAACGAAAATAAATACAGTATAATACGAAAATAAATAAAAAAGAGCTTTCCTTGTATAATTTAATATTACGCTGTCATTAAACCTTTTCGAAGCTTGCGTTGATGCGTAGGAGAATGGCTCTTCCCTGCGAATGTATACAGTGATTAACAGAATGTCTTTACACCAGTCTTCACGACATATATATGTGAGACAGATTAAATTACGACTTAACATAAAGGAAGCTGTGAAGAGGCACATCAGTGTACTACTTTGGATGCTGCAGAATGCAAGTTATGTAGCCTAACAAGCAACTTCATTGCAATATCTTTTTTCTACATTGTAGAATGCTCGATATGATTACAAATGGAAGTAATGTTGTACTTTTCTCTAGTCTAGGCCTCACTTTTCTCCAATCAGAAAGCAGAACTTAACTGAACTGAAAATTTTAGGTTGAAGCTTTGCTTTTCTCCAATATCAAACTGAACTAGAACTTAAAACTGAACTGATGTGTTAAGTTAAGGTATCCTAAGTTCAATTTTCAGTTATGCTTTCCTAGAATACTAAATCTGAACTGAACTGAAAAGTCCATAGGCCTGTTTGCGCTGTTGGCTGAATAAGTGGTTGGCAAAGATGCACGAAAGTGAAAAAAATAAGCTACAGTTGGATACTTTGGCGTTCCTTTTAGTGGACGGATTAACAGATAATACAGATCATGATGGTAGGAGGAAGAGGAATAAAGTGCATAAGATCTGCTGATGAAAGGCGTGTTAGCAGAAGAGGAGATGATACTAAGGGATATGATAGTAAAACTAAATGACAGCTGTGAGCAATATGGAATGAAGAGAAATTCCAACAAAAGGAAGATCATTGTCATAGGAAGAAAAGTAAAGAAGGTAAACTTACGAATTCTAAATGAGGCAGTAGAGCAAATGGATAGCTTCAAATATTTTGGGTGTACTATAAGCAGTAACATGAGCTGCTGCCAAGAAGTCAAAAGGAGAATAGCAATGGTAAAATGAAAGCTTTTAATAGAAAAAGGAGCATCTTCTGCGGATCTTTGGATAAAGAACTAAGGAAGAAACTAGTGAAGTGCTTTGTGAGGAGTGTAGCACTGTAGGTGGAGGAAACATGGACATTACGACGAAGTGAAGAGATGCGAACAGAAGCATTTGAAATGTGGATATGGAGAAGGATGGAGCGTGTGAAATGGACAGACAGAATAAGAAACGAAGCTGCATTGAAAAGAGTGGGTGAAGAAAGAATGATGCTGAAACTGATCAGGAAAAGAAAAACGAACTGGCTTTGTCACTGATTGAGAAGAAACTGCCTGAAGGATGCAATGGAAGGCATGGTGAACGGGAGAAGAGATCGGAGCAGAAGAAGACATCAGATGATATACGACATTAAGATATATACACATGCGGAGACTGAGAGGAAGGCAGAAAATAGGAAAGACTGGAGAATGCTGGGTATGCAGTTTGCCCTTAGACATAACACTATGAATGAATCATGAGCATCATTCTGCAAAAAGATCTGAAGTACATCCCATGTTTACTAATCGTGACTCAGAGGGAGCTTATGAAGTTATTGAGATCGAGTTTGTTTACTGTTATATCAGTAACGCTATACGTAAAAAGTTAACAATAATAAAAATACCCTTCACTGTTGGAGTTACATTGGCTGTAATCAATAGGCCTACAATTATACTAGCCATTTGGTCGTGCTACCCAGAGCAGCGTATGTATGCTACCGTACTGCATCTGTTCAAAAATCAACTCTTTCTGTCAAAGAGAGTTAACATAATTTTTAAAAGTGAGTTGATTTTGAAAATGTGAATCTTATATACTTGATCGTCCTAATTCCTCGCCGAACCCCTTCAATAACGCTTCGTATTTCTATATTATTTGTCTGGAACGTTATATAAAAATTCGTTTTGGCGAACAAAATCGGTTATTATTTCTTCTTCGATACATGAAAATTTTCGTTTTGCACTCATGTTGTTGATAAAATACGAAACTTCCATAAAACCTAATATGTATAGGCCTAATAACCTTACTACACTACAACAATCACATGGAAATTTGGAAATGAAGTGAAAAAAAAAAAAAAAAAAAAAAGATGCTACCGTAATTTTTTTCGCCTAAAATTCTGGTGGAAAACTTGAAATTCTAGTGACAAACCGAAAAGTACACATTCAGGTGTAAGATACGTTCAGATTATCTTAGACCGGGATTACGATCAACGTTCGTTCGCGTTACGTTTCGTTACGGGGAAGTTCGTTGAAGTTCGACAAATACAAGCTCCGTGTATTTGATTACGGTTAACATTAAAATGAACGAACGAAAGACGGCGCTGTTTCGACATTGCCAAGGTCTAGCTTCCACAAAAGCAAACAAACGAAAGTTGGACGACATCCAATCACGAATCAGAAGCGCGACGACGCGCTTAATTTAGTTTCACCTCTTCTTTCGTTGTAGATGCGGCCATATTGCAACTGAAATATTATATAAAACAATATTAATTAAAAATTACATAAGACGTGGAACGAACTTTGATTGAATGTGCCAGGTCACATGAATATACAGGGACACCATTTTATTTTCATTTCAATTTTTATTGTACCCGAGTTTTTGAACGTACTTCACTCCCACCCCCTCTACTAGTAAACTTCCAATCGTCCTCCACACAGAACCAAGGCCGCGTATGCAGCCAAAGTCGTCTTACGGTCATAATAAGCAGTACTGAGTTAGCGAATATAATACGTTCCAGAAATATGTTTGCGTTTTCCAGTGACGAAAGAGCTTTCAGTATTGAATCATATTTTCGCACAGGTACTGTCGTCCATTTGTCTACGTCGCATCCCGGTTTCCCCCACCCGCTTCTGCTCGCCCCTCTATAAAGGCTAATGGCTAGGCTGTCTTAGCTCTTTTTTGAAAACATTAATTTGTTAGGAATTGGACGTCTACGTAATACTATACAACTGTTTAAAATAACTTAAATAAAAGGGCCTCGTTAAGTAATTAACTGTCATGTGATTTCCCCCCTTTCTACGACCCTGCGACAAAATCACTTAGACGGACAGTAGATAGCATGTCTGAGTAATTTTATCTTTTCGAATCGGGCAGAAGTGAAGATTGAATTTACAGTGCGTAAAGTACTCTTTTATAGAGTAGGTACAGAATTATTTCAACATGAGTTACTAGTACGAAGGAATTGGAATTAGGTACAATATTCTATAGTGCGATGATATGCACAAAAGAACTGAAGCCTGTATCGAATGGAAACCATTTTAAAAATGTGTTTAAATATCCATAGTATGATTGTTTTTCAATTTAACTTAATTCTCTAAATTGTACGCTAATATGCTGTAGACAATATAATATATACTGCATAATGAATACGTCCGAATGGATAGCTCAGTTCCTGAGTAAAAACACTTATTGTTAATACAGTGCTGTATTTTGATTAAACAAAAAGCTAATGAAAATTATCAAACTCAAAATCGCGATATTTACCAGTTTACGTAAATGGATTAACTACTTTTCTTCCCTCCTAACCTACCTAGTAATGTGATTTGTTTGTATTTTACGCTAATATCATCGAACTCCAGACGTGGAGGGGGTAGCAAACGGTGTTTCCGGTTCTCAACCGTTAATCCAAAGCTATAGCCAGGTTAATATTAGAAATGTTAGTAAAAATAAAATGATGTCCCTATATTTTCTATATGTGGCATAAAACACATTTTTGTTTAAAATTAAATATAATAGGCAAACATGAAAGTATTCATAACACCTAATTCAACAGTTTATTTTAGTACGTAATTCTCTTTAACGTATTGGTAAAGTGAAAGGCTGCGGTATAATTGGACTCAGGTTCGAATCTTACGTTAACATAATATTTACTTTCTTTTTTTTTTTTGGTAATTCAATTACATTATACGTTATTTTATTTTAACCCTAAAATAATGAGGATTTCAGTACATAAATAATATATCCGTAATTTGCACTAGTCCAGCTAGTCCAATATTGTTATAGAGTAAATGTGTATACATTTAATACCTAATAGGCCTACATATGAATGAAATGTTTGTGATTCGTGTTAGTAAGTTTATCGAGCAAACAATCAATATTTTTTTTTATATCGAGGAGTTGGTCTAATGCATATTATGTTATTTATTACATAAATTATATGTATTTTATTTATACTGGGTATTAAATAATTATGAATGAAAGTTATAGTATGTAAGCTATGTTCTCCCATAGCTGATGATAAAAACAATTCATAGCTAAGGGTGCTATTCATAGACATTTCGCTAGCCCGCGCTACGAGCGTGCTAAATTAGGCCCGGCTATCGACTGGTTACGTGTACGGGATTCATATCATATATCGCTAACACTGGTTTATGAATACGAAAAACGTTAGTTCGCTGATCATCCACCGGAAGCCCGCGCTAAGAATGCCTATGAATACGGCCCTATGAGTTTAAAGGTTTGGACAACTCTTACACTGTAGCTACGTATTCGGTAGCTGGGAAGGAGCGGAGTTCGGGGCTTGTTTCACTTGAGTGGAGGTACTGCTCCTCGAGTCTGCTGAGGCCAAGAGGGCTATAATAGGGCTTATATCTAGCCGTCTTGGCTGAGGTGCTATGTCGCTTACGACAGCAAATGGACTATACATCAGTTTCTACATGCTAACGTTTGGCGATTATCTGGCCCAGGCCGGAAAATGGGATTCAGTCCCGTATGACATTAATTTTACTTCCTCTTTTCCAGAACGAAAGTGAAAATTAAAAACAGTAACAAGGAAATCTACATATACAATTTTTGCAATTTACAATTAATAATACTAATATTTACTTACCTACTTAGTCATGGCTTTTAAGAAACCCGGAGGTTCATTGCCACCCTCACATAAGCCCGCCATCGGTCCCTATCCTGTGTAAGATTAATCCAGTCTCTATTATCCACATATTGGAGAAAAAAAATTAGAGTATAAGGGTACAGCACATCAATTATTAGTAGATTTCGAAAAGGCATATGACCCCGTTAAGAGAGAAGTTTTATATAATTTCCTTATTGAATTTGGTATTCCCAAGAAACTAGTTCCATGACTTACAAAAAATGTATCCCAGTGAAATATACAGCAGAGCCCGTATAGATCAGATTCTGTCTGACGCTTTTCCAATTCACTGCGGGCTAAAGCAAGGAGACGCACTATTACCTTTACTTTTTAACTTCCCTCTAAAATATGCCATTAGTAAAGTCGAGGATAACAGAGACAGTTTGGAATTAAACGGATTACATCAGCTTCTTATCTATGCGGATGACGTGAATATGTTAGGAGAAAATCCACAAACGATCAGGGAAAACCGGAAATTTTACTTGAAGCAAGTAAAGAGATAGGTTTGGAAGTAAATCCCGAAAAGACAAAGTATATGATTATGTTTCGTGACAAAAATATTGTACGAAATGAAAATATAAAAATTGGAAATTTATCCTTCGAGATTTTTTATTTATTTCAGTTGGTTATTTAACGACGCTGTATCAACTACTACAGTAGGTTATTTAGCGTCGATGAGATTGGTGATAGCAAGATGATATTTGGCGAGATGAGGCCAAGGATTCGCCACAGATTACCTTGCATTCACATTACGGTTGGGAAAAACCTCGGAAAAAAACCAACCAGGTAATCAGCCCAAGCGGGGATCGAACTCCTTCGAAGAGATGCAAATATTTAAATATCTTGGAGCAAGAGTAACAAATATAAATGACACTCTGGAGGAAATTAAATTCTTCGAAGAGATGCAAATATTTAAATATCTTGGAGCAAAAGTAACAAATGTAAATGACACTCTGGAAGAAATTAAACGCAGAATAAATATGGTAAATGCCTGTTATTATTCGGTTGAGAAGCTTTTCCCATCTAGTCTGCTGTAAAATATCTGAAAGTTAGAATTTATAAAACAGTTATATTAACGGTTGTTCTATACGGTTGTGAAACTTGGACTCTCACTTTGAGAGAGGAACAGAGATTAAGGATATTTGAGAATAAGGTTCTTAGGAAAATATTTGGGACTAAGAGGGATGAAGTTACAGGAGAATGGAGAAAGTAACACAACGCAGAACTGCACGCATTGTATTCTTCACTTGTCATAATTAGGAACATTAAATCCAGACGTTTGAGATGGACAGGGCATATAGCAAGTATGGGCGAATTAAAATGCATATAGAGTCTTAGTTGGGAGGCTGGAGGGAAAAAGACCTTTGGGGAGACCGAGACATAGATGAGAGAATAATATTAAATAGTAGTAGTAGTAGTAGTAGTAGTAGTAGTAGTAGTAGTAGTAGTAGTAGTAGTAATAATAATAATAATAATAATAATAATAATAATAATAATAATAATAATAATAATATAATTTATTATTTCTAATTTTTATGGCTCTGCTGATTTTTAGCGGAAATTCTGTACTAATTCATTCTATTACGTGAGAATATTACAACTGATTGAATAGTACACTTCATTGGCCGTTATTTACTACTAATACTACTACTACTACTACTACTACTACTAGTTATTGTCGTCGTCATCATCATCATTCGTACCTGTCGATCTTTGGAGTAATATGACAGCTGAACATGAGACAAAAAAAGTAATTCTGGCGGTCACTGTATAATATGTACTTGAGACCAGTTGACAGATTATTAAAATGACCTTGCATAAGGAGCACGTTGAGAAGGAAACCGTGGCCATAAACAGGTTGCAGCTGTGCCCATCACCATTACCATCACCCATCATCATCAAGACATACTATAGATACAGTGGCTTTCGTTCTATGCAATAAACAGAGTGGAAATGAAATAACCCTGCAGATTGAAATGGACCATAAGGTATACTTACATGAATAGAAAACCTATAATACGTTTTGTGATTAAATGCACAGTTAACTAGAAAATTAAATTGGAAGTTTCAGCAGTCTGGCAACATCGCCGCTAACATATACTCCTCAAGCCAAGTTTATAAGGGTCTTCGTTATCAAAGGAAGGAGTTCTCTTGCAGATTGCTGGATAGAGACTGGAAAAGATGGAAATATGAGGGCGCAAGATCGGGAGAATCTGAGGTATGTGGAATCACCTTCCAACCTATCTCCTTACTTGCTTAAAGTAAACTTCTTATGTTTTTCATAAACAAACAAACCCTCTTTATTGTCCTGGACTTTCCTAATGACATATTTTACAGCAAAGTTAAAAAGTAAAGGTGATTAGTGCATCTCCTTGCTTTAGCCCGTAGTGAATTGGAAAAACGTCAGATAGAATCTGGTCTATACGGGCTCTGGTGCATACAGTATTTCATTGAGATACATTTTTCGTAATTCATCGAACTAATTTCTTGGGAATATCAAATTCAATAAGAATATTATATAAAACTTCTCTCTTAACAGAGTCATATGCATTTTTTTAAATCTACGAATAACTGATGCACTGTGCCCTTATACTCCCAATATTTTCCAATATCTGTCGAATGCAAAGAAATCTTATCAATAGTCGATCAACTACGTCTAAAACCACACTGATCCCCAATAATTTCATTTACATAAGGAGTTAATCTTCTCAAAAGAATATTGAAAAAAATTTTGTATGACGTAAATAAAAGCGATATTCCTCGAAAATTACTAGTTAGTCTTTTTTCCCCCTTCTTAAAGATAGGTACAATTATGGATTCCTTCCATTGTTCTAGATTTGTTTCCTTCTTCCAAATAGCAAGTATAAGCTTATAAATTTCGCTAGATCATGCGCTTCCACTCTCTTGTATTAATTCTGCTAGAATTTGATCGATACCTGGAGACTTGCACTTTTTCAGCTTTTCTATCGCAATTTCGACTTCAGAAATGTGCGTTCGGGTATAAATAGTTAAGCAGTTTGTATTATAATATTGTCCTGATCATTTCTATTTGGCCTCTGTACATTTAGTAGTTGAGCAAAATAGCGTTTTCATCTGTTCAAGATGGAATGAGAGTCTGCAAGCAAGTCATCATTCTCATCTTTGATGACGTTTACCCTTGCCTGATATCCTTTCTTAATTTTCTTTATGTATTTGTATAAATGTCTAATGTTTGTATTCTTACTATTTGTTTCTCCCTAATTCAGTTTTTCCTTCAAGTAATCTCTTGTTTTGTTTTTAAGTTTACGACTGAAAAAAAGAACAAAAAAAACACACACACACGCACGCACGCACACACACACAGATATATATATATATATATATATATATATATATATATATATATATATATATATATATATATATATATATATATATATATACGTCGTTCCGTACCGTGTTATTGGTCAAAAAGTAGAATGACATAGTAAAAGTATAATAATCGCACAAAAATATAAAATCCCTCTATTATAATACGAGTATAATCGTCATAGAGACTTATAGTACCCAAAATTACTGAGGCTACTATAGAATATTATTCTAATGTAATTACATCCTATCGAAGATACGAAAAGTTTGTTACAGGAACTACGTACACGTTAGAGTGTCACTGAAAAAAACATTGTTTGGAAAAGCACCAGTTAAAGTAAATGGTAGGGTAAATGACTTGTTGGTCATTAAAAGCATTAAAAATAATTAAAATTGGATTAAAAATAATGGGAAATGTTACTTGCGAAGAAACACAAACGGGACTGAATAGAGAGATCACAACATCCCGGAAGATTTGAAATGTCTGCAATAAGGCCAACTCAAGGAAGGAAAGGATTGCAAAGAAAGCGTCCTAGGCCGTACGAACCACTCACTATAACTGTCCATTGTTACGCGATGCTTTACGCTTATGCACTGTGGTTTCACCGTCCCTATCTACTGTCTATCAGTCAAATATAATAATTAACTCAGACCTTTTTTTCCTACTCGCATCACCACACATGTACAGTACTTCTACATAAAGATATGCAGCATAGTGAAGCTATGCATCTGTCGATAGGTGATTGCACCCACACGAGCTGATGAGATGGCATGCAACATACAAAAACTATCAGCATACACCATTTTATTGTAGTACTGGGTTCAATGTAAGATAACTGAAAATTCAGTTGATATATATTATATGGGCAAAGATAAGGTAATGTAACGATTTTAATTACAAAATTATTCAATGACACGATAAACAAACTTTCTTGAAATTAAAATACAATATTAGAATCACCAAAAAATTATTGACACGTGGCGCCGTCGTACGTTTCTATCACTTCAACTAGACATCGGCGTAGCTCTGTCGGCTAAAGGTAAGCGTTCACTACATATCGCATCGCACTTCTCGTACGAATCGCACGCAATGGATATTTTAAGTGCAGTGCGTTCACTGTAACGGCTCTACCTCATCGCCTCATTGGATTCCCTATCAGCTGTTTAAAAGATGACGTCGTACGATATTGACATTGCTGAAAACAGAGGAGTTTGAGGTTAGGTCTATTAATTATGAGTGTTAGCGAATAAGAATTTGTAATTGCTTCATGCGTCTTAATTGAAGAGGAAGAAACGAAAGAGATATTAATTACATAATATATATGTAAGAAACGACTTGATTACGGTAATAGGACGCCTCGGATTATATAATTCTTCGCAATTTTCTACAATCGAAATAAATTTTCCGTCTGCCATTTTGGCGCGACACTGAACATGGCACAACATAATAGTAACAGTTGAGCAATTAAAATTGATTTATTAAAGAAGGCCATGATCGCACGCATCGGAAAAGTTGCTCATCCGAGAAACGTGGACGGATTTGCCGAGAGCCGATGTAGTGAACGCGGTTACATAACAATTACAGCAAAGATAGTCTTTTTCCGATCCGTGCGATTCGCCCGATGAGTGCGATACGATGTAGTGAACGATTACCTTAAGGCAAGCGCCGATCCGGAGTTGCGTTCGGGCGCGGGTTCGATTCCCGCTTGGGCTGATTACCTGGTTGGGTTTTTTCCGAGGTTTTCCCCAACCGTAAGGCAAATGTCAGGTAATCTATGGCAAATCCTCGGTATCATCTCGCCAAATACCATCTCGCGATCACCAATCCCATCGACGCTGAATAACCTCGTAGTTGATACAGCGTCAATAAATAACCACGTAAAAAAATCATTTCAACTGCATTAAACACAAGGTCATGTTTCTGTAACTTTACTAAGGGTTGTTTACCAGTCTGCCTTAAGTCTGGTATGTTAGTGCTCAGTAATGTCAACATGTGACCGAAGAAAGGTGAACATTCATCCTTTGTTTAGATAAAGTTGTATTACTGCACTCACAAGGAAAAAGTTACAGAGAGATAGGTAGAATACTTTCTATAAGCTTCTCTACTGTAAGATCTATAATACATAAACACAGAGAACAAGGATCCACACGAAACAAGCAGAGATCTAGTCGCCCATGAAAACTCACATATCGAGAGAAAAGAACCATCTTACGATTAGTCCAAAAGAAACCTACAAAAAGTGCTGCCTCTTTAACTGCTGACATCGCAACAACATCTAACAACACGGTAAGTGCTTAGACAGTACGGAATGTCCTGAATAGTGCTGATATTCATGGCAGGTCTTCCAGCAAAACCATGTATTTCGTAGGTAAACAGAAAGGAAAGCCTTGAGTTTGCCAAGGAATATTGTGGAAAGTCATTGGAATACTGTCATATTCTCAGACGAGTCGAAGTTCAACTTGTTCGGTTCTGAAGGACAGAAGAAAGTGTGGCGAAAACTAACAAAGAATTACAACACATAGTTCCAATAGTATAACATGGAGGTGGGCATGTTATATGTTATAGTTTGGAGGTACATGACATCCTCGGGAGTTAGAAATCTGGCCTTTATTGATGGAGAAATGGATCAATACAAATTCATTGGTGTGTTGCGGGATATTTTGTCTAACAGTGTGCACAAGCTCGGCCTGGATGGGGTCTTCCGTTTCCAACAAGATAACGACCCCAAACACACCGCTATAAAAACAAGAGAATGGTTACTAAATAATGTCTCCAGGAGACTTCTTACTCCACCACAGAGTCCAGATTTGAATCCTATTGGGTATTTGTGGGAATATCTTGGAAGAGAAAGGGCCAAGAGCCGCCCATCTAATAAGGAAGAGTTTAAGAGGGTTCTTGGATGTGTGAGCTTAAATTTCCTCTGAAACGACGAGAAATTTGGTTCACTCAATGCCCAGACGTCTGGAAGCTGTCGTCCGTGCTAATGGATTGCATACAGGATACTGAATACATTAGAGAGATCTATTATATGCATTAGTATAATGTGCCAATACTTTCTTTGAAATAAGAAAATGGATTTTCTATTATAAATAATTATTTTGTATTATTGTTGTTGAATTTCCGTGAAATTAAGGAATAAAAATTTTATTTTCTTACACTTGCCCGTTATATAGATCTTATAGGGAAAATATTGAGAATGCCAATACTTTTTGGTGCCAGTGTATGAGGGTCACAGAGTGTTGGTGTTATCCTATCTGCGGAGAACGGCCACATAGATGTGTACCATCCATGTAAAAGGTGAATTTTAATTCAAGCTGCTCTTATTGAGTGTTAAGTGCTATGTCTATATTTTTAATGCATAATAGCAGTATTATCACCTCGCTAAATACGTTGTCTTCCCGCATTGCCCACGCACTTCAACCTACAGATTACTGATAAATGGCATTCCTGACACTGGCCATATTCTCAGCTGATAGCAGCAGATATGCAGCATAGTAAAGCTGTGCACCTGTTAAGAGGTAATCGCACCCATACGCAGATCTACGTAAAGATATGCTGCAAAGTAAAACTGTGCACCTATTGAAAGGTGATCGCACTCACACGTAGTTCTACGTAAAGATATGCAGTATGAAGCTATGCACTTCTCGACAGTTGATCCCCGGCGAGGGATCGAACCCGGGCCCTTTGGATGGAAGACTAGCGAGCTAGTGCTTGAGCCACAGACGCGGTAAGTTGATAACGGTCTCTAAGACATCCGATGTCTACCTGTCACTCACTTTGTACCAAAGTTGGTGTATTACTTTATAGCCTTTGAAATTTTTTCCTTACCATATTAGTGTCTTGTTGATATATCCTCTACAATGTTGTTCTTAATTTCCATTTTCTCTCTTATTACATTATTCCTTATTCTATCTCTTCTTGCAGATCTTCTCCAGCAGTCATGGCTACGATCTTGACTCGCAAGCTTGAGGGAGGGGCCGGGAGGGGGTATCGATTCGCTACATCTCTGTACGGGACGAGGCTAGTCTTCCGTCACATTGGTGTTCTCTGCAAGCGCTGCGTTGTTGAATTTAGTTTAATCAAACGTGCATGCGTGTGTGTGTTACATTAATTTTGTGTAAAATTGCTCATATTGAGAGAACACTGAGTTCATTATTTGTAGAATTAAAAGAGAAACAGTTTTCAAGTTGAACGTATTTTTTTTTATTTTAGGTTATTTTACGGCGCTTTATCAACATCTTAGGTTATTTAGCGTCTGAATGAGATGAAGGTGATAATGCCGGTGAAATGAGTCCGGGGTCCAGCACCGAAAGTTACCCAGCATTTGCTCATATTGGGTTGAGGGAAAACCCCGGGAAAACCTCAACCAGGTAACTTTCCCCGACCGGAAATTGAACCCGGGCCACCTGGCTTCACGGCCAGACGCGCTAACCGTTACTCCAAGTGTGGACTCAAGTTGGACGTATGAAACAATATGTGTTTACAAAAAAGATAGGAGATCGACACCACATTTACATATTAAAATAGCGGATGGAAGAAGACATAAATTTTCAATTTTCATGGTATAAGAAATATCCTTGGCTAACAAGGTGCACTGAGACAAACAAATTAGGCTATATTGTTTTACCTGTATTCTGTTTGGAGGTACAAATGAGTGGTCATTATCTTCTTATGGAGTCTTATCACAAAAAAAAAATTGATAGAAAAGTCGATAAACATCTGTTCTATAAAGAGATACAAGGTAAGCAAATTTTTTCAGCCTACCCAATATTTATACCCTAGCTTCGCCACTGATGGCAGCTGTTTTTTGTTTTAAGTTAAGACATGGTATCATGAGATGTTACATGACATTCATAGAATGTGACCGCATCACTAGATAGCAGTGTCATGTACTGGCTATCGCTATCGCACAGAGAGCAATGTGAATTCAGCTGTGAGTCGACCGCCGTGTCATGCATCCACAGTACAATTATGTGGTCGCATTACTACGGAGATGGCAGTATGATGTAGTTATCGTACAGAGAGTGGTGTTACGCGTAATGCGCAATATGCAGCTGTGAGTCGACCGTCGGATTTTTAAGGCGGGAATGTTTTCTTTAATGTCATTCCAACTGCCGTAATAAACACAAGTAGCATGATGTTGCGCCGTTTATGGACGTTCGATCGCTACCCTACTCTACCCTACCCTATTCTACCCGACTAGTACACATACTGCCCTTCGAAATAGGAGCAGTAGCCTACTCTGCATTTTATTTATATTGACAAGCTGTTTTAGGTTTTCACATAGGAGACTGTGAGCGGATTGTACTGTCTGGAATCACTTGACGAAGCGATTTCGATCCCGTGATTCCCGGTGGTTACGACCAATGACGTTATATAGTTACTTACCGATTACGAACAGTACACGTGCAGTCCTCTATGTGAAGATGTTGCATGAGATCGCCCACAGACTGCCTTCAGATAATTTCGAGTGTTTCCGCTCTCCATTCGGGTATAGCACCAGGTACCTTTTCTCTTCCTGAAGCCAAAGTGCTCTTCTTTCAACTGTTCTCCCATCTTAGAATATAAACGTCGATTCAGTAGTCGCAGGAGAATCTTCTCCGAATGCGATATCGGGCTGATAGTCCTGAACTCGTTACATTTCTCGGCATTATTTTTCTTCGGTATTGGCAGCAACACACTCCGTAAAATCTTCAGGCCAGTCGCCTTTCTCATATATTTCGTTGTATAATGATAGAATTTCCTTCTTTACTTCACACAAGCATTTCACTAATTCAATGGGGATTCCATCAACTCCTGTTGCTTTGCCATTCTTCATTTCCTAATCGCTGTTTCAACTTCCTCCCTTAAAACAGAAAATCCCTTTTCGTTTTCTGATACGGCCGCTTCGTCTTCTACAGCTAACTCAACTGGACGATTCCCTGTCTCATATAACTCTTCTGCATATTTCGTCCATGTGTTCAGTATTCTTTGTTTGTCTGTTAATTCATTTCCTATTTCGTCTTCTATCAACCACATGGATTTTCTGTTCTTACTTGTGAAGTCCAAACATTTAACTTCGCCGTACATTAAATCATATCTTCCTTTTCTAACTAAATTCTCTACTTTTACATTTCTCTTTCATCCAACCTTCCTTAGCTTTATGAGTTTCTCTTCTTATTTCGTTGTTTAGTTTCCCGTATTTTCTTCTACCTTCTTCTGTGTTGATGTGTTTTTCCATTTTCTCCTTTCCTTCATCTTCTCCAACATTTTCCCTGCGACCCAAGGTTTTTTAAGTCTCACACCTTCTCTGTTTCCTATTGTTTCTTCTGATGTTGTCTGTATATATCTTTTTAGATGAGTCGAGTACTCGATACTATTCTCAGGTGTGGATTCTAATGTAGCGGTTTTGTCTTTAAAATTTGCAAATTTGCTTAAGATTTTCTCCTTTCTTCTTCGTTCTTCAGATTTGCCAAGTTTAATATCTTCGTCACCTATCTTCCTCTTATCTTCTTCAGACGAATATCTATTTCGCCAATCGGCAGGACATGATCTGAGTTAATATCCGCTCCTGGTAAAGTCTGTGCATTTTAAAGTAATTTCGGAATCTTTCCTTTACCAGTACATAGTCTATCTGATATCTGCTTTCGTCCCTTGTGCATTTTTTGTTTTGTTTATTCACGGCCAGCATGTTCCATTTATGTGGAATAATACTACGTGCATTGGTTTATCTTACAATATGTACAAATAATTACTTCATATTATTCTACGCGTTATTTTATAGGCAATATAGGTGGATGAAATTTTGTACTTTCATTTCCTTTCCTTGTGCATGCCCATGTGTATCTTCTTCTAACTATTAAATTACCAGAGAGTTAAAGCAAGCCGCTCCTCAGAACCAATAGTCTATTTTTTTTTTATTTTACTTGGTTATTTAACGACGCTGTATCAACTACGAGGTTATTAGCGTCGATGGGATTGGTGATAGCGAGATGGTATTTGGCGAGATGAGGGCGAGGATTCGCCATAGATTACCTGACATTTGCCTTACGGAAAAAAACCAACCAGGTAACAAGCCCAAGCGGGAATCGAACCCGCGCCCAAACGCAACTCCGGATCGGCAGGCAGGCGCCTTAGCCGACAGAGCTACGCTGGTGGCACCAATAGTCTATATTTCCTCCACTTTGTGTTCTTCTTAGTGAGTAAATGTCTGAGTTGTTCCAACAAACAATCAAATTCAAACTTTTCATAACCCATTCCAAAGTAATTAAAAAAAAAACTTCACTGGATCATCTTTTAAGCGGCAAAAGATGGTGTGGAATTCCCCCTCTTCATCACGTGACCTCCACAAATCATGAATCCATAGATTTTTCTTTTTCTTTCGCTTTTGTAACACAAGGTAAGACGGACAAGCTATGACAAAGCCTTCCTCAATTGAATCCATGATTACAGGTAGCCAAGAAGAAGAAGGAAAAGAAGAGGGGTATATAAATAGCAGAATATGAGAAAAAAGTGCCCACGTACAGTCACCGCACAGTCCCTCATGTGAAAACCGACGACACACGACACAGTCCCCGAGTAGTTCCCGTACAGTTACCGCACTGTACTCAATGTGAAAACCGATCTATAGGCTACTCTGGCCTTTCATTTCAACATTTGAAAGTTTGTAATCGCTCCCGTATTCTCACAAAAAAGAAGAGTTGTTATAAATTTATACCCCAACCCTCGTACGTCTGAGTTATACAGATTTAAATACATTTCGAGGTAGGCATTTACGAGTGATAAAACCAATTTTTATTTTGTCTATTTAAGCTCTTGCGCTTATTTAAGAATATGTGCTTTTTTTTTTTTTTTTTTTTTTTATTTTGAAATAAACTTAAAGTTTATTTATTTGTTTGCTGTTTTAAATTATTCACACAACTAACATTTGTATTGCCTTCAATTTACCCACCTAATGTGGAAATTTAATGTTCTACTATTCCAGATTTGTAACATCCCTACAGAATTTATTTTATTATACACACGGAATTACTAGTACTCTTAAAATCTTCACCCGGCCTCCCAAATGACATTAGCGAAAAGTACAGACTGTACTGTCCATAAATACTGGCTTACAGGAAATAAAGCAAATCTGCAAAATAATGAAAGGTAAAACTATACTACATTTGTGGCAGACAGATGTCCATCTACACTAGCTTGTTTCCAACAAGCATCAGTTTCGTCAGTTGATGTAGAACGATTTTCTTGTGACGAAAACTGTTCTGTCCTATAGAAGGTAGGATATAACATCAGAAAATCTAAACATGTATTGTATCTTGTAGTAATGTACAATGAATAAAATCTGTTGCACGAATAGTACTTACTGGCTTTTAAGGAATCCGGAGGTTCATTGCCGCCCTCACATAAGCCCCCCATAGGTCCCTATACTGAGCAAGATTAATCCAGTCTCTATCATCATATCCCACCTCCCTCAAATCCAGTTTAATATTATCTTCCCATCTACGTCTCGGCCTCCCCAAAGGTCTTTTTCCCTCCGGTCTCCCAACAAACACACTCTATATGCATTTCTGGATTCGCCCATACGTGCTACATGCCCTGCCCATCTCAAACGTCTAGATTTAATGTTCCTAATTAAGTCAGGTGAAGAATAAAATGCGTGCAATTCTGTGTTGTGTAATTTTCTCCATTCTCCTGTAACTTCATCCCTCTTAGCCCCAAATATTTTCCTAAGCACCTTATTCTCAAACACCCTTAACCTATGTTCCTCTCTCAAAGTGAGAGTCCAAGTTTCACAACCATAAAAACAACCGGTAATATAACTGTTTTATAAATTCTAACTTTCAGATTTTTTTACGGCAGACTGGATGATAAAAGCTTCTCAACCGAATAATAACAGGCATTTCCCATATTTATTCTGTGTTTAATTTCCTCCCGAGTATCATTTATATTTGTTACTGTTGCACGAATAGCTAGTACTTAAACTAATTATGTGATAAAATATAGGCCTAGTATTCTTTTTCTTAAACTTACAGTGCCTTTTTAATGTTTTAATTGCCTTTTTTGCCTGCCTATTTTTAGTATTCCCAACAACGCAGAAGCAAATTCTATGATAAGACGAAGTTTAAGATCTGAGTTACGGCAGAGGTCGTTTAATAATAATTGGTGTCGTCTTCCACAAAAAAGTAAAGGAGTGGTGACTTGCAGTGAAGATTCAAAAAACAACTTTTGGATTAGTAACAGAAGAGGGATATCATCCTCAGAGTGGACCATTGCCATAAAGATGTCCACAAACATCGCCTCAGTACGATCTGTGCCAGGTTGTTCCTTCCAAGATCAAAACTTCGTCATCCAGGATGCAGCGAAGTAGAAACCCTTGGGCATGTTTTGGGTTATTGCCCTAAAGGAGAATTACTGAGGAACAATCGCCACCATTAAGGGAAAAGCTCCATCGCAACCACTCTTCAGAAGGCAAGGTGGGAGGTTTACGAAAAAGTGCACTGCTTGGCTGAGAATGGGTCAACGAGAAGAGCAGACATTATAGCCATCGATCGTCGGAATCAAAGAAGCCTCATTCTTGACCCCACTGTCCGTTTTGAGCAGGATGATCAACAAGTCAATAACGTTAACGATGAAAAGAAGTCTATTTACAATCCATGTATTCCTGACTTTAGTGAGAGATACAAAATTAATGTTAATACTTGGGAAGTGAAAGGATTTCTTTTTGGCGCTAGGGGAACTTCATTTAAGTTAACCAAAACTATTCTCTTTTCTCTTAAATTTTTCTAATGAGGATATTAACAAAATTTGTCTAATGGTATTGAGAGATTCATTATTCATTTTACACAATCACTTGTATAACACTACGTAATTTTTTGACTTCATTTCATTACTCTTCATTGTACTTTCATCTCATGTTTCTCCGAAATCAAATTGTACTTTATTTTTAAATGTATCATTGTTCTGTATTCTCTCCGTAAATCATATTGTATTTTATTTTTAATTTAACCTCTGCTTTGTATTCTGGATCCTAGTGATCAGCCGTACATATCGGCCAGAAGTCCCAAATTGTGGAATTACTAGTCAAATGCCTAAAATTCGGGCTCTAAACATAAGCATGTTTCCTCCATTTTAGTGAAATTCGGTACAACAGTTTTGACACAATCATGCCAAACAAATTCAGTCCTTCAGTAAAGATTACTAAGTTCTCAAACGTCAGCCCTTTAATAAAATAGGCAGTGATTATTATTTGCCTATATACTGAAAACTAGTGTGCTGTCCATAAGGGAACCTGTAAAGTCTCAACATGCGGCCCCTGCAGTTCTTGTTTTGTGGTTTCAAAAGATATAAGAAAATAACTGAAGCAAAAGAAGCTGTTTCAAAAGGAAATTTCAACTGCATGGGATTCAAATAATTCAATATTATGGTCTCTCGCAAGAGAATTTACAATTTACACCTTGTAATAATTTTGGCATATTCTGCATTCTGCACTATACATGCGTATATACAAAACCAGGGTTGGCATATTTAAAACAATATCCGTTGGTTAAAACAAGTTTTAAACACATTTAAAACTGTGAGCTTGTTTAATATATATATATATATATATATATATATATATATATATATACATACACAGAGTGATTTATATAGAACTGACACATTTCTTTCTTTAATTATTCCGTTGGAAATTCATTCAATGACCCAATTTTAGCACCAAATTAAGCAGAATGTTCTGGAGTTTCGATTCCTTGTCACTAGATGCGCAGATGTTTATGTTTTATTCCTATTGTTGGCAGCACTGACCCAATTTTAGCACCAAATTAAGCAGCATGTTCTGGAGTTTCGATTCCTTGTCACTAGATGCGCAGATGTTTATGTTCTATTCCTATTGTTGGCAGCACTAGATGCGCAGATGTTTATGTTTTATTCCTATTGTTGGCAGCTGTTTTCGACATTTTGTGTCAACGTGAAAATGCAGTACACATTAAATCAACGACTCTTCCTTGTGAAGCAATACTGGATTACGAATTCAATTACAGCTACTCAAAGGGCATACCAGAGAGAATTTGGTGTTCGCAATCCTCCCAAAAGAAACACAATACTGGGACTGGTAAACAAATTGGAAACAACTGGATCTCTGGTGAGTGAAAAGGGCCAATATTTTTTAACCAGATTGTGAACACTGCAGAGTACCGACTGATTTTCATGGAGTTTGTTGAGGAACTGGACGATGTAGAGCTGAGTCAAGGATATTTTGAGCAAGATGGCGCTACATGTCATACATCAAATGAATCCATGGAACTAACCGCAAGTTTCTTTGACGACCGAATAATTTCCAGGAACCTGTGGCCACCGAGATCTCCGGATTTGACAACGCCGGACTTCTTTCTATGGGGTTACTTAAAAGGCAGGGTTTACGCCACACGACCCCAGACATTGGACGATCTGAAGCACAACTTCGCACAGGAGATTCAAGCTATTGACAACAGAGTCCTCCAACGAGTGGCCAGTAACATGGAACGACGTGTTGAGTTGTGCCTTATGCAGGATGGAGGACATTTTCAACATTTGCTATAGAGGTAAATAATCTCCCAAAATTCCTCTACATTTTAGGTATAATAAGTTGTCGCTAGCACAATTCGTTTTGAAACAATTAATGAAAGAAATGTGTCAGTTCTATATAAATCACTCTTTATATATATATATATATATATATATATATATATATACTTCATATAAGTTATTTCTCTCCTATGCTGGTTGTTTCCTTGTTTCATCCTAATCATGTTTGTCTTCTATTCAGACCTTTATAAAATTTAAAGTTTATGATTTTATAGTGGTCCCCTTGACTTCATGAAGCAAAACTTTTACATTTTTCTAAGCAAACATTATTAATTAATATTAAAAAGTATTTTGTAGGATGTACAGAGCAAACAACTTGAATACTGGTATCTGCATATAGCCTACTATCAAAATTAGGTGTTATTATATTTTATACGCAATTCACTGAGAATAATTTTAAGATGCTTTTATAAAATATTCAGTCTCTTTCGCTCTCTCTTTTTTTTTTTTTTTTTTACAAACTTAGCTTAAAAATTCAAAATGAAAAACTGAGCTATGTACTAAAATAAAAGTTGAAAAGTACACCACAGGATACTAATTTTTTATGTTGTACCATGAGTTATAAATCATCAAATACCACTTCGGTTTCATTAAATGTTTTAGTTGTATAATGCATGAAAAACACAGACAAGTTTGGCAGCCTTCTCTATTGTATAAGTAATATCGATCATGATCACTCGCTCACTAATCGATACTCGATATTGATATCATAAGAAAACAGAAATCCGTTTATTCACTTTGCTTGGAAATATGTCTTTGTGTTCCTGTTGTGTTGTCTAAGTAATAGTAAATCAAAAGTAATTAGTGTTTTAATTATGCGGTCTAAATAGTTAGGGAAAGGAAATTCTGATGATGAGGATCCTTCAATGAAAAATGTGTCAGTTTAAAGAGGTGGGAAGATGATGAAAATGTGCTCACGTGGAATAACCTCTCTGAAGCTCACAATAAACTACAAATGGTCAAACAGCAGGAAAACATTCTGCACTGTTTTAATGAAATAAGAATTATAAGTTTGTGCCAATTGAAAACTGGACTGTTAAGCTTTTTTAATGTTGTAAAAAAATTATGTGTTACTGCTCTGTTAATAGATACAAGATATTCAGAGAAACATACGCAATTAACTAAGGTAAATTTGAAAATATTTTTCCTTTATGAAACTCAGTGCTAAGTTTCATAAAATTTAGATTTTTTTTTTCACTTAGTAGGACATTAATTTTATGAATAACCTTATTTAATTTAAGAAACATTGTGACAAATTAAAAATGTCTAAAATGCCGGTTTCCCGAATTTTTGTTTAAAAAGTCGGGAATTTCCCTAATTTTTTCAATACCGGTACTCAACTGGCAATCCTATGTAGTATAAGGTTAAAACTCCTATTTTAAAAACATATTATTTCATGGCGCTGTTTAAAACCGGTATAAAAGTTTAAAACAAAAAAAAAAAAAACATGTTTTTGTAAGAAAAAAAAACACATTTTTGTCAACCCTATACAAACAATAGTATGATTTTATGTTTGATATAACTGCGTTGAAACTTCTTACAATATGACTGCTCTATGGTTCAGAATAACATAGGCATCCATTACAGTAATGATTCTAGCACTTTCTGTCTTTACGTTATACTTATACATACATGTAATGTAATTTATTATTTTTTTTTATTTTAAATTACAATAATAGTCGCAATGAGTAGCTGATACACATTTTCATGTCAACACTACTGTTTGCCAGAAACTTAAGTTAGTTCTCTGTAAAATTGCAAGTTTTCTATGGTTGGTTTGTTTATTTTAATAGGTTATGGAGTTTCAATATTACTACGCATATTAGTAAGATGAGTTCGAAGAAAGGTTAAGATTTCAAATAAGACACCACACTGAATAGGTACTTCTCTAGGTATGTTACTTAAAAATTTTTTTTCTTTAGTATGTAGGCCCTAATAGAACTACAACCAGCGGAAAAAAAAATACTGTTTGCTCTATTGGCAATTAAAGGTGGAATAGGCTACATTTCAGTTTTGGTTCATTATCTTGATTTATCGCGGCGCTATGACATCATATAGGCATAGTTACACAATACACAGTAGAAAATGGTCTATTTACGGAATCCCAAAACAAAAATCTGACAGTAAATCTAACTAGGCTAATCTACGGTGAAAACAAAAAAAAAGGAGCTCCTATTCATGACAAACTTCAGTTACCAAATTTTGTACGTATTCGAGCATATTTAAACAAATTAGCCTACATTTCAAATACTCCAATATTATTTATACAGTGACTGAAATGCCTACACTGTAAAAGAGATACCTAGCTGAAGGCGATAAGGCAGCAGTACTCGTTAGACGATACTTCGAGTTCTATCGCAGTGTTCATCAATACATTTCAGTACTTCACGGTTAATAAAAGGAACAGAGGACAGTGCTCACTGTATTGTGTCCTTCGTATTTTAGTGTTTTTCAAAAATACATACATAAAAAAGCACGCTAACACTGCTTTGCAGAAAGCGACTAGAAATCACACGATAAATCTTGGAAAATTCTTAAGTTAGCTTTGATATTTCAATTTCGCTCGAAAAAAACCTGGCAGCCCTGGAATTTCCTCTTGTATCGAACATATTATATACTACATTTTCATGGAGTATAGAGTATTCAAATCAATTTGAATACGCTTACCGTATTGAATCCTTCATGAAAACGGGGATTCAAAACGATCTGAGTCTCAAGGTCGATACACCTAAAAAGTGGGATCGGATTGTATTCAATACAGATTGAATTGCATGAAAACGCGTATCGTATTCGAAAGGTTGAAATACGCTAAGTGCACTAACGATCGTCATTCTCTTGATCTGTCATCTGTGTTACCAACAGCGATCGTAATTTTGTACGTTCAAAAGTCGTATTAACTTATAACATAATATTTTGTATTTTCCTAAAAGTCATTATTACCATTCTACATTAAGAGTCAGAATATTGTTTCCATGCGTCTCATTTAGAAAACACAATGTAATTTATAACCAAGGCCTACAGGATGACCAACATGCTAATATGTCAATGACAAGTTAACCAACATAACTACTTTCCAAACTTCAGTTTCCGTATTTAAATCGTTTTCAACAAGTTTCGAAAACTGCATGAAAATAGAGATCAGTACGGTAAGCGTACTCGAATTGAATACTCCATGAAGGCGTAGTAAAAGAGATATTCGATAATGACATGTGTTATTTTATTGAGAGTAAACTTGAGCATCAAATCAGTGAAAACGATGACCACCAATGCTACTTTTTAACGTGGAACGTTGAAATGAGCACTTGAAAAATAGATATTCGGGAAAAACGTCCGTTATCATTTCTGTAATACAACCGATGCAACTTGCACAAGGTTGCCATACGTCCCGGTTTTCCGGGATTGTCACCGCTTTCGTGTCCTCTATCCCGGTGTTCCAACAAATTCGTTCGAGACGGTCAGATGTTTCGATTTTGAGTTGGTTTACAGCTTCTTATATAGGCTATTTTAAGGTTACTACAATATACTATATCTATTGTGTCATCTAGCTGAACTTGTTGAAATCTTTAAATAGTGACATAGAAGAGACATTGACTGTTTGATCAGTTTGCTTAAAAATCTTTGTGAGTACAAACTTGGGTGTTCATGAATGGGAAAGCAGAAAAGTTCAAGACGAGTGGCTTAAATTTTTTTAGACTGTAAACGTTACAGAACAGTGTTCAGAATTATTGGAAATCTGTCAGTATATTTCCGCTGTGCCTGCTCACAATGTAAATCTTGAACGAAAATTTTCTCTGATGGCAGCTAAAAATCAATTTTTTCACAATGAGCGAGTGTTTTAATTATATGTCCCGGTCTTAGTACCAAAGTTTATGGCAGCCCTGAACTTGCAACATATCATTTCCCCTTAGAGGCGGAAGGCCGATGTAACCCGCACGATATCACTATTAGAAAAATAAACTAACAATAAGTTTGAACATCATCGTATATATTACATTCAAGATATTAGAAGTGACTTGAGCAGCGAATGCTGTATTTATTTTCTTGCACTGGTTATACGATATTCATTAGAAGTTCAAGTTCTTGTTTTGTGATTATGCTAAGATGACTCTCATTAAGCGATGGTCTACAATTATTTATTTGAAACTAAAGTTCTTTAAGATTACACCTTTTAACGATTTTTTTCATACACATTATAGCCTACAAACATCTAAATCTATACAATCACATAACAACTAACCACGCAAACTTTTTTCTTTTATTAGTAATCAGTTGCATTAAATATCAGCTTAAAATTTAGTTTTCTGTTTCCTGGTAGTGAAATTATATCCGGAGACAATATAAGAATATAAGCTTTAGAAACGTATACGAATACACAAAAAATAAGCTGCAATTTCTAAGATTTCATTAATTCTGTAGCGCAATTACAAGACAATAATATAATTTTGGGATAGTATATCTCACTGGTATTTATGACATCTGACAAACAATATACAGTAGACCTCCTTTCAGTTTTGGAAATACAACAGTACTTCTCCCTCACAGAGATGCAATGATTCACTCTTTCACTAAACTACACAAATAGGCTAGTTTTAAGAATTTGACAAATTAATCTTGATTAGTTTCCTAGCTACAAACCCATGATTCATTGGTTAATATTTATGAGTATTTTTCACTCACCATCTCCTTCCTGAGGATCGCCAGCTGAGCATCCAGACCCGTGGGCTTCCGAACTCGCGGCGTTATTGGAGGAGGCGGGCCTTCTCCATTCTGCTGAAGACTTCGTATATGTTGATGGTGCAACATCTGCTGATGGGGCGTCCCTCCCGAGGTCGGGGGCGTGGGTCCTCTACCACTGGAGGACGAGGGTCCTGCTCGCACGGCAGCACCACTGTTATTTCCTCCGGAGGCAGAAGTCTGTGACGCTAGCTGTCGGAAACTGCCACTCTTTGTCATTCCTCTAGGCGTCGATATTTCCTGTTTCTGTTGTTGCTGGTCCATGGGACTGAAGTGTAAATTTCCTCCGCTGCCTTCGAACAAATTTATTCCGCTAAGACTCTTGGGTAAGGGGGGGAGTCCCTGCAGCGAAGCCATATTTCTTCTTTTCTTGAAGGAACTGGGACGGCGTTGTGTAATCACCTGGGCCCTATAATCGAAATTAACATCCACATTCAATTCAGTGTAATCAGCATACTGAAAACTACTACTTCTTGAAATGTCAACAATTGAGGAACTGGATTCGGTATTGCTGGAATCAGAAGAGGTGTGGGAATCCTCTAAAGTTATGTGACAACTCGAATAGCGAACTGGTTTCCCATTGTCAACTTCAAACCAGTCAGAATGCTGAATACGCGACTGTGGCGTTTTTTTGTACGAATCAAATTCATTTTCCTTGTTTACCCCTGAACTATTAACCCCATTTTCACTTGAAGTTGCTGCTTCTTTTTTCTTGCTGTCATTATGCTGTTGATATTGTGTACGCTGTTGTGAACTTTCCCGAAGTTCAACAATAAGGTTTTCTACTAAAGGAGAGCACGAAGACGCAGTAATTCCATTTATGATAAGATCTTTATTATCTGACTGTTGCTGGGCAGATAAAGAAAAATTTTCTCTCTTGTTCGGATTATTATCTATTAGGAGCACAGTGTTTCGACTACCTGATGTAGACGTGTACGTGTTGTCATGTTTGTGCTGTCCAGTCGGCAACAGGTGGGGTGCATGTTTTCGTATTTTCTTATGTTTATCATCAATCGTGCGATTTTGTTTCATGATCGTTGGGGGTTTATTCGCACGAAGGTTCTCTTCTCGTTCTGGCGTTGAGGTGTACGTAGTTCTGGCATACTCATCATCGTCGCCACTGAGCACAATGGTGTTCTGGGTGCACGAGTAATGATGGTTTTGGTAGTTCTGCACTTCCTGAATAGTTACAGTCTGTTGCCTGTGATCGTTACTCTCATTTTTTTCAGTTACCTTTTCTTCATCTCTTTGTGGGAACGACACGGTCTCTTGCTTTTGCGGCCTCGTTATAACGTGAGAAACAGTTGAGCTCTCTCCTTGTTCTTTAGGTTTCTCTATTGCCAATCGTTCCTCCGACTTAAAACGCCGCATTACCGCAGGAATTTCAGTCTTTTCGTGTGTATCACTGAAGTCATTTTCATTTCTTTTTTGTGATGCCAGGTCATTGAAAAGCGACTCGCTCCTAATTTCCTCTAGGATTGCATTATTATCACTAATAAGAACCGGATTTCCCGGCTCCGGGAACTGTCCGCTACACCCCTCAGGGCTGCTGTTTTGCCGTTGCTCATTAGCAAGCAGCACTTTGTGATGAACGTTTCGAAACTCTTCCGACTCTCCACGCCTAGATTCGTCTAACGAGACACGGCTTTCAAAGTCACCTTTACGATGTCCTTCATCTTCTCTCGATGACTGCGTGACTTGTTTACCAAGGTGTAAAGCGGCGGATTCGCTACACCGATAATAATTACCATTAGTTTCATCATCACGGTGATGATCGTTGCGATTATAACTGACAACGGCATTTTGTTTCGATATCGTGGTCGCGTTTAATATTTTCTGGGTCTGTTCAGTTCTCTCTTTCGGAAATGGAGTGGTATTTACAATTTGCGACTTGTTTGATTCCCGACTTATTTCCTTTGTTACGGAAGCTACTGGTGGTGGAGGTGCTTTTCTAGTTGGAACAGCATTCACTTTAGCATTTTTATCAACACTATGTACGTTATCCAACCTAGTACGAGCAAGTGCCTCTGCCACAAGAGCTTTGCTTGGCCGCGGAGGTACCGGTGGAGGTGGCAATGGACGGGTTGCCAATTTAGCACCAGCATCGGACGCGGACGCGACCCCTGACGACGCCGACATAACTTGTCCCCGTGACACCAACATCGCTCACTTCACATAACACATCACTTGCAATCCATCATTGTTACACTCTCACATGCACCACACGTCGTCACGACTCGCCGACGAAACTCAGACTGTTGCTCTTGCGGACACGCATCTTCAGCCGTCATCGCTGCACTACGAGCGCAATCTAGTGCCAAGCAGCGAAAACTGCTGGTAGTCCAGGACTATGCCCTCAGGGGTGCACCACAAACGGCGGGGAAGAGGGGAAAGCATAGCAGAAGGTGAATACGTGGGTATGCGGAGGGGAACGTATACAATGAAAGAAGACACTCCTAGATTTATTCGTTTTCCTTCTTACACTTGGACTTGGGTGACTCATTCTTTTAGATTTCCTGTTTTCTAAAGCAGCACACATATTTGTGCGTAAAAATCTACCTTGATCTTGAAATACACACTATTTTGTGACAAAGTGGTAATGCACTATACATTGTGTACCAATATCATACATTCATAACTTGCATATACTTCAAATTAAATATACGATAAGAGTTCGTAAAATTACAAACAAGCCAAGTTGCCGGAGATCACATTCAGTTCCAAACTCCGTATTTTTAACAACGTATGATAATTCCATTACGCTTCTGCATCTGTTTATCGTGAAAAAATCGAATTGGTTAGGGAACTCTTATTTCTCCGCGTAAAAGGGATATTAATGAATTAGCCCAATGACGTGTCTAAAGGTTCTCAACAAAAACAACACATGTGCAGAAACAAACCAAAACAAGATCGATTAACTAAATAATAATAATAATAATAATAATAATAATAATAATATTATTATTATTATGTCTTTATTTGTCAGAAACCAGTATACAAAGCCTGGGTATGAAATCGTCAGATTAGAAAATCATACGCACGCACACATCACTCACACATGCACAACAAACTTAGCACAAATAAATATAAGAAAATAAACAAACACTGACAAATAAACAGAATACGATGCATATTAACACATTTGTACAAAGACAAAATGAAAAATTAAAATACTTATAAAACGTGTATGGAACAATGAATGGACCTAATAAAATATAAATGATTACATTTATAAAACATAATATTTAGGATACATCACAGTCCATGAATTCACTTACTACGTTTTCATCGAGTATTCAGATCGATCTGAATACAGTTACCGTATTGAAATCTTCATGAAAATGAGAATTCAATTCGATCTGAGTCGATACACCTAAAAAGTGGGATCAGATCGTATTCAGTTCGAATTGAATTCCATGAAAACGGGTATCGTTTTCAATACGATCTCAATACGCTAAGCGCGTAATCGATCGTCATTTGTTTGACGTGTCAGCTGTTTTACAAACAGCAAGGGCAATATGTATGTTGAAAAAGAGTGTTATAAAACATAATATTTCGTGTTTTCCTAAAAGTCAATATTACCATTATTCATTAACAGCCAAAATATTAAGTTTTCATGCGCCTCATTTGGAAAATGCAACATTGTTTATAACATTAAGTTTTCATGCGCCTCATTTGGAAAATACAACATTATTTATAGCTAGTGCCTACGAGTGACCAACACGCTAATATGTCGATGAACATGTTAACCAACGCAACTACTTTCGAAACTTCAGCTTCCGTACTCAGATCGTTTTCAATACGTATCGAAAATTGCATGAAAACAGGCATCGTATTCAGTACGGATCGTATTCAGATCGATTTGAATACTCCATGAAAACGTAGTAATTCATTCAGTAGAAAGGTCTATTCAGCAACCATCTTTGTATACAGGAATTCAACCTATTTATTGGTATCTTTCTCGACTTCAATGGTAGTTTATTAAGTATGTTGATGACATTAAAAAGCAAGTATTGGTGACAGGCCTGTAGCCAGCTCCTTAAATTTGGGGGGAGGGGACAAGTAATGTGTCACATTTTCTATACCAACACTATGTTAGTTATTTGCCTTTTACTCTGATAGGGTGTTAAGGTCTTCTCTTTCACCCAATCAGAAGCGTCAAAAACATGGGATATATGCCCGTACAAAAATAATTCAACAAGAAAAATGATGAAATACGCTCTAAAAGTAGTGAATGAAAAGATAGACTCTCTGAAGAATAATAAAAAGTAAATTGAAATCAAACTGAAGACAACGAATTAATAAAAACGTAGAATGTACAAAAAAAATAATACACAGGATAAGTTTAAAGCTGTTTATTAAAAACATCTGTACTTTACAATATTAAATTGGAAATAAGAAGTGCTATTTATAGAAAAAGTAGAAAAAACAGCCTATCTAACAACACTTCGAAATAGAATTACACTAGCAAAAGCTTAATTAATTATTGTTTTTTTGCAAAATTTAAAACACTTATCCAAATCCCTCTCCTTATTAAAGTCCTTATAACTTAATTGTTTAGTCAACTGTACGAAGACGGATTGGAACCTCATAAGTGACACCAAAATGGCATCACTCGTGAGGCAACTAAGCCAGGATATAATGGGTAGGGTGGCCCGTTATTTCTCCCTCGCTGACCAGTATAGTCGGAGGCACCGATTTTGGCAGATGACCTCGATGACATTTCCAGTAGGCGAGCCAATATTGTTTGTGTAAGCTGCGAGAATGAGATGCGATAACATTCTGAGTCGTTCATATTTTCATAACAGCAGCTCATATCAATTATCCTTATTATGAAACACACCACGGTACAGTCCTACTCAAAGAATACCTTTAATAAATGTAAATGACTTCCGTTCGCAATGATTTTACAATACGTCTCCTACATTTTCTAAATTAAATTAATTCTTAATTAAAAGGAAAATCCTACCCTTACCAGATCAATATACAAGATTTGGCCAGTAATAATCTAGGGATCATCTACTGATGGTGCGACAATTCAAGTTAATAAAATTACGATTCTTCTTAATAATCAAAATATAATTTGGTTAATTGGGTAAAATTGCATGCTGCGGAAGTTAGATTTATATAAGAGTATAATAAATAGGATTGTAATGGATATTACAAGGGCAATAATTTCTTCACACGCACATTGTGAATAGAACAGAGAAGAAAGCATTTTAAAATATTCGAAATCGTACAAAATATCGGAGAAACCAATTTTCCCTGCACAAATTGCACCAATTGAAAAATATAATTACTATTCACAATAAATACTGTATTTTATGTATTCTAAAAAGTTGTTTATTAATCTAGAGGTATTGGCTGATGACTATATTAAATTCCAGCACAACATTCATTCAGAATATGTAGGAATTACACTTTGGATTTTACTAAATGTATAGGCCTACTATCAAAAGGTGTTACATACCCCCTTAAATACTGTACATGTGTTACCTGTGCGATAGCCGATGTTTAATTTTTTAAAATATAATTCATAGTACTGAAACTGCCATATTGAATTCGCACAAATTGTATTATTCGTAATTTTCGTCTCGAAAACCCCAACGATTCTAATTTAATTTTTCACACATTTTTGTCCCACTCCACCACTTTAGGGACAAAGTCGGACTAACTAATACCTTATTCGTATTCTGTGATCGCAAAGATCCCCAGATATCGACTTTCATCGAGATCGGATGACATGAGATTTCTCACTCCCTTCTGCCTTTTCATCAGTACCTTAGGATATGGTATTTAAAAAATCTAAGAATGTTTAACCAATATTGTAGAGAGTAACCTTCATTTTAAATTTTACGTCTCTAAAAAAAAAAAAAAAAAAAAAAAAAAAAAAAAATTATTTCATGGGAGTAGCCTACATGAAATTGAATTTTTTTACTTTCCTTATACATTTTAGAAACAATTCTGAGAGATGAGATGAATAGTCTAACCCAATTTTATGAGTGAATCTTTGTTTTAAATTTAAAGGCTGCACGTCTGCTGGTTAAAAAAATAAATCGGTGTAATTATTTTGATCATTACTGCCTCCCATTTTCCATCCCTTAATGTTTGTATTTCGTAAAACTCAGTCTTATCTATTGACTAAGGATTAACATATTTCCATATACAAATATATTTCCATATATATAACAGATAATATTTCCATTTCATACAATATTCTGGTCACGAGACATAATCATATACTTTGTCTTTTCGGGATTTACTACCAAACCTATCGCTTTATTTGCTTCAAGTAAAATTTCCGCGTTTTCCCTAATCGTTTGTGGAGTTTTTCCTAACATATTCACTTCATCCGCATAGACAAAAAGATGATGTAACCCGTTTAATTCCAAACCCTCTCTGTTATCCTAAACTTTCCTAATGGCATATTCTAGAGCGAAGTTAAAAAGTAAAGGTGATAGTGCATCTTTCTGCTTTAGCCCGCACTGAATTGGAAAACCGTGCGTTTTTTTTTTAAAGCAAGACGTAATGCGCTGCAGCAAAACCGTTCTTTTATTACATTTGCTTCACCGTCGCTGCAGCAGCGCTGTAGCAAGCGTGCAGCAAATCAAAACTTCGCTTTACGAATTAACTACTGAAGCTTTCCTGGCGACGTGATAATTCGAAATTTTCTCGGGCTTCCAGCCAGGTCATAAGTTGGTGATCCACCGACATTTCGAGGATGTTCATCTTCCTCATCTTCAGGGTTAAATGATATCTGAGGGAAATCGAAAATCGAAAAATCGAAAGAGAATTGGGAGGAAAAATTTAAAAGGTACGCAAAACGCGTCCTTGCAAGGGGCTGTACAAAACTAAATATGTGAGCTCCAAGCCTGTTGGCCACTAGTCTCACTCCGGGTTACGCTGCTCCACTGAAGGAACTCTAGAAAATTTTGAAGGTGAAGCCGAAATTGGACGTAACCTCTTAGGTACCACATACGCGAGGGGGACTGAGATTTGATCAAGTGATCACGGAACGGGAAGAGGAAGAGCTGGCTGGTGTTTGCCGTTAGCATGGCAAGACGCTGTCATCTGTTGTTCGATGACAAAGCATGTGAAGGCCGTCGGAAGAAGTGCTGTGAAATCTAAATCTGCAATTTGAGAGGTCCCTGTCCTATCAAATTGCGACTAATTGAGTGACCTCGTATATATAATAGATAATTTATAGATTCTGAACTAGGGCATAAGAAAGGGGAATACATATGGGGAAGGGCATATAGGTCCGTGGCCCATTTCTTATAGGGCTCATCCCGACATTTGTCTTACGCCTGAGGAAAACCACGGAATACCTTGGGCAGGATGAGTTGTCTCATATAATAGACTAGCCAATTTGGCTATTATGTAGGAGGTGATTGATGTCATGAGCCTTGTTGATTCGTCACAATTTCGAGACCAGCCATTTGGCTATATGATGGCTCAATTACGAAGAGGGGGGAGAGATGAAATTGTTAATTAATTTAGACTTAATTAGGGAGATTCATGGGGATATGAGTGCAGGTCCGTGGCCCATTTCTTTCAGGGCTCATCCCGACATTTGTCTTAGCGCCTTAGGAAAACCACGGAAAAACCTTAGGCAGGATGAGTTGTCTCAATATCAGAGACTAGCCAGTTGGCTCTTAGGTTGAATGACTCTATGAATCGAAGGATATATACTAGCCAATTGGCTCTATGATAGTTCCATCGATTAACAAAAGTAGAAATTGTTAGGGAGGGATTTTGTTTAGCCCAGTTAAGACAAGGTCATTTTAAAGCGGTTGCACTATTCAAGGAGTCTCATGGAGTTAAGTCGTGGCTACCAAAACCTGGGAGTAACGCCAGCCTCCCTGTCCTGTCTCAGTAGTATAGCTAATGGACCTGTCTGGTGTCTACGCCGTAACCTAGGATCATACTGGCCGAAGCCAGATATGAGTGGGTTGGGGTTAGCACGAGCTTCAGCATACAGGTTCCTACCCAGTCGAGCAATTAACTCGTCTATGGTTGGCAACTCTAGTTCATCATGGCACTTTCTTCTCGAGGCGACTCGGGGGAGACGGGTAATGAGTCGAATCACCTGGTTTTGGATAACTTGGAGTTTACGGAGATGGGACACTGCCGCAAACCCCCATGCGGGTGCGGCATAGGTAATGACAGAATGAGGGCCTTATACATGGTAAATCCTACCCTCAGGTTGTCAGGAGTTAAGGCCGCCAGAATGGGATAGTGTCTACCTATCACCCCGTTGGCCTTACGAAGAAGGGATTGGATGTGATCTCGGAAGGTGAGATGAGAGTCCATAATGATCCCTAAATATTTAATTTGGTTCATCCACGGCATTTCTCGTCCGAAAAGTGTGGGTGGTGGTGGTGGTATGTCTTCGAGCCTCGCTCTTATTGAAAAAAATATGGATTGATATTTGTCTACATTGACCTTGATTCTCCAATCGTGGAACCACGGCTGGAGGTGATCTAAGATCGACTGCAATCTACGGGACGCTAATCTATAGGTTTTGCCCATCGCCAAGAGGGCAGTGTCGTTGTCTGCATAGATATACAGATGACTACTTCTGCCGTGGATATAGCGAAACGGGAGGTCATTAATG
Organism: Periplaneta americana; assembly: GCF_040183065.1. Classification (NCBI taxonomy): domain Eukaryota; kingdom Metazoa; phylum Arthropoda; class Insecta; order Blattodea; family Blattidae; genus Periplaneta; species Periplaneta americana. The sequence continues at coordinate 109,152,094 of NC_091117.1, forward strand.
AATATAATGAAAAGTATGCGCCCGATAATGGAACCCTGTGGGACTCCTGCGTGAATTTCACGAGGGGTGGAGAAACTAATGCCTACACGGGTTTTGAAAGTACGGCCTCGGAGGTAGTTAGAAATGAGGCGTATCATTCCATCTGGGACTCCCATGCCCAGTAACGTAACGAGGAGTCCCTCATGCCAAACCTTGTCGAATGCTCGCTCGATGTGCAGGTAAGCTGCAGCTACTACACGCTTCGTGCTCATAGCCCAGGTAATATCCTCCGTCATGCGGAGTGCCTGGAGTGTAGTGGAACGACCAGGGTGGAAACCGAATTGCTCGTTCCTGAATTGGGGCAACACCACTTCAGTGAGGCGTCTATGTATGACCCGCTCTGCCAGTTTGCTGAGACAACTGAGGAGACTAATAGGCCTATAGTTGCTTGGATTCGTCTTATCCTTTCCCGGCTTTGGAAAGAGAACTACGAGAGCTTGTTTCCAGGGAATTGGATAGTGACCGGAAGCCAAGATGTTATTAATTATCTCTGCTATGCGCTTCATAGCTGACCTTGGGAGATGCTGCAATATAATTCCTTTGATACCGTCGGCTCCTGCGGCCTTATGAGGGCCGAGGCGACGAATGAAATGGGCAACCTCGTGGATGTTCGTAGGACGTATCCCATTTTCCGGCTCCCTGCTAAGGAGGTCTCGAACCGATTCCTCAACAGCTCTGATATGGGGCAAGTTTAAATTTTGTTCCACGGGTTGAAAAGTGGTCTCTAGAACGTCTGCCAGTGCGGTAGCCTTCTCCTCAGGAGTAAAGGCCGTGACATCTGGACCGACTACTAATGGGTGAATAGATTGAGACGGATTGGACAGAGCTAGAGATACACGCCAGACATCTGACATGTTTCTGCTGTCCATCATCTCAACCTTGGATTTCCAAGCATCCACGACCGTTTCGTGGACCGCCTCACTGATCCGCCTGCGCAAGCGGCTCATTTCTATTCTATGTTTATCTAACCTAGTACGCTTTCACAATATTCTTGCTCTATTGCGGGCGATCTTTAGGTTTCTAATATAGGCTGGGAGCTGCATCCGTCCCGGTTGTGAAGACCGTTTCGGTATTGCAGCAACCACTGCCTTCTTTATGCACTCCGTCAGGTCGCTAACTGACCTATCTATCCCTGCCGGAGTGACTTCAGGGGGGAGTGGTGGAAGCGTAGCGGCTACCTGGTCTTGGAAGAACACCCAGTCTGCCGCCTCGTAGTTGAATTTCTCAGCGGTTGGGGAGAGTTCGACTGGGTTCATGATCTCCATTATCACCGGTAGGTGGTCGGAAGATCATCCAGGGTTGTTAGTCTCGCACTAGTTGTGAGACCTTTCACCAGAGCGATGTCCAATATGTCAGGGAGTTGATTTGCAGCATCCGGTACGTGTGTGGGTTCCCTAGGGGCCATCACGACGTATCCGTTTCCTGTAGAATTTAGAAAAAGCCTATCGCCCTGCCGATTGGGGCGTCGACAGTTCCAGCTAGCGTGCTTCGCGTTGACGTCGCCGGCGACTACGAATCTATCGGATAGACTTGTCACTATATCTAAATCGCGTTCATTTAGTGTGCCCGGACGACTGTAGGCAGCCATAAGCAGAAAGGAGAGTCTGCCTATGTAGGCTCTAATAGCCACTGCCCCTAATGGCGCTAGCTGGGGAAGGAGATGCTCACAGTGCGCGATCGACGAACGAACGAACACCGCTACACCTCCGCCTCTTCTACCCGCTCTATTTTGTCTATAGACTTTAAACCTCGCGCATCTTAAATTTACTTGGGGTGTCAGGAACGTTTCTGTTATAAATGCTACGTCTATATTATTAGCGTCTAGGAAAGCCCTGAACACATATCTATCATGTCTAAGGCCCCTGACGTACCATATACACATCCTAGCAACTCCGTCACTTCGTCTGGCCATTGAGAGAAACGAGGGAGATTAGGAGCTTAAATATCTCCGGGAGGGAAGACATAGGATTCTCCATAAGGAGAACTATCACTCTGGTTAATCCTCCTAGGATTGGGGCGAGCGGGAGGTTGGTCTTTGCTAATTGCAACGCCTCGGCAAAGTGCTGGACTTCGTCCAAGGTCGCGCCTTGACGAGTCGGTCCTTTCGAAGTGCTTGCAATAGCTTCCTGCTGCGCCGGTGGGACAGGGGCGGAGATGGACTCTACCGTGGTAGCCTTGGTGGCTTTTCTGCTACCCCTGTTGCGCTTAGGGCGCTGGGAAAGGGGTTCTACATTATTGGCAGCAGTTTGGGGGGCTGTCCCTGCCACGGTGGACCACAGAGGCGCGGGAACGGGCACATCCAAAAGCGAAGGGATGTCCGCCTGCTGCTGCTGCGTTTGCCGCTGCTGTTGGCGGACCGCCCGAGTTCCGTGCGTCGCTCCGCACGAGGCCCCTGCATAGGGGCGCGAGCCTGAGGCTGCGTCTGCTGTTCTCGGAACAGCTGCTGCTGCCTCGCAGCTCGCTCCACCCGCTGTTGCCGGAGCCACTCGTATTGAAGCGTCCGCTGTTCCTCGAGCTCTGCCCTCCTCCGTCGGGTAGCCCTGCTCATTCCTTCCGTGGCATCTCTAACCTGTAGTGCTACAGGACACCCTCCGTAATTGGCGGTGTGAGCGCCACCACAGAGTGCGCATGCAGCGGGGACATCGTGCGGCTTGCGACAATCTTTAGTGCTATGGGGTCGTGCGCAAGCTCGACACATAGGCTGCGCTTTGCAGCTAGCCTGCGTGTGGTAATACCACTGGCACTTGCTGCACTGGGGCGGGCGCTTGCTGGGGACGTAGTCCTTAACTGTTACTCTCATCAGGCAGCACTGTCGCAAGGCTCTCATCCTATCCCGGGTTTCGGGGGAATTCTCCACATCGACAATGGCCATTGGGAGTTTGGCCTTTGTCCTTGATGAGTGCATCCTCGTCACTCGCCGGACGATTATGCTTTGGAATTCCAGGTCGCCCTGGATGTCCTCATCAGTGTGAATATCTATTCCTCTCAAAACGAATCGCAGAGGCTTGTCGTTCTTGGGGCGCAGCAAGTTGTACGCTAATCCCCGTTCGGTCAAGAACCTGCAAAAATTTTTGCGTAGTCCCTTTCGCAAACAGTTTTCACGGCCGTCCCGCCGCGCGCCCTGTACGAGCATAAGCCCAACTGTTCGTATTCGGCCTTGAACTCTAAGTTCAGTCGGCCCAGCGAGCCAGTGAAGGCTGGCGTAATAATAACGGGTGGGATATCACCACGCCGTCTAGTGAGGGCCGTCTCAACATCATCTTCCTCGTCCTCACTCTCCGACAAGTGAGTACGAGCTAGGGAAAAGGGCGGGGAACTGCCTGATCTACGTCAGGAACAGCAGCCGTCTCCTGTGGAGCGTCAGGCTCGGCGGGGAGTGCTGCCTCCTCGGTAACGAATTAAAGAGTCGCCGCCTCTAATTGCTCCAAGGTAGAGAGAAGATCTCTCATCCTTGGTGAGATCACTGGTGCTAGAAAGGCCGCATTGATGAGTGTTAGCTGAGCCCTTCTTCTTCTTCTTCTTGGCCTTAATGACCTGAAGTGCGCCGGACCCAGATGGGATCGGCAGAACTTCATCAGCTTTCACTCTATCTGGCTTACTCACTCCGCTAGGACCCGGCAAGTCGGGACAAGCCGCCGGAGTGACCTTGGGATCTACCTTGGGGGAGGTGAGCTTGAGCGAAAGCCGAGAACGGACTGGGATGGTGACACAGGGACGAAGCTCAAGGATTTCGGCGACGGGGACCGGGACAGGCGGCGTCCGTATAGGAACAGTCGATCGCAGGTTCCGACGCCTGGGCGGAGGAGTAATCTGCGCGGGACGCGATACGCGCAAGTAGGAGGTGGCGGGCTCTCTTTGGCTAGTGCAAACTAGCAACCGCTTTACGCCACCTGCATTAGGTTGGCTCGTGGCATTGTTGCTCTTAACTGGAGCCATTCGAATGAGAAATTCGTTCCTATCAGGGGGGGAACCCTAAGCGGCACTCTGTCCGCAGTGCAAGAACCTGCTAGGCCCCTTTCCCACTAGGGGTGGAAGCCCAGCAGTTACATCCGACCTGTCGCCGAAGCCTAGCCCAGTTAGCTGATCGAAACAAACGTTGCGGAGCCCGCCGGGGACCGTCGGTTTAGTTCGCTAATTTTGCTGACCCTGACAAGTGCCGGACGAAAATTTGCGTAGCCCCCAGAAGTGGCGGACAATAGTAAGAGAGTGGAGGACGGAAAGCAAATTAGCCCGAAAGCCCTGCCTTTAGGCAGTCACTCCGGCACAGAGTCTCTCCCTAGCAGGAAGCCTGCCTAAGGACCGAGGACGGCTAGGGGTCTCCTCAAGAGAGGACCCAATCCCCGACAGGGATCCGCCTGGCCTAGGGAAGTTAGTGTGAACAGCCCTTCGTGGGCTGCGCGGCTTTCTTCGCGCTGCGCGCCGGTGCGGCAAGGGAACCAATAGGCTGCTCTTTAAAAAGTGCCGATCACGTAGATGTCCGCCGCCTGGCCGGCAGAAGTACGATGCTCGGCGCCTCGAGCCTCCCTGGCCGAGAGCTGCTTGGCTGCTGCGCTCGCTCGCTGCTGTAGCACTGAGGAATCTGGTTGGTTGTCCGCGGTAGCTGCTTTCGCCGGTGCGCCAATCAGAAGGCCTCAGGACACGTTTTGCTCCTTTCACATCCAAGAAAGAACTTCAACTTATCTGAGGGTACCTAGCTCCTTAATTAATAGTGCCAGAGGGAGTCAGCCGAGCAGCTGGGCGTCGATTGGCTGTTAAAAGTGCGGACCGCGGCGAGAACGTTGCCGACGTGTCGTCTTGCTTTGTGCATTCCGGCTGAATGACCTTGTTTATCAGGTGGGTTCGGCGGACGAGTTCTCCGTTGATGACGGCCCGTCGTCCGGGTGGTGAGAAATTTAATAGCCGGTGACCATGCCGCGCTTAGTACTTCTTTCTTGGTCGTGAAAGGAGCGAGACTTGTCTAGAGGCCTTTTGATTGGCGCACCGGCGAAAGCAGCTACCGAGGGCAACCAACCAGATTCCTCAGTGCTACAGCAGCGAGCGAGCGCAGCAGCAAAGCAGCTCTCGGCCAGGGAGACTCGAGGCGCCGAGCATCGTACTTCTGTCGGCCAGGCGGCGGACACCTACGTGATCGGAAATTTTTAAAGAGCAGCCTAGTGGTCCCCTTGCCGCACCGGCGCGCAGCGCGAAGAAAGCCGCGCAGCCCACGGCGGCATGTGCGCCCAAAACTTCCCTAGGCCAGGCGGATCCCGGTCGGGGATTGGGTCCTCTGTTGAGGAGACCCTTAGCCGTCCTCGGCCCATAGGCAGGCTTCCTGCTAGGGAGAGACTCTGTGCCTTTGTGCCGGAGTGACTACCCAAGAACAGGGCCTTCGGGCTAATTTGCTTTCCGTCCTCCACTCTTCTACTATTGCCCGGCCCTTCTGAGGACTACGCAAATTTTCGTCCGGGACTTATCAGGGCCAGCGAAGTTAGCGAAATAAACCGACGGTCCCCGGCGGGCTCCGCAACGCTTGTTGCGATCAGCTAACCGGGCTAGGCTTCGGCGACAGGTCGGCTGTAACTGCTGGGCTTCCACCCCTAGTGGGACAGGGGCCTAGCAGGTTCTTGCACTGCGGACAGAGTGGCGCTTAGGGTTCCCCCTGATAGAATCGAATCTGATTCGAATGGCTCCAGTTAAGAGCAACAAGGCCACGAGCCAACCTAATGCAGGTGGCGTAAACGCGGTTGCTAGTTTGCAGTATCCAGACAGGGCCCACCCCCTCCTATTTGCGCGTGTCGCGTCCCACGCAGATTACTCCTCCGCCCAGGCGTCGGAACCTGCGATCGGCTGGTCCTATACGGACACCGCCTGTCCCGGTCCCCGTTGCGGAGATCCTTGAGCTTCGTCCCCCTACCAGCATCCCGGTCCTTTCAGGACTCCCGCGTAAGGCCACCCCTCCCAATGTAGCTCCCAAGGTCACGGAGGTGACATGTATTGACTTGCCCGGTCCTAGCGGAATGAATAGCCAAGGTGTTACAGTTTTAGCTGATGAAGTACCGCCGATTCCATCTGGGTCCGGCGCACTTCAGGTCATTAAGGCCAAAAAGAAGAAGGGCACAGCAAAGACTGAGCAAGGCGGCATTTCTACCGCTAGTGAGCTCCCCAAGGAAGAGAGATCTGCTATCTCTCTACCTTGGAGCAATTACAGGCGGCGACTCTTCAAGTCGTGACCGAGGAGGCAGCACCCCCCGCCTAACCTGAGGCCCCACAGGAGACGGCTGCTGCCCCTGAGGTAAATCAGGATGTTCCCCGCCTCACTTCCCCAGCTCGTATTCACGTGTCGGAGAGTAAGAACGAGGAAGATGATGTTGACACTGCCCTTACTAGGCGACGTGGTGATATCTCACCCGTTATTATTACGCCAGCCTTCACTGGCTCGCTGGGCCAACTGAACTTAGAATTGAAGGCCGAATACGAACCGTTTGGCTTATGCTCGTACAGGGCGCGCGGCGGGACGGCCGTGAAAACTATTTGCGAAAGGGACTACGCAAATCTTTGCAGGTTCCTGACCGAACGGGGAGTAGCGTACAACTTGCTGCGCCCCAAGAACGACAAGCCTCTGCGATTCGTTTTGAGAGGAATAGATATTCACACTGATGAGGACATCCAGGGCGACCTGGAATTCCAAAGCATAATCGTCCGGCGAGTGACGAGGATGCACTCATCAAGGACAAAGGCCAAACTCCCAATGGTCATTGTCGATGTGGAGAATTCCCCCGAAACCCGGGATAGGATGAGAGCCTTGCGACAGTGCTGCCTGATGAGGGTAACAGTTGAGGACTACGTCCCCAGCAAGCGCCCGCCTCAGTGCAGCAAGTGCCAGTGGTATTACCACACGCAGGCTAGCTGCAAAGCGCAGCCTATGTGTCGAGCTTGCGCACGACCCCATAGCACTAAAGATTGTCGCAAGCCGCACGATGTCCCCGCTACATGCGCACTCTGTGGTGGCGCTCACACCGCCAATTACGGAGGGTGTCCTGTAGCACTACAGATTAGAGATGCCACGGAAGGAACGAGCAGGGCTACCCGACGGAGGAGGGCAGAGCTCGAGGAACAGCGGACGCTTCAATACGAGTGGCTCCGGCACCAGCGGGTGGAGCGAGCTGCGAGGCAGCAGCAGCTGTTCCGAGAACAGCAGCCGCAGCCTCAGGCTCGCGCCCCTGTGCAGGGCCTCGCGCGGAGCGACGCACGGAACTCGGGCCGGTACGCCAACAGGAGCAGCAAACGCAGCAGCAGCAGGCGGACATCCCTTCACTTTTGGATGTGCCCGTTCCCGCGCCTCTATGGTCCACCGTGGCAGCGACAGCCCCCCAAACTGCTGCCAATAATGTAGAACCCCTTTCCCAGCGCCCTAAGAGCAACAGGGGCAGCAGAAAAGCCACCAAGGCTACCACGGTAAATTCCATCTCCGCCCCTGTCCCACCGGCCCAGCAGGAAGCTATTGCAAGGACCTCGAAAGGCCCGACCGGTCAAGGCGCGACCTTGGACCAAGTCCAGCACTTTGCCGAGGCGTTGCAATTAGCAAACACCAACCTCCCGCTCGCCCCAATCCTGGAAGGATTAACCAGAGTGATAGTTCTCCTTATGGAGAATCGTATGTCTGCCCTCCCGGAGATATTTAAGCTCCTAATCTCCCTCGTTTCTCTCAATGGCCAGACGAAGTGACGGAGTTGCTAGGATGTGTATATGGAACGCCAGGGGCCTTAGACATGATAGACTTGAGTTCAGGGCTTTCCTAGACGCTAATAATATAGACGTAGCATTTATAACAGAAACGTTCCTGACACCCCAAGTAAATTTAAGATGCGCGGAGTTTAAAGTCTATAGACAAATTAGAGCGGGTAGAAGAGGCGGAGGTGTAGCGGTGTTCGTTCGTTCGTCGATCGCGCACTGTGAGCATCTCCTTCCCCAGCTAGCGGCATTAGAGGCAGTGTCTATTAGAGCCTACATAGGCAGACTCCCCTTTCTGCTTATGGCTGACTACAGTCGTCCGGGCACACTAAATGAACGCGATTTAGATATAGTGACAAGTCTATCCGATAGATTCGTAGTCGCCGGCGACCTCAACGCGAAGCACGCTAGCTGGAACTGTCGACGCCCCAATCGGCAAGGCGATAGGCTTTTTCTAAATTCAACAGGAAACGGATACGTCGTGATGGCCCCTAGGGAACCCACACACGTACCGGATGCTGCAGATCAACTGTCTGACATATTAGACATCGCTCTGGTGAAAGGTCTCACCATTAGAGCGAGACCAACAACTCTGGATGATCTTCCGACCACCTACCGGTGATAATGGAGATCATGCACCCAGTCGAACTCTCCCCAACCGCTGAGAAATTCAACTACAAGTCGGGAGACTGGGTGTTCTTCCAAGACCAGGTAGCCGCTACGCTTCCACCACTCCCCCCTGAAGTCACTCCGGCAAGGATAGATAGGTCAGTTAGCGACCTGACGGAGTGCATAAAGAAGGCAGTGGTTGCTGCAATACCGAAACGGTCTTCACAACCGGGACGGATGCAGCTCCCAGCCTATATTAGAGACCTAAAGATCGCCCGCAATAGAGCAAGAACATTGTGGAAGCGTACTAGGTTAGATGAACATAGAATAGAAATGAAGCACTAGCGCAGGCGGATGAGTTAGGCGGTCCACGAAACGGTCGTGGATGCTTGGAAATCCAAGGTTGAGACGATGGACAGCAGAAACATGTCAGATGTCTGGCGTGTATCTCGAGCTCTGTCCAATCCGTCTCAATCTATTCACCCATTAGTAGTCGGTCCAGATGTCACGGCCTTTACACCTGAGGAGAAGGCTACCGCACTGGCAGACGTTCTAGAGACCACTTTTCAACCCGTGGAACAAAATTTAAACTTGCCCCATATCAGAGCTGTTGAGGAATCGGTTCGAGACCTCCTTAGCAGGGAGCCGGAAAATGGGATACGACCTACGGACACCCACGAGGTCGCCCATTTCATTCGTCGCCTCGGCCCTCATAAGGCCGCAGGAGCCGACGGTATCAAAGGAATTATATTGCAGCATCACCCAAGGTCAGCTATCAAGAGCATAGAAGAGATAATTAATAACAGCTTGGCTTCCGGTCACTATCCAATTCCCTGGAAAGAGGCTCACGTAGTTTTCTTTCCAAAGCCCGGAAAGGATAAGACGAATCCAAGCAACTATAGGCCTATTAATCTCCTCAGTTGTCTCAGCAAACTGGCAGAGCGGGTCATACTTAGACGCCTCACTGAAGTAGTGTTGCCCCAAATCAGGAACGAGCAGTTCGGTTTCCACCCTGGTCGTTCCACTACACTCCAGGCACTCCGCATGACGGAGGACATTACTTGTGCTATGAGCACGAAGCGTGTAGTAGCTGCAGCTTACCTGCACATCGAGCGAGCATTCGACAAGGTTTGGCATGAGGGACTCCTCGTTAAGTTACTGGGCATGGGTGCCACAGATGGAATGATAAGCCTCATTTCTAACTACCTCCGAGGCCGTAGATTCAAAACCCATGTAGGCATTAGTTTCTCCACCCCCCGTGAAATTCACGCAGGAGTCCCACAGGGTTCCATTATCGGGCCCATACTTTTCAATATATTCATTAATGACCTCCCGTTCCGCTATATCCACGGCAGAAGTAGTCATCTGTATATCTATGCAGACAACGACACTGCCCTCTTGGCGATGGGAAAAACCAATAGATTAGCGTCCCGTAGATTGCAGCCGATCTTAGATCACCTCCAGCCGTGGTTCAACGACTGGAGAATGAAGGTCAATGTAGACTAATGTCAGGCCATACTCTTTTCACTAAAGCGAGGCTCGAAGACATACCACCACCACCTACACTTTTCGGACGAGAAATGCCGTGGATGAACCAAATTAAATATTTAGGGATCATTATGGACTCTCATCTCACCTTCCGAGATCACATCCAATCCCTTCTTTGTAAGGCCAACGGGATGATAGACACTATCCCATTCTGGCGGCCTTAACTCCTGACAACCTGAGGGTATGATTTACCAAGTATAAGGCTCTCATTCGCTCTGTCCTTACCTAAGCCGCAGTCGCATGGGGGTTTGCGGCAGTGTCCCATCTCCGTAAACTTCAAGTTGCCCAAAACCAGGTGATTCTACTCATTGCCCATCTCCCCCGAGTCGCCTCGAGAAGAAAGTTCCATGATGATCTAGAGTTGCCAACCATTGACGAGATCATTGCTCGACTGGCTAGGAACCTGTATGCGGAAGCTCGTGCTAACCCCAACCCGCTCATATCTGGCCTCGGCCAGTATGATCCTAGGTTACGGCGTAGACACCAGACAGATCCATTAGCTATACTATTGAGAAAGGAGGGCAGGGAGGCTGGCGTTACTCCCAGGTTTTGGTAGCCACGACTCAACTCCATGAGACTCCTTGGATAGTGCAACCGCTTTAAAATGACCTTATCTTAACTGGGCTAAATAAAATCCCTCCTTAACAATATCTACTTTTATTGATCGATGGAACTATCATATAGCCAATTGGCTAGTATATATCCATCGATTCATAGAGTCACAACTTAAGAGCCAACTGGCTAGTCTCTGATATTGAGACAACTCATCCTGCCTAAGGTTTTTCCGTGGTTTTCCTAAGGCGCTAAGACAAATGTCGGGATGAGCCCTAAAAGAAATGGGCCACGGACCTGCACTCATATCCCCATGAATCTCCCTAATTACTTTACATGAATTAGCTAATTACATCTCTCCCCCCTCTTCGTAATTGAGCCATGATATAGTCAAATGGCTTGTCTCAATATTGAGACAATTCAACAGGGCTCATGACAACAATCACCTCCTACATAATAGCCAAATTGGCTAGTCTCTTATACATGAGACAACTCATCTTGCCTAAGGTATTCCGTGGTTTTCCTCAGGCGTAAGACAAATGTCGGGATGAGCCCTATAAGAAATGGGCCACGGACCTATATGCCCTTCCCCATATATATTCCCCTTTCTTATGCCCTAGTTCAGAACCTATAAATTGTCTATAAAATATACGAGGTCACTCAGTCGCAATTTGAAAGGACAGGGACCTCTCAAATTGCAGATTGAGATTTCACGGCGCTTCTTCCGACGGCCTTCACATGCTTTGTCATCGAACAACAGATGACAGCGTCTTGCCATTCTAACGGCAAACACCACCTAACTTTTCCTCGCCCCGTTGCGTCAACACTTGATAAAATCTCAGTCCCCCTCGCGTATGTGGTACCTAAGGGGTTACGTCCAATTTCGGCTTCCCCTTCAACATTTTCTAGAGCTCCTTCAGGGGAGCAGCGTATCCCGGAGTGAGACTAGTGGCCAACAGGCTTCGAGCTCACATATTTAATTTTGTACAGTCCCCAAACCGTTGCTAGGACGCGTTTTGCGTACCTTTTAAATTTGTCCTCCCAATTCTCTTTCAAATTTTCGATCTCTTTTCGCCGCCCTTAGTTGGAGAGCCGAGTCCCGGTTCAGGTTACCGCGTTCCGCCGCTATGGCCAGGGTTTCTTTTACTCTTCTATCCCAATAGCCCGCACACTTTACCAGGACCTCGGTGTTATTGGAATTATCCCTATGGCTTTTTTCAATGCAATGTTCATCCAATCCGGATTTTTCGGGCTGCATTAATCTGATGCTTCTTTGATGTTCCGAAAGACGAGTCGCTATTGTGCGTCCAGTCTGTCCAATGTAAGCCGCATCACAATCACATGGGATGCGGTAGATCCCTGGTACTCTGAGGCCTAGATCGTCTTTTACTGATCTGACCTCGTTCCTGATTTTTGGCGGAGGTTTGTGGATTGTTTTTATTCTATGCTTGTGGAGCAGTCTGCTTATCTTTCCCGACAACTTCCCTGTGAATGGTAGATAGGCTGTGGCTGGTTTTCCGTGATGGGCTGCTGCTGCTGCTTCTTGTGTCTTGCTCTATTCAAAGAGGCCGTGATGTCTTTAGCCAAATATCCATTCTGCTGGAGGGTGAGCTTCAGGTGTTGAAATTCAGTGTCTAATTGCTCCGCTTCTAGTGAGTCCGTGATGAGATGGACATCGAGCGAGCATTCGACAAGGTTTGGCATGAGGGACTCCTCGTTAAATTACTGGGCATGGGAGTCCCAGATGGAATGATACACCTCATTTCTAACTACCTCCGAGGCCGTAGATTCAAAACCCGTGTAGGCACTAGTTTCTCCACCCCTCGTGATATTCACGCAGGAGTCCCACAGGGTTCCATTATCGGGCCCATACTTTTCAATATATTCATTAATGACCTCCTGTTTCGCTATATCCACGGCAGAAGTAATCATCTGTATATCTATGCAGACGACACTGCCCTCTTGGCGATGGGCAAAATCTATAAATTAGCGTCCCGTAGATTGCAGTCGATCTTAGATCACCTCCAGCCGTGGTTCCACGATTGGAGAATAAAGGTCAATGTAGACAAATGTCAGGCCATATTTTTTTCACTAAGAGCGAGGCTCGAAGACATACCACCACCACCACCCACACTTTTCGGACGAGAAATGCTGTGGATGAACCAAATTAAATATTTAGGGATCATTATGGACTCTCATCTCACCTTCCGAGATCACATCCAATCCCTTCTTCGTAAGGCCAACGGGCTGATAGTTAGACACTATCCCATTCTGGCGGCCTTAACTCCTGATAACCTGAGGGTAGGACTTACCATGTATAAGGCCCTCATTCTGTCATTACCTATGCCGCACCCGCATGGCGGTTTGCGGCAGTGTCCCATCTCCGTAAACTCCAAGTTATCCAAAACCAGGTGATTAGACTCATTACTCACCTCCCCCGAGTCGCCTCGAGAAGAAAGTTCCAAGATGAACTAGAATTGCCAACCATAGACGAGTTAATTGCTCGACTGGCTAGGAACCTATATGCGGAAGCTCGTGCTAACCCCAACCCGCTCATATCTGGCCTCGGCCAGTATGATCCTAGGTTACGGCGTAGACACCAGACAGATCCATTAGCTATACTACTGAGACAGGACAGGGAGGCTGGCGTTACTCCCAGGTTTTGGTAGCCACGACTCAACTCTATGAGACTCTTTGGATAGTGCAACCGCTTTAAAATGACATTGTCTTAACTGGGCTAAACAAATTCCCTCCCTAACAATTTCTACTTTTGTTGATCGAGGGAACTATCATAGAGCCAATTGGCTAGTATATATCCTTCGATTCATAGAGTCATTCAACCTAAGAGCCAACTGGCTAGTCTCTGATATTGAGACAACTCATCCTGCCTAAGGTTTTTCCGTGGTTTTCCTAAGGCGCTAAGACAAATGTCGGGATGAGCCCTAAAAGAAATGGGCCACGGACCTGCACTCATATCCCCAGGAATCTCCCTAATTAACTCTAAATTAATTAACAATTACATGTAATTGAGCCATCATATAGCCAAATGGCTGGTCTCGAAATTGAGACGATTCAACAAGGCTCAGGACAACAATCACCTCCTACAAAATAGCCAAATTGGCTAGTCTCTTATATGAGACAACTCATCCTGCTCAAGGTATTCCGTGGTTTTCCTCAGGCGTAAGACAAATGTCGGGATGAGCCCTATAAGAAATGGGCCACGGACCTATATGCCCTTCCCCATATATATTCCCCTTTCTTATGCCCTAGTTCAGAACCTATAAATTGTCTATTATATATACGAGGTCACTCAATTAGTCGCAATTTGATAGGACAGGGACCTCTCAAATTGCAGATTTAGATTTCACAGCACTTCTTCCGACGGCCTTCACATGCTTTGTCATCGAACAACAGACGACAGCGTCTTGCCATGCTAACGGCAAACACCAGCCAGCTCTTCCTCTTCCCGTTCCGTGATCACTTGATCAAATCTCAGTCCCCTTCGCGTATGTGGTACCTAAGAGGTTACGTCCAATTTCGGCTTCCCCTTCAAAATTTTCTAGAGTTCCTTCAGTGGAGCAGCGTAACCCGGAGTGAGACTAGTGGCCAACAGGCTTGGAGCTCACATATTTAGTTTTGTACAGCCCCTTGCAAGGACGCGTTTTGCGTACCTTTTAAATTTTTCCTCCCAATTCTCTTTCGATTTTTCGATCCCTCAGATATCATTTAACCCTGAAGATGAACATCCTCGAAACGTCGGTGGATTACCAAGTTATGACCTGGCTGGAAGCCCGAGAAAATTTCGCTTTACGAGTTTGCTGCACGAGCCATCATGGCGGAATGTGTGTTTTGGTCTTTTGCAACGTTTATTATTGTCAAAATCGTCTAGTAATAATAATTCCATGTCATTATCATGGAAGTCGAAATTATTTAACATGTTTGGCTCTTTTAGGGTTAAATTTATTGCGGCAGAAATAGAAGCCAATATTAATTGTCCACCATTTAGTAGTCAGTTGACCTACTTACGTTTTTTTTTTTCGACCCTCATTTTGCTGCAGCAAAGACATGAAGCGCTTTAAAAAAACGCAAGGAAAGCATCAGATAGAAACTGGCCTATACGGACTCTGCTGTAAGTTTCATTGAGACACATTTTAATCGAACAAGTTTCTTGGGAATACCAAAGACACATATAGACTACTGTAATATTTATTTAGTTTTTGGAGGTGTCTGTCCAGAGTGCACAAATACTCGGGCGGGCATGTTTACTCTTATGTCCTACCCATTCCACTGCGACAGAGATAACAGCCGATCTTGCAGCGGTGAGAACTCGCTCTCGAGTTCACATTAAGAAAATCCATCTGCCAAAATCCCTGGCGCGACCTATAACACATTTCGCTAATCAGACGTAAGATGTATACCAACAATATGTTGTTCTTCTGACACATATCGTTAAGTGAGATGCGCTGCCTGATAATAGCTGTACATATCAGCCAGAACCTTCTTCAGAAGGATACAACTTAATATATACTTTTGTAGCACTGTACGACTTCGTTTTCTTGGTTGTAGTATAGTTAATAATTTCATCTTAAGATTTTTTGGCAGTCTCTAACAAGTCTGTGAATATGGAGTCATTTCTTATTTTCTGTAACTGCTTAAAACACAATTAATTAATCTCAGAGCTGCTTCAATATTATTGTTTTTTTTTTCTTGCAGACTCAAAAGTACAAGCTCAAAATATCCCAGTATTTTACATATGGCGTGGATTCTGTGAAAAAACAAAAGCTGAGACTGCATATCTCATTAGGCAACCCAAATGTCTCTATTTTCTGAGTCCCAAAATTATCATACCATGCTGGTGACTAAGAGACTGAAGAGGGTAGAAAAAATGGTATTTCTCAGATTTTATAACTCGAAGTGATTGGAGGGGTCCTGTCCATCATTGTGGCATTAATCTTTTCAAAGATTTGCGTTCATAAATTTCAGAAGGTTTTTCTTGAAGAACTGAAGAACACACAATTGCTCACAAATATAAAAGAAGAGCTATTACTGTACTTCAGGGATTGCTCCAGTTGTATGAACAATAACTAAATGAAGCTGGTGGCTGAAGCAATGAAGAAATAGGATGTGACGATTGTGACCTAATAAAATTAAATATAGCATACCCCAGACCTACCTTTCACCACTGACGCACCATCATATGAGTATGCAATTATTTATCCAAATTCAATCCTATCTCACTCAATGTCCTCAAAATATTTGTAACTGTATTCTCTTCATCTGAGGTTTGAGACCCTATAACAGCAATTCACCTTTCTGCAGGCTTCATTTTATACATTTCTGTCGAATAGCAATTGCCAGATCTTCAACACTTTGTTTGTCTCTCGTTTCATCAGGCAGTAACAAAACAAAGACATTTTTAATTTCATCCAAATTGTTTCAACAATAATTGTCTCAGCCTTTATATGAATTATTTTATTTCCAAAGTCTTGGCGATTGTAGGCCTATTCGGCGTTTTGAGGTATATTTTTTTTTTTTCCATCTCAGAAAGTCTTTTGTATTTTACATTAAACATTCAGAAAGCTGTAAAACGAGATCATTGGAATCGTTGTCTAAAATTTCACAACCTTCATTACCTCTTAATGACAGCTGATTAGACAGTAGAAACTGAACAACTTCGGCAACAGAACGAATATATGTTCTTCTCTACGATGTTATCAAACATCTGTTTTTAAATAGTTTCTCCTGTTTTTCTATCTTCACTTGCTCTAGAAGTTTACTTACAGTATTATAAGCCTGTGACATTGCACATTTGGACAATCCTTTTCCTATCTCTGCTGCATGCTTCCAATTCCTGAACCCTGTTTTTATAAATGCTGGGTGAGTGTGTCCAGAGGGAAATTTTCTACATGCAAATCAATATGCAGCATTATTTATAACAGAGCAATCACGTCTGTCCCATGTCTTACACCAAGAATATGAAAAGCCCAGCTATGACCTGCTGAGAGAGTGACTGAACAGGAAGAAAGATAAGGTTGAGTATGTTCACTATTATTAAGATCTTCGGGTGCTTCAGAAAGAGTGAAAGATTTCTTTGATACTTTTGTATTCTAAATAATGACACTAGCATTAGGTAGGGCTGAACTTTCACCTTGTGCACCCAAATCCTTGAAAGTATCCAAAGGTCTACCCTCTTTTCTCTTTGCGACTGACTCTGGAGCTGAGGTTGATGTTTTCCCAGAAAAAAAATAAATAAAAGAAAAGAGCAGGTATTTTCTATTTGTAAGCTATATTATTATACTATTATTGATATAGGAGATTAAAAAATGTTAGGTTAATGTGTCCACATAGCACTAGGTAAAATATTATTTCTCTATGATACACGATTTGATTTATTTGAGTAAGATAGGCTAAATAATAATTATTAGAACATACAAAATCTAATGTACATTTTTTACGAAGGGGCCCGAAGGCTTACACTACAGCCGGAGGCTTATCGAGCTTCTGAATAAGATGTTTTCTTATTTGCAATACCACTGTGTTACTTTCACATTTGATACCTTGCAGTTGCAATTAAAACAACACAAAATAATACTTTTTAAAAAATATCTGAAGTGAAGAATATTCCAAAGTATGAAACAATTAAGAATAATAATTGTAATGCAGTACTACGAATAAACAACGGAATAATTAACATAATTTTATAAATTCAATGAATTGAACAATCATTCACCTACTCACGAACATTATTTTAATTTAAAAATATTTTATCCCAAAGATGTCCCAAGTCCATCTTAAATTTTCACATTAATCGAAAGAAAGATAACTGCTTTAATATTGGGGAGGCAAAAATATTTTGGGGGGAAGGGGACCAGCTCACCTCCTCTACCCGTCCCTGGCTACGGGCCTGATTGCATCTCACACTCAATCTGCATCTTGTGTAATCTAATTTACCTTTATTTCTAGTGTTAAAGGAATGTATATCTGAACAAGGTTGATAAAGATCTATATTAGATCTAAGGAAGATCAAGGTTCTGCAAATTAATAGATTGTAAACTGACATTACCGTTACTTACTTATGGCTTTTAAGGAACCCGGAGGTTCATTGCCGCCCTCACATAAGCCCGTCATCGGTCCTTATCCTGAGAAAGATTAATCCAGTCTCTATCATCATATCCCACTTCCCTGAAATCCATTTTAATATTATCCTCCCATCTACGTCTCGGCCTCCCCAAAGGTCTTATTCCCTCCGGCCTCCCAACTAACACTCTATATGCATTTCTGGATTCGCCCATACGTGCTACATGTCCTGCCCATCTCAAACGTCTGGATTTAATGTTCCTAATTATGTCAGGTGAAGAATACAATATGTGCAGTTCTGCGTTGTGTAACTTTCTCCATTATCCTGTAACTTCATCCCTTTTAGGCCCAAATTCCTCTCTCAAAGTGAGAGTCCAAGTTTCACAACCATACAGAACAAAACACATTACCGTTAACTCTGGAAATAGTGGCCTACACGATTCCTTGTTATTTTTGTTGAATATTACCCTCGGTACCCTTTTTTGTAGTAATAAGATGGTATTGATTTCTGTTGCACTTCCCCATATATGAATTCCATATTTACTGTGAGATTCAAATAGTACAATGTATACCTATCTGACAGTTTCTGTAGACCAATGGCCTTAACTTTCTAACAAAAATTACCCTTGACAGTTTAGTAGGCTACATATACTTTCTATGTGTTTGTTCCATCCTAATTTTGGATCCAAATAAAAACCCAAGAGTTTAACATAAGATACTTTATTATCCAGTGTGTTTGAGAGGCCTAAGATTAGTTTCTGAGTTTTTCTCATTAAGCATTATCTTGTGTCATTGAAACCATTATTTAGTTATGTTAAGATAATTAATCTGTGACAATATTAACTGGTTAATAATACGGAACAGTACATTATATATATATATATATATATATATATATATATATATATATATATATATATATATATATATATATATCAGCGCTAGTATTCTAAATTAAGCTTCACTGGGTTGTCAGTAGATGGATCTGTAAATATAGGCCTACTTAAAAAAACGCTGGATATTGATATTGATGGATGGACGCGATTGTTGTGTGTAGAGAGCGAGCGCGAAATTTGAATATTGAATAATTAATATTTGTGTTGTGTTAAGCATCTTGTATTGAGTGACTATTTAGTATTTAGTGTGTTAAATAACATATTAATTTAGTTATATATACCGTCTCTTCTTCCTTTTATTGTTTTATAAATCTTGTGATAAAAGATACTGATTCCTAACAAGTCCCTCGCCAAACAAGAAATCCTTATGGAGGAAACAAATAATTATCCACAAGAAATAAACTATCAGACTCCAATTGATGAAGATACTTCAGAATTAACTGTTCACAGACGCCCACGTACGAAAATGTACACCTTAAAAAAAGGTATGTTACATAAAGTCAAGCAATCAAAAAAGTCTTCACCTAAAAAAGAATTAATCAATCCAAATAGATCACTTGAAGTACGTTGGCCTAACTTACCAATATTTCAAAATACTTCACATTCGGTTACATCAACACCACAACCTGCACCACCAACTTCAGGAACATCGGGTATGAATCAAGTTGATAAACTCAAGACACTACAATCTTCATATTCTAAAGAACTTATTTCGATTCGATGTACTGTAGAAAATATGGAAACTAACTATGTATTCTCGCACGATCCTTGTGGAAATGATGAATCTCAAAAAGAGGTGCTAGATGCTACTCCTAAAGTAACAACTGCTAGATTTCCTCCAATAATTGTTCCTATACTTCCTAAATGTCCTAACTATTTCCAGTACCAGCGGGACCTGGAAAAAGAGTTAGGCTTTCCTATAAGAATAATATACAATCAATCACAAGGAACAAAGTTTCATGTTTCATCAGGAGAAGCTTCTAACTAACTTAAAAATCTATTTCAAGATAAGCATTTTGGATTTTATACGTTTACTCCTAAATCACACAAGCCGCTATAAGTCGTGATCAAGAAACTTCCAGTACAAGTAACTGCTCAACAAATACAAGAAGAGTTACTAATGTTAGATTTTCTAGTTATCGGTGTTCGACAGCTCACTACTACTCTACAGACAACAGGTATTGTTGAAAAATTTAATTTACCAGTATGGGTTGTCTCCTTAAAAAATAAAGAAGTTGGGCGAACAGTTTATGATCTTAAATATACTGTATATGTCGTCAATCAATATTAATTATAACTTACAACCCGCAATCAAAAACATATCAATGCTATAATTGTCAGCTCTATGGCCATACGTCTTCGGGCTGTTGCCTACCTACTAAATGTGTAAAATGTGGTAACAATCATAGACTTGAAGACTGTCCAGTGAAAGGACCATCAGTCGCACCTAATTGCGCAAATTGCGGTGAATCACACACTGCTAATTACCGACAATGTAACTTAGCTCTCAAACATCGAAATATACTGCAACAAAAACAAGATCTCAAAGAACAGAGACTAAGAAATAGAGGAATAGATTATATATTTAATCAATATGATTTCCCAAGCTTGCCAAAAGTTACACCTAATCCAGCTTGGAAGGAAACGAACTCCAACACAGAGACTACTACAAACACACTCATGGGAGATATTAAAGAACTCTATACTTTTCTTCAAAGCATAGGCTTTACCAAACTTATTAATCAAAATAAACAAACTACATTAAAATTGCAACAGGCATCAGATACATTTTCTAAACTATTCATTATATTTGAAGCAATTACAACAATACTGACTCCAGAAACAAATGTTCCTTAAACCAACACAAATTAAAAACCTTCGTATAATTAATTCCAATACTAATGGCATTAAACGACAAATTTATAAACTTCAATATCTCTTACTTGAACATAGTATCGACCAGAGTGCTGCATTGGAGTTAAATCGCTCGCTTGAACTCGGTCGAGTGTCGCACCCTCGAGTGAGATACGTTCGGTCGTGATACGCTCGTAATAAATAAAAATACAGTACAAGGTCATCTCACCGACATGTCTTATCTTGTCTGGAAGGCGACAGATAAGATACACATATGTTTTGCTCACACGGTAAAAATAAGGCTTTATTTTCTGGGTTTATGACAAACGTTTAATGGAACAGTCAATGGAACGTACCAAAACAGGAACATGCAGTTATAAATACAATACATGAAAAACTTCGATATACATCTATTATTGCTAATTAATAATTATTCAATATTTGATTTACCACATATATAATATGATAGGTCCATACATATATACTTCGATAATGTAGAAACGTTTTACAAAATATTATTGATATAGCAGTAGACAGGACCGCCGAAAGGATTTATGGGCCCCTGTGCAATATTGTGCTCGGGCCCCGTTGAAAAAAAAAAGTTAAGAAATGCCAAGTTACCAATTATTCTGACCATAATAATTATTTGCAAAATAAATAAAAGATAACCCCATACACAGATACGAATCTAAAAATATAACTTTTGTTACAATGAAAACTTTTAGCAAAACTTCGCATTAGCACAATATATTATATTCATCACGCTTCTTTTTAAGTAGGGACTTCATAGTACGTTTCGTGACGAAACTTTCGTCTTTTCGTTGTCGTTTGTTTCGTTTCGTTTTCATAAAACATTATTCTTAAACAGTTGTAATGTCTGACTTGCAGGCCAACATCAATAAACAACTCTCCTTGACTTCATTAATGCAAAATCATCAATTATATCGTAAAAATTTAAAGACCTAGCAAGATCGCTCTCCAGACTAAGGAGGCTTAGTTACTCAGTCTTTCTTGGCACACTCTTACTCTGAATACATTTTTATTTGCTTCATTTTGTTCGAAGTTGGTGTGAAATTGAGCGTTGCTAGTGAAGGTGCAGAAAATAAACCAATCTCAAGCCCGTCTGTTCAGATTATCAAAAATGAAGACAGTTCATGCTTAGAAGTGAATACTGATGGTTGTGGCTGTTTAGAAAAAAAATCTGATAACAGTAGTATTGAATCAAAACAAGCAAACAATAGTAAAAATGATGTGTTAATATGTGCAAGTGAAACAAATTTACACACACCAGTTCCTAACTCTGAGTCATGGCAAGTACCATGCGACCTTGGAAAACTAAAAAGTGGCAGATAAATTGTGTCATTGAATGTGTTCGAAAAAGTATCCCCAACCTGCCTAATAACTTTCTAAGTGACGGAACAAGAGCCTTTACAGTATTATTTTCAAAAGTCAAGAATGGGGAATGTGTTCCCAGCGACTGGCTAGTGTGCAGTGAAACAAATCTGTCACTGTACTATTTTCCCTGATTTGTTTCACTCCACACTAGCCAGTCTCTGGAAACACATTCTCCATTCTTGAGTTTTGAAAATACTGTAATACTGTTTTTGGAAAGACTCTTGTTTTCGAACACACATTCAATAACACAATTTGTCTGCTACTTTTTAGTTTTCCAAGGTTTCTCAATTTCACACCAATTTTTCTGTCTCTCTTTGCGCTTCTCAGCTCCCGACTTACGCTTCTACTTGTCCATTGTTCACTGGTAACACTAATGAAAAGAATTTACTGGAAAAACGACAACGAAAAAACGAAAGTTTCTTCACGAAACGTACTATGTAGGCCCTAGTGAAAAGGAAACGTGATCCTGCGGCTTGGATTTTGGAGAGTCCACTAGCGGTGGGCCGGCAGGGGTTGGTAATTAAGAGGACAAGCCAATTGAACGTGTTCGGTACAAGCGACGGGAATATATATCAGGCAAATCCCGGAGGCCTCAAGTATCGTGTCGATGATTGTTAATGTATTATTATATGGAGCAGAAACATGGACCATGACGAAAGCAGAAGAAATTCTCTTAGATCATTTGAAAGAAAGATGCATGTAGAATATTCGGTCCGGTAAATGACAGAGGTGTGTGGCGAAAGAGATACAACAGCGAAATAGACAGAATGTATGGTGAACATAACATAATCGCCGCCATAAAATCCTCGAGAATAAAATGGTTGGGCCATGTAATGAGGAATACGGAGAATAACATCCCAAAAAAGGTATTATTCAGTGAAACATGGGGACCTGGACGACCCAAATTGAGATGGTTGGATGGTGTAACAGATGATCTGGCAAGAATGGGAATAAGAAATTGGAGAAGAACAGTACACGAGAGAGACGAATGGAGGAAGATTGTTGAAGAAGCCAAGGCCCACTTGGGGCTGTAGCGATGATGATGATGATGATGATGATGATGATGATGATGACTGTCGGTTAATTTGTCAGATTCATGTATCAAATGTTATTACAAAATTTTATAGTACCGGTATGTATCTGTGAATAATTATTCGTGATAATAAAAAGTAATCAGACTCACTTAATCTGACGGGCCCTTACTGCTCACGGGCCCATATGCACTTGCCCCCTTTGCCCCCCCCTTCTCGGCTACCCTGGCAGTAGATTAATAACAATATTAGCACAGAGATAACGTCACAGAAAATATGACACGAATAATCATGCTGCACAACTGTTACAGACGCAAAGATTGATACACTAATTATTAGAGATTATTATTATTATTACTATTATTATTATTATTATTATTATTATTATTATTATTGTTATTATTGTTGTTACTAGAAAACTTGATACAGTTCTTGCATTATCGTGATTGTGTTCTCCGTTTATAATAACTACATTTACATCCAATAACATCTATCAGATGTGGCAAAAACAAAATCACTCCTGGGTGGGGGGGAACATTTACCTACAACATTTATATTACATTTTAAAGCAAGTTTTGTAGATGTACTATGGAGAGGTTAGTTAAACACTGCAAAGTTTTGAAATGATAAACGTCTATGATGTTACTACACAGTTCATCACTGTAAAAAGAACGAATGTCTAACGCTCGGCTTATACCGTTCGAGGATTTATCGCTATCTATCGGATTATGCTATGAACTACTTGGCGCTAGAGCGAAAACGTCCGATGCAGACCTCTGGTATCGAAATTGCTGGGAAAACCGTAATACGGCGAACGCGAAGCTCCGCCCACGTCCCCTTTCCACTTTTCACCTACTACAGTGAGTCACTGTATCCCCTACCAGAGTCCGTCCCCTACAAGCTCACCACACACCCTAGCGGGAAAGAGTGGAAATAGGGGTTTAGGGTGGGGTAACATCTAGTGTAGGAAAGTGGAACAAAAAGTGTAACGACATCTACGAAGCAAAAGAGGAACTTCGTCCTGTCTGTCTCTCCTCTCTCTCTCTCCCCCTCCAGCCTCTCCTTCTCTGTTCCTTGCTTCATGTCTCTCTCTTTTTTTTTTTCTTTCTTACGACTTCGCAGGGGGGGGGGGGGAAATTCGATCCGAGAAAGTTCGTAACTAAGCCTAAACGCACGCTTTTTGTTCACGCTTTAGACCTCTCGGCTAACGAGGCGAGTTGAGGGTAGAAGGGAAAATGAATGTATTTATGTTTAAGGGAACTGCCATAACGTATTGTAGAAATGCAATGTGTGTCGTTGGATATGTCTTAATACGTATTTTGTTGTCCTGAAAAGGGCAGTTTGGTGTTGGAGCATAATGTACTCCTAAACTTCATCTCTCAAACTTACGACTCTACGCAAAATCAAGTCGAAAGTGTAATAGCGAGATCTGAATAATGCCGCTCGTGTTTCGGTTGTAATGTTTTAGTGAATCTGAGAGTCTGGAGTAATAGGGGAAGTGAAGTGCCATTCGCGAAAGCGAAAAGGGCAAGTTTGAACCTTTGCTTATAGTGCAAGTTTTTCATCCAAAATAACTTTCGTATCCATTTCGCCCACGAGTTAGCAGGGCCTATAACATCTTACAGTATCGTCCAAGGATTGTTGCAAGGATTCATAACGGGAGACAATGATGGAATGGCGCGGGGGGACAATGACCGAATGGCGTGGGTAGAAACTGGCGGGCTTGTGAATGTAGCTTGGTAGGGGTTGACTACGGGGGTGGCATAAGTGTTAACGGAGCTTCATTGTGTCCGAGTCCAGCTTCGTGTACAGACGTAACCACGTGTAGTGATGAGCCGTACCGAAGACGTGTACTTCTTCCTGAAATTGTCCAGGTTACTTCCAGGAAAGTGCAAAGTTAACAGGTGAGTGTTGTTTAATGAAAACCACATTACATTGTGTTGTGTTGTGTTAATAGTACATGTTGTGGACAGTTGTCTAATGCGTGTTGCATTGTGGTTGTGGACAGTTGTCTAATGCGTATTGCATTGTGGTAGGCAGTGATCCATCGAAGCGGGGCAGATAGTAGAGAGAGAGACAGTAGAGAGATCATGCGAGCGAGGTGCCGAGCGGCGCGGGTGGTGATAACTTCCCCTACTGGCGTTTGCCGTAATACGTTTTTGCAATATCAAAACATAATACAAATTATAATATTACTGTGTGCTTCTATGGACCTGTTTATGGTAGGCAAGTGTTAATTCATGTTTGGGGAAGGTAAATATACTCATTGGGGGATTTGTGACACCCTCTTTTCCATTTCTTGTCCTTCACCCTATATTTATTGCTGTGCCATTAAAATTTACAACCGTAAACACAAGCAGCTAAAACAAAGTTACAACACTATTGTTTTCTTTTTTTTTGTGCTTAATGGAATTCTGTGATATTGAACTCAGTTTTAAACAATATTTACGAGAGTTAAGATGACGTTAAGCCCCGAGAACGTCGCTAGAGCAGTCATGTTGGAAAAAGGATGACGTTATGTGGCTCAGGTGTTGCATACACGGCCCCATAGCTCTTGAAGAGTATCTGGAGCATGTTGACGGACATTCCTTCCTAAAATGTCGCACAGATGTTCAATTGGGTTAAGATCCAGACTGCGTGATGGCTATTGCATGAGTTGGATCCCTACTTCATTGAGGTACTGGAGGACGTATCGTGCCACACGAGGACGTGTATTGTCCTGCATGAGCACGAAATTGTCACCAATAAATGATGCAAAAGGAAGAACATGTTGCCCAAGAATTTTTTCAATGTAGCGATGGGCAGTAAGAAACCCATCTTCCACAAAACAAGGTTCGTTCGTACAGTCAAAGTGATGTCTGTCCACACCATCACTGAACCGCCCTGAAATGCTGTCCTTTATGAAACGTTGCATGGAAAATACCTTTCTCCAGTCCTCCATACTATTTCTCTTCCATCTTGGGATCTGAAGCAGAATCGGGACTCATCTGAGGACAAAACTGTTCCCCACTGTTTGTGAGCCCAATCCTGATGTTCCCTTGAAAATTGTAAGCGAGCTTGACGATGTTGCCTTGTAAGTTCTGGGCTAAGGGCAAATCTTCTGGAGATCAGGCCAGCATCATGTAACCACCTCCTCACAGTCCACTCACTGACATTCACATCTCGCACTTGTTCTAGTCGATTTCTGGCTTCGACTGCAGTGATGTGGCGGTTACGCAGCACTTGAAGGTGCAAGAACTGGTCATCTATAGCAAGTTGACCTTTTCCTACCATATCTCGATCTTCGAGAATATGAACCAAGTTCCCTGTACCTTTGCACTGTGCGTGAAACCGTCAACGGAGTTGTATGCAACACCTGAGCCACATAACGTAAACTGCGGTCATCCTCTACCAACGTGACTGCTCTAGCGGCGTTCATGGGGCTTAACGTCATCTTAACTTTCTTACATGTTGTTTAAAACTGAGTTCAATATCACAAAATTCCATTATAAGCAAGAAAAGAAAACTATAGTGTAGTAACTTTGTTTTAGCTGCTTGGGTTTAGGGTTGTAAATTTTAATGGCACAGCAATAAATATACAGTACAGGACAGGAAGTGGCAAAGAGGGTGGCACAAACGACACAATGGGTATACTTTTCTTCCCAAAACATGAATTAACACATGCCTAACACAAACAGGTCCATAGAAGCACACAGAAATGTTATAATTTGTATTACGGATTGATATTTCAAATTTATTCAAGTGTTGCGTTTTTTTTTTTTTTTTTTTTTTTTTGCTCGGCAGTGTAGATAGAAGGGGCAAGGCTTGCTGGGTAGTGGCACCAGAATTCGATCAGCTGATCTAGGGCAGAAGCGATATGGGATGTAGAAAGGCCAATGTATGTCTAATGGATTGATTTTGGCACAAAAAATTAGAAATAACGATAATATTTCGTAGGTGGTTACACTTTATGCATATTAATAACCTCACTGCAATGTATTAAAGCGCGATAACTTTATTTAATGATGTTTATTTCGGAAAACTTCAATGCGTGTACGATTTCCTCACTGCCAGCAATTTATCTTAAAAAAGGAGCAGATTTGTGTGTGTTTATCGAATGAGCTTCATTACGCTTACGAATTCAAATACAGAAAAACAAATAGGCCTAGGCTTACTTCAAGTTACCAAATTACCCTATTCGTTTCGTGTTCCTGTTTCAGTTTTGCAATCGAATCTTCAATACGTCTCAGGTTATTTCAACAAAGTAACTACAGAGTCCTATTAAATTGTAAAAATGGTAATGGCATATAATAACACCCGCTCGTCTCCCCCCCCCCCGCCACCTTGGCTATACGTCTATGGATGAACTAAAAGTTATCTAGGTGAAACTAGAGTTGAGGTAGTTCCCGTGATTTTGGAAGTGAAAATCGTTTTATTTAGAAGGAATTTTTTTGTGGATATTCAATTGATCGTATATGCAAGGCATAACAAACGCCTAAACTAACCAAACCTAACCTTTCTCAGATTCGAATATGCAATGTGTATAAACTGAGTACAAAGGGAACTACCTCAGTGCTAGTTTAGCCGGAAATTAAATTATAGCACCACCAATTTTCAAAACTATGTGAAGAAAATGGCATCGAAGTACTGCTCAATGACCTAGAAATTTCGACGTTGGAGTTTTCTTTATTTCCTTGTCACACTGAGCTAGTTAAGCACGAAGCTTGTGACTGAAGCTTCCACTTCCTCTATGGGTAAAAAACATAGATAATTTATAAAGACATGAATTGATTCAAGAGCAGTTTTATCCAGATTTGAAACAAAACCAGAATACATTTTATAAAAACAAAAAAATATGTTAGGCCTACACTGTTATTTAAATTGTTTTTATTCCAGTATAAATATCCAATTTATGTGACATAACGTAGAAATATTAGTTTCCTTTAGTTTTTATATAAATAATTATTGCGTTATGATTTCATTTGTAAGCTTTCATTTTAACAATACCTAGCCTATTATTATTATTATTATTATTATTATTATTATTATTATTATTATTTTATATTTAGTTATAAGATCTATTGTGAGGATTTCATTATACTTTATAAGACATCGAGTTTCATTGTTACCTACGTATAATTACCAAGGGAATTTTAAAACTCTGAAACATAATGGGTTAACATGTTTCGTTACATTTTTTCAAACATTCATGTTATGCTAAGGAGCGAAAAATCATGTTCTTTCCCATTACTCTTTGTATACGTAGCTGCCAGTTTGTGACCTATTCCTTTTTATGGGATTACATAATTATATTTTTTATTAACCTATGTTTTCACTCCTCCAAAATGAAGGGTACTTGTCAGACTAAGAAATACAAAGTACTGTCAAATGTCGTAAAGAAATTGCCATGATTAAAAATTTTTTTTGAAAATAATAGTGTCCTTTCTTTTGTCAACTCCTTCGTTTCAATCTTACTTAATATATTTTCAGTAACTTCTAACTTCAATTTCCTTACTAAAACGTCGACAGTAAAGGTATCCTATATGTTCATAAGACATTTATAGCAGCTTATCTTTAAGTTATTTCATGTTTTATTATAAAACAAGCCATTAAAACAAGACACTTGTTCAATTAGGATCTACCGAAACATGTTTTTTTATCTTAACACATTCTAGAATATGCTGTCATATCCACAATCGTTGTAATAAACTGCATATATGTACAGCATATTGTGTAATATTTTGCCCGAGATCAGCTGATCTGAGAGATTACTTTAATGTTCGAAGACTGAAACCCATTTGGAACCCAATGATAGTTTCACATTACGTAACTACGATATCATTCGCTCTGACAGGCCTTAACAAACGTGGACGAGGTACTGCTATAATCATCAAGCGAAATATATCCTATGCTCCAGTCCAAATAATTGGCTTAATTTGTGCTGAAATCACAGCTATACACTCCTTCTCGATAAAAAAAAGAAGTAATGATTGCATCCCTATATATTCCTCCTAATTCAAATCTCTCTCCCAATGAACTTGATAAAATCATGATCTACCTGTTCTTATTACAGCTAATTCTTTTTCTTGTCAAAAACCACGGAAGAAGTACTATACTGATCAGAACTTATTTGAAAATACCTTAACACAGACTCTGTCAGGAAATCCAAATCTAGTCACTAAAGACGATATTGAATCCAGTATACAGATCCTTACTGATACTATCCTTGAAGCTTATAGAAATTCTTGCAGTTGCAATGAAGATCATGACCTTGATTTGCAAGAAAATAATGAACTTCTCTTCCTTATCAAAGCAAAACATAAAGCAAGAAATAATTGGCATCAAACTGGTAACCCACAAGCTAAACGATGCTATAATCGACTTAATAAAGCTCTCCAAAGAAAAATAAAATCTCACCGAATACAAGACTTTCAATCTGTAGTTGAAAAAATAACAGAAAAACCAGAACAGCTTCGGTCCTTAAGTAAGAAACTACGAGGCGCATCCAGAAATTAAGTTTCCCATTTTTTTTAAAGAAAGAACACATACTTTCAGGAAAACATTTATTGGAAACAGGTAGAGCAATGTTTCAGCTATTTTTCAACATAGCCACTATCAGAATTCAGACACGTGTCATATCGTGGGATCAGCTTTTGTATCCCTCTGTCGTAGAACTCTGCCGCCTGTGAATGGAACCAGCGTGTGACAGACGTCTTCAGCTCTTCGTCGTTGCGAAAACGCTCACCGGAGGACAGGAATTTCTTGAGGTGCAAGAAAACGTGAAAATCGCTGGGAGCAAGATCAGGACTGTAGAGTGGGTGATCAAACAACTCCCAGCCAAATTCCGTCAAAACAGCTGCTGTGCGCCGAGCTGTATGTGGACGAGCATTGTCATGGAGGAGCACAACACCTGCAGTAAGCATTCCACGCCTCGTTTTGAATGGCACGTCGCAATTTTCGCAGTGTTTCACAGTAACGGTCAGCGTTCACTGTTTCACCTCTTGGAAGGAAGTCAATGAGCAGAATGCCCTTCCTGTCCCAGAACACCGTGCACATCACTTTCCGTACCGACAGCGTCTGTTTGAATTTCGTCCTGACCAGAGACCCACTATGCCGCCAATGCATTGACTGCTGCTTGGTTTCCGGGGTGAAGTGCGAAATCCAAGTCTCATCGCCTGTGACGATCCTGTCGAGGAACTCGTCGCCGTCATCGTGATACCGTTGCAGAAATGTCAGTGCTGCTCCTAAACGTTGCATTTTGTGTTTGGGTGTCAGGTTTTTCGGCACCCACCTGGCACACACTTTTTGAACAGCAGGTGCTTAGTGACAATCTCATGCAACAAGGATCGCGATATCAGCGGAAAATGGCTGCTCAGCTCCGTAATCGTGAAGCGACGGTTCTCCATGATGCACTGCCGCACCAGCTCAACACGATCATCATTGATGAGGGACGGTCGCCCACTGCGTTCTTCATCATGGACACTTTGACGACCTTCGGAAAACTGCCTACACCAGCGACGCACCATCAGCTTACTCATGATGTTCGGCCCATAGACCTGACAGAGCTGCCGATGAATTTCAATTGGCGCAATGCTTTGTGCATTAAAGAACTTTATCACCGACCGAACCTCGCAGGCGGCGGGAGAAGGAATAAGAGCTTCCATTTCGGACCACTGCTGCCACGCTACTGGCACCAGGCGGGACCTGTCGGGCTGGCATATGATTGATACGTCATAGATCTGTTACACATGCGCAATTGACACGGCTAATTACGTTTATTTTCAAGGGGAAAAAATCGGGAAACTTACTTTCTGGATGCGCCTCGTACAAGGCACATTGAAGAAAATTTCAAATACAGGAAGGAATAGTTGA
Organism: Periplaneta americana; assembly: GCF_040183065.1. NCBI lineage: Eukaryota > Metazoa > Arthropoda > Insecta > Blattodea > Blattidae > Periplaneta > Periplaneta americana. The sequence goes on from NC_091117.1 coordinate 109,182,656, forward strand.
CAACAATGGAGTGAGATATTACAAACCAATTGATAAAGCAAATGTCACTGCAACTTCCTTAGAACAGAAATTCTGCCCAAACAACACTCCAATAAATATACAATTCGTTCATGATATAGAATCTCAAATACAAAATTTGCTAAGTCTTCCCGTCAAACATGATATTGCTCAAACTTCGTCCACAGAAGTAAAAACTATAATCTTCGAAAGTAAACAAAAGAAATCACCTGGACCAGATAAAATCACAACTGAAATGTTAACTCACCTTTCGCAATTGGCCATTACACATTTTACAAAAATTTATAATGCATGCTTGCAACATAAATATTTCCCTAGATCTTGGAAACATGCTCATATTGTTACATTTGAGGGTTCATAATTACTCGCCATTCCTTACACCATGCAGAAATTCTTTCATAAGTCCGGTCTTGTTATTCAAAACTGTAATGTACTTATTTAAGTACAATAAAGTTTACTTAATTGAAATAATAATAATAATAATAATAATAATAATAATAATAATAATAATAATAATAATAATACGTATAATTATTGTTTTCAATATATTACTTTTTAATGAAATAAATTATTTTGTTACGTTTTCAGATATGCTCTTTCATCACAAGTCATTAAATGTACTTGAATGAACACTGCATTCAAAGTACAAGGTGGGCCAGTCAAACAGAAAGATTTCAAGGTGCAGAAAAATAATTAAGAGTTACTATTATATCAATTTAATGAGTAGAATGACAAGTACATGATTAACCATTAGGTATCCAACAAGAAAACAAATTATTTCTTCAAAATTACGTCAGCCAGTGACCTCCATTGAAACACACACATTCTTCGAGTCTGGTCACGATCTGTTGCATAACTCCTCTCAGCATATTGACGGGTATCGCAGCGACCTCTTCTGGTATACGTTGTTTTAGGGCTGGAATTGTTCTGAATGGATTGTCCCCAAACACCTTCGTTTTGAAGTGTCCCCATAGGAAGTAATCACATACCGTTACATCAGGTGACCTAGGAGGCCAAGCAATATCCCCTTTCCGAGAAATGACGAGGCCCGGGAACAAAGCATTCGCAGCATCCATCGAAATTCTTGCGGTGTGGCTTGTTGCTTCGTCCTGTTGAAACAGTGTTTTCATTCACTGGGAAATGTACGAGTAGTGGTGTAAAAAAGTTCTTATCATTTCAACATATCGCACTGAATTAACAGTCACTGCATTTCCGGTCTCATTCTCAAAAAAGAATGGGCCGATTATTCCAGTTGATGAAACAGCTCACCATACCGTTACCTTTTGGACATGGAGAGATTTCTCATGACCATTGAAATCAATTAATTGCAGTTTGTAGTAACGATGAGCATCATTTAACAACACATGGTACAGACAAACAACTTGGTTACTAGGGAACGCGGAGATAGTGACGTCACCGCCTAAGAAGCGTGGCTAACGAGAAGGAGTCATAAATTGTAAACTAAGTATGCAGAGAAGAGACGGTTATATTCATTCTCACCCTCTCCGCATGAACAGTATACTCCCATCAAATCTTTTCGTTTGACTGGCACACCTTGTATATAATATCTAGTCACCAAAGAAAGATATATATATATATATATATATATATATATATATATATATATATATTAAGAGTTAAACAATCATTTACTTTTACTTATTACAAAAAACAGAGCAACAAATTTTAATGTTACAAAAATACAATTTGCAATATCCGCGGAAATATGTTTACAACATTCTAGTATCAAAGAGTAAATTTTGGTACCGGTAAACCATTTGTCCTGTGTGCAGCCTTTTCTCATAGACTATTTCAATCATTTTATTAATTTATTCAGTGTTCTGCCCAAGGGCAGGTCTTTTACTGCAAATCCAGCTTTCTTCAATATTTCCTATGTTCTGCCTTCCTCTTTGTCACCTCATAATATGATCCCTATATCTTAATGTCATTTATCATCTGATATCTTCTTCTGCTCCGAACTCATATGTGTGTATATATATGTATGTATGTATGTATGTATGTATGTATGTATGTATGTATGTATGTATGTATGTACTGTTCACCAACCAGGAGATTATTGCGTCATCTATTGGAGCGAAGTAGATACTGCCCGTGTCTCACGTCCTGAACCGAGAGCTCCCTAGTGCTTATAACCACGCCTCTTAGGTCTGCTCGGACCGGCACGGCAGCTGGAGCGTGCGGCACGGCAGCATATTACATGTTCTGAAAACATTATCCTACGCCATTGCAAGGGTCTTTACTGTTCAAAATACTGGATACTCTAATCGTGGCTACCACTATCGCTATTATCTCTGATGGCGATTTCCTAAAATGTATGTACACACTAGGTCACTCTTCGTTCAGTCTGGACAACTGCTGAATTACCATAGAGCAGCATTTCTCAAAGTATGTTCCGGGGTTCCGTGAGTCCTATAGGATTTTAAATTTTATTTTATACTTTTTTTACTTGGTTATTTAACAACATTGTATCAACTACTAGGTTATTTTGCATCGATGGGACTGATGATAGAGAAATGGTATTTGGCGAGATGAGGTCAGGAATTCGCCAAAGATTACATGGCATTCGCCTTACGGTTAGGAAAAACCTCGGGAAAAAATCCAACCAGGTAATCAGCCTAAACGGGAGTCGAACCCACGCCCAAGCGCAACTCTGGATCGATAGGCAAGCGCCTTAGCCGACTGAGCTGCTCCGGTGGCTATTTTATACTTTGTGGATACTATAAAAATATATAAATGTTACGAAAACATGAATCAATAATAACATGCAACCACCGATAATAATAATAATAATAATAATAATAATAATAATAATAATAATAATAATAATAATAATAATAACAATGATAATGATAATGATAATAATAATAATAATAATAATCCTAGAATATGCGTAATAATAATATTCCAATAATATGCGTAATAACAATAATATTGTTTTATTGTAACATATATTGTATAACATATTATGTTTAATGAACATCTAAAACGGAAAATACCCATAATACTTATCGCTTTCATCACTGGATTCTCTGCGTATGTGTTCACTAAAACAAAATACCGAAAAGACAAAATGCAGAAGTACAGTAGAAATGAGACTACAACTTTCCGCCATAATACCAGATTGCAGGCTTAAAAAGCAAATACATTCGTCCCACTGAACAGAATTATTGAGATACTAGCTTTCGCTTGTCTGTTAACTATTAAATACTAATAAAATATTACAAGGATTCCGCAGTTACACTTTAGATTAAAAGGGGTTTCGCGGTGGAAATAGTTTGAGAAACATTGCCATAGAGGAAATAGTTTACGGATGTGTACACATGACAACCGTAATCACGATTAGGTCGATAATCTCAAGTAGAGACTATAGTCTACCACTGGTATTAGTGTTCAGTTACAGGAATTGATTAGAAGAACATAATTTGTTTTGTGAGGGGAATACATTCGCTTGTTGATGGCTGATCTTGCTCCATAGAAGGAATCCTGAAAAGACCGATGTGTTGAACATAGAGTAGTAGGCGCATGCGGTTCCCAGGACCTCCCACTCTCCCCCACTGCGTCTCGCCCCACAAAGAAACAGCTCAGGAAGTGAGGCACGGGCAGTAGATATTACCGTTATAACGCCAGTTTAAAAAACATGCGCTCTCCTGCATATGTTATTTCCTGTATGGAGGGATTAAAAGACCAGGAAATTAACCGTGATCTAATTTTGTAACTAGGGTAGTATAAATATGTGTATCAGTGTTATCGTTTGTGCTTTGAGAGTTAGACAATGGAGAAGTATGTACCCAAGTGTGTGACCTTATGACATCTTATGACATCAACATTCATTCATAGCATTGCCCCGCTGCGTCTCATTCCCCTGAGACTTTCTCCTGGTTGGAGTACAGTATGTATGTATGTATGTATGTATGTATGTATGTATGTATGTATGTATGTATGTATGTATGTATGTATGTATGTATGTATGCATGCATGTAAAAACCGTTCCATTGTAGTTGAAACATGGTCTTGTCATCTCGCGCAGATTACGTGGGCGGCAGCAAGTGGAAATCTAATGGAGTAGAGTATTTTCGTCCACAGCGTATCCAAGGTCATGCTTCAACCGCCGTGGAACGACTTCTAGTATGTATGTGTGTATGTATGTGTATGTATGTGTGTATATATGTATGTATGTATGTAGTCTATGTATAAAGAGTGTTTCAGTGACTGTTACAAACTTTTAGGAGCTGTAGAGGTAGAGCATTTTTGTAGTTTTTTAAGACATTTTTGCATTTTTATATTACCGGTATTTTTTTAATATATGCAAAATACTATATGGCGGTTTTAAGGCACAAATTATATAGTTTTTAGGCATTTACTGCAGTTTATACTCCATTTAGGCATTTTAGGTCCTATAGAATTCTAATAGGAGATCCTGTGTACAGCTGTCAAAAGAAAAAGTGGCCGGTCTCCTGAAACAAAGTTCCCTTCGGGTATCTTCGCTACAATTCGGAGACAGGCGATGTTACATTTTGTTGGACCACGTTTCCTGATATCTACAGTTATAATTGAAGTATTCTGTGTGTTATCGATAGCATAATGGTAGCGTTCAGGCCTCTTATTCATGAGGTCCTGCGTTCGACTACAACCACGTGCTTTTTATGTTCTTTTTTGTTCTGTTTTTGAGAGAGACAAATTATACATAATGGCTCCTTTCTCTTTTACGATTATTTTAGTAATTAACATCAGGTTCATTAATATATTATGCCACGACTTTATCATTATGATATTGTGGCTGCAAATGGAAAGAAAAAAGATTTTATTCTCAATAAAAATATCTTTCGTGGCATAAACAAAACAAATTTACTGGCGTCGGCCTTAAAACATTCAAACAATTAAGCGTTCAAAAAACAAAACAAAAAGCCACAATTCAATATTTAGTCTATCTTCCTCTTATCTCGATCATCTTGCAGTCGAGTGGGCATGGAATTGACTAGACTTTGCAAATAGCGACTGTTTTTAGACACGATATTCCAGGCATTCTGAACATACATACATAAGTGTTCTGTCCATGGGCAGGTCTTTCATTGCAAACCCAGCAATCTCCAATCTTTCCTATATTCTACCTTCCTCTTAGTCTCCGCATATGATCCACATATCCTAATGTCGTCTATTATTCTTTTCAACCAGAGACCCAACCAATTCCTTTTTATCTTTCTAATCAGTTTCAGCATCATTCTTTCTTCACTCACTTTTTCAAACACAATTTTATTTCTTATTCTGTCTGTCCACTTCACACGCACCGCTCTTCTCCACATCCACATTTCAAATGCTTCAATTCGTTTCTCTTCATTTCGTCGTAATGTCCATGTTCCTTCCCCATACAATGCCACACTCCACACAAAGCACTTCACTAGTCTCTTCCTTAGTTCTTTTTCCAGAGGTCCGCAGAAGATCCTTCTTCTATTAAAAGCTTCCTTTGTTCATGTTTGCAGTTTTTCTTGGGAAGGATAGGCCTAAATGCGGTAACATCCCGTTGCTTTCCGCACACCACTATCTCTTTCGCATCTTATTAAATTCCAGGGGGCCCAAGCGTGGAGATGAGGAGAGTGGATTTGACTAATTGGGCCCTCCGGACTTCACCGAAAGTCACGGCAAGGGTTAAATATTAATTCTATCAGGATGTTTGACCCTATCAGAGATCGGAAAATCTCAATTAGCCTTTGCCCCCCGCATCCTGGACTAGCTTCTACGAATCATCAGAAAATCTTGGAGTGTGATTGGGCCAATTTTTCCGAAAATGTTTCCACACTTTTGCCCTCGTACCTCAGCGGACGAACGTCGGAATTTAGATGTCAACGTCTCAGGTTCAATTCCTCGTTACTCCTTTTCATTTTATTGTGGTTCAAGATAGTATTATGTAATAATACAAAAAGAAAAACTAATACCAGTATTATGCAACTGGATTTTTCCAAACCTAATATTAAATTTATGTTATTTATATCGCTAAAGAACGATTACAATATAAATAACTTGAATATTATTTATACAGTATCACTAAAGAACGATAACAGGATATAAATGATAAATATCGGTTTGTTTAATTAATATAAGATATTATACATACTAGGTTCAAAAAGTTCCCGGAATTTGCTAGCATCATAGAAACAACGTACCTTAAACACTATTCTACAGCATTCCCTTCAAAATAGTTGCCTTCCGCAACAACACACTTTTGCCAACGCGTGTAGAGTTCCTGGAAGCAGGCCTGGAAGCCATTTTGTGAAACCCGTCTTAGTGCTCTCGTCGCGTTTGCGATAACCTCTTCAGCATTGAATCTGCGTCCTTTCAGATGACTTTTCAGACGGGGAAACAGAAAGTAATCAGGTGGTGAGAGATCAGGAGAGTATGGTGGGTGATCCAAAGCAGTTATGTTGTGCCTGGCAAGAAAATTCTTTACAATAATTGCGCGAAGAGCAGGTGCATTGTCATGCATAAGGAACCAGTTGTTTTCTACCCACTTTTCTGGACGTTTCCTTCTCACTGCGTCCCAGAGGCGACGGAGGGTTTCTACGTACAATTCTTTCGTTACAGTACGACCTTCTGGAATGAACTCATGGTGCATGAGACCCTGAGAGTCGAAGAAAACTTCCAACATAACTTTGCTTTAAGTGTGCTTAAATGCGACAGGCTCATGTCAGTAGATTTACTGGCATGTGAAAGAACTCCTGCGGGACAAAATTCCGGCACATCCGGCGATGCTGATATAACCTCTGCAGTTGCGAGCGTCGTTAAATAAAACATAACATTTAAAATAACTTTGCCTTTGGAAGTGTCCCTAGGAAATTTTTGCTTCCGAGGAGATGTTTTCGATTTCCACTCAGATGACTGTCGTTTAGGGACTGGGTCGTACAAGTAGCACCAGTTTCATTTTGTTTAAGAAATCACCATCTTCATCAGCCATACTGATCATGTCCCCAGCAAAACACAGAACTTGATGTTTGTACTTTGCTCTGTGGACATAATTACAAAATGCGACGAACAAACAAAACACTATGATAAACAATTGCCTACAACTCAAAACCAATAATTGCCATTATCAGCAAACTTTAAGGAAATGACATCATGAATGTTACCAACAAAACAAATGTATAATATCCCTTGTTATATATTAATACGAAAAATGGTAGTAAAATTCCGGGAACTTTTTGAACCTAGTATAATACGTATTTAATTATCTAAATAAAATAACCTATTTTACAAAGAAAGATGTTTATTTGTGTTATAATAATTACTTACATAAAATACAGATTATTTACATTGCGAAAGAACAATATCAATATAAATAACTTGAATATTATTTATATCGCTAAAGAACGATAACAATATAAAAAACGTGAATATTATTCATATCGGAATTTCACAGATTTATTACAGATGTATTTAAGAAATTGTAGAAGAATAGTAATTAGTAACAGTGTCCTATTTATTCTTCTTGGAGCCAAATTTGTAACTTTTAAAAGTGTGGCTACTATGTTGAAGTGTATGTGTTGCAACGGATGCTTGATTTGTTATGTATGTGAGTCAGTTATGGGATGCTTGATGTCGTCGCAATGTCGTAATTATAGTTTGATTGTGTTTGTGTGACTATTGTGTATTAATTTATGATGTATGGTACGGAAAGCTGAATATTTGTGTTATAGAAGTGTTACGTATGTGTGTTGTTAATGTTTTTGTATGTTTCAAATTGATAACTGATGCCTAATTTACGGATTGTTTATGTTTTGTTTACATCGCGTAAGCTAATTTAATTTTCTTTTCCATTTCTCTTTATGCTTATCTTTTTTGTGTATAAAACTATAGCCCTAACATACATATGTAAAATAGGGCTAACCCCCATTGGAGATACAATAATAATAATTATTATTCATATCGTTATAAAACGATAACAGAATACAAATGATGACTTGAATTTTATTCATATGTCTAAAGAACGATAACAAAATATAAATAACGTGATATCCATAAAGAACGATTAAAAAATACAATGAAAACTTGAAGCAGGCGCGAACCCAGAACCTTTGAATCATTAAACAAGCACTCTACCGCTGGTCTGCGAAGAGCAGATATGGAACACTTTCATAGTTCCGGAACTGCTTGTACAAGCACATGCATCGTCTAACATCGCCGCGACCCGAAGTGGACTTTGAAAATATTCGCTGTTCACGAGTGCGGCCACTTTTTTTTTTTTTTTTGACAGCTGTACATGAAACGTAGAAATATCTGAATACCATATGTGTAGGACGTACCAAACAAAATAGGTACGAAGCTAAAAATCTGTTCCCTACTGATCAGCTAAGGGCTGCTTTGTAGACATGTCGTCACAAATAATTTATACAGGGACATCATTTTATTTTTACTAACATTTTTAATATTAATCTGGCTATACCTTTCTATTAACGATTTAAAAAGGAAAGACCGTTTGCTACCCCTTTCACGACTGGAGTTCGATGATACTGGCGTAATATACAAACAAATCACTTTACTAGGTATAGGAGGGAAGAAGAAAAGTAGTTCATCCACTTATGTAAACTAGGAAATATCGCAATTTTGAGTTTGATAATTTTCATTAGGTTTTTGTTTAATCAAAATACAGTACTATATTAACACTTAGTGTTTTTACTCACGAATTAAGCTATCCATTGAGCTGTTCTGCATTAATTATGCAATGTATATTGTACTGTTACAGCACATTAGCGTACAATATAGAGAATGAAGTTAAATTGAAAAATAAATCATAATATGGATATTTAAACACATTTTTGAAAATGGTGGCCCTTCATTTCGATACAGGCTTCAGTTCTAATGTGCATATTATCGCACTATAGATTATTGTACGTAATTCCAATTACCAGGTTCGTACTTCGTATCAGTAACTCATATTGAAATAATTCTGTACCTACTCTATAAAAGAGGCCTTACGTACTGTAAATTCCATCTTCACTTCTGCCCAATCCGAAAGATAAAATTACTCAGACATGCTATCTACTGTCCGTCCAAGTGGTTACGTCGCAGCGTCGTAGAAAGGGAGGAAATCACGTGACAGTTAATTACTTAACGAGGCCCTTTTATTTAAGTTATTTTAAACACTTGTATAATATTACGTAGACGTCCAATTCCTAACAGAAATGAATGTTTTCAGAAAAAAGCTAAGATAGCCCAGCTACTAGACTTTACAGAGGGGCGAACAGAAGCAGGTGGGGGAAACCGGGATGCGACGTAGACAAACGGACGACAGTACCTGTGCGAAAATATGATTCAATATTGAAAGCTCTTTCGTGACTAGAAAACGCGAACATATTTCTGGAACGTACTATACTCAGTAACTCAGTACCGTACTGCTTACGCGCCCTCGGCTCTGTGTCGTGAACAGTTGGAAGTTTACTAGTAGAAGGGGTGGGAGTGAAGTACATTCAAAAACTCAGGTACAATAAAAATTGAAGTAAAAATAAAATGATGTCCCTGTATGTATTTATGTGGGGGTGAGATTCTCAACAGAGATTTCCATTATGCAAAAATATCTTTTAGTTTTTGTAACAGGTGCTTCATTTATAAAATAAAAAAATTGTTTACATTTCAATTTTTAATACAATCGGTATTAGTACAATTATTTCATTGTGCTGATTTACAAGGGTCATTTCATAGTAACTGCAGATTGAGTGACGCAACAACAGTGAAAATTACGTCGGTGCAGTTGAAAGCATGCGTTTTGTATCATCCACAGCGTACTCTGTGTTTAAATAACGAGCGCTAGAAATGGAGCCTGCACCTGTCTCGGATACTGTTACTGTTGAAGATCAAAGATCGTACATTAAAATCGAAACTTTATGTGGTCAAAAACCCCACAGAAATCCACAGTGCTTTAAGTGATGTTTGTGGTGAGTCCACAGTGAACCGCAGCACAGTTTCTCGTTGGGCTCATCGTGCTCGTGATCGTCGTATGAGCATAGACGATGATTCAAGACCAGGAAGGCCGAAAACATAAACAGATGAACGAAGTGTGAAACTTGTGGCAGATGCTCTTGAAGAAGATCATCGTGCGACATGTGGGGAACTATCTGAAGTCACGGGGATTCCACCAACGTCAGTATTCCGCATTCTGACAAACGATTTAAAGAGAAAATTTCTGCGCGATGGGTTCCTCACTGCTTGACTGCTGAACAAAAGCATAAACGCCTAGACATTGCAACCTTGCTGAAACAAAGATTCGACGTTGAAAGTCAACATTCTTGCGTCGAATTGTCGCTATTGATGAAACTTGAGTTACAGACTTTGAGGCAGAGTTGAAATTACAGTCCAACGAGTGGAAAGGTTCAGCTTTCCCATCACCAAAAAAAGTCGACGACTTCAATCAAGGATGAAGCAAATGATGATCTTTGCTTATGATCACCAAGGAATCAATATGACAGATAGTCTCATGTGAACAAGTTCATAGCAATGTATTATATAACTTCATACAACATCTGCGCAGAAAAATGCACAAAAACTGATCTCAATTGCTCAAGGCTGGGCCACTGATTCTCCATGACAATGTTCGTCCGCACATCAGGATTGCTGTAACCCAAAAGCCGTGCAAATACATATGGGAAGTGTTACCTCATGCTCCCTACAGTCCGGACATGAGTCTACCAGATTTCAACTTATTCCCAAAATTGAAAGATCCTATGCGTCGTTTTGCTTCTCTGGAAGAGCTTTCTGCCACCGTTACTCGAACCATTCGTCAGAGGAATAGAAGTGATGCCTTGTATGGAATATTAAAGCTTCCCAAACGTTGGAATTCAGTCACTGAGAAGCAAGGAGACTATATTGACGGACTGTAAACACATAATGTAAAAAATAAACGTGTAAATAAAGATATTGCGTGCATTATTTGTGAAATGGCCTTCGTATTTAATATATACTACACAACAGCAGAAAATAGCCACCCAAAGCTAAAAAAAAAAAAAAAAGCAAAATAAAAACTGACCCTATCGTCCCGAAATGTGTGGAAACATTTTCTCCTTTATTAAACCCTTTCATATATCTACCCAGGCATTTTGTCTACTTCCGAGCTCTATTATTATTATTATTATTATTATTATTATTATTATTATTATTATTATTGTTATTACTGTGTTGGTATATGGTTTACTTATTATTATTATTATTATTATTATTATTATTATTATTATTATTATTATTATTATTACTTATGGCTTTTAAGGAACCCGGAGGTTCATTGCCGCTCTCACATAAGCCCGACATCGGTCCCTACCCTGAGCAAGATTAATCCAGTCCCTACCATCATATCCCATCTCCCTCAAATCCATTTTAATATTTTCCTCCCATCTACGTCTCGGCCTTCCCAAAGGTCTTATTCCCTCCGGCCTCCCAACTAACACTCTATATGCATTTCTGGATTCGCCCTACGTGCTACATGCCCTGCCCATCTCAAACGGCTGGACTTGAAGTTCCTAATTATGTCAGGTGCGTGCAGTTCTGCGTTGTGTAAATTTCTCCATTCTCCTGTAACTTCTTCCTTTTTTTTTAAAGTGGGTTATTAGACGACGCTTTATCAACATATTAGGTTATTTAGCGTCTGAATGAGATGAAAATGAAAATGCCGGTGAAATAAGCCCTGGGTCCAGCACCGAAAGTTACCCAGCATTTGCTCATATTGGTTTGAGGGAAAATCCCGGAAAAATCCTCAACCAGGTAACTTGCTCCGACTGGAAATCGAACCCGGGCCACCTGGTCTCACGGCCAGATGCGCTAACCGTTACAACACAGGTGTGTACTTCATCCCTCTTAGCCCCAAATATTTTCCTAAGAACCTTATTCTCAAAAACCCTTAATCTCTGTTCCTCTCTCAAAGTTTCACAACCATACAGAAGAACCGGTAATATAACTCTTTTATAAATTCTAACTTTAAGATTTTTTGACAGCAGACTAGATAACAAAAGCTTCTCAACCGAATAATAACACCCATTTCCCATATTTATTCTGCGATTAATATCCTCCCGAGTGTCATTTATATTTGTTACTGTTGCTCCAAGATATTTGAATTTTTCCACTTCTTCGAAGGATAAATCTCCAATTTTTATAGTTCCATTTCGTACAATATTCTGGTCACGAGACATAATCATACACTTTGTCTTTTCGGGATTCACTTCGAAACTTATCGCTTTACTTGCTTCAAGTAGAATTTCCATGTTTTCCCTAATCGTTTGTGGATTTTCTCCTAACATATTCACGTCATCCGCATAGACAAGAAGATGATGTAACCCGTTCAATTCCAAACCCTCTCTGTTATCCTGAACTTTTCTAATGGCATATTCTAGAACGAAGTTAAAAAGCAAAGGTGGTAGTGCATTTCCTTGCTTTAGCCCGCAATGAATTGAAAAAGCATCAGAAACTGGCCTATAAGGACTCTGCTGTAAGTTTCACTAAGACACATTTTAATTAATCGAACAACGACAACAAGAGGTGTCTGAATAACTTTAAACTCACGATCCTTTGGAAAGCTATAATACAAGTTAAATTTAAATATTAGTAAACTACAGACAACAACAAAAACCGATATTTACGTATATAATACCATTAATCTGTCGTACATACCGATGGTAGGTTATTCCAGGTAACTTCTTTGACTTCTTCTTTCCTTTGCCATACACACATAGGTCGGTATATTTAAATTTATCAAAATATTACTCTAAATAACTGGAAACAACACAGGTACAACCAGCGAGTTAGAAAGAGAGAGATATAGAGTGGCCATTGCGCCGCCATGTTTGAAGAAAATTGAACGACCGTCCGCCATTAACTTAAGCGCCCAAAACAAAGTGGGCGTGGCGATAAGTAACATTGCAATCGCCAGCTGTCAAAATTTCGTTTGCATAAATCAGTTAAACTGAAGTGGAAAAACCTAGTATTTCGTCAAATATGTGCTAGTAACTTAGTTTAAAATAAAGACCTTATGTACACTAAATTCAAAACACTTGAGCTATTCCTAGGAGGAAAGCTTAAAAGAATAACCTAAGCAAAATTGTCATGTACGTATGACAAGAAGTCCTAACAAATATACTGAAGAAAATGTTAATATTCCTAGGTTCTTTTAAATGCGACCCGCAAGATTGCCTATAAATTGAACGAGTATGATTCGGATGATTTTATCAAATATTTTCCCAGTCTCTACACGTTGCAAAACTATTTATTATACCATAAGATATAGAATAAAAGTAGGCCCTAACTCTAACTGTAGTAAACAACCTTTACCTCCAAGCTTGTTAGTGAACCATTTATTTGGTTTATCGTGTCTTCGAAACAGGCCTACTTTTTATAAGCTACAGCTCATCGTCTTCTCTATAAGCAGGACGGACACAAGGAACAGAAATAAAGAATATTACATAATTTTGTTCATTAAGAAAGCACTCAACACTTAAAGATTTTTTCTTCAGAAAATATATCAATTACATATTACATGTAAGAAAAACACTTTTCAATAATTACAAATATAATAATACAAATAATACACTGCAATTACTTACGCATTAGATATATACAACAGAGAAACCTACATTTTTCCTTTAGAAAACAAAGATTTGTTAAATCAGTGGGTAAAAAACACGACAAGGGTTAAATGGCATCCCACGAAATACAGCTTCCTATGTCTCCACATTCAGAAGACAAATATATGTACATGACAAAGAGTAGGAGGCAGTTGTTGACAAGGCAGTACAAACAATTGCTGGTTTTCCTGCACATTTACAGAACAACATGAACTCCAGATCCTTACCTACGGAACATAAAACTTATGATATAATAAAGACACTGTTAATTTCATTTTTTTTTTTTTCAAGAAAATGCAGTTCACCAAAACTACAGAAAATAATTTATAAACTTGAACAATAGGTTGTGTGAAACTGCATCATAAATTATAAACAAGTGTTTTAATGGAGTACTGAAAGAACTTCTAGAAATTAACAGCTCGGAGAGACACCATTTGTCTTGTTTCATATTTATTATCCACTGTTTCAACAGTTCCTTTCCCCCCCCCCCAAAGGGAATCTGCAAGAAAACAAAAATACTGTACACACCGCATGGTATGCCGGGCGTTGTTACACATTTATGCATGAAAAAAAAAATGCTGCTAATTAACAAAACTATGGACTTGACTTCATAAAATTTACATGAAATATGACAAATCAGTTGTCTTTTTCCTTTTGACATTGCAGTCATATGCAGCACACACAACAGGCATGTTTTTTCTTTGTTTTTTCGTAGCTCTACCTCCGTATACACAACATTGTAAGTAGACGAATTTTTACAACGGTGGGCGCTTAGTTCATATCTGCCGTGTTTCGCCGTGGCACCGCAAAGAGCGCTGTACAGGACAACATGGCCACTCTATATTCTTCTCTTTCTAACTCTTGGGTACAACATAGCAAATGCAGTGATGAGTTGGATCAAGATGGCTACCGCGCGATACTGACGGTTTCAGTATAAAAATACATACAGTGACTCTATTCTATTCGATACTCTTTGAGAGAGACAAATCGTGTTCTCTTTATCCCACATGCAGTATGGACCATGGCTGCAGGAAACTTATTTCTGAGGCGCCTAAAATAAATTACACAGAACTTTATTAATTTTATCAGAAGTTAAAAGAAATCTGTTCAGAAATTTAAAAATAATATATAAGGAAATTATAACAGATACCTGTTGTTCTTTAGTCAACTGTCCGAAAACAGATCTGAACCTCACAAGTGATTTTTTATATACATTGGAAGGCTATTACAAATGTTTACTGCCATATAACGCACTCCTTTTTCATAGCACGATTGACCTGCATATGGAGTATGAAAGTATTTTTTTTTTCGACGAGTATTTATGCTATGAATTGTTGCATTAGTTACGAAGTTTTCACGATTACATTGAGGAAGTTTATTAATGAAAAAATATACTGACAAGCCATGGGCATTATTTGTAGTTTCTTAAAAATGGTCCTACACGATTCTCTAGATTTGGCACTATTATTCTAATTACTCTTTTTTGTAGCAGGAATACACTGTTACTATCCGTAGAATTTTCCGAGAATATTATTCCAAACTGATTACCGAGTGGAAGTATACAAAGTATATTGCTCTTAAGGCACTGATATTCGCATCTCTTGCATAGATCTAATAGCAAAACATGATGAATTTAGTTTGGAGGTAATTAACTTAATATGATTTTTTCAATTTAACATATTATCGATTTGTAAGCCAAGAAATTTGGTTGTTGTTTCTATTAGGGACCTACTATTAATTGAAAGGGTCACCAGCAGAAGGTGCTATCTAACAAAATCTGAATTTGTGCCAAGGTGAACTTCCACTTCCGATCCTGCTATAAATATAATTCAATGTGAACAGTAAATTTGTATGTTGTTTCGGTTAATCCTTTCCGAAGAATTTTGCACACAAGACGAGAAAATCGAATGAAAGTTATAGCTGATATCCAAGTAGAAGTGAAACTATGTACCACATTTAGATTTCATTAGATAGCACCTTTTGCTGGTGACCTCTTCAATTACTGCGCTTGAAATTTTCGATGTTGAATTTGGACAGGATTTAAATTGGATTATATTAGTCTTGTTGCAATTTAGTAGTAATAGTAATTTATTGGATGGTGACGAAAATCTTAAAGCGTTCAACGTAACATTAATTTTCTCTTCCCAAAACAACTTTGTTAAAGAAGAATTTGACACGTATTTTCCTCATCTTCGGGCTCTATTACAAGTGATACAGTATCATCAATGCAATTAATTGTACAGATAAATAAGATATTCATATGCACAGTATAATACAAATAAAAATAGATGTAGATTCATTTTCCGGGCTGAGAGGCCGTGGTCTATTAGTTGGTTTTATACCAGACGTTTCGTCTGCAACTGAGGCAGACATCTTCAGTGGAGTGGTATCCGAGGTCGCAAGACTTTTCTCGGCGTACCTGAGGCAACCTACATCTATAGACTCCGGCCGTGAAAGTCTACACTGCAAGACAAATAAAAATGTTAATATTACGAATGAGTGTGCCTATGTTTATTATGTTGTAGCCTATAGGCTAGTTCGATCCTTAAAATTGTTCAATTCCTTAATAAAAATATAGCAATAGATCCAACAAAGAACCAAGAGTTTAATAATACTAAAAAGATTTACACAACAATTTCGTGGTGCAAAACATGGATTAAAGAAGCTAAACGTTTGTTTCTTTGTTTTGTTGTTGTTGTTTTTTTTTTTTTTTTTTTTTTTTTTTTTTTTTTTTTTTTTTTTTTTTTTAGAACTTCAGTTTTGTTTGTCACTTCATTACTATGAAAAGAAAAAGATTTACATTGCATGAAACTGCAATAAGTATATTTGACTTGGCAGATGTACCGGTACTGTATTATTTATTCTGGGCTGGGTTGTATCCTAGATCATATATACCCAGATTGCTCGGCCTTATAGGCTTTGACGGTAACAACTTTTGTCAGGTTTACTATGCTGCCATCTAGTTCTTACATAAGGAGTCACGTCATAACTCCCATTTGAATTGCATTAGCGACTGTACTGCCATCTCGTGTTCGTTTACGGCGGACGGGTGGCGATCCTGGCGGTTGTTCTCTTCAAAGTGCTACCTATTTTAACATATAGATGAGCAATGAGTATATAGGGTGTTAAAAAAAATATCCAATATTTTAGGAGGTGATAGTATTCATCAAAACAAGAAAAAATTCTAATAAACATGGGTCCTACAACTCATACTTTCTGAGATCTGAACACTTGTTCATAGGAGGTACTGAATGTGACATCCATTTATGGCAATGCATTTTTCTGCCCTATAATACAGCAGGCTACCAGATAATCATATCGTAGTTGACACCCCTGATATGGAATACAGAGATGTCGCAGGGAATAATGAAAACAAAAGTTTGGTTGCGGATATGAGCGGAATTCAGCAGACATGGTGTTGTGAATTGTTGTAATCAGCATGTGCAGACTGATGAAAACCCCATGCAGTTGAAGAAACAAGGCATCAGTACCGATTCTCAATCAACGTAGGTACTTGGCGATAGGTACGTGCTACCACAGAGATTAACTGGGGCTCGTTATTAGGACTTTCTTATTAACGTACTGCCTACCTTGCTGGAGTATGTGCCATATCAGCAAAGACTACAGATGTGGTTCATGCATGATGGAACACCGGCACATGAGCGCGAACACCTGACGCTGACATTTCAGAAACGCTGAACTGATTGGGGAAGCCCCACGCCTTGGTCTGCACTTTCACCAAACCTAAATCCCCTAGACTTTTGGTTATCAAGGACAACCAAGTCAATTTCAAAGAGTGCGTGATTTCTTATGCCGAAGGGCAGAGGAATGCACTGCCATGAATGGATGTCACATTAAGCACCTCCTATGAACAAGTGTATAGATCTTAGAAAGTATGTGTTGTAGGACTCATGTTTATTAGACATTATTTTGTTTTGATGCATACCAGCACCTCCTAAAATATTGGATACTTTTTTAACACCCTGTATATGATTTAGGGTTTATCAAGATTGCGGCATGCGCGCTTCAGCTATCTAGTGTAATATGGATGGGTCACTCTATTCTATTCGGTACTCTTTGGTCTCTTCCGTCTGCTTCAGTCTCTCGTAGTTGCACCAGAATATCCGACCTGGCTGCGCTTTAAAAACGTGCGCGAGCAGGGCTACCTTCTTCCCTCACACACAAAATACGAGTATAGTGAACCATGCTCGCACGTCTACCCCGGTTTATACAATGCAGCGATACGACAGTGTTTCCTTCCCTGAGTGATGTTTCTTGTTTTGCAGATTTTAACAATTTCCTTCTCGTGAGTGTTGTTTCTTGTGCTGGAGTTCTTAACATTTCCTTCCCGTGAATGTTGTTTCTTGTGTTACAGTTTTTAAGAATTTTCTTCCCGTGAGTGTTGTTTCTTGTGCTGCAGTTTTTAACAATCTCTATTAACCATGGAAAAAGCTCAGGTGATGATTGGCATGAAAAATGTGACTTTTGATTCTGTTAGTTTTCTTAAAAGTAACTCTTTGTTATGGTGTGTAGATAAGCTTCAGGGCTTCTACCGCGTTGTCTTGGTGTTATTGGCTGACGTTTCGACCGCTGTGTTGTGGCCATCTTCAGAGCAGTTGTTGAGCAGTCATCCAACAACTGCTCTGAAGATTGCCACAACACAGCGGTCGAAACTTCAGCCAATAACACCAAGACAACGCGGTAGAAGCCTGAAGCTTATCTACACACCATGTACACCAGCCGCGGAAACCTACGCGAATACTTAACTCTTTGTTATCTTTAACATTGAGCAAAAGTTGAACTTAAGTTTAAATAAATGACAGCAATTAAATTTGTCCCAGAAAGACGGAAATGTGACTAGAACATGTCAAACTACTTGGTACTCTAAGGCCCAATTGTATAAAACTCCCTGACTAAAGATCAACTTTGATCGAAGATCGAAAAGTGAACCGAGTTCAGACACTTCTTCTATTGTATAGAACTTTTCTGCGATCAAATTACCTTGGTTCAAATGCAATCTAAGTTCACGTGAAAAGGATTTGGCAACATCGCATAAAGAGGTGAAATACGTGATGCGCGGACCATGTTATACAGGTCTGTTCAGTGTTGCCAATCTAGCGACTTTAACTCTTTTTAAACAACAATTTCTTTTAACTTTTATATTGCTTAAATAGGGATTTAGTGACCTTTTTAGCACCCCATAGTGACAAAATTTAATCTTTCTTTGTTGATAATGAGAAATCTAGCGACTTTACAACTACTTTTTGGCGACTTTCCGTACACTCTGTTGGAGACACTGTTTTTTTTTTTTTTTGTGGAATGTAAATAATGGCGGACAATAAGAAGGTTCACTATTATGGTGTTTGATACTGCTAAACATAATAAAGCTTTATAAAACGACAATTTTCGTTTAGTAGGCTAATACAGTTAACTGAAAAATTATGAATGTACCTATCATATCCATTAATAATTAATGGTTGTTATAAACATAATATAATTACAGGTTATGTTATTTGATACTGCTGAACCCGATAGAGCTGATAAAATATAAGATTGTTTGTGTATTAAGGCAAGAAATTGAAAGAAAGAAATAAATAAATAAATATATATATATATATATATATATATATATATATATATATATATATATATAAATGTACCTACTATATTAATATTAATAATAATGGATATTTTATTTGCACAATCTGTCACTCGTATATTTCAAACAGAAAAGAAATAACTGAACTTGGATCATCTAACTTAATCGGAGAAATTTCTTCAGTCAAAGTTGACTTTAGTTTGAAACAAATTAATCTCAGATTAGACTTTATACAACACAAAATTCCAAGTTCAGCTGAAACAAGGATCAATTTAACCTCTGATCTAAGATTAAATGGTTTATACAATCGGGCCTAAATATAGGTAGCTATGTGGTTCTGAGCAAGTGAAAAACCTTGAAGACGTACTGGTATTCCCGCAGCAAAAAACTTTGAAGTAATAGCTATAAAGTATCCAGGCAGAAAACATATTACAAATACAGAAATGTTGCTCATGATGGGAAGAAACAATAGAACACTGATAATTGTCAGTAAATTTATGTTATCTGTTCCGTCTATAACTTATCTTTTTATTTACGACTAAAATTTAGTCTCCAAGTGGCTAGAACGAGAAATGTTGACTTTGTAAATACAGCTTTAGCAGCACGATTGATCACTGCCATATTTTAAGGTGTAATAATTAAGAATGCGTGCTTAATGTATCTTAATATTTAATAAATTCTGAATTTTACGCAACAGGTTATTATGTGGTTTATAACGTTGATAACATTGTATGTAAGAATGAAATAACCACCAAGTCAATAACAAAGGAATAGTCCACACAAAGTTCTAAATGAAGACAATAGTATGTAGGTACTATTTTGAAATCAATACAACATTTAAATTGTTTGCAGATATTGTATAAAACGAAAGAAAGAATTCAAATTCGTAAATAGTGTGCAATATTTTTAAATTAATAAAGGAAGCGCTAGAGTCAAAGACGGATCACTGGTTCGCACCCAAATGGAACTGAACTGCGGCCGAAGATGAGCATTGCTCATTCGGTCCTCAAAATTACTGAATATTATTATATCCTCACTTTTTTACTTATGCATTACTATTTTATACTATTTGTACTGTTATTTATCTATATTTTGTACTTCTGTATATATTTTTTGTATATGACGTATTTACAAAATGTAAATTTATATAGGCCTACTTACACAGTGCAAATAAATTTGAAAAGAAAAAAATATATAGGGCGATATGGTGAAATCCATATAGAATTATAGAGCATTGGTTGGCAAAAATTACTTCATATAAAATACAGCCCCCATTACACAGCAAAGGGGAATATAGGAGGGAAGGATACCCAAACTGCTTTACGCTGAATGAACACGTGATAGCTAAGGGGAGAGAGTCATGCCTTATGCCTTTGTTGTTTTCATTACTTGGTTATTTAACGACGCTGTATCAACTACTAGGTTATTTTGCGTCGATGAGATTTGTGATAGCGAGATGAGGCCGAGAATTCGCCACAGATTACCTGACATTCGCCTTACGATTGGGGAAAACCTCGGAAAAACCCAACCAGGTAATCAGCCCAAGAGGAAATCGAACCCACGCCCGAGCGCAACTCCGGATCGACAAGCAAGTACCTTAGCCGACTGAAGTACGCCGGTGGCGTCTTACTCCTCTGTCCTGCTTGTGTAGTAAGGGGTGACTCGTGAGTAAAGAATTACCAACCAGTGTTATGGAGTAATTGTTTGGAAAGAGTATAGACGAGGGCGGTAAGGGGTAGGGTGGCCAGTTCCTTTACCCCTCCATTGCATACATCGCCGATTAGCTACATATTACATTAATTAGTGTTCTAAAGTCTTTATTTATGTTGTGAGTCGCGTTCATGTTGTGATTTTTGTATTTATGTTGTTCTGTATTAAATTTGTATTACTGTCTTGTAATGTTATTGCATTATTGATTTGTAGTTGTGATGTTTGATTTGTCTGATATTAACGTGTTATTTTGTGTTTTGTTTTGTATTTGTACTCGTATTTTATTGTGTTCTTTGTGTTATGCTTTGTATAAATTGTATTTGTTCCATTTTGCATTGTACCAACATTACCACCGGGGATCTGTCCATTCATCACGCAATAAAAAATTAAAATAAATAACTCTGGACGCGACAGTCATGGGAGGTCAAGGCCGACTGCTGGCTTCACGTCCACATGCTTTAGCAAAACTGAACGATTATCCAACAGATCGGAGGTAGCGTGTGGTTATCACAACGATTTCCCAGCCGTTATAGGTAGTTTTTGAAGCCAGATTTCGCTACTTGTCGTAGCTCCCCAAATTAATCAAATTAATCACGATCCTGTGTGGGCACCGGTCTCATACACTAGTCAAAATTTCATGAGAAAATTCCTTCTCCATAAAGAACCGAACCAGCGTTATTTCCGTAACGGGAGTCCAGGCATACCACCTTAGACCACGACGCTACGGTTCGGGACTTCAAAACTGATATAAAATTCAAATTATTCGCAAATGGTATATCGTTGCGTGTCGTATTGTAAAAAATAGTAATATAAAAATCTTATTATATACGTTTTTATTAATTTCCTGTGGAGGAGGTATTAAAGAAGCATTGGCTGAAATTTGTACATCAAACTTGGTACTTAATACTACAATAACTCTTTGCCAGTATGTTGCGAACACTCTTGAAGAAGCTTATGAGCAGAACTGTAAAATTAAGGCAGTGAAAGAAATGTGCCAGGTATGTTCCCTTGGTTCTCCCACATAAAATCCTCACACAAGTGACACCAAGGCGGAGCATCTTAGGGCGGACCTGCCTACGAATAACGGGAAACGAAAAGCAGTAAAGAAGACAATATTACTGTATACCTCATGCTAATGACCGCACTAACACGCCAGTCAACCAACCTTGTAAGACTACTTCTGTGCAGAAAGGAGATGAGTGAAATGACTATCGCAATACTGAAATTGCTGGAAACAGAAACAGTGTTCTGAAACTCAAAATATGGAAGTTACATGAAAGAATATAGGAATTCACAAAAACGCAGGCAGAAGATTCTGTAAAGTTCCACTATTTTAAAAATTACAAATATCACGACGTAATTGAAAATCTGCTTTCCATGCAAGACGATTGTAGCGGTTAACAAAGATAACTTTTATTACAGCGGATTTTAAATTTAAACAACAAAACGTCAAGATGGAGGAAGAGCTCAATAAAGAAGTGTGTACTGTAGCAGTAGCCTACGCCAGTGGTTCCCAACCGGTGTGCCCCGGCACCCTAGGGTGCCGCGTGATCGGCTAAGGGGTGCCGCGAGATATTGAAATAAACCAAAAAAATTACTGTCTACTTAAGTATAAAGTCTTGTAAGGTTTGAAATAAAATAAGTCAAATTAATTACTCTCGTGCACTACACATCGATTCATTTCGATGATTCAATTATACTTGTATCCGGCTCCGGCAGATGGCATTACAGCCAATCCCTGCCGAACATTCCCGATTCAGTATACTACAGTAGTACTGTACTCCAACCACGAGAAAGTCTCTGGGGAATGAGACGCAGCGGGGTAATCCTGTGAATGAATGTTGATGTGATAAGATGTCATAAGGTCACACACGTGGGTACTCGTATCTCTATTGGCTAGCTCTCACAGCACAAACGATAACGTTGATACACACATATTTATACTGCCCTAGTTACAAAATTAGATCACTGTTAATCTCCTGATCTTTTAATCCCTCCATACAGGAAATAACATATGCAGGAGAGCGCATGGTTTTTAAACTAGCGTTATAGCGGTAATATTATCTATCTACTTTGCTGTAATAGATGACGCAATAGTAAGCACATTCCTTTCACGGTTGATCTCCTGGTTGGAGAACAGTATAGACTACTCGCTTCCTCACGAACATTCCCGAGACTTCGACAGAACAATATAAAAAATTGATGCATTTTTACTAAGTGATTGTAGTAAAGTTTACCGTATTATGTTATGATGTATGTTACTTATTATATCATCTTTCAATAAATGAATATATTAAACCTAATATTTTTAATTCAAGAAAGGGTGCCCCCAGTTTTTATTGTTATTCTCAAGGGTGCCGTGAACTTAAAAAGATTGGGAAACACTGGCCTACACCCTACAGCAATGGTTCCGAAGTGTGGATCGCGACCTCCTGGAGGGGGGGGAGGGTTTTGTTTGAGATGTGTCGCGAAATTATTTTAAAAATAAAATTCTTATTAAGAAAGATTTATTATGTATTTGGAAACATAAACACAAATAACGCTGAATATCAAAACAAAAAAAAATTCAATGGTTATAAAATAAAAAAAAATAATTAATGTTATTAATTCTATTCGACACACACACACACACACACACACACACACACACACACACACACAGTGAGGTTTTTAATTTAAAGGAGATGTCTTCTTTTTGTTTTGATGGCAATCATACTCTGGAAATACATGTTGCATAAACACGAGTTTGCAAATACTGTCAAAAATTTAAGAGCTTCTTCAGTAAGGTGTAGGTATTTTGGCATTTTTGATCCAAAATTAGTCTTTGATCTACGAAAAAAAGTATAGTTTCAACATTCCATCAGTAGGTACATATTTCAATGGATCTTTCGTTAATAGTTTATAGAAATTCAGTCAGTTGAACGCAACTGTCTAAAAAACGGATTCAGTATCCATCTATGATTGTCGTAACAGTTTCCAATTTCTTTCTGAAAATTCTCAGAAAGTTGTTATTCAAAATTGTCAAAACTTAATTGCATTGCGGAAACAAACTCAGTATTTGTCGTATCATATGGTACGTATATGAATTTTCCTGGAGTTAATTATTTTTTTTTGTCCAAGTTTCCTTATAAATATGTCGATTTTATATCTGGCTGCTATTTCGAGTATGTTAATTTCTCGGCCTTGCAAACTACTACGTAAAGTATTTAAATATTCGAAAAATATATCAAAAAGAAAGACCAGCCTAACGTAAGAAGCCAAAAAGAAATGGAAAATAGGTTTGCATAGTACCGGCACATCAGAAGTTGGATGGTATCCGCTGGTTTAAGTAAAATTAACGTTTTTTTTTTAACCAGTCTTAGGAAGTTCATACTAAAACATTATTTCAGGTTGAGTGCAGCCAGGCACATAGATCTACTGTACTAGCATTCTACACTCTGTTCATATAAACAACTCACAACATATCAGCAACTATGGGTGGATGACTTCAGGCACTACAATACAATAATAGGGGAGACCCGGGCAAAGAGAACAATGCATATTTCTTAGAAACGCCAACAGGTAGCGCTTTCTGCTATGTTGGGAAAGAATCCCTACCAGATTTTGCTGCTGGAACTGACTTGTCGTCATTCTAGCTAGTGAGAGAAGAAGTCAGCGTGTTTGAAGAAAATTCACTGTTTTCTTAAACTATTTAAAGATAAGAGAAACAAATGTATAACACACAATACTGCAGAAACGTTTTGTTATGTGATAGTAATATATAGGCGATACGATTACTTCTAAAGCGCCGTACTTACGAAGAAGATTATTGACGTTTAAGTTTGTATAACTTTAAATGAAAAGGGAAATGCCGTCTGCGAGAAAAGTGAATAGGGCAAAGTGGATAACTTATCCGCTTTGCCCTGCCACATTTATTTGACTATATAAGTGTCAGCTGTATTTTTGTATGTACTTGTCTATTGCAATAAAGCGTGTTAGATCATTTTACATAGTGGAGGCATTAAGTCACACTAATTAAATTATAAATCAGTAACACTGATCTTAATTTTTACTTAAAAAGGTCGTAATATATTTTCAGATGGTTTAATTTTTCAAGAGGAAGACGGAACAAGCCAAATGTTCTGAAGACGCCATGAAGAAAGCACTTGAAGGAATAAAATCTTCCAATCATTGGTTCTGCTATCTGGTCATACAACCATAACGTGTTTGTTGATGAAGATTTTGCTCCAGATCAACTTACAGATCGCCCACTTGAGATAGAAATCGGCGAAACGGCAGCTGGCTCAGATTTAACAAATTCTGCAGTGCCAGCTTCTTCAGTGGCTGAAGAAACAGTTAATGCTCACTCAGAATCAACCACCTCTGTGATGTCGTTATCTTCAGAGATTGAAGGAATATTCATTACATCAATTACACTCAGATTTTCAGTTCCGGTTACACCAAAATCCTCAACATCGTCAGCAAGAGAATCCAAGTCAGTTCTTTTGATTTAGACCAGTGCCAAAAGTGGATGCTCGAAAGATACGAGTTCAACGAAGAAAATGTTAGCGCTCTGTAGTTCTTACATCTATACCGATTAAAAACGTTGAAAGAGAAGTAACTTATGGGCAGGAGCAAAAGCAGAAGAAATCCAAGTCTTCAGTGCTAGTGAAACGTCGACTTGTTCAAATTTGTATTTTGTACTAATCTAACATGCTGTAACGGGCTGTAAATAACATATCCTATCGTCTAATATAACTCATTAACATTGTGTTTGTGTTAATTTAATTTTATTATCAGTGAATAAAAATTAAATAGAAATGTGAAAATGTTAAAGAGATATTCACTTTGCCCGGGTTAATTATTCTCTTTGCCCGTGTACCCGCGAATAGTTAACTATATTTTCTTTCTCAAATCATATCACTGTCCGTAGGTACGAGAAACGAATTGCTGTTTTTTTATATATATGGACAACATGTGTCACAAACAACCATGAAGATTTTATTTCGGGAGCATCAAAATATAGCCTGTGGCATTGTTTGTTCTTAGCTCATCCGCTTTGCCGGGGTTTCCCCTATGCACAATAGAGAAGCAGTTTCATTAAGTACTAACGTTTGCACTAGAGTTGTGCAGTTTAATAAACGGTTTTAATGTCACAGAAGTTAAATCCTCCAATCATAAGAAATTGAATGCAATACTTTAAAATTTTCTGGTAACCATGTTAACAAATAAAGAAACATTTTACTGGAAATAATGCATTGTGGAAATTTAATCTATAAAACGAAGAAGTATCCTTCGCTAACAGGATGCTCTTTCTTACTTACTTACTTACAAATGGCTTTTAAGAAACTGAAGATTCATTGTCGCCCTCACATAAGCCCGCCATCGGTCCCTATCCTGTGCAAGATTAATCCAATCTCTATCATCATATCCCAGCTCCCTCAAATCCGTTTTAATATTTTCCCATCTACGTCTCGGTCTCCCCAAAGGTCTTTTTCCCTCCGGTCTCCCAACTAACACTCCATTTGCATTTCTGGATTTGCCCATACGTGCTACATGCCCTGCTCATCTCAAACGTCTGAATTTAATGTTTCTAATTATGTCAGGTGAAGAATACAATGTGTGCAGTTCTGAATTGTGTAACTTTCTCCATTCTCCTGTAACTTCATCCCTCAAATATTTTCATAAGAACCTTATTCTCAAACACCCTTAATTTCCGCTCCTCTCTCAAAGTGAGAGTCCACGTTTCACAACTATACCAGAACAACCGGTAATATAAATGTTTTATAAATTCTAACTTTCAGATTTTTTGACAGCAGACTAGGTGACAAAAGCTTCTCAACCGAATAATAACACGTATTTCCCATATTTATTCTGCGTTTAATTTCGTCCCGAGTGTCATTTATATTAGTTACTGTTGCTCCAAGATATTTGAATTTTTCCACCTCTTCGACCGATAAATCTTAAATTTTTATATTTCCATTTCGTACAATATTCTGATCACGAGACAAACATATACTTCGTCTTTTCGGGATTTACTTCCAAACCTATCGCTTTACTTGCTTCAAGTAAAATTTCCGTGTTTTCCCTAATCGTTTGTGGATTTCCTTCTAACATATTCACGTCATCCGCATAGACAAGAAGCTGATGTAACCCGTTCAACTCCAAACATTGTCTGTTATCCTAAACTTTCCTAATGTGCATATTCTAGAGCGAAGTTAAAAATTGAAGGTGATAGTGCATCTCCTTATTTTAGCCCGGAGTGAACTAGAAAAGCATCAAATAGAAACTGGCCTATACGGATTCTGCTGTAAGTTTCCCTGACACACATTTTAATTAATCGATCTAGTTTCTTGGGAATACCAAATTCAATAAGAATAGTATATAAAACTTCTCTCTTAACCGAATCATACGCCTTTTTGAAATTTAAGAATAACTGATGTACTGTACTCTTTTACTCCCATTTTTTCTCCAGTATCTGTTGAATAAAAAACATCTGATCAATAGTCGATCTATTACGCCCAAAATTGCACTGATGATCTCCAATAATTTTATCTACGTACGAAGTTAATCTTCTCAAAAGAATATTGGACAAAATTTTGTACGTCAACAAAAGTGATATTCTCGAAAGTTACCATAGTGAGTCTTGTCCCCCTTCTTAAAAATAGGTACAATTATGGACTCCTTTCTTTGTTCTGGTACAATTTCCTTTTCCCAAATAGCAAGTATAAGTTTATAAATTTCGCTAGATAATGTGCTTCCACCCTCTTGTATTAATTCTGCTGGAATTTGATCGATACCTGGAGACTTGTACCTTTTCAGATTTTCTATCGCAATTTCGACTTCTGAAAGTGTGAGTCAGGATGTAAATGGCTCAGCAGTTTGTATTTGAATTTCTATTTGGCCGACGTATATTTAGTAGTTGCCCAAAATAACTTTTCCATCTGTTCAGGATTGAATGAGAGTCTGCAAGCGAGTCACCATTCTCATCCTTGATCACGTTTACCCTTGCCTGATATCCATTCTTAAATTGCTTTATACCCTTATATAAGCAAAATCTCGAATATTTTTATTCTTGTTATTAGTTTTTACGTCATTCAGTTTTTCCTTCAAGTAACTTTCTTTTTATTCCTAAATGTACGACTTGCTTCCCGTCTTTCATTGACATAATTATCTCTATTCTCTTCAACTGGATCCTGTAAGAATTTCAGTTTTGCCTGTTTCCTCCTTTCTACTATCATGCAACAATCTTCATCAAACCACGGTTTCTTTTTCTTAGTTTCATAATAACCTATGCTCTGCTTAGCTGCAATTTTGATACTATATCTGATATTTTCCCATACGCTATTAGACTAACATCTGACTCTTTCTCAACTTCGTCGGAATTTCCTAAAGTGGTAAACCTATTCGAAATTTCGACCTGATGTTGCTTATTTTCCTCGTCCTGGAATTTCAGAATATTGAATTTACTGATATCAACTTGTTGCTCTACTCGCTTGGTTACTGATAGTCTTTCTCTTAATTCTCCTGTTACCAAATAATGATCAGAATTGCAGTCTCCCCCCCCCCTGAAAGTTCGAATGTCTACTATACTAGTACGTCTCCGTTTATCTATTAAGATGTGATCTATTTGGTTGTGTGTCAATCTATCTGGAGAAGTCGAAGTAAGTTATTTATGTATATCCTTATGGGGGATTGTTGTACTTTTGACAATTAAATTTTTTGATATCGCAAAGTTGACTAACCTAACTCTATTATCACTACTAGTTACGTGTAGGCTCTGTTTTCCAATAGTTTAAAAATATCCTCCCTTCCTACTTTAGCGTTGAAATCCCTCAATAAAATGTTCATGTGATATCTAGATAATTGCTCAAAAGTAAGTTCCAATTCCTCATTAAAGCTGTCCTTTATATCAGCGGTCATCAGCACAGAGCACCCTGGGGCTAGCGTCTCTTACCTGTGGAGAACACACTGCACTATGGTGCACTCGTAGCTGCTAGCGGGTATGCTCTCTACCTCTTCCTGCTGCACGACGGTGCACACGGGACGGCTCCACTTATCCTTTACCCATTTGAGCGAGTGGTGACGACTACTGCTTTATATGATCGTCTTTCTCTTCCGTAGGGGTGTGAGCATTTAAAACTACGATATCGCACCATCTACCCTTAAGTACTAAATATGATAACGTGTCACTGATAAATTCGACCTTTTTTACTGCTGATTTTATTGTTTTATGAACAAAGAATCCTGTTCCTAATTGGTGATTATTGTTTCCTTCCCCATAACACAATAAGTAATCTCCTATTTGTGATATGCCATTCCCACCTAACCAACCTCTTTTACTCCCACGAAGTCTATTCTATATCTAGCTAGTTCTTTTGCTACTAATGTTACCCCTCTTGTTCTATAAAGACTAGTTACATTCCAAGTGCCAAATCTCATAACCTTATTAATTTGCTGTGGTCGTGCCAGAGAATCAGTCCCATTCCGAGGCTTATTGTATCGATTCGTAACAAGTTGTTTTTTTACGGTGATGGATTGTTAGCCCTTCGCCAAACCCCCAAGCTGGAGGATTACCCCTTATCGGCTGTCCACGACTGTTTATTCAATATATTCGCAGCTACCCTCCATATTTGGAAGCCTCTCCTTTATCCGCAACCTGAGGACGCGCCATGCCGTGGTGATAGGGATCCACAATACATGGAACAGGATGCTCTGAGAAAATAAATTATATTGTGATATCTATATTCTGTTAGGGGTGAAAATGAGTGGTCATCATCTTCTTGTGGGTTCTGTGTCATAAAAATATTTTGATAGAAAAACCGAGAAACATTTGCTGTATAAAAAGATATAATGTAGAAGATTTTTTCGGCCTACCCAGTATTTACACCTTAGCTTCGCCACTGTTAAATATAATGTATTTAAAATATTCAGCGCTACTACCACTACTACTACTACTACTACTACTACTACTACTACTACTACTACTATTCAAATCATCAAAGTCATAGGTGAGATGTGTCCCAATGCATAAACTTTGGACAGCATTGTCGCATTGCACCCTCTGCCATATATTTCATAAAATTATAACAGCAAGGTGAGGGTGAAATGTGGAATATTGCTGGAATGAAATGTGTAAAGTTGAGAACTGGAAGATCTCGGAAAAATCCTCATTTTATAATCTTTTTCACCATAAATATTATTCCAATGACAGTAAAGGATAGACGATGTCTTATGTGTTCCCATATATCATAAAAATACAGCCATATTTCAATCCAATTGAGAACACAAGTTCTCTACTCACTTCCGATCTAGACTGTTTATTTAAGAGAGACTGTGCCACGTACAAAGAACATTTGTCTAATTCAACAAGAACGCGACGCTCTTCCCAATAACTTCATATCATGAATGACATCATGCAAATAACATTTTTATTATACCAGCATATTTTATGAAGTAACAAAAATAATGCTTGACAAAAAGAAGTTTCTGGTGTTTTTACGATCTCTTGAGCTAACCTATCTCCTAAAGAAATGACCTAGTATTTGTTGCAAATAATATATGTCGATATTTCAAAATCCTGATATTTTTCCCTGAATAAATACGGCTTATCTATTGCGGTATGATAGGCGATAACTCTCCCCCTCTAAGAAGAATAGCCACTACGAGTAAAGGCAGGTTCACAATAAATCGGGACCGGAAACGAGAACGGATTATTTTAAATATATATATTTAAATGTGAGCATTCACAATTAACGAGAAGCTTGCCGGGAACGCGAACAGAGAGTTGGTCAACTTTTAACTTTGCCGTTCTCGTTTCCGATTACAGCCTACTAGATTCATTCTCTTGTCATCAAAAAGCTATTTGGTCGTCGTATACAGGGTGTTTCAAAAATACGGGGCATAATTTCAGGTATGTATTTCCCACATGTACACAATCAAAATAGTTCATTACAACATGTGTCCGGAAATGCTTCATTTCCGAGTTATGGCCTTCACAACGTTGAAATTCACCGGGACGTTTTTCTTTCCGCAGGTCGTTGTCATTACAGAAGATGTTCAAAATGTCCACCTCCTGCTTGAATACAGACCTCACATCGATGTCTCATTGACCTGCGAACACGATCCCAAACTCCAGGAGTATTGCGTATGTCCTCAGAACATGCCACAATTCGATTCCGAAGGGAGTCCAAATCAGGCACCGGAGACGAATAAACCAATGATTTTAAATGGCTCCACAAGTAGAAATCGAGAGGTTTCAGATCAGGTGAGCCTGGATGCCAAGCAATTGGGCCACCTCTACCTATCCATCGATCAGGAAACCTTCGATCCAAGTACCGGCGAGCCGTACGACTGAAGAGTGCAGGAGCGCCATCATGCAAGAAGTGAATGTGTTGACGATTGATCAGTGGAATGTCTTCTAAAACATGAGGTATGGTGTTTTCCAGGAAGTTTGTGTACGTCTGCCCCGTAAGTCTGTTTACAAGTACATGGGGTCCAACTAATCGATCAGCAATGATACCGGCCCACATGTTGAGGGAGAACCGCACCTGGTGATGAGATGGAACAGTTGCACGTGGGTTTTCATACGCCCATACATGCTGATTGTGGAAATTTGTTATGCCATCTCGTGTGAACTGTGCTTCATCTGTAAATAATACTAAGGCAGGAAAGTTCGGATTTACACCACAATGCTGCAAGAACCACTGACAGAACCTAACTCGTGCAGGGTAATCTGCTGGTGACAGGGCCTGTACACGTTGCAAATGATAAGGATACAATTGATACTCTTTCAACAGTCTCCAGACAGTCGTATGAGGAACATAGACTTGCAACGCTACCCTTCGTGTGCTGAGAGGAGTCATGTTCACAGCCTCCAGAATCTCCTCCTGTACTTCTGGAGTTGTAGATCTTGGTCGTCCCCTTCCCAAACCAGGAGAGTTAAATTTTCCATACTCGCACAGACGGTAATGCAGACGTACAAATGTCTTCCGATCTGGACATTGCCGCTGTGGGTACCTCTCCTGGTACAAACGACGAGCCAGCGCAGCATTGCCGTCCGCCTTACCGTACATGAAGTGTATCTCTGCCAGCTCTTGATTTGAATACATGTCGCACAGTCTAACGCCTACACAACACTGAATGTAACCTTCGCTTCGGAATGAACTGTCAGAGTGCCCTCTTAATGTCTCCTTTGACGGCAACGACCTGCGGAAAGAAAAACGTTCCGGTGAATTTCAATGTTGTGAAGGCCATAACTCGGAAATAAATCATTTCCAGACACTTGTTGTAATGAACTATTTTGATTGTCTACATGTGGGAAATACATGCCTAAAATTATGCCCCGTGTTTTTGAAACACCCTGTATATTGTAGCAAGGAGGCCGTGACATAATTTTTTGTCGATTCCTTGTACAGGAGCTCCATCGTGCTGAGGTATACTACATAACGTCTTTGGTGCTGAGAGTACATACGAAGTCTTGTTGCCAAAGGAATATCCTCCAAGTATTCTGGTAACACGTTTTGAAAGAAATCAAGATACCTTACTCCGTTAAGACAGTTATCTAAAACAACTGGCCCGATGAATTGGTCATCAGTGACACCGCTGATGGACATGAGACTGACATCCGTGATTTTCAAACAGCTGTATGTCAAGTACTGTTAAGAACAAGGCAGAATCATCAATACTATCACCCCTCACACTATGTACCTTTCCTCCTGACTCATCCTGTCTGACCAGACTACCAAGTGAATTGAATTCTTAAATATTCCGTGTCTTAAATTAGTTGGTTAACTTGTGTTTATGTTGGCTGGCTTGTACTCATGAGAGAATATCATTGTTGAATATACACAAATAACATCAGATTGCGTTAATATCGAATTTATATATATAGTTATTGACATACATATCGATATGCAAGAGTAGATAAAAAATGACGGCAACCCCAGGAGCTAGGCAGGAGCGAGGGGGCGTGACATGTGACGGCATAGTGGGCGTGGCCAAAGTATGACGTCAGAAGTGGGCGGAGCCAAAGTATTACGTCAGAAGTGGGCGTGACCAAAGTATGACGTCATGGAGGGGGTGGGGGGCTTAAATTATGACGTAGGAAAGGGGCGTAACTTAAATTACGTCATAAATGCCAATCTAAGAGATCAAGGTTAAAGTGTGACGTCATGCACACGTGCAGGTATGTAATTGAAGTTGTGGCATGACATGTTCATACAAGTTCATACATGTTTATCTCCTCAATGTGGGGGCCTTAAATTATGACGTACGAAAGGGGCGTAACGTCATAAATGGCAATCTAAAAGTTCAAGGTTAAAGTGTGACGTCATGCAGGTATGTAATTGAAGTTGTGGCATGACAAGTTCATACATGTTTATCTCCTCAATGCAGATGTAATGTCTGCTGTGTGCAAATATTATGCTGATTCATATCCGGCAATTGTTCTCGGGTGATAGACACAAGTTCATACATGTTTGAAAATCCCACAATCGCTATGTGTGCAAATATTATGCTGATTCACATCCTGCGATTGTTCTCGCCTGCTATGTATGCAAGGTCACATCCGGCGAGTGTCCAAGAATTAATCTATCACACTTAAACACATACATTCTTTTTCTTAAGATTCTAATGTAATGGTAATTTAATTAATGGGGAATGGGTTGGATATTGGAATGTGGGACATAAATGGTTGTACTTTCCGATAAAAAATTAATCTAGCACACTTATAAATTAAACAGGATGTGGCTGAAGTTGGAAATGGGGGAGGGGGGTAATAATTTGAAATACACACAGCATAACTTAAAGTGTGACGTCATTCGCAAGTGCAGGTTGGAGCGTAACGTAATAATTTGAATTACATATGTTCATACAAGTTTGTATAGTTGAAATACACAAGTTCATACATGTCTGAGATTTCATCTACACAATGATGTGATTACACGTGCAAATATTATGCAAGCTCACATCCGGTGATGCAATTGCTGAGTAATAATAAAAGCATGTTTTTGAAGCACCTGCAACGTGTCATATTACACAAATATTGCATGATGCGAATAATATGCAAGCTGTTAATTCACATCCGGTGAAGACGCAAGTGCTGAATAATGGCCACCTGTGGTATATTTTACACAAATACTGTATTGATAATCGCCATCTGCCATGTGTTATGTTGTGCACTGTGAATTGGGGATGTTGATAAAAGAAATCAGTAACAAAATAAAATTATATGTATATATTGAGTAAAAAATAAATAGAATACAATGATTATTCACATACATTTTCAATTAATGAATACAATGTGTCCACCAAAACTGAAGAACTTTTACATTTTGAAAGGCGCATTCCACATTATTGTCTCTGCAGTGATAGAAGCACATGTTCTTTTTTGATAAAAAATATTAAGATTCTAATGTACTGGTAATTGAATTGATAAATAGTAATGGGAAATGGAAATTGGAATGGGAGAATTATTGATGGCGTAAATGGTTGTACTTTAAGCCAATTTATAAAAAAATTAATCTAGCACACTTGTAAATTAAACACATACATTCTTCTCATATTATTATTATTATTCCAATGTAATACACTTTGAAGTAAAATTGAGTGGTTTGTTTAGCGTATTTAATTGAAGCCATACATTATTACCAACATTAAATTCATCAGAATGTGACATTATTATGATTTAGAGCAGTAATTGTAGCAGATAAATCAATGTAGATGTATTTGTTGTGTAATGTTATTACATATGCCTAAGTGTGCAAATATTATGCAAGCTTGCTGAATCACTTCCGGCGACGATGCAATTGCTGAGTAATGATAAAAGCATGTTTTTGAAGCACCTGCAACGTGTTATATTACACAAATATTGCATGATGCAAATAATATGCAAGCTGTTAATTCACATCCGGTGAAGACGCAAGTGCTGAATAATGGCCACCTTATTATTATTAGGGTTCCAATTTAATACATTTTGAAGTAACATTTATTGGATTGATTAATAATTTAATACATTTTGAAGTAACATTTATTGGATTTATTTTAAGCCATACATTATTACCGAAGCAGTTCGTAATATAGTAATTGCTTCTTCTTCTTCTCATTATTATTATTATTATTATTATTATTATTATTATTATTATTATTATTATTCGTCATAGAGAAGATTAAAGTGTGACGTTATAAATTTGTAATTGAAGTTGGAAATGGGTGAGGGCAGTTTATAATTTGAAATACATACGGCATAACTTAAAGTGTGATGTTATAAATTTGTAATTGAAGTTGGAAATGGGGGGTGGGAGGATTTGATAAAATTCTAATGTGATAGTAATTTAATTGATAAATAGTAATGGGTAAGGGAAATTCGCAAGTGTTAATTGAAATTGGAATGGGGGAATTATTGATGGGTTAAATGGTTGTACTTTAAGCCAATTGATAAAAAATTAATCTAGCACACTTGTAAATTAAACACATACATTCGTCTCATATTATTATTATTCCAATGTAATACATTTTGAAGTAAAATTGAGTGGTTTGTTTAGCGTATTTAATACATTATTACCAACATTAAATTCATCAGAATGTGACATTATTATTTCGTAATACAGTAATTATAGCAGATAAATCAAAGTAGATGTATATGTTGTGTAATGTTATTACATATGCATAAGTGTGCAAATATTATGCAAGTTTGCTGAATCACTTCCGGCGACAATGCAATTGCTGAGTAATGATAAAAATATGTTTTTGAAGCACCTGGAACGTGTTATATTACACAAATATTGCATGATGCAAATAATTTGCAAGCTGTTAATTGACAACCGGCGATTGTTCTCGCAGCGTCTTATGTTACATAAATATTGTATTGATTACAAGTAAATAATAGCTATCTGCTATGTGTGCAAATATTATGCAATGTCACATCCGACGATGAAATTGCTGAGTAATGATAAAAAACATGTTTTAGATTATGTAGCATAATGACCTTGGAGGTAATATGGCTGGATGATGAGGTGAATTATTTAGAAGTGTAATGAAAGAAGTATTGCAGTTTGGAATAATTGGTATTGAACAAGTTTAGACAGCAGTGGGAGGGGGGGGAAAGATGAATAATACGCTCGAATTTATACAACTATTACACTATCATATATTTTATAAAAGATCTTTGTCAAAAAAACTTTGGTAGTGTAATAGCAGCCATAGCGTTAATAATGTCTCACAATATTTATTTTTTATTTTAATTTAGATGATACTGCATCCCCAGTCTCGGTTTGAGCTGAAGAAGAAGAAATCGCACAATTTAAATGCTCTGAGTGTAAAAAACAGTGACCATGATGAAGCGTGGTGAATGTTAAGCTTGATTATGAAGAATGTTCGAATTGTAATAAATGTTCTTTTTGGAAATAGTTTTGCACTGTAATTTCCTATGTCTTAACCATCCATTTCCATCTCACATAACCAAAGGGTTGGGTTCGTTTAGAGAATTAAACTATAACACTTTCCTTTCAGATATTAGCAATCCTTTTCCAATATTGAGAATTGGTATATAGGTTTTCAAATATTAATAATCCTTAAGAATTGGTGTATAAGTTGAGATTATTCTAAAGATATATGTTACAAGAATATAACATAATTCCAGTGGTAGCTTATTGATTTGGGAGCGGTGGATTCATTACATGTTTGTATGATAAAACCTGAGGATGATTGAGAGAATGTGAGCATGTCAATGATTAAACTGAACCTAGTCATTGGGGATGGGGATGTGCTTGGTAAAAGAAAATAGTAACAACATAAAATTATGCGTATATATTTATTCATAAAAGGAAATACAATGCATTGAGTAATGAAATATATTTTCAGTTAGTGAATCCCAATTTTGATAATGTTTTCACCAAAATTGAAGAAATTTTACATTGTTTCTGCAATGATAGAAGCACATGTTCCTTTTCTTTTTAACATAAATAAATTAGGAAAATCAATTTCTTCCAAATTATACACATAACTGATGATAAATAATTGTTCCACACCCTTTGTATAAACACAACCAATACGATGGCGCCAAGTGCAAATTGCCATGGAGACGGCGAGTTCATTTAAAATGCAGTTGTTTGTCCAAGCTTCTCGGATGCATTACACAACATATACATCTACGTTGATTTATCTGCTGCAATTACTGCTCTAAATCATAATAATGTCACATTCTGATGAATTTAATGTTGGTAATAATGTATGGCTTCAATTAAATACGCTAAACAAACCAGTCAATTTTACTTCAAAGTGTATTACATTGGAATAATAATAATAATAATAATATGAGAAGAATGTATGTGTTTAATTTACAAGTGTGCTAGATTAATTTTTTTATAAATTGGCTTAAAGTACAACCATTTACGCCAACAATAATTTCCCCATTCCAATTTCCATTTCCCATTAGTATTTATCAATTCAATTACCAGTACATTAGAATCTTAATATTTTTTATCAATTACTCAGCAATTGGCTTAAAGTACAACCAGTAAAATTAGCAACCTTGCATATTTGCACACAGAGCAGATAGATATTATTTTAACATTCACAACTCACTTTCAAATATACAAACATGTATGAACTTGTCTATTTCACCCCCCCCCCCCTACAATTTACTATACAAACTTGTATGAACATGTGCATTTCAAATTTTTACATTTCCAACTTCAATTAAAAATTTATGACACCACACTTTAAGTTACGTCACTATGAGCGTTCGTATTTCAAATTTTTACCCCCCCTCCCCCATTTCCAACTTCAATTACAAATTTATAACGTCACTTCAGCCACATCCTGTTTAACTTACAAGTGTGCTAGATTAATTTTTTACCGGAAAGTACAACCATTTATATCCCACATTCCAACACCCAACCCATTCCCCAATCAATTAAATTACCATTACATTAGAATCTTAAGAAAAAGAATGTATGTGTTTAAGTGTGATAGATTAATTCTTGGACACTCGCCGGATGTGGCCTTGCATTATATTTGTATACATAGCAGTGCCAGTGAATCAGCATAATATTTGCACACATAGCGATTGTGGGATTTTCAAACATGTATGAACTTGTGTCTTTCACCCCCCCTTACAATTAACTCGCCGGATATGAATCAGCATAATATTTGCACACATAGCAGACATTACATTGATGAGATAAACATGTATGAACTTGTCATGCCACAACTTCAATTACATACCTGCATGACGTCACACTTTAACCTTGAACTCTTAGATTGCCATTTATGACGTTACGCCCCTTTCCTACGTCATACTTTAAGCCTCCCACATTGAGGAGATAAACTTGTATGAACATGTCATGCCATTACATACCTGCATGACGTCACACTTTAACCTTGAACTCTTAGATTGCCATTTATGACGTTACGCCCCTTTCTTACGTCATAATTTAAGCCCCCACCCCCTCCGTGACGTCATACGTTAGCCACGCCCATGACGTCACTTGCCACGCCCACTATGACGTCACTAGCCACGCCCTCCTGTGACGTCACATGTAACCCCCTACCTCCACCCTACCGCCAGCCTACCTCCAGGGTTACCCGTCATTTCTTATCTACTTGCAAGATGTTCCAGTTCTCGGTTTATTGCGAGTAAAAAATCTTTATGTTCATGTTCTTCGCTTCCAGTTCTCGTTCTGGTTTTCGTTTCCGGTTTATTGTGGACCAGCCTTAATGGTTGTTTGCACTCAACGTGCTGCACGTACGATTAAGATACTGCACTTACTACTCCAGCTTGTGAACGACAAATTTCACATTGATGTGTAATTCATGCAAATCTCTTAAAAACCCTAGACTTTTGTCAAGTTAATGCTATATTTAGGGAACAAATTCCATTTCATATAAATACTTACCGGATATGCGTATGGGCGAAGTCCGTCAAATAGAACATAGAAAAAGACTGCATAAAAATATAAAGAAAGACAATTAGTCAACATATCAGAAATCACTTGTTTGGTACAGTACTAGGGATTCTTGATGGGATTACAACAGTTCCTACAGAGTGTCCCGAAATTCGTGCACAAGGGCTACATCGTGTGAATCCTGTATGAAAATGGAGACGAAAACATCAGTAACAAAATTTCGTCCGAAGAATTTTTAATGCACAATTGGATAACACTGCACGACATTGAATGTCTCAGAAGTCTACTGTAATGTAATGCGTATTGTGTTTATAACAAATAAATGACAAGAAATGGATAAACAATAATTTGTTAGGAAGTTAAGGTGCGTACACACTTAGCGAACGAACGACAAACGATTGCATTCGTTGATTGAAATCGGTACGTGTGTACGTCGCAGCAAAGGCAAACCGATCGTTTGGTTTGCCTTCGGAAGTGATCCGTCGCTTGTCGGTACATCAAAGGAAGTTGGTATTCGTTGTGGACGGGATTTGCCACTAGCTTGTAGTTCGTAGCAGAACGCAGCGCTTAGTTCAATTTCACTAACAGGATGTCGAAACTGGAGTGGACGGAAGACGCTGTTATAAATCTTATTAATGCATATAGGGAGCAGGAAACTTCATGGAATCCCAAGTATCCTACTTACCACAATAAAATAAGAAAACATGTTTGGGAACCTATTGGAAAGATGTTTAGCTGCAAGATAGGCGAGTCAAACACGTGCAAAATTTGAAAATTATTTTTGTTTATTTATTTTCAGTGGATATATGTTTTTTTGTTTATTGTAGGGAGCAGAAGTCAAAAAGAAAATTGAAAATTGAATCCCTACTGACATCATTCTGGAGTGAAAGACAGAATTCCATAAAAAGTTCTGGAATGGGGAGTGATGAAGTGTACGAGTCAACTTGGTTCGCGTATAAACATATGTCGTTCCTTTTGGACAAATTCACGCCCAGGAAAAACAAAGTTCCAACCTTGTGCACACAAAATAAATTATTGGCATTGAAAAGTGTCTTTTCGTAAGCATGATGCGCATACGACAAACACAGACAAATCTCTCTTTTTAATATTTTAAGATAATTATTGTCAGTGAGGTATCCGTGTACTGAAACTTTCCCCTGGGGCTTATTTCATAAAAGTAATAATTTAATACCATTACTAAAAAGGTAATAACATTAAATAATATTATTACTGTTCTGTTTCATAAAAGTAATATTTAATAATATTATTTATTACTGTAAACGCTCATATTATTACTAAAATAAATAATAATATTACTAAAGTGTTTCATAAAGCAGCAAAGATAATTAAATTTATTAATAATATTAACGTTAGTTCCATGACTGTATTTTAAGTAATAGTTTAATAATTTGTAAAAAGTAAATGCCAATGTAGGGTTAGATTTTGAAGATAAAACCATGAAACCATTTGAAATGGATAATTCTGACTCAAATAGTGATGAAGAGGGAGTGTTTGTCCGACGTCCAAGAAATTTTAGACAACGAATATCCTACAACCATATGCAAGAAAGTTACGAATATAATGAAATAGTTGACCTTTCAATTCGAGAACTTTTCGCAAAAAAACTCTGTTCCTTCAAGTTATTTTCACGTCTTTTCCCCATTTTAAAAAGCATAAAAGACAAAATGAATGACTAACAAAGTCCCTCTCCATACTTACAAATACTTACAAACTGTTATAGGCGCCAATGTAGGTGGACCAGGCTGAAATTGAAAACTATCTTATCTAATTGTAAAAGAGGAACAATTGGAAAGGATGAAACCTAAATTAAATTCAATTACAGTATAGAACTGTTAGAAAGTAATTACTGTATATTTTACATTATTTTATGTTATTTGAATGATTGAACTTAACGTTTTTCCCTCCTTTCTCGTCATTTTTTAAATTATAATAATTGTTCAGAAATATATGCCTATGGGACAGCTACATCACAAAATACAGTAATATTAATATTTTCTGTACCTATTGAAATGTTTTTTCAGTGTATACTTGTGACAACCTGAATCTATATACTCTTCACTAATTAACATTGTGAAGATCTTGGTGAGCCAAAATCTTTTGCAGACATATATCAACAAGTAGATCTATTACAAAATATGTGGACTACTTTAAACCACCCTATTGAGGGCATAAACTAAAATTAACTTACGAGATTTATAGGTACCGTATCCACAATTCCACATCACAATCTCTAATTAGAACATATGTATTTGCATTTTGTATAGTCAGGTAACTTCTTGAAAATAC
Source organism: Periplaneta americana (assembly GCF_040183065.1). Lineage (NCBI taxonomy): Eukaryota > Metazoa > Arthropoda > Insecta > Blattodea > Blattidae > Periplaneta > Periplaneta americana. The sequence goes on from NC_091117.1 coordinate 109,223,785, forward strand.
TACTTACAATATAATCAGCAATAAAAACCCATTAAGACAATTTCAGTATTTTTATTAATTTCGTCATAACATTAATCTTTTACAATATCCACACCTTCAAACTCAAACACTATATTTTCTAGGACCGACTTCACCGCGTAAGTACTTATGTCGTTATTGCATTACTTACTTATTTTTGGTAAAAGAGTAATTTTTATGTGTATTTATTTACGCTTGCACCAATAATTTTTAAGTCTTTTTATATAAGTACTTGCGCAGTATTCCGAATTATAACGGAACTTGAAATATCTTACATAAGACGCTTTGCAGGGTCCACTAACCCTGTCGTTAACACTGTCCTTAAGGCTGGTACAATATTGTCATCGAAAGTTTTCACTGCTTAACATTTTCATATGGTACTTCTTTAGATAACGAGGTCCAAGTTTTACACACGCGCGCGCACACACACGCGTCTGTCACTGATACACTGTTTTTGGAATTGCAAACTTTACAACAGCAGAGACGTGAACAATTAGGAATGATAAATATCTGTTCACAATATTTTAGATTTATCATATTGTTTCTTTTACTCGTAAATCAACTGAATCAAATAACAGAAACAATAACTTCGAGTTGCAGTGATTTACAATCTTATCTGAAATAAATTGTCTCCCAAACCTTCACACATTACTCTGTTGTTGCTATTAAAGATAGTACTTCAAAACTTATTTCATTCAACAACTGTTAACAGAGAGAATAATATAAATAGCTGTAGAGTGCAGACCAACTTGGTTATGTTTGTCAGCCTTAACCTCAAATCATCTGGCTACTGTACGTATTTTATGACTCGTGCAAAACGTTTATGAAACAGAATTTAGTCGGTTAATAAAATTGTTTTCATGACTGCAATACTATTACTTAATATTATTACTGTGTTTATGAAACAGGCCTGCACTTGCTATAATTATATTTTCGTCTGCCTTTATAGCGGATAATCAGCGAATGTGAATGTTTTCTGACAATTTGCTGATGATTTGTACGTCGCTTCAAACAGCGATCGAACAACGAAGTTTTGCTTCATCATTCGTTCGTTGTTCGTTCGCTAAGTGTGTACGCACCTTTATGAAGGAACATAATGAAAAACAGAAATAATTCGTACATCACAAAAAGGTACTTAAATTAAAAAAGAAGAAGAAAAAAATCGAGGAAGCTCATCTGAATCACGAACATTTTTTTAAAGCAGTGTACGAACATCATGAGCTACGATCACAGGAGTAACATTTATGTATTTGCAGTGTTACCAGACTGTGAAATTAAAAATTCTTCGGACGAAATATTGTCACTAACATATTCGTCTAACTTTTCATCCAGGATTCAAACTATGTAGTAAAAATGCTGTTTTTAATTAAGAGTCGATGAAAACTTCGTTATTTATAAATTGTACTACAGTATGTGCCAAAACAAACAGTACTGAAATTATCGTTAATCTGCTGTCCACATTTCCCTAACCACGAAGTAACCTATTTATTTATTGTAGGCCTATACAATAGTTTGACATATTGTGAATTACAAAGATATTCTGAAAAACAAGGAAAGTCATTATGACATGCAAGGCGACATAAAAATTATCCCTTACGACGGAACTTCTCGACGATAGCTAACATTGTTGTGTTATTTGGTGGTGAATTGTCAAATCCACTGCCTGCTGGATCACATCCTATGCATGTTTACACTGCCTGCTCAATCAACGCTTATGTGCAAGCACGGCCGACTTGATGTTACCTTCGCTTTTTTGTATACGGCTTTGACTATAGTAATCTTATGTTGAAATTGGATAATTTCTCAATTCCACCACGAGGCGCTGTCTGCCAAGGTGTGGTGTCCACAGAAGAAATATTCAATATGAATTAAAATAAATGATTAAAGAATAATAATAACAATTGTGAATAATAAATAAGAAAATAATAAGTATTATTATGTTTAGTTCTGTTAATTATGGTAAAAGCGAGAGTTTAAAAGCAGGGAAGGTAACACATAGTAACCTGTTCAGTTTAAGTAACATGATGACAGAGGCGTAATTTTTTAGTTCATTCACTGGGTAGCACCCCTAGGCTAAACTGCGATGTTTCATAGTAATCACTTGGGTAATTATTTACAATAATTGTACTAAGTTTTATAATTTCACTCACTGCACTGATACATTCCACTTGATATTTCAGATTCAAGAATCATAGTTTCAAGATTTTGCGACTCAGTGGATTATAAACCGCATTCTTCGAAGGAACAAGCTTTTCACTTAAAGCTGCTGCAATGTTATCTAGAAGTGGCCTAACAAATTTCACAATAATATTAGCAAGTCGTTTTTGGCCGTCTTCATCACAAATTGCCATGGCAAGAGAGGATATCTACACAGTAACGGCTAAATTTCTGAACACAAATTTTCTAATATTATATTCTTGTTTGGTATTCTCTTTAGATGATTAAGCAGCTGATCTAGAATCCATTTTGCATGAATACTGCCTTCATAGGCCTTTTTCCTTACATTTTCCAGTTCTTTATGTAACGGATCTCTTTCAATTAGTTGGAGTTTTTCGGTTGTTTTCGTTATCTCATATTGCGTCTCTTGTAACACCTGATTAAGTTGTTTAATTTTCACATGCAATCTGTTAATTATTTCTTCTTAGCTCCACAAAGTTGACAACGTATGTTTGCGTCGCTTTATGGTCATTTTCAACTGGCAAGAAGGGAATGTCATTAACTGATGCTGAGCCACTCGGAACATCTTATTCAAATAGTGAAAAACCAGTATTACTAAAAGATTTGCGTTTCTTGAGTGGAGGGAGATCAGTTTTAGTAACTGTTCGTTATGGTCTTCTGATATCTATCACTTTATACCTAGGATAATGAGGGAATATTGTTGGCACAGCATTTGGTTTTAATAATCTAAATTTTCCATTATTAGAATAATCTTCTTCCCTGAAATGTAAACTATAAACGACTGATGATGGGGAGTTCCTTTAGGAACAACGTCTTGCCGTGAAATCACTTTAAGGCATTTTCGCATCTTTCCCTTACTTACTTACTTACTTACTTACTTACTTATGGCTTTTAAGGAACCCGGAGGTTCATTGCTGCCTTCACATAAGCCCGCCATTGATTCCTATCCTGAGCAAGATTAATCCAGTCTCTATCATCATATCCCACCTCCCTCAAATCCATTTTAATATTATCTTCCCATCTACGTCTTTTTCCTTCCGGCCTCCCAACTAACACTCTATATGCATTTCTGGATTCGCCCATACGTGCTACATGCCCTGTCCATCTCAAACGTCTGGATTTAATGTTCCTAATTATGTAGGTGAAGAATACAATGCGTGCAGTTCTGCGTTATGTAACTTCCTCCATTTTCCTCCAATTCAATCGCTCTCAGCCCAAATATTTTCATAAGAACCTTATTCTCAAACACTCTTAACCTCTGTTCCTCTCTCAAAATTAGAGTCCAAGTTTCACAACCATACAGAACAACAGGTAATATAACTGTTCTTATAGATTCTAACTTTCCGATTTTTTGACAGCAGACTAGATGATAAAAGCTTCTCAACCGAATATTAAGAGGTATTTCTCATATTTATTCTGCGTTTAATTTCCTCCCGAGTGTCACTTATATTTGTTACTGTTGCTCCAAGATATTTGAATTTTTGTCCACACCTGTGGAGTAACGGTTAGCTCGTCTAGCCGCGAAACCAGGTGGCCCGTGTTCGATTCTCGGTCGGGGCAAGTTACGTGGTTGAGGTTTTTTTCCGAGGTTTTCCCTCAACCCAATATGAGCAAATGCTGGATAACTTTCGGTGTTGGACCCCGGCCTCATTTCACCGGCATTATCACCTTCATCTCATTCAGATGCTAAATTGCCTAAGATGTTGATAAAGCGTCATAAAATAACTTACTAAAATAAAATAAAATATTTGAATTTTTCCACCTCTTCGAAGGATACAACTCCAATTTTTATATTTCCATTTCGTACAATATTCTGGTCACGAAATATAATCATCTTTCCCTGTCACTCGGAAATTCGTGGAATGATATTGCTCCTGCACTCTTTTCTTTCTATTCGAAGTACACAATGGTACACAACAATATGTCATTTTGAATCATATCACAATAAACTCACATACCAGTAGAAAGAAGCGCAATATTACTAATACTGTGGTGTTTGGGTAAAGGGAGATAAGTCATAAAAATGAGTTCGGAGATAAATGAAAATTAAACTTAGAACCCTTATTACAAATAATTTTCTACTCAAACAAAACACATCAACTGCTTGTATTCTTTGATTTTTGCACACCCATTTGTATAATTTAACTTGTGTGTTCATCTGGGGAACAAAATTCCACCTGGACAAAAAAGTGACTTATACCAGAGCCTTCTTTAGTTACAAGCCGGAGCATGGGTAGGTTTGGCAACGCAGAGTGGAGGCGGGAGATTTTAAAGTGATATTGTGTTTGCTCATTGCTTTCGTTATACGTAACGCGTATTTTTTCAATATTACCTCATGCACAAAGGTAAGATCAAGATTCAGAGTAGTGATGTAAATTATTTCGGGTTCGAAAATAGTGTTTTATTGCAATCAATTAGCTATACTTCAGAATACGGCGTAAGTAGGCTACTTACATACAAAGGCTGCCACTTAAAGTAATTACAAAAAAAAAACATGTTTTTATTGATAGTACGAAGGTAAATGAATAAATAAAAAAAGATATTACTTGCATCGAAAATAATAAAATCAATAATGCAATAAAGACGTAAGTTCCTACGCAGTATTCTTAAGTTCCATTCAGTTAAATTTGTGACTAGTAAATTGACAATGTTTTGCCGTTTAATGTTGTTTCACCTCTGACGTGAAAGGTGTAGGATATCATATGCATTTTAATTTCATGTGATTATGTCGTGTTTTTTATAAATATTTCAGATGTCCAGGAAGCCAGTTTTAGTTTGAACCTGACCAGTCACCATAACAATACTGTTATCCTAAATTATTTATTATAAACTTTTTAAAATATAATACTAAATAAAGGGTGTTTGAGAATAAGGTGCTTAGGAAAATATTTGGGGCTAACGGGATGAAGTTACAGGAGAATGGAGAAAGTTACACAACACAGAACTGCACGCATTGTATTCTTCACCTGACATAATTAGGAACTTAAAATCCAGACGTTTGAGATGGGCAGGGCATGTAGCACGTATGGGCGAATCCAGAAATGCATATAGTGTGTTAGTTGGGAGACCGGAGGGAAAAAGACCTTTAGGGAGGCCGAGACGTAGATGGGAGGATAATATTAAAATGGATTTGAGGGAGGTGGGGTATGATGATAGAGACTGGATTAATCTTGCATAGGATAGGGACCGATGGCGGGCTTAAGTGAGGGCGGCAATGAACCTTCGGGTTCCTTAAAAGCAATTTGTAAGTAAGTAAGTAATACTAAATAAATATAACTACAGAAAACAAGCTAAGAATGTAAATTATGCAAATAGGCCTAAAATAAAATGTAAACAGAAGGAACTATTGACATACCTATTATAATAAAAGTATGAGGCATTCCGAATCTTCAACAAAACTGCAACATTTATGGGATCACAAAACAGCTGTTTACAATGAATTTGAAAACCAACGGCATAACTTTATTGATATAGGAGGCGAGACCCAACAATTTGGCTAGAATTCTGATACACACAAACCACAAGTAAGACTATAAAAATGTAGTTATACAATATTTAATATTTAGTAGAATAGTCAATTACTTTGTCATCAATAACCGTAAAAATTCCCAAAGACTGCAACCTTTTTTTTCATTTATTGTCTTGTTTTTTATCATCAACGCGCATTTAGTTTTATAATACAGCAACAATTAACGTTTGGTACGACCGCAAACATAATTCCATCGACACACACTTATATTGTAACACTAGCCGTACCCGTGCGCTCCGCTGCACCCGTTAGAAATAAATATAAACTAATTACATAATTAAATAGGACATTTGATCCAGGGAACATTCGTGTTTGATAGAAGGATAAATCGTTTAATATGTTACTTAATTTAAATTGCATCAAAATAATTAAAATGCGATCATTTTGGCCAAGAGACACTCATTTCGTGCAACGACAATTCCTTTAATATGTTTCTTAATTTTTATTACATGCAACCATAGTTTAATGAAAATTGACATCATTTAGATTTAATGTGTATACTTTATTTTACTTGTTATAGGTTTCCATTGAATTATGGTAATAACTTAATTTTAACCTTCGTTTTCTGCGTATTCAGTAAATGGCGCTTGGCCCACTAAGGTTCTGAACCCTTCAAATAACTTAAATTATATTATATTATATTATATTATATTATATTATATTATATTATATTATATTATATTATATTATATTATATTATATTATATTATATTATATCAGAAGTTACTGTAATAACATTATAGCATTATGTCTATCTAGAGAAACTACACTTTCCAATGTGAAATAATATAATTAATTATACAAATCGGTTAATTTAGCTTCCGATATTACTTCATACAAACACAGAAACATTCTCTGTAGATTATCATAGCTTTCGATTGTTGCTGTCCAAGGCCCCTTTTAGACGAAGTCATTTGTTTTTTAATTCATTACACGGCCTTAGATGGCAGTTATTTTAATTTTAAAACTCATTTATCTTATTAAATATCAGTCCTATCAAAATTTTTCATGGAATAAAACTTATCGCAAATTATTTTTAAAGAAACTTTTGTTACGTAATATTTTTCACAAAAATCAATAATAAGCGAGATATTACGATTTATTTAATTCAGGCCCCCTCAACCTCCCTTTTAAATAATGTATTTTGAATGCTATATAGCCTAAAATCTAAGTTACAACGAACTTAATTTATATTCCAATTTTCATCGAAATCCGTTCAGCCATTATCGCGTGAAAAGGTAACAAACATTCAGACAGACATACAAACAAAAATTTCAAAAAAGCGATTTTCGGTTTCAGGGTGGTTAATTATATATGTTAGGACCAATTATTTTTGGAAAATCGAAAATTACCAGAAAAATTTCGGCTACAGATTTATTATTAGTATAGATTTAATTTACATTGAAAATCGGCATTAGCACAAACACGTGTCCTGTATGATCGGCCTCCGGGTGACAGTTAATTACAGTGTTGCCGACGTATGGCTCCGGCTTGTAACTAAAGAAGGCTCTGCTTATACCCCTTTACCCGAACACTACAGAATTATAATCGTACCAGAAACCATACACACATTCCTCAGTGAACCTTGGGAGTCAGTGCCATCTGGCGGGAATTTCATATTTTCTCGATTACGGATTTAACACAGGGCTCAAAATGAATTGTCAAGGCCGGTAAAGGAGAAGCGAAGCGAGCATCAAGTCGGCCGTGGTGCAAGTCTTGAAAAAAGTTATTTTGCCGCTAGGTGGCAGGTAGTGCCCACCACTATTAACATTATCTGTATATGCAAAGTACCCTTATTACGAAGGGTACTTATTACGAAGTCTTAAGTACCAGAAGAGACAAGGGCTTAGGGAAACGATAGCCCAGGGTGTCCGAATCCTTCCGCAATGCTTAATATGTAATATTATTAATACTGAACTTAAAACTTAGTTTTTCCGAGCCCCTACAGCCGAGGCTGCGCAGAAGTTTAGAGTAGGGACAAATTGAAGCTTGCGTACGCCGCCATGCTTTGGGAGAAGCACCGGCTAGCAGACGGCTGCACTATACAATGCTGAATGTTTAATATATATATATATATATATATATATATATATATATATATATGTTTGGTGTCTCTTATAAATCAATCTGAATGGATAAATGAAAAAAATCTTATTAACATTTAAAGCGACCACGTTAAAGGAATAATCAAGCTTAGTTACCATTAGTTTGACATGAAACGAAAGAAAACTGTAACAATTTGATACCGTAACTAAAGATGTTGTATAGTTATTTGACAACATATACAGCGAACAGAAATACAAATGCATATTGTAGTAATAGTTCAGATGAAAAGAAAATTATTAGTATTAATTATTATTAACCAAACACTGCCTGTGTAAGACGTTACATTAGGCCTATATTGTAAACACGTTTGCTTTGATGTGGACGAGAAATGAACAATTATTATTTATTCGCTATCACATAATATAGGCCTACACCTGTGAAATAGAAACACGTACCTAATGTTTTAGTTAGAAATATAAGTAGGCTTACCGTGCAATAGCTTATTATCACAACTGTAGTATGAAATAAACGTCACATGCATGAATTAGTCAATTAGTCATATAATAGAACTCAGGCCTATTGATTCATTATTATTATTATTATTATTATTATTTATTATTATTATTATTATTATTATTATTATTGACTCCGTTAAATATTGTCTTACAACATTTTTATGTAAAGTCGTGTTGTACTGGTAACCTTAAGCAGTATACTAACATCTGCTCTTTATGTAGTACTTTCTTTTATTTGGTTATTTAATGACGCTGTATCAACTATTAGATTATTTAGCATCGATGGTATTGTTGATAGCGAGATGATATTTGGCGAGACGAGGCCAAGGATCCGCCATAGATTACCTGACATTCACCTTACGGTTGGGGATATAAGAAAAACCCAACCAGGAAATCAGCGGGAATCGAACCCGCGACCGAGCGCGACTCCGGACCGACAGTCCTTAGCCCACTAAGCTACGTCAGTAGATCTTTATGTACTTTTATGGTCAGTTTAACAAGTTCAAAAAATATGATTCTCGGGAGGAATCTGGGATCCATTTTCTAAAATATATTCCTATAAGTGTAGAAAGATTGTACAAGTGTTCTACTTCTAGAGCACATTGTTTTCACACGATGTAAGAGTGGGTGGTAATATGCCATTGAACTGTCAACATCTGTATAATCGCTCTTTCATTTAAGCGGCATATTTCTATAATCTCAGATGATGGTATAACAAGACTCCCATTGTTCTTTCGTTAAAAAAATAAAAGAGATTTTGTTTACTACTGGTAGGCTACGTACCATAAATTGAGTCTTTAGATTTATTACACCATATTTTTCTTAATGATTTAACAACTAAGCCAGCAATGAATACAATTACAGTTTGGCAATATTGTGTCATTGGGAATGATGTAAGAATGAGGGAATTGCAATCAATGTCTGCAGTAGAAGAGTCATATCGCCTCTGATTCTCAAAACACTGAGGATTATTATTACAGTGCGTTAGGTGTTTAGAAAATACCATTGGATATATAGACATTTTTAGCGGACATCCCTCTCTTTGTAATATAATTTAAATTAATTATTTACGTATTTTCTAACGTATATAAAATAACATAAATAAAAATATTCCATGTATTCGGTCATAGGAAATAGAAATAAACTAATAAGTCTATTTATGAGCAATATAAGGCGTTTATATTTAAAACAATGCTTAGTTACAATATTTAGATTTACTTCTGTTATTTTATATTATACGTTAGAAAATACGTAAATAAGTTTAGTTATATTACAGTGACGGAGGAAATCCACTAAGAAAACGCCTAGGCTATATACTCAATGGTATTTTCTAAACTCCGAATGCTTTATAGAAACAATCATTCGTGCTCCCCAAACATGGCGTCGCGCGAACCTGCGCGAGAGGTTTCAAATTTGTACACGACACTAGCGCCAATTGTGTCTAGATATATAACTACAACGTCTTTGGTTTTTTCTAAGCGAAACTACATCCAAACAAGTAGGCCTATAATTACTTGATTTAGGCGTTACTAAAATTATTATTAAAATCAATTAACGTAATAAAAATAATATCTGAAATTTATATAAAATATTTCAACAAGTTTAAACATATTTACGAAAAAATATATGTTTCCTTTAACCGAGCTAAGAGATTATTGGAAATCACGGTTTGAATTAACGACAGTATGGTGGTATCTTCCTGCAGTTTCTTTTAATCCATGAAATTGTTATACGGACACTTGGTCTACTGTTTTATTAAGTTCAGTATTGCTAGAAAGTAACTTCCCCATATATAAAAAGGCCCATTTGAAGTGTGATAAATTTTGCGCTCATTAAAAAAATTCTCCCCCCTCCCCGAAAAGAAATGCCGAGTAAAATACTGCAAACAGATAATTTACCCCGTACTTTTGGAAATATTAATTTATAATTCAATGTGCTTTACGATATATTGTATTCTGATCCTTTCCACTTCATGTTGCTGTAATATAATAAAGGACAGATAAGTTACACTTAAATGACAAGAAATTACCTTTATTAAGATCTTAATAGGAAAATTTATGTAAGTGAACTTATGTTGTCCTGTCATCCTTACGTAAGTCTATAATTTGAGAACCTTCCTGGACAACGGCTTAACTTGACTAGAGAATCGAAACACTTTGTTGGTGTGTCTCTTTCCCATCTTACTGAGGAGTGGTTTCACAAACTTCTGCAGTACAATACGTGCTACAAGCGCCTGATGGCTCTCCTCATTAGAACACTTTAGGATATCACACTGTTCCAGAGATGGAAGAACGTAGTTTGTTATTGTCTGAAATAAGTGTGCAGACTTCATGCAGTAAGATAATGCACCTTCAACGAACTTCTGCAAGGTTATAATTAAGCTTACAAAATCTGGTTTTGGGTATCGAAGACCTCCTTTATCTAATTTATGTATAAGTCCCATCAAAGGCGCTGCTGTTGGCGGGATCGATACATTGTTTACGCAGGAACTGCATGATGTTTTTTCCTCTATCACACGCACAAGATATCCGCAGACCAATGCTTGGGATGCTGTTTCCAGATTGATGAAGACAGGCATACAAGGCTCGGAATTGCTTTCGAGTAAAACAGATATGCTGCAGAAGAATAACAGTAGTCTGTGAAGATATATCACAGCTATTTTCTTCATGAGACAATCCCTTTCCAGTCATCTCTGATCTCTCCTCATGAGCGATATTAGCAACTGGTGCCGAAATCAAAAGGCCAGATTTTAAAATTCTTTTTATTGAATTTTGAGCTGTCCTTGAGTCTGTGATGTCATTCCATCCTCCACCCATTCTTATAGCACTGAACATTGCTTCCACTGGATCGCCAGAAAAAGCCCGTATCAATACATAGAAAAAACCATTCTATAGAAGATGAACGATGCAGAAGCTGTCGATTCAGCTGTCAAAATTAGGGCGCCATGAGTTTCTTTTGTCAACCCTTTCAAATTACGGGTTTTTGATTCAGTTTGTAACTCATTAATATAGTCACAAAAATCATCTTTCAACCACCGGAGACGGTCGTCAGCTGCAGAATAGAACATCATACTATCTGGATTGCTTCGTCGTAGATGTTGTGTTTTATCGCTTATGTCGTGTACAGTGAAAAATTTGTACTCATTTTTCATGAAACGTATTGTTGGTCCTGCTTCTGAAAAATTTACCCGAGATGTCAGACGTAAACGATTCTCCTTCATATAGTCCAAAGTGCTTGTAACTTCCGGTGAAAATGTCTGTACAGCATAAAGAACGTTCGTTTTCTCAAAGAAACTGGGTTCGACATGCTTCCTCGTTAGAAATCGAATGGGTTTCACAGCTAAGTCCTTTTGTATCCTGTATATTTCCTTGATGAATTTTGAACTGATCGTTCCTTCTCTGTCTGCCATATCATGGTCTAGAAACTGTGAACGGATGTTTTTGATGATGTGACAGTAATCAAAACTTAAATATAAATTACGTTGCAAGTTACATGGGTGTACTACGTAAGGCTGTAGATCTCCGCCGCCTAAACCCTTAAACATAGCAGTATTAGTTCTATGGTTATCAGTTACAAGCCGAAGCACATGAAATCCACAGTCTTCTACCGCTTTCAACACTTGCTGAACTAATAAGAGCAGATCATTTCCTTGCAAATTTCGTACCATGAAATATGCTGCCGGTATTGTGTACTTGGTAGATAATCCATGAATAACCAAACACAGAAGTTTGTTGGCTAAGACGGGATTTATTCCTATTTCTTTATTATAAACTCCTTCAGCTTCGACTAAACCAAAAAAATTATCCCCTTCTTTATTATAAAGCAAGCGTTCCTTTATTGCTTTATTGCCATCGTCCACACCTGTGGAGTAAAGGTCAGCGCGTCTGGCTGTGAAACCAGGTGGCCCGGGTTCGAATCCCGGTCGGGGCAAGTTACCTGGTTGAGGTTTTTTCCGGGGTTTTCCCTCAACCCAATACGAGCAAATGCTAGGTAACTTTCGGTGCTGGACCCCGGACTCATTTCACCGGCATTATCACCTTCATATCATTCAGACGCTAAATAACCTAGATGTTGATACAGCGTCGTAAAATAAGCCAATAAAATAAATAAAAATTTATTGCCATCTCATCGCATATAAGAGAAACTACTTTCTCAATTTCATTCAATTTTGTGGCTTCTAACTTAAGTGTCTGTATAATTAAAGGGGAAACACCAACGACACATTCCGTTGAGCCCATATACCTATCTAATGTGCTGCACGACGGTGCTTGTATTAATTTCAAATTTCTTAAAAAATCATAGCCTTTAGGAGACGATATTCGCCAACATAAGCAGAACCGAATAGTTGGCTCGGACCATTTTGAACGTTTTTTTTTTTTTTTAATTTCTAATTTCATCCAGTATATATACAGCCATTTTGTCGCCATCATGTGCTGATTTCTTTATGTTCTCTACTGACTTTCTCTCAGTATAGTTATTAAGTTCTTCCTTCGCCTCTTGAAGTTCCTTCTCTATTTCCACAATTTTGTTTTCAAGTCTGTACACTTTCGCTCGAAGATTTTGATTTAATTGTTTATGATATTCCAGTTAACTTAATCTTACAGTATTTACTTGAACAGCAATATGTCTGGAATCTACGTTTACATCTGCCTTGTCTTTTATAATTCCTGACATTGTGTAGTCAATCTTGAGATTTTTTCCTTCTCGGAGGATGATGAACTTGAGTTTCTGGCTTTTATCTTCCTCTTGTTAGAAGATTTCTTGTATGAAGGATATTCAGGAAATATGCTTGGTATCGACAAATTTTTTAGTTTCCTATATTTCGTATCTTCTTTAAAATCTTCTTGTTTGAAGTGTAAACTACACACAGATGAACGATCAGAAGGAATTTACTTACTTCCTCTTATGTCACCTTCTCTTGATATAATATTTAACCACTTTTCCCGCAGCTCACTATTAGATGGAAATTCATGAAATGATAATCTTCTGAATTTCAATTTTCCTCTGTGCGCTTTGCAGAAAGGGACACAACAAGACACCATTGCAAATATATTATAATAAAATTAATATTGTTATTTCAGGAAACGAAGTTTTATATCTCACAAAATTAAATGTATTTCAACTCGAATGTTCCTTCCTTCCATGTATTTTAAAGAAGAAAATCATATCATTAATAAACAATCACTTACAAACACTGTACTTAATTACTTATAAGATGTCAAATAAAATACTATAATTATTTCTACACATTTAGTAGAGCCAAACCAACGGCAGTTACTTGCTGCGTTCTAGTGTCGAAACTGGACAATAATGGTCCACGCGAAACTCAATGCTAAGAAAGAGGAATGCGCAGGCAGTTACGCATCGATAAGATGCGATCCAGCAGGCAGTGGTCAAATCGCTCCTGGTACTGCTATTTAACGTGGCGCAAGCTCGGCTCATTCTCAATGACGTTATAGTTATAGCTCATTCTGACGCCCCACTCAGTATGACCGGAAATAATGCTCGACGATAAACAACTTCTCCTCTGTTGTGAGAACAATAATAACAGAAATCAACATAGGCCTAACACTGAATTCACAACATGTAAAACTATTGTATACAATAAATAAATACTTCGTTGCTAGAGAAACGTGGATAGCATATGAGCGATAATTTCAGTAGTCTATTGTTTGTTTTGGCGCATACCGTATTAGTATTTTTATTCCTGTAAGAGTTTCCAAGGGAAGGTAAGCGATTTGGTAGAATGAAACCAAAGCAATGCAGATTTAGAAGATGGAAATTTGAAATTGCTCACTTTCATAAAAAAAAGTCCCAAAGCAGGGGAATTATTTTATTTTTTGCGCATTAATCTCGAAACGTTACGTAATAATGAGAATTTTGATAAAATGCTAATTAGGTATATGTTCTCTGAAAATGCACTGACGTCCGTAGCAGTTGATAAAGCGTCCTAAAATTATTCAATTACAATTACAAAATGCACCGACGTCTTCACGTAACAACGGACATTACTTAAAAGATACACTTAAAAACGTTTATAATTTCACCTTCCTGTACGAGTATACAGTACATTAGGAGTCACTGTATCTTGTGGAGGAAGAAACACTACTATAAATTGAACTCCAATATTAGGACAGCATCTCTAGGGTCGTAATGAACACTATCCATAGTTTTGGGGGAGTGCTTAGGTTCAATATATAATCCGACGTGTGGTCTATGACTTGTCTTGAGTATCCGCAATATACGAGGGCTGTTTTTTTAAACCTCCTATAAGTAGTCCATAAAAAAACAAGTGTAAATAACAAAATGAATTTATTACCAAAAGTTATGTACAAACATGATTACTTTTCGACATAATCACCCTGAAGATTGAGCCATTTGTCTTATCTGTGGGCGAGCTTTCCAATCCACTCTTCATACAATGTTGCCGCCAGCGAGATGAGATGGGCCTTACGTTGTTTTGAAGCTCCTCATTAGTCTGGAACCTCTGCTCTCCTAGCCACTTCTTCAGTTCAGGGAAGAGGTGGAAGTCGCTCGGCGCTAAGTCGGGACTATACGCCGGTGTTCAAACACTTCCCATCGAAATTGCTGAGGAAGCTGTTGGGTTACAGCAGCACTGTGAGGGCGAGCGTTGTCATGAATCAGAAGAACTCCAGAAGTCAGCATGCCTCTTCTTGTTTTGAATGGCTCTCCGCAGTCGTCGTAAAGTCTGACAATAAATAGCTCCATTGATCGTAGTCCCAGGTCCATAAACTCAACAAGCAACACACCCTTTTGGTTCCAAAACACGGTAGCCATAATCTTCCTGTTGTTGAAGGTTTGTTTGAACTTTTTCCGTTTGTATGGCGAGTTTGAGTGCATCCATTGTTGTAATGTTGTTTAGTTTCGGAGGCGACATATTAAATCCAGGTCTCATCTCCAGTCACAATTGATTTCATAAAATCTTCACCTTCAACCTCATAACGGGTAAGAAACGTCAGCGCTGATACAATTCGGCGAACTTTTTATGGGTCATCAGACATCTTTGGAACCCATCGAGCGCACAGTTTTTTTGTTGCTTTGGTGTCTGTTGCGGTCGGGTAAACAGATGATCTTGACACTTCAGGAAATTCCGTACACAACACACTAATTTATGTAAACCTCCGTTTTTTCGAACCACTTGACCTAGACTCGTTGAACAATGTCTTCTGTTGCAACAGACTTGCGTCCTTGTCCGCCTTCATCTCGAACATTGGTTTGGCCTTCTTTAAATTGCCTACATAATTCACGCACAACAACATCACTCATAAAGTTTGCACCGTATACTCGGCTCATTCTTCGATGAATTTCCCTTCTGCTTGAAGAAACCGAATTATAGTCTACTATGCAACTCGCACTTGGCGAGAGAATCAATCGTAGCAGCCATGTTTACGTGCCTGCAACTCAGCTCAAAATGGCGTAATAACGTTGGAAGTGGCAGAGGTTATATTGGGGAAGATGCACAGTCGCCCTCCGAGCATCGCCGCCTCATACCACTCGATTGGCTGTTTACTGGCACGATCGGAGGTTGAAAAAAAAACAGCCCTCGTAGATAGATATATTACAATTAAAGGACAGAATGCGATGCAAAACTACACCCAGGTTTAACACATTTTATGCTACCACTAACATGCACTTAATGAGGTCAGTATCAATCGAACTGGGCATATCTCATATATGCCCTTGTCTACTACTTATTTTCTTGAAGCTTTCAGAATTCACACAGCAATTCTCAATATGACTTCCTTTATGTCGGAAGTAATGAAGGTGAGTGCCATAGGTAATATTATAGCACGTAGAAGGGCCAATGTGTGATTGTGAACACCTATACCCCTTTTCATGCGACTTAGTTCATGGAGGTCGAAGCTTTTTAGCAGCCCAGAACAACAAAAGCTATTCGCGATTAAGCAACGTTGCCTAGTTGTAACGCTGAGGCTCAGTCACTCTTAGTTATGGTTAGTTAAATATTTTATTTATTTTTATTTAAGTAGGTTATTTTACGACGCTTTATCAACATCTCAGATTATTTAGCGTCTGAATGAGATGAAGGTGATAATGCCGATGAAATGTGTCCGGGGCCCAGCACCGAAATTTACCCAGCATTTGCTCATATTGGGTTGAGGGAAAGCCCCGGAAAAAATCTCAACCAGGTAACTTGCCCCGACCGGGAATCGAACCCGGACCACCTGGTTTCGCGGCCAGACGCGCTAGCCGTTACTCCACAGGTGTGGACAGTTAATATTACACGCAGGGTGCGAATTAAGATTTCTGATGGGGGGGGGGAGGAAATAGAATCCTAGACAGAAAATACCACACATAAAATTATTATTATCCTCATTCGATATGGCTCAATGCTTGGTCGCACAAAGTTTCTTGTATTGCATCTTGATGATGATGATGATGATGATGATGATGGGGGAAATCCCTCCACGCTCCCCGTTAATTCGCACCCTCGTTACATGAGCCCAGACAAAGTATTGTTAGCCACGAAGAAGAGAGATGTATGAACTAAGTCGCGTGAAAAGCATTTTAGGCAACATTACTATACACCTGTTTCTTGCTTACCAAATTTCTTGAGGGCCAATTATTCTAATTGGGGTATATTCATCTGTATAGGTAAAAATGAGTTTTATTTTTAATTATTAAATAATTACTAATTTATTTGATGTAATTGCAAATACAGACCTAATGCACATTTTTAATACTTAAACATTCTTCCAACTAGCCTATAAACAGAAACTGGACTAAAAGGTCAAGGTTTCTTGCAACTTGTGGGAGTGCCCTACCGCTATTATAGGGGCCCAGGTGCATACAGGCTCCCACACATGTTTCCTTATGAAGCAACCTGGTGTGGGTCACAAGGGAAATGACCTGTTGCTTCTTGTTTCCCATATCTGAATTGTTATGACACTTGAATCTGGTTTAGAAAAAACAATAAAAAAAACTTAACATCAATTTATGGACAAATGTAACAGTACATTCCCCCATAGTAATACCATAGATACTCTCTTGTACTGCATGCAGATGACCAAGTTCTTTTCGCTAACACATAATTAAGATGAATTACAGTACTCAATTAACCATCTTATTACTATTGTAAACGATTTTAACATGAAAAGCTCAAAAATAAATGTTATGGTTTCCAAGGATAATTACCCACCTGAATCAAAGTATACATTAACATTTCAATATTGGAATAAGTAACTCGTTCAAAATATTTGGGTTATACTTTAACACATCTTGAAGAATGCAAATTAATACTCAAAATTCAGAATTATAACAGATACTACCTCCTCAGAATCATCAACCAAGTTTCCACACAACAACATTCAAAAACACGCAAGATTCAAGGGTTAAAAGGTTTTGGCAAGACCCACCCTCTGTAGTGGTAGTGAAGAAGGGACACATAATATCTGTTAATATCAGATTTTGAGAAGAACTGCTGCATATAAGCCTTTTACATTACAAACACAATGAAGCAATAGTTACTCGTAAAAAATTAAAAAATATATATATATATATATATATATATATATATATATATATATATACCTACAGCTGCGTATTCCTATGACTAAGTCTATAGACAAAATTGGTTACAACACGCCAATAATGCTATGTTCCAGGATACCAAAACAGACACTATGGTACAGACCCAGAGGAAGAAGATCTGTGAGTCGACCATTCCAAAGATGGCTGGAGATCATAACAGGCCAATAGGCCTATTAATTGACAGAGAAATGATGATCATGTAACAGTAGCATTGAAAAAACAGGAAAATATAACACTCAAAGCTGTAAATTATTGCAATTAGGCCTATTAGTATTGCAAAAACTCACGGGAGTGCTTACGAACTTCCATTAAATGCTTCTCTGACAAGCTTGACTAACAAACTATAAACAACAGTAGAATCAAATAAGCTGTTTCTAGAGTCCTAAAAATGCACTACAGTGAATTATCATTAATAAGTAAAACATACTTAAAATAAAAAATACAAAATATTAAATACCTTGAATTAGTAAAAACTGAGTTACAATGGGAGTTTGTTGCAAGGATCATAATATTGGAGGCGGGGGGAGAGAATATGAACGAAAATAATTTTATTATTCTGTACGACTAATTTTAATATTACATATAAAGGGTACAACATCTACAGCCGACAATTTGGGGTGAGCTAGCCACAGGCTTTACACGAGAAAAGGAAGCTGAACTAATGAACCAACTCAAATATTACACTCAATTTCTTCTTAAAATGCACTGACATCTTCTTAAACTCTATATTAACCCGCGATCGCTCGTGCTGTTAGAATCTAACAATTTTTATTTTTCTGTTATTACTTCATTGTTGTTGCAGATGTGTATATATTGCTCTGACAATGCCTTCTTCCATACCTCTGCTTTTATTGTTGCGATTATCGCATCCAAGATTTAATTACAAATCTGTTGGTAGCTTTATTAATAAAGTGGCGCACAAAGTTAAATAAAAATCTAATGCGGAAGTGATTTCGTTAGTCTTTCGTGAAATTTATTGCAGTGCAGTTTATTGATTTATTTATTGCATCTTTCACGTCTTCAACATCGACCATCAGTATTTTTTCCTTCTGAAGATTTTATCTTAAAAGTAGGCCCTATACTCACTTTTTTTAATTATAGTTTTATTCTGTATGTACCAAGCATTTTATTTTAGTTTGTTTTATTTTACTTTCTCATAAAACAAAGCAAAAATTTATTTCTTACATAAGGAAAATCATGTCGGATGTAGGTCTACCAAAAGAAAGAACAGATTCACACAATACCGCTGTAATAGTTGTTCTAGCCCAATATGTAAAGAACACACAGAAAGAGCTGTGTTTATCTGCCATAAATGCAGTTCAAAAGAAAATTACTCTGATTCAGATTAGTAAAATATGAATGAAAAACATTTTGAATTTTTAAGTTAGTTTATTTCAGTCAAAAGTGTTCGTTAAAGTACATTTCAAAATATTTCTTTTCAATCTTGGTGAATTGTATATATAAAACAAAATTATTTATGATTATTTATATATGATAAAACAATAAAATATTAAATATACTTGTACTCAGGTCAATAAAATAGGGACTGAAAATATTGAATTGATAAAATATTATTTGTTTCAGTGAAAAGCGTTGATACACGAATAGTTCAAGTACAGTTTTCCAATATTGTATCAATCAATCAAACTCCTGTATCTCCTCATGAGGAGCATAGGGCATTCACAAAGTGCCTCCATCGGACCCTATTTGTAGTCCAATATTGTATAATTTGTTTATAAAACAGTTCTTTTTATTATAAAATGTATGTATTTAGAACAGTAAAATAAGTTAGGAAAAAAAAAAATATCTTGATTTCTAAAGTAATTACTTATTTTAGCGAAAACACAGATTTCAGTTTTATATATTTTGTTTATAAAACAGTTCTATTGGTGAAAAAATAATTAAAAAAATTGTATTTATTGCATTTACAGTTGTCAAAAAAAAAAAAAAAAAAAAGTGGCCGCACTCGTGAACAGCGAATATTTTCAAAGTCCACTTCGGGTCGCGGCGATGTTACACGATGCATGTGCTTGTACAAGCAGTTCCGGAACTATGAATGTGTTCCATATCTGCGCCTCGTAGACCAGTGGTAGAGTCCTTGTTTAATGATTCAAAGGTTGTGGGTTCGGGCCTTCTTCAAGTTTTCATTTTATTTTTTAATCGTTCTTTAGCGATGTAAATGATATTCAAATTATCATTTATATCCAGTTATCGTTCTTTATGGATATCACGTTATTTATATTTTGTTATCGTTCTTTAGAGATATGAATAAAATTCAAGTCATCATTTGTATTCTGTTATCGTTGTATAATGATATGAATAATAATAATTATTATTGTATCTCCAATGGGGGTTAGCCCTATTTTACATATGTATGTTAGAGCTATAGTTTTATACACAAAAAAGATAAGCATAAAGATAAATGGAAAAGAAAATTAAATTAGCTTACGCGATGTAAACAAAACATAAACAATCCGTAAATTAGGCATTGCGATTGCAAAATAAATATCAGTTATCAATTTGAAACATACAAAAACATTAACAACACACATACTTAACACTTCTATAACACAAATATGCAGCTTTCCGTACCATACATCATAAATTAATACACAATAGTCACACAAACACAATCAAACTATAATTACGACATTGCGACGACATCAAGCATCCCATAACTGACTCACATACATAACAAATCAAGCATCCGTTGCAACACATACACTTCAACATAGTAACCACACTTTTAAAAGTTACAAATTTGGCTCCAAGAAGAATAAATAGGACACTGTTACTAATTACTATTCTTCTACAATTTCTTAAATACATCTGTAATAAATCTGTGAAATTCCGATGTGAATAATATTCACGTTTTTTATATTGTTATCGTTCTTTAGCGATATAAATAACATTCAAGTTATCATTTATATTCTGTTTTCCTTCATTAGCATTATAAAATAATATTCAAGTTATTTATATTGTTATTGTTCTTTCGCAATATAAATAATCTGTATTTTATGTAAGTAATTATTATAACACAAATAAACATCTTTCTTTGTAAAATAGGTTATTTTATTCAGATAATTAAATACGTATTATATAATATCTTATATTAATTAAACAAACCGATATTTATCATTTATATTCTGTTATCGTTCTTTAGTGATACTGTATAAATAATATTCAAGTTATTTATATTGTAATCGTTCTTTAGCGATATAAATAACATAACTTTAATATTAGGTTTGGAAAAATCCAGTTGCATAATATTGGTATTAGTTTTTCTTTTTGTATTATTACATTATACTATATTGAACACAATAAAATGAAAAGGAGTAACGAGGAATTGAACCTGAGACGTTGACATCTAAATTCCGACGTTCGTCCGCTGAGCTACGAGGGCAAAGTGTGGAAACATTTTCGGAAAAATTGGCCCAATCACACTCTAAGATTTTCTGATGATTCGTAGAAGCTAGTCCAGGATGCGGGGGGCAAAGGCTAATTGAGATTTCCCGGTCTCTGATCGGGTCAAACATCCTGACAGAATTAATATTTAACCCTTGCCGTGACTTTCGGTGAAGTCCGGAGGGCCCAATTAGTCAAATCCATTTTCCTCATCTCCACGTTTGGGCCCCTTGGAATTTAATATGATGCGAAAGAGATAGTGGTGTGCGGAAAGCACGGGATGTTACCGCATTAGACCTATCCTTCCCAAGAAAAACTGCAAACATGAACAAAGGAAGCTTTTAATAGAAGAAGGATCTTCTGCGGACCTCTGGAAAAATAACTAAGGAAGAGACTAGTGAAGTGCTTTGTGTGGAGTGAGGCATTGTATGGGGAAGGAACCTGGACATTACGACGAAATGAAGAGAAACGAATTGAAGCATTTGATATGTGGATGTGGAGAAGAACAGTGCGTGTGAAGTGTACAGACATAATAAAAAATAAAATTGTGTTTGAAAAAGTGAGTGAAGAAAGAATGATGCTGAAACTGATTAGAAAGATAAAAAGGAATTGGTTGGGTCTCTGGTTGAAAAGAATAATAGACGACATTAGGATATGTGGATCATATGCGGAGACTAAGAGGAAGGCAGAAAATAGGAAAGATTGGAGATTGCTGGGTTTGCAATGAAAGACCTGCCCATGGACAGAACACTTATGTATGTATGTTCAGAATGCCTGGAACATCGTGTCTAAGAACAGTCGCTATTTGCAAAGACTAGTCAATTCCATGCCCACTCGACTGCAAGATGGTCGAGATAAGAGGAAGATACACTAAATATTGAATTGTGGGTTTTTGTTTTGTTTTTTGAACGCTTAATTGTTTGAATGTTTTAAGGCCGACGCCAGTAAATTTGTTTTGTTTATGCCACGAAAGATATTTTTATTGAGAATAAAATCTTTTTTCTTTCCATTTACAGCCACAATATCATAATGTTAAAGTCATGGCATAATATATTAATGAACCTGATGTTAATTACTAAAATAATCGTAAAAGAGAAAGGAGCCATTATGTATAGTTTGTCTCTCTCAAAAACAGAACAAAAAAGAACATAAAAAGCACGGGGTTGTAGTCGAACGCAGGACCTCATGAATAAGAGGCATGAACGCTACCATTACGCTATCGAATAACACACAGAATACTTCAATTATAACTGTAGATATCAGGCAACGTGGTCCAACAACATGTAACATCGCCTGTCTCCGAATTGTAGCGAAGATACCCGAAGGGAACTTTGTTTCAGGAGACCGGCCATTTTTTCTTTTGACAGCTGTACATAATTAAAAACCTAGGTACAATAACGTAAAAAATCTTTGTGTGGGTAACATATTTGTTAATGCAAATATAAACTAATAAACATAAAAATAAATTATGTTAGAATCTAATGCAGTAATTATCGCGTAACAACAATAGGCGCGAGCGATCCCGGGTTAAGACTTTCAGCCTTCTGAACAACTTTCTTCCATTCTTTTGATGCCGTATAATCTTCATCCAATTAGTTATTTTCATCAATTTCAAATCGTTTAAGACATCATTTTTCTCATCTGTTTTTTGATCTACTCGATTTTCTAGTAGCAATCAGTTTCCATTTATGAAGTTTTTTAACCAGTCTCTGTTCTTGCATTTTGTTGATGTGACCAAAGCATTACAGATTTAGAGATTTTACGTGATTTACAATATTTCTGTTCTTTATTAGTTTATTTAATTCACTGTTAGTTTTAATTCTCCATGTACCATCAATATTTTTTTCGGAAGTTCTGAAGAAGGCCCATACAAGGCCGAAACATGTTAACCAGGTACGATAAAATTTAACACGAGAAAGACATAATATAATACACATTCCGAAATGATATAGTGTTAAAAGTTATGTAATCAAGATGTACTATTTTTTTGTTGAACTAAAGATTATTCTTAATATTTTCCTTTCATATTAATAGTCTTTGCTTACTAGATTCTTTAAACACTCAAGTTTCACTAGCATAGGTAACAACAGGCCTGATTGCTGTCCAATATAAATTTAATTTAGCTTTCTTTGAGAGTAATTTATTTTTAAAAAGTGGTAAATTAGCATAGTAAGCTATGCTTTATTACCAAGTATGATTCTTTGTTTAATTTCTTCATCTATGTTGTTATTAGTATTAATACGAATGTGTCATGCAATGTTTTTTTTCTACAATAGCACAAATTTACATTAAATAAATATTTCAAGTTGAAGAGCTTATAAGATCACAATGACAAGGCCGTCTAAACTCAGAACCATTAAGTAGTATTTCCCATGTTTTCGTACCATTTATCTTCATGTTTTTTTTTTTCCTTTCAAATTGTCACACAATTGTTTTTAATGATTATTCTTTATTAATTAATTATTAGGCCAATCTATTCGAATCCTTATTTAGGGCGGCTTTTGTTAATATAAATTATCTCTGGAATGACAGCCTGTTTTATTCATTTCCGCGATTTCATGGCCGTCCAAACATATCATATAATCACCAAAGCGGTTAAGAACAATTGAATGATAAATCTTGTTACAATGAGTACTACATGTAACTTCAGAATAATACGGGCTAAAATCATCATCATCGTCCTTGCAGGTATTAGGCCTAGTGGCCTGTTACGGTCTCCATCCAGCTTTTCAGGGGGCGTCCCAAAGATCGTCTTCCATATGGTATATAGCGGAGAATTTGTCTTGGGAGTCTGGAATGGTCCATTCTAATGACATAGTTAAGCCATTTTTGTCTATAGTGGTTGAGATGTTCATAAATAGGTGTAATTTTCAATTCTTTTGTAATTAGTTAATTCCTTTTGTGGTCAAGCACGCTGTAGCCGGCAGTCCTCCTTAGAAATCTCATTTCCGCAGTTGTTAGGCATTGAACATCTGAGTTTCGGACAGTCCAGGCCTCACTACCATACATGAGGACAGGTCTGGCTAGAACTTTATATGCTTTTAACCTGGTATGTTTTTGGGTTTTCGTGATTGTGAATATGTCAAATTATAACCTAAATATTTAAATGAGTTTACCTGTTCTAACGTATGGGTTCCAATTCAAATTTTACTCCTAACTGGCTGTTTACCTTGGAACGCCATAATTTTTGTTTTGTTTGGGGAAATTTTCACATTGAAATTTTGTGCTATTATATTCAGGTGATGTAATGAGTATTGCAGCTCGTCTTCATTTGTAGCAAAAAGAACCTGATCGTCTGCATATAATAATAATGTATCTAGAGTACAATTTCAGAAGAGCGGGATGTTTCCATGAATTGTTAGTCGCCAATGTCTGATGATGGAATTGATGTATATATTGAATAAAAGTGGTGAGAGGAGGCATCCTTGACGAACTCCACAGTTTACCGGTCTCCATTCGGTATGTCCTGATCCAATAGTAATTTTGATAATATTGCGGTTATATAATTCGTAAATTGTTCTTATAATTGCGTTTGAAACTGAATCATCTGCCAAAATTTGAAAGAGCTTATTTTTGTCAACATGGTCGAAAGCTTTTTCGTAATCAATAAAAGCCAAGTGAGTTTCTTCATTAAATTCCGTATGTTTTTTCGATCAAAACCTTCAAAGCAAAATATCCATCTGCACAAGATCTGTCTTTTCGAAAACCGTTTTGTTCTTCACCAATGACAGTTTTGTAGTGAGCTTCCAACTTAAGAGCTATTATTCTTGAGAAAATTTTATATCCACTATTTAGGAGGCTGATTCCTCTGTAGTTTGTGCAATCTTCCATGTTGCCTTTCTTGAAGATTGGGATGATGATAGCTTTTTGCCATGCTGTTGGTGGAGCCTCTCCTTCAAGTATTCTGTTCAAAAGATTAAGAAATTTTATTTTGAGAGATCTGTCTGCACATTTGAAAAGTTCTATAGGGAGTCCATCCTCACCTGCAGTTTTGTTATTTTTACGAGCTTTAAGGGCTATATTCAATTCATCTTCAGATAAATAGAAAGGATCATTGTTCTTTGATATTGGAGTTGGTAAAGTATCGTCGGGGAGTGACCACAAATTTTGAAAATATCGCAGCCAAATCTGTTTATCAATAACATTAACCTTCGCATTATCTTCTAATCTTTGTTTAAATGTTTTAAAATTTTGTAGGTTTTTGAAATGGGTTTGCTTATATCTCTTTCCAAGTTGGAGACAAATCTATCCCAGTTTTCTCTGTCTCTCTTTCTAGTTTCACGTTTTGCAATGGCTTTCTTCCTATTATATTCTATTTTTGCTTCCTAATGCGATATATTTCTGGAAGGCTTCCCTTTCATCTTGTATTGCTTTGGCTATTTCCTCTTCCAAGATTCGTAATCCTCTTTTTCGAAACCATTTCTTCTTTGTCCCAAGGCTTTTAAAGGCTGCCTGCTGTAATATTGTGGTGATATTGTTCCATTCCTCCTCACTTGAGTTGTGTGTTGCAGAATTACTAGTATACGGGCTAAAATGTAGATATGAATGTTAAATTTGTTACTTATTTGTGTTACGTGTAATATTTAAGTAATGAAAGAACGAGGCAATGCATTAATTCTGTACTGAATGAAGTTTGTACATTGAATATTGCATTTTCTTTGCCAGTGCGTTAAATCAATAGCAGTGTCTAAAGTGATTACTTTCTTTATACACTAGTGTTTTAAAGGCTCACTTGACACACTGATAACAGTGGGTAAAATGCAACTTTACCCACTACAATATAAAAAATATTAATAATCAATGTACAGTAGAACCCCGATTATCCAACACCCTATTAACCGATTGACGGATTATCCGACAATCTTTCTCTCACTCTTTTCCTTTTTTTTTTGCTACAGAAACATATGCAGTACTACTGTACGTTATATTAGTACGTATTTTTTCTAGAGAGTGTTATTACAAGTTTCAATACTTATCCAGTTTGGTCTACTGTTCGAGTTGCCGTACTGTACAACTTCTATATGAAATGTATTCCATGAGTGTCAAAAGAAAACGTTTTGTGATAAGTATCGAAAAAATGCAAATAATTGAGTGATTTGGGAAAAGAGAAACTGTGGTTTATCTGGCTTCAGAATACGAGACTGATGTTAGAACTTCGCGCGATTTAATAAAAATCAAGGATAAAGTGTATAGAGTATGCAAATCTACAACATGAGACCTCTAGACCTACTATTTCTATCTTTCCGCTGACAGCCATTACAAAAAGTTTCCTTGTCCTCTAAAAGCACGTCGTTTACAACCGAACTTAAATTAGTGAATTCCTGATCCACTACCTTGCATGTCAAACATAAGACCACGAAGGAAATTACGCAACTTCAGCTCTTATTCACTTAATTTATGAAAATATTTTATGGTACGGATTATCCGATTTTTTCGATTAACCGTCCAGGCCATCCCCTTCATTACCACGGATAATAGAGGTTATACTGTACTAATTTTGTAATGTACAGCGCAGTCAATTGAAAATCTGTCCGTGATTTGTTCTGTCACACTTGGAAGGTCATTGTTGCATCAGGTGACACGCGAGCGCAGGAACAGAATGAGGACAGGTTATGCATCAGTCATTTCCTTGTCAGTCGAGATGTGGATATATCATAAAGAGCAATGCGTACAGATTTTCATCGATATCGCAAATCATCTGAGCACCGAAATTACCTTTTTTGTGGCAATCGCCTGGTTTAAGATTATGAAGAGTTGAAATTTATAAGCAAATGGAGTTAGTCATGAAGAATACCATGAAGAACGAGGAACTTACAATTCCTTATTAGCCTATCTCATTGACTTACATGAGCTTATAGTGAATGACAGTCTCTTCAGTCATATGCTTTTTAGAATATTTTCCTATTTTTGAAATCATGTTTCCAGTCTCTTGTATAGTTCTGTCATTTGTAAATGGATTTGTGTGTGGGAGAATCCATATTCCATTTCTTTATTGAACACGTGTAACTTATTAAATTCTGCAAATGAGAACATGCACTGCACTTTACACTGTGGCTCTACATGTCGACTCACAAGGAAAAAACTGATGCATAACTTGTCATCATTCCGTTTCTGAACTTATGCAGCAGGTGATGCAACAATGAACCTGCAAGTATGACAAAAAATTTCGGAGAAATTTTCTATGGATTGCACTTCACGTTACAAAATTATATGTACAATTTTCACATTATATGATGTTATTTATGTTTATATTCAGCCTGGACATCCTGTATAGATGTATAGTTTTTATTACTGCTAATACAGAGAAAAAGTTATTTTCATAGCTTAACATTTAGAGTATTGAAAGGCAAAACACATATTGCTTAAGCTGAAGTTTTTTAGTTCCACTACTTTGCCACCTTTGGAATTAACAATAATATCCTGCTGAATGCTAAGAAATTTCTGATGTACTGCATAAACCGACATGAACACATATAACTACTACAAAATTAAGAAAAAAGTGCTTTATCCTTCAAGTCTTTAATACATATAAATAACACATTCAGTCTATAGTTATAGTAGCGTCGAGAACTTTTGCGCTCTGATTTATTACTATGGCAGTACAGTTTGTAACACAATATATGACAAAAGGACAGAAGCATTCAACTCTTCAGCCAAACAAAAGTCCATAAACATTTCACAGGCATCACTGCCCATGCAATATTTTATTTCAATGAATAATACATCACTTACATTTACATCTCCAAACTCATCAACCCATTATACATACTCACAGAAAAATACTAAGCTTCTCGACTTCATTGTAATTTCTTTCTAACAAATTTTAGTCATTATGTCTAATATTTTATTTTGGATGAAAGAATGCAATTACGATTTTCTTGCACCTCTTATAGATAAGCATCGCTGGAAAATGTTGCAATTGATGTCTTGTACAAACAGTCACTACAATCTACTGAACATAATTTGTCATTTTCCACTGAGATACATTTTTTAATCACTTCAATAGTCTTTATTAAAAAATTGCACACCTCCTTGCTAATAAATGCTATTTCTACTAATTGACTATTGCATACTCGTAAAATGGCCTACTTTTTATTCCACAACAGTTTCTATTTGAGAGAAAGAATGTCCTCAAATTACACTAAAAAATCGAACAGGAAATTTATATTTACTCAGAAAATCTCTGATGAGTGTAAAAGAAGTATCGGAATGAAGGATTTCGTTTCTACTGTGTGAAGAGGCACCTTTCACTATTTCTGATTTCATAGCAACTTCGAGAAAAAAAGAATAAATTCAGTGGACATGCACTCATTTTCTTAAGTTAATTTTTTATCATTCATTTAACTTTAGTAAATTTTGTTTCCAATCTCAATGATATCTTACATACATTTTTATACCGCAGGATTATTTATTTGAAAGTACAGTACACAGGCATACAGGCATTACTGCCCACAAAAAAACTTTGTTCATTAGATAGAGGCAACAAACATTCTACCAACAGCAGTACTTACTTACTGGCTTTTAAGGAACCCGGAGGTTCATTGCCGCCCTCACATAAACCCGCCATTGGTCCCTATCCTGAGCAAGATTAATCCAGTTTCTACCATCATATCCCACCTCCCTGAAATCCATTTTAATATTATCTTCCCATCTACGTCTCGGCCTACCCAAAGGTCTTTTTCCCTCCAGCCTCCCAACTAACACTCTATATGCATTTCTGGATTCGCCCATACGTGCTACATCCCTGCCCATCTCAAACGTCTGGATTTAATGTTCCTAATTATGTCAGGTGAAGAATACAATGTGTGCAGTTCTGTGTTGTGTAACTTTCTCCGTTCTCCTGTAACTTCATCCCTCCTAGCCCCAAATATTTTCCTAAGCACCTTATTCTCAAACATCCTTAACCTATGTTCCACTCTCAAAGTGAGAGTCCAAGTTTCACAACCATAAAGAACAACCGGTAATATAACTGTTATATAAATTTTAACTTTCAGATTTTTTGACAGCAGACTGGATGATAAAAGCTTCTCAACTGAATAATAAACAAGCATTTCCCATATTTATTCTGTGTTTAATTTCTTCCTGAGTATCATTTATATTTGTTACTGTTGCTCCCAGGTACATGAATTTTTCCACCTCTTCGAAGGATAAATTTCCAATTTTTATATTTCCATTTCGTACAATATTCTGGTCACGAGACATAATCATATACTTTGTCCTTTCGGGATTTACTTCCAAACCTATCTCTTTACTTGCTTCCAGTAAAATTCCCGTATTTTCCCTAATCTTTGTGGATTTTCTCCTAACATATTCACGTCATCCACATAGACAAGCAGCTGATGTAACCCGTTCAATTCCAAACCCTCTCTGTTATCCTGGACCTTCCTAATGGCATACTCTAGAGCAAAGTTAAAAAGTAAAGGTGATAGAGCACCTCCTTGCTTTAGCCCACAGTGAATTGGAAACGCATCTGCCAGAAACTGACCTATACGGACTTTTCTGTACGTTTCACTGAGACACATTTTAATTAACCGAACTAGTGTCTTGGGAATACCAAATTCAATAAGAATATCATGTAAAACTTCTCTCTTAACAGAAGTGCCAGTAAGAAATGTAATGGACAAAGTCTTCCTGGACTTCGCTTTTTTAACATTAATGAACTAACTTTAAGGTGCTTGTACACGATCAAATTTTCGTCAAATTGAACACTTCACAAGACTTTTCAAGATTTGCTAATACTTCACAAGTTTTATTGTCAAAACACTTACCTACAATACCTCAAAAGTCTTTGATTGTCTTGAAAGTAAATAAAAACATGCTCCAATCCACCAAAGACTTGACAGTTCTTTGAAGGGATTGACCAATGGGATTCGAAAGTATTACAGCACCAAAAACACTGGTCAACAGTCATTTTGCGCCAGACATAAAACTAACAAATTCTTATTAATTTCGACCTCCTGAATTAAAAAATAACAAGCAAAATGTTCAATCAGTTCAGGTTTTCGAGATGCACAATATAATTGAAGGGCTTGGGGCAATAACAAGATAAGCCACACTTTTTCTTAAATTGATGTATTAGTATTAAAACGTGGACGGAAATTCCCAGACAATCTGTGAAAACAGTATCATGATTTCTCAACAGATGGCACCACCGGTCAATAAGTTCTTCTATTGTCCAATAGATTATATTTGTCAGTTTCTGTGGAAGAACATAACAAGCCGCAACAAGCTAGCGGAACCCATTAGACAAAGACTGCTGTTTAGAAAGAAACTTTTTGATAATAATGCTGATCTTAATAGTGAAAGTGAAAATGGAAGTTCACAATTTGATGACCATTATATGGACAAAGATTTTATTCCATCAGAACCAGAATCATTATCATGTAATGAGGTAAGCTTACTATTAATTTGTGGCTTGTCACATTCTTGTACAAAAAATGTTCAATTCTTATAAGAAGGGAAATAAACTGTGAAAAATTAATGTAAAAACCCATAACGCTACAGCCCTGAAGGGCAAGACCGACCAGCTGGCTGCTGGCCTCACGTCCACATGCCGAAGCAGAGATGGAAGATCATTCAACTAGTATTGGAGATATCGTGTGGTTAGCACAATGATCCCCCCAGCCGTTATAGCTGGTTTGCAAAACCGGATTTTCGCTACCTATCATAGCTCCCCAAGTGCATCATGATGGTGGGTGGGCACAGGTCTTATACACTAGGCGAAATTTCATGAAAAAATTCTTTCCCCATGGGGAATCGAACCAGCGTGTATTCCGTAATGTAAGTCCTAGGCAGGATGCCTTAGACCATGACACCACGGGGTGGGATGAAAAATTAATGTAACTAAATGAAAATAATGTAATTTATGTAGGCTAATATAATTTTTTTTACACTTTTTCTGTCTTAATTTCTCAGTTTCTAAACAAAACCTGAAGTAGAAGAGCTCACAGTGTTTACAGACAATTGTGGGCAAAATAAAAACTGGACAATTGTTGCCCATGGACATCTATACTAATAATAAATCTGTAAGCGAAATTTTTCTGGTAATTTTCGCTTTTCCAAAAATAATTGGTGTTAACATGTATAATTAATCATCCTGAAACCGAAAATCGCTTTTTTGACATTTTTGTTTGTATGTCTGTCTGTCTGTCTGGATGTTTGTTACCTTTTCACGCGATAATGGCCGAACGGATTTCGATGAAAATTTGAACATAAATTAAGTTCGTTGTAACTTAGATTTTAGGCTATATGGCATTCAAAATACTTTATTTAAAAGGGGGGTTATAAGGGGGCCTGAATTAAATAAACCGAAATATCTCGCTTATTATTGATTTTTGCGAAAAATGTTACATAACAAAAGTTTCTTTAAAAATTATTTCCGATAAGCTTTATTCCGGGCAAAATTTTGATAGGACTGATATTTAGGTCTGTCTATCTGGATGTTTGTTACCTTTTCATGCGATAATGGCTGAACGAATTTCGATGAAAATTGGAATATAAATTAAGTTCGTTGTAACTTAGATTTTAGGCTATATAGCATTCAAAATACTTTATTTAAAAGGGTGGTTATAAGGGGGCTTGAATTAAATAAACAGCAATATCTCGCTTATTATTGATTTTTGTGAAAAATGTTACATAACAAAAGTTTCTTTAAAAATGATTTACGATAAGTTTTATCCCAGGCAAAATTTTGATAGGACTGATATTTAAGGATATACAAGAGTTTTAAAATAACAATACATTTCCATCCCTGCCTCAGATTATAGTGTCGTTGTTCCGTAACTTCTATGCGCAAAACATTACATTTTTTAGTAGAAAGAAAAACAAATTTATTCATTCTATGGCAGTAGTGCATAGGAGATCGTGAATTCTTACATTTTCGAAAGAAAGAAATATAATTAAGTTATATATAGTAGATTGTATTATTTGCTGCATCACTATTTAAGTTATTTAATAGAGCAAAAACCTGAAAATCGATATGTGACATAGGAGTTATTGCAGGAACGACGACGATAGCTACAATGAAATCAAAACAAATGACTCCGTCTATTTAAGGCGGCCTTGACGTTTATCAATATTAATATACAGAGAATATTTTGTGTGTTTGTATGAAGTAATCTCAGAAGCTAATTAACCTTCACTATTCGAAATTTGTAGTTTCTCTAGATGGCTGTAATGCTACAAACGAGGACTGAGGTAAGATGAAAAAAATCTGTACACACAGAAAACTTGATATTTTGTCGAAATATTGTATAACTTGATATTGCAGCTTTAGTTGGTCCACATAAAATACTCTAATTTTATACACTCATTTTACCATAGAGATCACTGGAGCTGAGCTATTTTAAAAGATGTCATGAAATAGCGTTCCTGCGCTCATAATTTACCCATATTCGTTTCCTGTGTTTCTTAAAATAATATTTATGTAGGGTACCTGATTTTTTTATTTGCATAAACAATGATATACAACCGAGCGAGTTGGCTCAGGCGGTAGCATTTGAGACACGCATTCGGGGGTCCCGGGTTCAAACCCTGTGGCCGACCAATCTGACTGAGGTTTTTCATGATTTCCCTTAGTCATGAAGGCAAATGCCGGATTGGAAAGATACATGCCATTATTCATCACCGCCTCAATTACCAATACCAAAAACATTAATCAAAGTCTATAATCAGTTACATGAACACAAGCCATCTACAACACACAACTGAAGCAGGAACTCAACAAGAGTAAAAACGGCCTGCTGATATACCCACACATTCTAAACACGCGACATGACCACAGATGTTAAGGCGTGAATAAAATAAACTTAACAAAAAAAAAAAAAAAGATGCACAGTAAAGTTAACACAAAAATGATCTTCGCACACAATCAACTCTATTAATTTGGAATGATTTATTAAAGGATGCATTAAGACTAATTTAGAAAAATGTTAAACGAATTATATTTGCACCAAATGTGTGGTCTCTGGACCAAAATGATAGCATTTTAATTATTTAAATACAATTTAAATTAAGTAGCATATTATTATTCTTCTAACAAACACGAATGTTCCCTGGACCCAATGTTCTATTTTAATTATGTAATTACTTTATATTTATTTCTAATAAGTGCAGCGGAGCACACGGGTACAGCTAGTCAGTTAATAAAAGAAAAGCGGCTAAAGAGCAGTGAACATTTTTTCCTCATATCTGGACATACCCATCTGCCTTCGGATAGAAGCTTTGGATTTATTGAAAAATATAAAAAGAAATTTCAAGACATCTACTCTTCCAAAATGCGGATATACATTATAAGAAATCCGTTTCATTTTACTTATATGGAAAGGGAACATTTTCTTAATGTTGGTAACTTGTTACATATAATATAACAAAAGCCAAAGTAACAAAATATGGTGCACAGGTTGCTTTTTTCTACAGGTATAGCCTTCAGATTTGCCTGTGAAAATCTTACCAATTTTTTCATTAACATGTCCTGAATGGTGACTACTTACAAAGAAGTACAGCTGAGCAGAGTTGGCAGACCATCACGAATAATGTTGAAAAGCATTCAGCAAAGTACCCAGAACCACTCAAGATCAAGCACAAGAAGTTAAGCGATGTTAAGCAACTTCTTCCAATTTTGCATGATTATTACACAGCAGGAGTGGTATTTACTAACTCGGGCACAGCACTTTCCCAGCCTTGACCATGCATTTCTTCACAAAGAACAATTTTTTCTTTTATACAAGTTTCTACAGACTTCTTAACTGCCTTGTTACGTAATTCCGCATTTCGCGCTAATGTTCGCATTTGGTTCACAAAAGATGTGAGTAGTTTATCACTTTTCGGTTCACAGTTTCCTTCAATATTAAGGACCTGCTTTGCAGGACATAAATACATTGTAATAAATGCATATGGAGGAAATATATCTTCGAAGGATGGTCATCTGAACTGAGTGAACGTAAAATTCCGAAGTGACGTTCCAAGGGGTCTTGGGTGAGTTTCCCTGTTAGGACATATTTGTATCCTTTGCTCCAGAGCCATTCACTCATTTCTAAGGTACTCTGCAAGGTTACTACTAAAGACTCCATTGTTATACCAGACGCAAATGTGTTGGTTGTAGTTCTGAGACATTGAAGAAAATCAATAAGGAATTTGTGGTTAGAAGAGTCTTTATAAAGAGCCTTAGCAGGAGTGTGTGAATTTAATGCATCGGCAATGCAGTTTAAATGCCTCGTAAATTCTTCAGTGTCCTCACTGCCCTCGAAACCCGATGACCCTACTTCACGATAAAATTTGAGACCTTTGGCGACACTGTCACTGAAGAGTTGGAACACAAGTCTGGCATTCATTCTCTGAAAGGACGAAGGATCTAGATGAGCTGTTGTCAACTTGGGACAAACCCTAAGACTGGCACATCCAGATAAATCTTCATCAAAAAGTCTCCTATAAAAACTGAAATTGATGTTTTTCTCCTTGTAAGACTTTATCATGGAAATAATTTCTTATGTATTTCAATATGTGCACAAAATCTGAGAATGCCCATATCTTCCTTTTTTCGTCGGACAGATTAGGAATATAGCATTGTACTGGAATTTTTTTCCATTGATTTCTAAAGATTTCCAGGCCTTTTTATTTGTTTGACTGCCATCACAAGTGAAACCGACTACTCTCGCCCCAACTGCTTCTAATTGTAGTATAACTTGAATAAGAATTTTAACAAGAATATCACCTGGAGTAGCGTTTCTGCTAGCGTAAATAGCAATTGGTTGAATCCAATCTTGCATAAATGGCACAGACATAAATACTAGTGCATGATTGGTTAATTGCTTCTTTTGGACATCAGTCGTGAGATCTCCGAAATCAAGAAATCCGTCCACTTTAAGGGAAGGGTTATTAAAGTGAATTTCTTCTCTGAGTTTGACCTCTTCGAATATTACCACTCCGTAACGTTTATTTTCATCTATTTTATCTTTATAGAAATCTGAAATAGCACTCAAGGAATGTGGATTTACACCATATGGACACTTAAGTCCTCGGCAAAGTTTTCTTAAATGCTTTTTTGAGGGAAGAGGCAGCAAATCATGTCGCAAACAATGTCTGTACCCTTTTGGTGATTTTATTCTAAACAGCAAACTCTCCAAAATAAAGTCAGCACTATATCTCATTCCACTGGGATTTTTGAGTCCACATTTCTTTATCATTGTATCTATAATAATTTTTTGCTTCTTACTAAGGAATTTACTACCTCTATCCTCAAATTTTTTTACATTTTAACTGCTTTTCTATTAAACAAATTCTGGCTTTCGCCGAGGACAGACTGATTTTAGCCCTTGTGTACCTTCGATTCAAATTTTTAAGTTGCTTCTTCAAATGTAATATTTTATCAGCATGACAACTATCTTGAATTTAAATCTTATTATCTTTATTACTGCTAGACTGACCTTGAACGTCAATCTGATCCGCTGTTATTGTTGGATATCCATCATAAATGTCTGCATTCTTCTTTCTTTTTTTCCCTGCGGGTTCACCATTCTTCTGTCTCGTGGGTGATTTCCGATGTTTTACCTGAGTTGATAAATATTTCGGTAAATTAGGGAAAATGTGAGGCACAGCTCCTGGTTTTAATTTCCAACGCACTCGCGGTATTTCTGCCTTTTGACCTTTAATAATGAAACAGTCTGATTTTATAATCATATCTTCGGAAAATGCACATCACAAATACGGTTATTTACCGAAAGCTGCCTATCTTTACGCGGAATCGCTCTGGCCCATTTCCCTAACTCATCTTTTCTTTGGGAGGTGAAAAAAATATCTTTTGTCACTATTTCTACCGTATCCCGATCTACAACCCGGAGCAAAACAGTACGGCATTTTTGCAATTATTTTGTAAACCATCACACAATATTCTTTTGTCACTGGTTAATTCAAAGCACAACAAATTGAAGACTTCTACACAACCCCAAACAACAAAGCATACTAACCCCTAGCAACTTTCACCATTAAACGCGCGAGAAATTGTATTGTCGAGGTGTCTGACCTCTGACAAACGATGGAGTATAGCGATCGAAGCGCCACTAGTTCTCAGGTCCGCCACCGACAATGAGAGAACATAGGAGTGCGTACACTATTCCTTCTATTCCTCCTGGGAGAAGTGAGTGAAAGAGGAGGTGATGACATATGAATTGAAGCTTAATGGTGAATTAAGTATGCATTGTCTATGTGTTGTAATATGTTCGTATTTTGTATGTTTGTAGTTTTTTTTGTAAGTATGGGCTATTGGTGACTATAGTGATACATTTGTAAAAACTTTAATCTTTCTTTGTGCTTGTTAGCTTGCTTTTTTTTTAATGTCATCTATTTTGCGCGCGCACACACACACACACACACACACACACACACACACACACACACACACACACACACACACACACACACACACACACACAAAACTCACGAAGTTCACGGTATACAGATCATTCTTCTTCACACAAAGCACAGTGACAGGCACTTCGTACCTCGAAATGCTGTGTCTGTTCCTTCAACCACAATTGGAGAAGGATGGCATCAGTGGCGTAGCATGAAATTTTGAGCAGGGGAAGCTAAGTCAAGTTGTCTTTCATTCAATATGAGAAAATGTATTACAAAAATATAGTCTTAAAATAAATAGTAGTCAATGTCAAGTCAGCAGTCGAAGATTGGTTGGAACCTCGTAAGTAACACCAATAAGGCATGACCTTAAATGGTATGTAGTAAAATATGATTTCACGGTTTACACATATCTCTAACAAATAGATACGTATATGTATAACATTAGCTCACTCCCTGTCATAGAGAAATCACAATATTAACGGTCAATAGATACAGTATTAATATCATTACATAAGTATGCGTCTGTCTTTTGTTTCTGTCCTTCATTGACAGGAAGGGAGTCGGTCATTTGTTTTTTAGATCACACTTTTGTTCGTAAGTCAGTCTTGATAATAGAATTGTCCTAAAAATTCAAGTAAATTTGTGTCAGGAACTGTCATTTCACTCATTATTTATTATATCAGCCATAATGCACACTAATACCAGAGCGTTTAGAATAGAAAGTGTGGTAACTCGGCAAGGGTCTAATGGGACTTTTAAACCCCCTAGTGTCGCCGCGGCAACTGAGCGAAACATTGGCGTGGCGATCGTTCTAAGATTGCAGTTTTCCTCTTAATACTGTGGACAGAGCATGTAGAACTCGTTCTGCTGTGGAATTAAGAAGATATTTCTTGTGGTGTTCGGGTGATTTTTATTGTGCCGTTTATGTGAGTGAGTAGTAATAAGCCTAATTGTTTTGTTCTTGATGTAAATCCAATTATAGATACTCTATAATCTGTAAGGAAGAGACTTTCTTTTATCCATCCATAGACTAGACTATTTTTCAGAAGTGGTGTAGAGCAATTCCACGAACACAGAAAAATGTATGCTCGTTCTTATATCTGTGATATCCATTTTTCTGCGGTTTTGATTGTGATTTTTTTAAATTATGATTTATTTAATGACGCTCGCAACTGCAGAGGTGATATCAGCTTCGCCGGTGTGTCGGAATTTTGTCCCACAGGAGTTTTTTTTTACATGCCATTAAATCTACTGACATGAGACTGTCGCATTTAAACACACTTAAATGCCATCGATCTCGGCCGGGATCGAACCCGCAACCTCGAGCATTGAAAGCCAGCGCTACATCAACTGCGCTACCGAGGGCGACTT
Organism: Periplaneta americana; assembly: GCF_040183065.1. Taxonomy (NCBI): domain Eukaryota; kingdom Metazoa; phylum Arthropoda; class Insecta; order Blattodea; family Blattidae; genus Periplaneta; species Periplaneta americana. Next base: position 109,261,768 of record NC_091117.1, read on the forward strand.
TTGATTGTAAGAGCCGATAAATTTATTATTGCCAGTAAAGATGTAGGACTTCCACGCAAGAACTGGCGACCAAAACCGTATGCTATAACACATATTTTCCCAAACTTGCCTCGATATCTTAAAAAAAGAAAAGAAGAGAAAATATCCAACGAAGAGGACATCAATCCGTTCTCATAACAATGTATCCTTACCAAGTACCATCTGGCTATGACCAATTCCATTGACGCTAAATAATCCAGCAGTTGATACAGCATCGTTAAATATCCGAGTAAAAAATAATTGGATGTGACACCCGAAAATCAGAAGAACACCTTAGTTGATCATGCGCTTGTATGCATTTATGTACCATTAATCCACACCTGAATGCCCAAAATTATGTCTAGTTACATTGACCGTAATTCCTTCCAGTGAATGAACTCCAGACCAGCATTTCAGCTGTTTAGTGTGAGTTTTTCAAAACTGATACATTTTTAGAGTCATAAACTGTGATGGGTTCGAGGAAAGTGAAAATACAAAAGAATTCAAAGGTGAATGAACGACCTTGCAGATACGTTGAACTCGAAGACTCCCTCGTCTGCCCTGTACAAAGGATTCTAGCATTACACGATTTTAGAAAATATATGACACGTAATTGACAATATAAAGAACACGTTTGCCTAAGAAAGAACCCTTGAATTATTTAGAGTGACAATTCAGAGCACTAGCGAAATATATTAATTCTTGTGGGATAGCAGATTTAAATATATTCAGACAGAAAAAAAAATTAACTAGGATCCTCTAGAGCGATATTTTGGAATTAGAAAATGATTATCTTGTGATGATTACCATAGACTTTCTACATGTGAAGATTTTTCAATCTATGTGCCGGTTAAAAATGTGCTGTATTAAAGTGCTAATTGTGAACTCCTAATTGAATCCATGCACCTAGCTTCTACTTCATTAAATATAGGTACATGTTTAATTATTCATTATTTTATTTTTAATAATAGCACTTTAGTCCTAATTAACGTAAAAGTTATTTCGGTAACAAAAGTACAGTATAATTCTACTTTGCATCTAGGCTAGAACTTAATCTGGTTTACAATTTTATTACATTTGTTTATTACGTTTCCACATCATAAGAGATTTCTAATCGAGCATATGAGAAAGTAATAGACCTCATGGAAAAGTTGTTAATTTAATATTCTCCAATAAGTAGCATACAACTACTTAATACAGTGCTACCAAATTGTTTTAATTTTACAAAACATAAAATAACCTAGGTATTTCAAAAGATCAAAACTTACATTAGCATAGATATAATATCGAAGTTTAATTTATGAGTCTAAGTTGCACGTAATATTTTTTGTTCCCCTGAATTACGTATAAACCAGATACAACTGCAACTAATGACTAAATAGTAGATAAAAACTATTGCTGAAGATAAAGTGTCTCCTTTATTATATTACAATCTTTCTTGTGTATAAAAACTATAATTTCATGTCAATGCGTACTTTATAATACCATAAAAATTTTCAGTTTTGCGATGCTGTACTTTTTTTTGCGTATTTCTGGCTGAAGCCGGCACAATGTTCCATTTTTCGGTTAATTATTATATTTACTATTCAGGGTTGTGTTATATAACTCACAATTTGTTAATATAGTAATATTACATTTTTAAAGAAGTATAATATTATAACTAAGTACTTTACAATACATTCTTATCTAATGGGTTATTTTTAAAAACCTTTTTCATTCACTTGAATAGCGATCTTGAAACTGGGCACTGAAAATAGGGCTAGCGCCACTCGGCCACGATCCACTGAACTAGAGGAAGTATCGTCTTCTACCCGCTCTGGCAGTAGTAAAAAAGTATTGGTGAAAATATAATGTCCCATTTGATATATTATATTATACTTTCTTGTACATCGAAAACTATAATTTTGTGTCAAAATGTACTTACAACAACACAAAAATGTTCAGTTTTGCGAAGCTGTACTTTTTTTTGCATTCTTCTCTCTGAAGCTGACAGAATGTTCCAGTTTATTGTTGATTATTATACTCGTATTTACGATTCAGGAGTGAATGATATAACTCAAGAGTAGTTAATGTAGTAGTATTACATTTTTTAAATAAGTAAAATGTTGTGATAAACTATAATATACTTTTATCTAGTGGGTATTTTAAAAACATCTGCATTGACTCGAATAGCGCTCCTGAAACTGAGAACAGAAAGCAGAGCGAGCGCCGCTCTGTGACGAACCGCTGGACTAGTGGAAGTATCGTCACTTTCTCTTCTACCCGCTCTGCTAATACTTTAACTGAACACAACTCGCGAAAAGGGATAACTCAGAAACTATTTATTTTCAATGTCAAAGCTAGCTTCTTGCGAGCCTTGCGACCAAGATAGTTTAGTTAGAAAGGGATGGAAAATCTGCGGGGTGGGTTACACAGAAGAATGAATGTAACCAGTCTGTTTGGAAGCTGGTGTGTGCAGGCTTCTTGTTTACTCCTGCATCACAAATCATCCTGAGCTGCCACATCACAATATTTAACGTGTAAATATAAATTCTATTAAAATTAATAAATAATTTTGTCCATAGACTGCAGGTTTATTATGAAATTATTATTAACTGGGGAAGCTGAGCTTTTTAGCTTACAATGACGCTACGCCACTGGATGGCATCTTGGAAATGTGGTTTTCCAACAACATGAAGCTTCCACCTCCCTCATTTTGTCACAGATTATTCGTGCTGATCTGGATGACACATGTATCCAGTTAAATGGCCTGGGAATCACCACACATTTGGGCTCCACATTCTCCAGATCTCACAACCCTCGACTTTTTTTTTGCATATTAATTCATATAGTTGCAGGTGTAAGGGATCAAGATCAACTCCACTGACCGCATCTGGCATACAGTATTCAAAATCATACCTGCAATGCCAGGGAAAGTATTTCGTGAAACACTGTGCCACTGGAAGCTGTGTGTGGAAATGTACAGTGGTCACGTGGAACTTCACTGAGACAGAACTGTGATGATTGAGTTACCATGTGCTAGAGGTTTCATTCAGTGTACTGGTTTGAATTTAATAAATGTGTATCGAAACTTCATAATCACCCTGTACTTTTGTGTAAAACACTAATTTTAGTTATCTATTCAGCAAAGACGCACAGAGAGTAACTTATATACTGTTAATACCAATAACAGTGTTCCCTTAGCTATGACAATCATGAAGAAATGAATTAAATCAGATCTTTCTGCAGATGCCCCAGAAGGAATATTGCCAATGATTTCAAACTATGGCTTTATGAACATGGTAGATGTGTTTGTGGAATGGCTCGAACATTTTGCAATTTTCTTAATTTTGTAAAATTAAGAAAATAAATCAACAATAAAGGATGAGCATTTTTATTCATTTCTCACTGCAGTAGAGCCTACGTACCTAATTATACAGACAGAATTTTATAATTCTACTTTCTTTACCATCATATTATTGTATAAGCACAGGTTTCAGATGTTAAGTTCTTTTGGCCTTTAGTCTTTTAACTGCTGACTCTTTTTTTTTTTTTTTTTTACAAATAATTTTGTAGGTTGAATATATACATGAAATTTAGGGATTACATTCTTAACATATCAAACTAAATTATGAGTTAAAACCACGTTCAGAGATTCCAATCTATGCTTTGGAAGCCTTGTTTCTAGTGTGTCACCCACCCGTCAGAATGATGGCCGATGTAAGGATACATAATGAATTTGTCCATCATTACTCTGACAGTCTAAGCAGTGAAAAGGTTAAAGAAAGCTAATGTCCAAGTAGCTGACAAATGTAGTGAATCATCTAGGAAGGGTAATGTTTCAGAATGGTATCACCAAGATCTTCAGGCCTTTAATATCTCTTAACTCCTGGGTGCAAGAGGATAACTTAAGTGTAAATTGTGGTCAAAATAAAGGTACATGATGATGATCTGATAGCTGTATGAAATTGCTAAGCAACCTTAAGTCTATGATTCACTATTACCAAAACAGCAGTAAAAAAACTAGAAAAAGTATAGGCTTATATACAGATCTTTTAGGACAGTTAATAAGGAAGAAGTCTAACGCTAACAAACAATCCAGAGCACAATCACTTTCAGTAATTTATTCATCTAAGCCAGGGGTGACCAAAACGGGTATCATGATTACATTGAGTAATCACAAACATTCAAACAAGTAAGGGGTGTTTTCTGTACATTTCTCTCTTTGCCATTCACGTACTGAAAGATAGTAAGCAGTGGTGGTATTATGTCGCTTTACAAATCCTCTGTCCCTACAAGCAGGAAGAGTAGATTTCATAAAGAATTAGAAGATTATTTTCTTTTTTGTTCTCCTTTGCTCAACAGTTCAATTAGAGTATTTACAAGCAACATCATGTCACACTGAATATACAGGTGTAACAGGTATCATTATCATTATTATTTTATTCTTCTGTACATGCACGAGTACATCTATCTGATGCTTTTCCAATTCACTGCGGGCTAAAGCAAGGAGATACACTATCACCTTTACTTTTTAACTTCGTTCTAGAATATGCCATTAGGAAAGTTCAAGATAATAGACAGGTTTTGGAATTGAACGGGTTACATCAGCTTCTTGTCCATGCAGATGACGTGAATATGTTAGGAGAAAATCCACAAACAATTAGGGAAAACAGGGAAATTTTACTTGAAGCAAGTAAAGTGATAGTTTGAAAGTAAATTCCGAAAAGACAAAGTATATGATTATGTCTCGTGATCAGAATATTTATCCTTCGAAGAGGTGGAGAAAGTCAAATATCTTGGAGCAACAGTAACAAATATAAATGACACTCGGGAGGCAATTAAATGCAGAATAATTATGGGAAGTGCCTGTTATTATTTGGTTGAGAAGCTTTTGTCATCTAGTCAGCTGTAAAAAGATCTGAAAGTTAGAATTTACAAAACAGTTATATTACTGGTCATTCTGTATGGTTGTGAAACTTGGTCTCTCACTTTGAGAGAAAAACAGAGATTAAGAGTGTCTGAGAATAAGGTTCTTGGGAAAATATTTGGGGCTAAGAGGAATGAAGTTACAGGAGAATGGAGAAAGTTACAAACGCAGAACTGCACACATTGTATTCTTCACCTGACATAATTAGGAACATTAAATCAAGATGTTTGAGATGGGCAGGGCATGTAGCACGTATGGGCGAATCCAGAAATGCATACAGAGTGTTAGTTGGGAGACCGGAGGGAAATAGACTTTTGGGGAGGCCGAGACGTAGATGGGAGGATAATATTAAAATGGATTTCAGGGAGGTGGGATATGATGGTAGAGACTGGATTATCTTGCTCAGGATAGGGACCAATGGCGGGTTTATGTGAGGGCGGCAATGAACCTTTGGGTTCCTTGAAAGCCATTTGTAAGTAAGTACGTGCATGAGTATTTTTTAAAGATCTCTTCCCTTGAAGGATAAAATTACTAGATTAGATAATTATATGGCCCTATCAATTTTAACCTTCTTAATCTTTGGATAAGGGTAACTGTCTATTTATTTACAGTAAAACCTCCCCTTACGGATACCCCCAAGATATGGACACTCCTCACATACGGACAGATTTTTATGTCACAACTGAAATAATATAGAAATAATAATAAATTTAACTCTCGTTTACGGACACTCTCAGACACGGACACGGACAGCTGTTTCACAGCCTTAAAGCTTGCTTTACCTCCTAACTGCAGACAGAACTTGGTTTTCAAGACCTAATGTGTTACAAAAATAGAAAATTTAGTACAGAAATTCCTTAACGTGAAACAAGACAATAAGAGTCTCGTAGGCTACAACTAGCCCAGCTAGCTACCCCTTCTTAGCTGAAAGCGAGTGGATAAACAAAGTCATAAAATTTAACCTGTCTGATGGGTCCAAGGTTTCGGAGATCGTGAAACTGTATTCGACACATGATAGGGTTAGTAAGATTATTCTCTTCACTTCAATCAGTTGTTCTGTTTCGAGAGACATGGCACCTGAACGTAAGGGTTAAGTTGAAAACTGTAAATTACAGTACTGCATAACTGTAGACCTAGCATAAAATTGCATGACACAGTACTGTATTTTCCTTTTTCCGTCTTATCTACTGTAGTTCAAAGTTGCAAATAATTTAATATAGTATACTGTATTTAGAATTAAACTACAGTAATACATTTCATTTAAAGTGTAAAGGGATACATAATCCATATTATAAATTTACTGTTAGATTGAGGAGCCTCCCTTCCGATAAAGGACACCTCCCAGATGCGGACAGATTGTTACATCCCTTCGATGTGTAAATGAGAGGTTTCACTGTATTTATTTATATAATATGTAGAAAATTAGTGAGATCTGAAAATGAAATGTACACAAGAAACAGACATAGTAACGAACATACTGGACAATGGTGTAGTATGTTTTAGTAACAAGTATTATTAGAAACAGTGTGTGTTCGACATAAGTGTACTGAAAATCAAGAACAGAGTCGTGAAAGTGTCAATTTTAAATCATCTAAATGGGGTCGAAATTTAAATTATAAGAGCATCTACAAAAGATATAATGTAATGAATGTAATTTTGGCACCGGATACCAGTGAGGTCCACATTACATGGATGTAAATGTTGACATCAAATATACATATATATATATATCATATCATATATTTATAGAAAAACTGATTCAGTTTTATGTGTTATTGTAAGAAAGGAATGAGTTATTAAACTCCATTATCCTATGCTTAAAAATTTGTAGCTAAGATATTAACGTAATTTTCTTCAACATAACATCACAAGTTACAGTTATCAAACACAAAAATAGGTATCTTCCTTACAAATGAAGATCTCATAGTGTCTAACATTCTGCCAGACTTTTCAGAACGATGTGTACAGAAAATAACTGAAAGAAAAGATTTTGTTTCAACACTAAGGTAATATATTTATCCTTTTCAAAAGGGTTTTACTTTTAGCTAGATAATCTTACAACTGAGGTCTGATTTCTTATTAAATTTAATTATTCAAGCTTTAATATGGAACGATTTGCTTCTTTGCAATAAAGCTATTGAATTTAATCACTATACTATATAATTATAAAAAAACACATTCTATCGAAGCACATTCTACTTATAGATAAAACTAGACAGTGAACTATAGAATAATTAGTTCAGTATGTGCACGAATCACCACTGGTTGTAGATTTCATGCCAAGTATCTCTCCCTCATCTCCTTATTTCTTAGGTCATCTAATCACTGCCGTTCGAGTTTTGGTCCCCGCAGATCTAAACCATCATTTCACAGGCTGACAGTAGTAGAAGAAGAAAACAATTCACAAATTTTCTGTCCATGCTATAATGAAGGATATGAAGATATTAATGAGGTGTAATGCAGTAGTTGTGCATCTTCATATTTATTTGTCTATGTTATATAGTCATATCATACTGTCTAAATCATGATACTGCAACTGTACATCCTTATTAGAGACTTTTAATGGCATACACAGCCAGAAAGTTCAAAGTCAAACCTAATCACATACTCGTATACTATTTCTCAGATGGTTGTGCAGCACAATAAAAAAATAAAAAGAATTTCATAAACCTTTGTTATCATCAGAAAGATTTCTGAAGTGTATGCTGAATGGCATTTTTATGCTATACCCCATGGAAAAGTCTCATGTGATGGTCTTGCTGGAATAATAGACTGTTTAGCAACACGAGCTAGTCTACAAAGATCATACAGTGACCAAATTATGACTCCCCTTCAAGTGTAGCCTATGTCAGATATCTAGAAAATGTAAAATCATGTGATTTTGAATATTCTAATAACTTCCAAAACAATGAAGAACAGCAACTTCTATGATAAAGATCCGAAAATCACGTACAGTATCAAGAACTTAAAGGGTTCATGCTTCCATTTCCATGAATGCAAAATACTCAGAACTAAAATTTATTCAAATACTGAAGAGCTTATGAAGAAAATATTGTCTTTAATGAAGAGCTTGATTATGATAGCATTTGCGAAATTGTGGCCTCCAGTGACAGAAGCAACTGGTGGATTGTATTACACATAGAAGTAGAAAAATCAGACCGAGTGAAAATTATATTTCTGTACACCAGCAGATCATCACCATCTTATGCTTACTCTGCAAGACTTCATATCAGATTTATTATATAGGCAGTCAGTATTGATGCAAGTTGATTTGTAAACTACAGGCAGAACTCACAGTCTCCAACCTAGAGAATGTGAGGAAATAAAGAAGAAACATGTGTCATTAAAAAAAAAACTCGTATGTTTAATGTATAATAAAAAAGTTATGTTTTATTTAACGACGCTCGCAACTGCAGAGGTTATATCAGCGTCGCCGGATGTGCCAGAATTTTGTCCCACAGAAGTTCTTTTACATGCCAGTAAATCTACTGACATGAGCATGTCGCATTTAAGAAACACTTAAATGCCATCAACCTGGCCCGGGATTGAACCCGCAACCTTGGGCATAGAAGGCCAGCGCTATACCAACTCGCCAACCAGGTCGACTAATGTATAATATGACAACTAATTTGAGAAGATTAACTCCATATGTAGATGATATTATTGAGGATCATCAGTGAGGTTTTAGGCATAATAGATCGACTACTGATCAGATTTTTGTATTAGACAGATAATGGAGAAAAAACAGGAGTATAAGGGTACACAGATTAAAAAAGGCATATAAATCGGTTAAGAGAGAAGTTTTATGTAATATTCTTATTAAATTTGGTATTCCCAACTATTCATTAAAATCTATCTATCTTCGTAGTGTATCCAGCTATTTGCTGACAACATGTGTTCCACTATGTTTCACTATGAATTTCCTCTTCTTACAAATGATGGGTAAAAAGCACGATGCTGGTTGTATATTTCAGCAGCCAAATTCCAAAGGTGTATTCAGCATATATTGGAGAGAATTGTCCAAGGTTACAGGGATTGCAGATTTTAGATTAGTTCTAGGGATGTTCGTGACAAAGCAGTTTAAGAGGATATGTTCCAAACCTTCTTCGTTATTGTTGCACCAGCAACAACTACTAGAGTCAACAAGATTAAAGCGGTGAAGATACTTCTGAGTGATAATATGGCCTGTCCTGGCTCTTGCTAAGAAAGTCTGTATTTGTCTGGGAATGTTGCGGAACATTTGTAAATCATTAGGTTTCTTTTGAATGTTTAGGAGTACTTGGCCTTTATCAGAAAAATGCTATAATTCGACCCATACTTACTTACAAATGGCTTTTAAGGAACCCGAAGGTTCATTGCCGCCCTCACATAAGCCCGCCATCGGTCCCTATCCTGTGCAAGATTAATCCAGTCTCTATCATCATATCCCACCTCCCTCAAATCCATTGTAATATTATCCTCCCATCTACGTCTCGGCCTCCCCAAAGGTCTTTTTCCCTCCGGTCTCCCAACTAACACTCTATATGCATTTCTGGATTCGCCCATACGTGCTACATGCCCTGCCCATCTCAAACGTCTGGATCTAATGTTCCTAATTATGTCAGACGAAGAATACAATGCGTGCAGTTCTGCGTTGTGTAACTTTCTCCATTCTCCTGTAACTTCATCCCGCTTAGCCCCAAATATTTTCCTAAGCACCTTATTCTCAAACACCCTTAACCTATGTTCCTCTCTCAAAGTGAGAGTCCAAGTTTCACAACCATACAGAACAACTGGTAATATAACTGTTTTATAAATTCTAACTTTCAGATTTTTTGACAGCAGACTAGATGATAAAAGCTTCTCAACCGAATAATAACACGCATTTCCCATATTTATTCTGCGTTTAATTTCCTCCCGAGTGTCATTTATAATTGTTACTGTTGCTCCAATATATTTGAATTTTTCCACCCCTTCGAAGGATAAATCTCCAATTTTTATATTTCCATTTCGTACAATATTCTGGTCACGAGACATAATCATATACTTTGTCTTCTCGGGATTTACTTCCAAACCGATCGGTTTACTTGCTTCAAGTAAAATTTCCGTGTTTTTCCTAATCGTTCGTGGATTTTCTCCTAACATATTCACGTCATCTGCATAGACAAGAAGCTGATGTAACCCGTTCAATTCCAAACCCTGCCTGTTATCCTGAACTTTCCTAATGGCATATCGTCGCTTAAGAAACAATACCGCGTAACTGACATTTTTGGTCAAAACTGTTTTTTTGAACAGATGGTACCTCCACTGTCATCTGCATGCACTAACAAGCGCGGGAATTTGATTGCATGAATGGCCTGCGTGTAAAGGAGGGGGGTACAATACCGCGTATCTGAAGTCACGAGAAGTCTGTAGGAAATACCGCGTATCTGACAACAGATATTATGTCTACTCCCTGCGCGCCCTCAGTACGGAAGCTGGTTCTCGTTACTGCCTTGTAAAATTGTGTCAACAGTGTGTAATATTCTGAGAAGATTAAAGAAGTGTTCAGTTTCAATTATTAAAAAGGTAAATATAATAGAATTATTTCGCTAATGTCAATTGAATATTAGTTGAGCTGAATTTCCGCAGAATCTTCCTGCAAGTTCGTTCACTGAAATATAGTACATTTAATATTTTATTATTATATAGGCCTACAGATACAAGAAAAGAAATGGATAATGAATCAGACGACAGTCAGTTTAGCGAGAACGAAATCCTATTTGTGCTATGTTCTGCATTCAAGACGGGAGAAACTTCTGTGAACATTAACGAAGGTATGGCATAAGAAGTATCACAGTTATTAAGCGTTTATTTTTCTTCAGTTACGGAATCATAACAGCAAACTTAATTTAAGTACTTAATATAAATAATCATGAATGGGCCGCTAAAATAATTTGCGCTACATTCAGTGGTGCTGAGCGTGGTTCCTTCCATTTTCTCCTGTAGGAGAAAGATCTAAATTGATGATATTTACTACACATGTTTTTAATCCATTTATATCACATTTATAAACACTAGCAATCTCATCTTATTCGTAGGTGTACTGCCTGATAATTCAAATGCAAAAGAAAACCGTCCTTCTGGAAATGGGCTGCTGCTGATCAGGGATTATCCGTCCAGTGTTACCGGTAAGGTTATGATCGTATTATGCAGTCTGGTATGATTTAAAGCAATACTATTAAAATAATACAGCTAGAAATAGGGTAGGACAGAAACTGAAGACAATACCCCGTCAACGAAGGATCTACACCAAATTTCGGATGCGTCTTCAGATGTAGACGACCCCGAAGAATTCGTGAGTGCTACTTATTCTACATCTTTACATTCGTCATAAAAACGTAAAGAGAAGAATCTACAAGCGTTTCATTGAAATTTGACAGAAAAGAAAAAGAAGTTCAAAGCCACAAAAGGGTAAGTGGAAGAAAATGAAAAATAGAAAACTTAGAATGGAAGAGGAAGCTTATCTTAGCTACAAGAGATCGAAAGATGGCAAAGTGACACATAATACGGAAAGAGATGCAAGGAATTTAGGGCCAGAGTGTAGTTATAAAATGTGTCAAAATTCGAAAGTAAGGGGCTGTAATTTAATTTCTAATGAGAGAAGATACATCTTTCAGGCATTCTGGAAAACTATGATTTGGGAACAGAGGACCGTTTACGTATCAAATCTTGTGGATTTCACTCCTACGAAAAGACCTGGCAGTACAAATTCTGAATCGAGAAGAAAGAGAACATTTGTCTACAACCTAAAAGTTGATGAGAAAAGAATTCAGGTTTGGAAAAAGATGTTTCTGTGTACATTGGGAATTAAAGAATGAACTGTGCGATATTGGTTAGCTAATAGTACTGATGACGTCCCTTCAGTAAAAAAAAAGTCATGTTCTCGTGCAAAAGCACAGAAAAAAAAGAGCATTAGTAGCCTGCCTAAATTACCGTCACATTATTGTATATAGAACCGACTGTGCCATAGTTTTTATGATAGTATTCCACACTAAGGTTACTCAAGGATTACTTTTTGTGATTTCAGCATAGGCCTATAATTATTTCTTTATTGTGTTTAACGAATATTGTGCCTGAAAAATTATCATCATTATTATATTTTTTATATGATTCTTTTCATTATTCGCAAGTCACCCAAATCCATTGTCAATAATAATAATAATAATAATAATATTAATAATAATAATAGAATAATATTGTTATTCATTATTTTATTATAAAATTATGTCAGCAACGTTTTAGTAACAATTCTACTTATCTATTCAAATACGTAGTGTAAAAATAAAATACCTGGTATCAGATTGTCATTATTATTATTATTATTATTATTATTATTATTATTATTATAACAAACATTGAACTGTATCTTCTTTTTCCTTTCCCATAGTTTCAGCATTTGATTGACTAAGAATGCAGCAATCATTGTCTGGAACGTAATCTAGTGCTGATTCAAGCTACAGGCTAACGACCTTGACCTCAAGTCAGATGGTAGGACAACAATTCAGATAACACATTGACATATACAAGAGCACGAATAATATTTCCAGAAGGCAGTTTTCACGCAAAGTAAACGCTTGTCAGCATGTGTCCTGAAGCTGCAAAAGTTGTCTCACAATACCGCGTAACTAACAAAACGTAGTCAACGGCAGAGTTCCAATACCGGGTAAGTGACATGGCCAAATGTCTACGGCCATGATCATCCATTTTCACTTAGTTACAAATTAGTTATGCTATTTCATAGCCAAACAGCACTTTTCAAGACTATTGCGTTATTTTTATGGTTTTTATTCGGTTTTTTCCTTCTCCTGTAAAATTTACATTTTGTCAGTTACGCGGTATTGGTTCTTAAGCGACGATATTCTAAAGCGAAGTTAAAAAGTAAAGGTGATAGTGCATCTCCCTGCTTTAGCCCGCAGTGAATTGGAAAAGCATCAGATAGAAACTGACCTATACGGACTCTGCTGTATGTTTCACTGAGACACATTTTAATTAATCGAATTAGTTTCATAATTCGACCCATAAATTTGTTAAATGAGAATTAGCTGCAAAATATGCGCTGGTTAAAGAAGTTATTGCATAGATTTGGGTCCCAGAGATATTGCCTGTTTAGCAATATCATCAACAATCTCATTTCCAGTAATGCCGCAAAGACTAGTTATCCATTGGAATACTGTATTTTCTTTCTGAAGATTTAGTTTATTTAATATTTTTTGTATAGAGATTGTAATTTGTGCATAGGAAGTTGGAGTATATTTCATGATATTTAGAATAATTAGCTACCATCGAGTCACTGAAAATGCATACAAGTATATCAGATAAGGTAGAGACATGTAAAAGAGCTGCCTCTATGGCCAGTAGTTCTCTTTCGAGACTAGAGGGAGATGAACATGATATATAATAGTTCTCGTTATATTTTGCGCCTGAAAGTGCATCATCAGGATTCCATGACTCATCAGTATAGATATGAAGAAAATTTTCATATTTGTTACAGATTAGTTCCATGGCACTAGATTTTAAAACATGTGGTGCATCATTCTTAGTATAATCGCCAGAGATATTAATATAACACTTTGGCCTTTTCCACATCCATGGTGGAGTTTCAATGACAACTAAATTTTGTTCCATTGTTAAACAAGTTACATTTAAAGGAACATCTTCCATTTGTATATTATAAAACTTACAGAAGTTGTGATCCGTTATTCATTAAAGTGTGTCTCAGTGAAATGTATAGCAGAGTATGTATAGGCCACTTTCTATAGCGGTACGATTAGCTGCAAATATAATTACTGGATATCTATTATTAACCTTATTATCTTTAAGTCAAGAATTTCATTTACACTGAATAATTTTATCGTGCAATTCGATATAATCTGAAATATTATATAAATTGCAAGCTGAAGCAAGGAGATGCACTATGACTTTTACTTTTCAACTTTGCTCTAAAATATGCCATTAGGAAAGTCCAGGATAACAGAGAAGGTTTGGAAATGAATGGGTTACATCAACTGTTCCCAAATATCTTGGAGCAACAGTAACAATTATAAATGACACTCGGAAGGAAATTAAACTCTGAATAAATATGGGAAATGCCTGTTATTATTCGGTTGAGAAGTTTTTGTCATCCAGTCTACTCTCGAAAAACCTGAAAGTTAGAATTTATAAAATAGTTATATTACCAGTTGTTCTATATGGTTGTAAAACTTGAACTCCCACTTTGAGAGAGGAAGAGAGATTAAGGGTGTTTGAGAATATGGTGCTAAGGAAAATATTTGGGCCTAAGACGAATGAAATTACAGGAGAATGGAGAAAGTTACACGATGCAGAACTCACGCATTGTATTCTTCACCTGACATAATTAGGAACATTAAATCCAGACGTTTGAGATGGGCAGGGCATGTTGCACATATGGGCAAATCCAGAAATGCATATAGTGTTAGTTGGGAGACCGAAGGGAAAAAGACCTTTGAGGAAACTGAGACGTAGATGGAAGAATAATATTAAAATGGATTTGAGGGACGTGGGATATGATGGTAGAGATTGGATTAATCTTGCTCAGGATAGGGACCGATGAAGGGCTTATGTGAGAGCGGCAATGAACCTCTGGATTCTGTAAAAACTGTAAATAAGTAATATAACAGCTAAGAAAAATATTGGGAGTTCCACCACTAAACTTATGTTAAACATATGTAGAGCATTAAAATATATATATTTTTCTCGAAATTTTAAAATTGTATTTTTTTTTTAAACCTTAAGCAGAGCGGGTAGAAGAGAAAGTGACGTTACTTCCTCTAGTTCAGTGGTTTGTCGCTGAGTGGCGCTAGCCCTGTTTTCCGTGCCCAGTTTCAGGATCGCTATTCAAGTGAATGCAAAAGGTTTTTAAAAATAACCCATTAGATAAGAATGTTTTGTAGAGTACTTAGTTACAATATCTTACTTCTTTAAGGCATTATAAAGTACGCATTGATATGAAATTATAGTTTATATACACAAGAAAGAATGTAATATAATAAAGGAGACACTTTATTCTCACCAATAGTTTTTATCTCTATTCAGTCATTAGTTGCAGTTGTATCTGGTTTATACGTAATTCTGGGGAACAAAAAATATTACGTGCAACTTAGACTCATAAATTAAGTTTCGATAATATATCTATGCTAATGTAAGTTTTGATCTTTTGAAATACCTAAGTTATTTTGCGTTTTGTAAAATTAAAACAATTTGGTAGCATTGTATTAATTAGATGTATGCTACTTATTGGAGAATATTAAATTAAAAACTTTTCCATGAGATCTATTACTTTCTCATATGCTCGATTAGAAATCTCTTATGATGTGGAAACATAATAAACAAATGTAATAAAATTGTAAACCAGATTAAGCTGTAGCCTAGATGCAAAGTAGAATTATACTGTACTTTTGTTACCGAAATAACTTTTACGTTAATTAGGACTAAAGTGCTATTATTAAAAATAAAATAATGAATAATTAAACATGTACCTATATTTAATGAAGTAGAAGCTAGGTGCTTAGATTCAATTAGGAGTTCAAAATTAGCACTTTAATACAGCACATTTTCTAACCAGCACATAGATTGAAAAATGTTCAGATGTAGAAAGTCTATGGTAATCATCACAAGATAATCATTTTTTAATTCCAAAATGTCACTCTAGAGCATACTTGCACAAACAGCGCTCAATGAGCGTGCACGCTCCTTCGGAGGGGGGGAGCGGTGTTTACCGCTCGCCGAATCGGAGAGGAAGATACGTCAGAATGACATAGACTTGCTATGGGTAGAAGAGAGGGAAACGACTACTCAGCTATCTAGTGGAGTGCAGTGTGTATTCTCAGCAACTGTTTCACGTTGCTTACCTACTGCTACAGTACAGTATGGAGGAATCTAAAAGACGGAATAGTGATCATCAGGCAAATTCTTTCAATGTTGCATGGGAAAATGCTTATTTTTTCATAGCTGCTGGAGTAAATACTTAGTGCCTTATCTGCCATAACATTTTGAAAGGTAGAAAGAAACATAACATAATGCGGTCCACACCTGTGGAGTAACGGTTAGCGCGTCTGGCCGCGAAACCAGATGGCCTGGGTTCGATTCCCGGTCGGGGCAAGTTACCGGGTTGAGGTTTTTTCCGGGGTTTTCCCTCAACCCAATATGACCAAATGGGTAACTTTCGGTGCTGGACCCCGGACTCATTTCACGGGCATTATCACCTTCATCTCATTCAGACACTAAATAACCTAAGCTGTTGATAAAGCGTCGTAAAATAAGCTACTAAAATAAAATAACATAATGCGTCATTACGAGTCCAGACATAAAGACACTAAAGATATTAATCTTCAACAATTTAAATATCTCTCTTCAGGGAAAAGGCCAGCTCAGTGTTGATATGTTGAATAAATTACGGGATTTCAGTCGTAAACTTACACTTTTCGTAAGTCAGTTTCGGAAAGGTAATGTGACTTACTTTTGAACGATAGAAACTCCTCGTGATGAAGCCATGTTAAACGATTATATACAAATATTAAATGAAATTCAAAATGAATTTAATTCTAGATTCCAAGATCTTGTCTTAAAGCCTACACCTGTGGAGTAACGGTTAGCGCATCTAGCCGCGAAACCAGGTGGCCCGGGTTCGATTCCCGGTCGGGGCAAGTTACCTGGTTGAGGTTTTTCCGGGGTTTTCCCTCAACCCAGTATGAGCAAATGCTGAGTAACTTTCGGTGTTGGACTCCGGACTCATTTCACCGGCATTATCATTAAAGCATCGTAAAATCTTAATATATAAAACTGAATGTGGGTATGTATGTATGTATGTATGTATGTATGTATGTATGTATGTATGTATGTGTGTGTGAATGTTCTCTATACAAATCTACACGCTTTGGCCGATATGTGCCAAAGTTTGCACATTTAACCTTCATAACCAGGAGAAGAACATATGCTGCATTAAAATTGTGCAAATGGAAGTTAAACTAATTAAAAATATAAAAAATAAAAATAAATAGATCAAAATTCATGTATAATATTAAAATGCAAAATCTTCTACAGTCAATTGTTTTTTATTATTGTCTGTTGTATTCAACATCAACTTTCACGAGGCCATGGAAATTTTAACACGAATTTAAATTACATTGTTGTTACAAATCATGAAGGCTAAAACTAGATAATTCATGCAATAAGTATCTTTACGCAGTCCAGGACCGTATTATGAATTCCTCGATGCAGTTTTGTAGATAGTAAGCAAACTGTTTTATACAACTGAATTCTAGAATTCTTTGAAATTACAAGGTTTGCTACCACATAATTTACTTAATATTGAATAACCAATAGTACTATTGCGAAATATGGACCCATCAAAATTATGCACGAATAAGAATTGATGTGAAAAACTCATACGAAACGTAATAGAATTGGCAATATTAACTGCAAAAATAAAAGGAGATGTTTTTATTCCACGTACTGCTAGGATACTCATTCAATTTTAAGCAACTGTAATTTCAATACCACTAGCATTTGTAATGGCCATATTAAAATGAAGCTCAAGGACAGTTGCTCAAAGTTGCAGACATTAACTTAAAAACTGCATGTTTTTCACATCCTCAACTATATTTTATACAAAGAAGTGAAAAAAAATTTTTACACATATCAATAAGCAATTCAATCATACTTTTGTCAGGTTGCTAATGTAGTATGTGAATGTAGCCTACATAATCCCACTGAAAATAACATTGTATTAATTCTCAAAATATTGTTGTTCACGTCCGAAAATGTGTTGCTGAAAATTTAGTATGTTAAGCATTGTGGAAATAAAAATCTCTTAATTTAAAAAATACCAGTAGGCCTATACATTTCTCAGAATATTAGTCTTTACGTTAAAAAATGACTTATTGCGAGTTTCTGTGTATAAAATTAGAATTAATATAATATGTTCTGAATTTATGAGATATAGTTTCAAGTCATATTAAAAAAAAAAGAACTAGGTATGATATATGGTAAGTGGGTGTACAGCGGTCAAGAGGTAAAAAAATCTTCCAATATAAATTAAATTATATATGTATATATTGATTCGATGCAGAAACTGATCAGAAAGAGGAGAAGGAATTATATTTTCGTTGAGTTTTACTTTCTTATATAGTTTGATTTTTCTATTACTTTATTTGTATTTCTGGTGGTGTGGAAGAGAAGGCCTAATGGCCTTAACTACATCAGAATAAATAAATAAATAAACAAAAACAAATAAATGAATAAAACATATAAATAAATAAATTTAAAA